>NC_088692.1:57275000-57875000 GCF_028017835.1 Emys orbicularis
CCACTTTTGTTCTTCATTTAGTTCTTGAAGCAGATGTATGTTCTTGTACTGGGTTTAGATGTCCTGGGAAATCCATTTGGCTTAATCAGAGGTTTGTCTGAGGGTGTTGAAGCTTTCTTCTATGAGCCTTTCCAGGTATGATTTCTTCTTTTAGGTCACTGTATTAGTCAGTTAGCTATAGGTTGCTAAAAATATTTTTGAACCTGATGAAGAATTGGGAAATTCTGACACTTGCTACTTGAAGAAACGTCTTGTTAAAGGGTATGTCTATACCACAGTAGAAGATGCATGGGATGGCTGCGGTTGGCCCGGGTTAGCTGACTGTGCCTTGCTGGGCATGGGGGCTATGATATTGTAGTGTAAATGTTTTGGCTCGGGATGGAACTCAGGTTCTGAGACCCTGCAAGGGGGGAGGGTCTCAGAGCTTGGGCTCTAGCCCAAACTCAAACGTCTACACTGCTATTTTTAGCCCTGAAGCCTGAGTCCTGTGAGCCCCATCAGCTGACCTGGGCTCTGAGACTCAGTGCTATGGGTTTATCACAGTGTAGACATACCCTAAATGAACGGACATTTTCCAATGCAGAGCAGTTGCCATTTGATTCTTGAAGAGCTGTAGGATGAAGAGAGGGTTTTCTCTCTCTCTCTGTATTTTAATTTGTAGTAAATTTCATCTTTAGGGGGCTGTTCAAGGACCTGAAGAATTTGCTGAGGGCTTTGTGATTGGTGTAAAGAGTCTTCTTGGTCACACAGTAGGTATGTATCATGTACCTTTGTCATTGACAAAAGTACTTTTTAACCTAGTTCATGTACTGTATGACCAAATGTCTTTCTAGAGCTTTTGCTATTTTAATTTGGTTGAGAAGCATTTTCAAAACACTAATCATGGGAATCATGGCAGAAGCTGTGCTAGAAAACACTGGCTGAAGAGATTTCTGAGCTATTAGCAATTATTTTTCAGAACTCATGGAGGATGGGAGATATCACAGAGGACTGGAAAAGGGCAAATATAGTACCTATCTGTTTAAAAAAAAGGAGTAAGGGCAACCCAGGAAATTATAGACCAGTCAGCTTAACTTTGGTACATGGAAAGATAATGGCGCAAATAGTCAAGCAAACTGTTCATAATCACCTAGAAGATAATAAGCTGATAAGTAGCAGTCAACATGGATTTGTCAAGAACAAATCCTGTCAAACCAACCTAATACTGTAACTCCTCACTTAACGTTGTAGTTATGTTCCTGAAAAATGCGACTTTAAGTGAAACGATGTTAAGAGAATCCAATTTCCCCATAAGAATGAATGTAAATGGGGGGTTAGGTTCCAGGGAAAGTTTTTTTGCCATACAGTACAGTATTATAGTTGGGAGGTGTCCCTGCCTTACCCCACACAGGCACAGCCCACTGGCACTGGAGACAATGAGGCAGGCAAGGAGGCTGAAGGTGCTGTAGGCTAGGAGAAGCACGTTGTGCAGCAGCAGCGGCAGCTTCCCCTACTCTGCAAGCACCAGGGGCAGGGGGCTCAACCCTCGGCCCGCCCACGCCACCCCTTCCCCCAAGCCCCCACCCTTAACCCCACTCTTCTTTCCCTCTCCTCTTCCTCCTTTACTCCTCATGTCGCATCCTCGCTCCTCCCCCTTCCCTCTCCTGTCTCCTGCCCGCAGCAATCAGCTGGCTTGCAGCATTCAGGGGGCAGGAGGGAGGGGGGAGGAGCGAGGACATGCCGTGCAGGCTCCTCCTCCCTCCCCTGCCTCCCAGACACTGCAAACCAGATGATTGCCTTGGGCAGGAGGCAGGGGAGGGAGGGGGGAGGTGCGCCGTGTCCTCACTCTTCCCTCCCTCCTGCCCGCGGCAATCAGCTGGCTTGTGATGTTCGGGGGCAGGAGGGAGGGGGGAAGGAGCGAGGACTCAGCGCAGAGGCTCCCCACTCCCTCCCCTGCCTCCTGCCCAAGGCAATCATCTGGTTTGCGGCGTTTGGGAGGCAGGGGAGGGAGGGGGAGCCAGTGCGCCGAGTTCTCGCTCCTCCCCTCTCCCTCCTGAATGCCGCAAGCCAGAGTTGATCACCGTGGGCAGTAGGCGCTGATCCGCGGGGTCTGCCAGCGGGCAGGAGGCGCTGGGGGGGGGCATAGGGGAGCTGATGGGGGGCTGCCAGCTGTGGACAGAGCAGACAGCCAAACAACGTTATAGTTAAGCATTGCACAACTTTAAATGGAGCATGTTCTGTAATTGAGCAGGGACGTAAGATCGAAACAACGTTAAGCGAGAGGACGTTAAATGGGGAGTTACAGTATTGTTCTTTGACAGGGTAACAAGCTTGGTGGATAGGGGAGAAGCAGTAAATGTGGTATATCTTGACTTTAGTGAGGCTTTTCATACTGTCTCACATGACCTTCTCATAAACAAACCACGGAAGTATAGCCTAGATGAGCCTACTGTAAGGTGGGTGCACAACTGGTTGGAAAACTGTACTGCAGAGTAGTTATCAATGGTTCATAGTCAAGCTAGAAAGATACATCAAGTGAGGTCCCATAAGTATCTGTTCTATTCAATATCTTCATAAATGATTTGGATAATGCCATAGAGAATACACTTTTATCAAGTTTGTGTACGATACCAAGCTCGGAGAGGTTGCAAGTGCTTTGGAGGACAAGATTATAATTCAAAATCATCTTGACAAACTGGAGAAATAGTCTGGAATTAAAAGGAAGAAATTCAATGAGGAAAATGAAAAGTACTATGATGAGGAAGGAATAATCAGCTGCACAAATACAGAATGGGAAATGACTGCCTAGGAAAGAGTACTTTATTAAAATGGATCACAAACTAAATATGAGTTAACAATGTAATACAGTTTCAAAAAGAGCAAACTTCATTCTGGGATGTATTAGCAGGACTGTTGTAAGTAAGGTACAAGAAGTGATTCTTCCACTTTACTCAGCACTGATAAGGCCTCAACTGGAGTATTCTGTCCAGTTCTGGACACCAAACTTGTCAGTAACAGAGGATGAACCTGACTGTGCTAAAAATGTTTCAAGGCATGTCAGGTCTATATGAAATATTTGTCCTTTGCTACAATAAGTTTCATGCCTATACACTGGAGCCTGTTGCTTGAAAGGTAATGTGGTATTCCATGCTCTTAGTGTGATGATTTTACTAAATGATCATATTGTTAACTTTAGCACCAAAAGATTTCTCTGAATTGCATGCTGTTTAAATTGTACATTATGGTTTGTCCATTTTTAAATATTAAGAAGGGACCATGTGACTTAATCTCTCCTTGGCTGACAGGGGGTGCAGCTGGGGTGGTA
Source organism: Emys orbicularis (assembly GCF_028017835.1). Lineage (NCBI taxonomy): Eukaryota > Metazoa > Chordata > Testudines > Emydidae > Emys > Emys orbicularis. The sequence goes on from NC_088692.1 coordinate 57,278,305, forward strand.
TCTCGGATCACTGGTTCAGTTGGAAAAGGCTTGGCTGCTATAACTATGGACAAAGAATACCAGCAAAAACGGAGAGAGGAGATGGGCCGTCAGCCAAAGGACTTTGGTGACAGTTTAGCCAAAGGAGGAAAAGGCTTTTTACGGGTATGAAATTCAAACTAAACCTACGGTGAACTGACAGTTGGGTCTGTGCTAGAAAATCATTATCTACATGTATGAAACAATTTAATGGTATCCTCCATATTCAGTTTAATGAACTAATAAAAGAAGCAGAAACTGAAGAAAAATAATTAAAGTCCATTTACATAGCATGGAGTATTGAGTATTATCATAGGGTGATTTATTTTCTGTTTCTTCTAGAATCTACCTGGGAGTGTCATAAAAAGATTTTAAATTTCTAAAAAATATCTGAAGAGGAAGCATATGTAGACAAATTGCTTCAACATTTCTGAAATGTAATGTACTTAGATTCTGAAGTGTGTTCTGTTCCTGACAATGATGCAAGTATTTTGAAAAATAAGACACCTAATAGTATAGATACGTGACAAGAGGCAGAACGGGGGAGTGTTGAGAGTTAAAATCCAAGAGATAATATCTGGTCATAAGTAAGTGAAATTCTAGTTAACAATAGTATTGTCCTGTAAGACCTAAGTATTACTGCTCATTATTATCAACTTCTGTAGATCTAACACAAATATGCTAAATGCTTCTGAAAGAATATCAGTTATAGTAGTTATGAGCTGCTGTCTTTTTGTAGCTAGCTTTTGCAAAGTAGGAAGCTCATATCAAGGGTATTTTATTTAAAAAAAAATCTATCTTGATGGGTAAGTGTGAAGAACCATGCAATTAATGTATTTTATAGATAATAGCTGTATCGGGAACAGAGAAGGAAGGAGGCTTCCACTCCTTTCCTTATTTGACTTCCCACTCTTCCACATAGGAGTAAAGCTGAAGGTAAAAAGGGAAGGACCAACTCGGGCCCCTTCCAACCACTTAAATCCCCTTCCCCCTGGCTAGCAAGTTTCTTGTGGCCTGAAACTTACTGGGTTTTAGATCTTTATCTCTGGAATCAGTAGTTCTTTCCTGAGTGATTGTCCCTATGTGTAGTGCCCTTCAGGTTGCACATGCTCACCATACACCCAACAAACACTGTCAGTACAGGATTCTTCCCTTTGGATTCTGGGCAACACCAAGAATGTTCACCAAGGTGCTATCAGTGCTGCAGGTTACTTCTGCTGACAAGGAGCGACAGTATTCTTTTACTTAGATGATTGGCTCCTACAGGGACAATCTTACTGTGAAACGTAAGAAGCAGCTTCTAGATCTCTTTGACGGATTGAATTCAGGGTGAACCTGAAGAAGTCCACCCTAGAAGCCACAGTTGTGGATGAGGTTGAATGCTGTGACTGCCAGGATATATTTACCAGATGACCAGTTCCTCTCCATCAGTCTCATACAGTGAACCCTGATGACCCTCAGGATGTCCATACAATCCTGGCAGTGTTGGATCATATAGCCACAAGCACCTATGTGATCCTGTTAGCTGGGCTTCATGTCCGATGTATGAAGGTTTTGTTACAGACTATGTATACCCTGGTTCAAGCATAGACTCAACCTGCTAGTCAGGGTTCCCCAGAGGTTCTTGTACGCTCTTACTTGGTGGGAACACAGACAAAAAAAATGTGTGTGCGCGTATCCATTATATGAATACCATTCAACTCCCTGCTCCCAACAAAGACCTTGACCATGGATGCACCCTTCATCAGTTGGGGAGCACACATGGAGGGACAGGTATATAATATTACCTATAGAAATGTTGTTATCCTATATTTACCTATCCCTCCATGTGTATATAATCTTGAGTTCTGTTGTAGGTTCTGGAGGAGAGTATTCCTCTACTGGCCACAGCCCTTCTGTCCCATCTCCTTCAGTTTTTCTGTTTCAGTCCAGTCTCTTTCACACTTCCCCATGTTACCCCAGCTTCTCACAGGTGCTATTTACCCAGCTGACTGGGCAAGACCATCTTGACAGAGCTATTGAGTATGTTCTAGTCCAGGGAGGCAGGAGCTGAGAAGCACCTCCACTGGAATTGCTCCTCCCAACTGCCAGGAGCCCCTATGATGTGGCACAGGAACTGAGAGAAGAGAGATTCTCTCCTGTGCGTCCAGTGCTCCCCCGGTAGTGCCCAAGTAACTTCGTAGAATCAGCAGCCTAAATCAACGCAGAGAGGACAAGAATCAAAGTGGAGTACGGGAGAGAAGGAGAAGGCAGTTTGGACAAGGAGCCCAGGGTGGGGAGGGAGGAAGAAACAGGGAGATGGGTGGGAAGAAGACTGGGTGCCAGTGCGTGGGGTAACCAGGACTCTGACAGGGAGCTCAGGGACGAGGAGCCCCAAGGGTCAAACTTTAACAAGAATGTTGCATGGAAAGTATAGATGGACTCTTAAGAGAATTTAGCTACCAGATTCTTTTAAAAAAAAAAAATCTCTACTGAGCATGTGTGAACTGAGATTTTCAGGAAGGTAGTAATTTGGCCAAATGTGGGCTGTTTCTCACGGAAACCACAAAGGAAACAGATTGCCAACCCCAGGGTGTGACCCACCTGCCAAATTTCAAGTCCCTGCTTGCAAAGTGGTTCATTCACCTCAGGAGCCACCTCCTTGTGGCCAGGTGTGGTGGCAGTCTCTGTGTATGGCACCCCCTGCCAATAGTCATTATATCGTTGCGGTGGTCTCTCTCCCTGCAGCTTGGCCTTCTGGCCAGGTTATGCTTTAATCCACTCCTTCCAGGGTAACAGAGTCACACCCAGCGATAGACTTTACAGTGGGCCTTCCATCTGTCTTAGTGGTTGGAGGTTGTCACGAATCCACAGGATCGGTGCTACGGCCCCAGCTACATTGGTGGCTGGTACAAAACCCTGGGATCTTGTAGCTGGCAACCAAGGTCTTCTCCCTCAGACTCCTTGCTGCCTCCCTGGATTATATCCTACCTTTTTTATCCCCCAGAGAGAGAGACTACAGATTGTCTCCCTGCAGCCCTTCCAAGATGGGTTTTGGTGTCAGTTAAGCTTTTTTGCTCTCTTCCTTGCAGATGCTGCTCGGTATGTTAATTGGCCTCTCAGGCCCACATTAACCTTTTCAGGGTCTATGTGGGGTACACATATACCCCTCATTGCTCCAAAGCACGGAGACACTACTAGAGCTTCTAAATTAAACAGTTATAAAAATATTTTTTAACATGGGCAAAAATATTTCCCCCTAGTCTTGTTTTCAGAGGCAGCTGTAACATATTTGCTAAAACTTTCCAAAAAAGTTGAATATGAGTCAGAGACCCAGCATGTAAAACTTCAGCTGAAATTTTTCAGGTTCTGGCCAGGTTAGAAGAACTGAAAACAGTGTCATAATAGGAAGTATTGGGGGAGCCTTAAGTACCGGCAGCACTCTCAACTCCACCTATCATTACATATTTAAGATTAGTCAAAGTATTGTTGCGATACGTGTTCAATCAAGGCTTACCTAGATGGATACTCGGGCTTGTCTACACTTACCGGTGGATCTACGAGCGGCAATCGATACATTGGCGGTCAATTTAGCGGGGTCTAGTGAAGACCCACTAAATCAACCGCAGATCGCTCCGCAGACCGTCGACTTCTGTACTCCACCAGATCGAGAAGAGAAAGGGGAGTCGATGGGAGAGCATCTTCCGTCAACATTGCATAGTGTGGACCCCGCGGTAAGTAGATCTAAGCTACGTCGATTTGAGTTACGCTATTCACATAACTCAAATTGCATACCTTAGATCAAATTTCCCTTGTAGTGTAGACAAGGCCTTAGTGGCAAGCCAGGACGTGACTCTACAGTGCACAAACCTGCTGCATACTAACTGGCCGTGCGGAGTCTGATGTGGAGAACTATTAGTTCATGGTAGCAAAGTGTGCTAGAAGTTCCCAAGTGCACTCTGGCCTAGAGAACTTCTAATATGTGGTAGCAGAGTCTGCATGGCCAGTTAGTGCTTGGGAGGCTAGTATGCTGTAAATTTACATCCTGACTTGCAGCACACTGTCTCTCTGTAGAGAAGCCATTATAACATGAATTCTAGAACCTAGGCTTAGTTAACTAGTTATTGTTGTGTCTTATAATATTGCTCACTTGTCTTTCTCAGCCAGGTAAGCTGTGATCCCTTTTTCATGAAACAAGCTATGCTTAGCTTGTCTTCTCAGTGAAGGCTGTCTCTCTCCACCTCAAGTTATCCCCCAACAATCCATTATTTATTTATAACCAGGATCCCATGTTAGTTGTTTTTCCTGTGTGTTCCTTCCTCATCAACTCTACAAGCTCTTCATTAGCATCAGGCTCATTATTGCAAATAGACTTCCATTGAAAGGCACTCAGTACACGATGACCAGCCAGAGAGATAAGTGTTTACTCCCTTCTGCCTGAATAGATCCTGTTTATCACCTCTGGTGACCTGTGTTAACTTATGTACCTTAAGAACATAGTTTTCAGTAAAGACACGTAACTCCTTAACTATCATTGTACATACATTTTGCAATTATTATGATGACCAGTAAGCTACTGGCTCTTGGTAGAGACCTCACATGCCCCCACTCTTTGGTGAATGATTACATAGGGGATCTCTGTAAACCGCTGTATATGCCCTCTGCCAGTTGGCCCCAGTGGTCTGTGGTTCACATCCTGTGACATAGGCTACAGAACAGCCATGGAATAGTAACTTAGCTGTTGTTTTGCACTACCAGTCAAGATTCTAGCGTGGTATCTGGCAGGGATGGACTGTGTCCAGTTTACTAGTTCCCTGAGCCTTCTAATTATTCCATAGATGTTTTCTTTCATGATGATCATGTCAACAGGAATTCATAATAAACAAAAATAAGCCTTAGGAAAAATCCCATTTGAACGCTTTGCCTAAATGTTAATTTTAAAACCCAGCAGGAGAGACACCTAGTGGCTGAATCACGCTTCAGCATTTCTGGCTTTCAAGTGCTGACTTAATTAAACTATCATTTTTCTTTCAGGGTATTGTTGGTGGTGTGACTGGAATAATCACTAAACCTGTAGAAGGTAGGCAAAAATTATTAGTAAACCTAAAGCCCATTTTTCAGAAGGCTAACACATTGTACTACTTATAACTTACTTTCTATTGAGAAATATTGACTTAAACATGATAGTACTTATTTAGATCTGAGCTCATTATTTTTGTGTTTCTGAACAAAAGTAACATTTTTAAAATAAAATCATGTCATTTGTAAAAATTAAAGTTTTGATTTCATATATTTTTACAGTTGTTACTAAAGTTTCTTGTGCAAATTCACATGCAGACTTTGACAGACCAGTTCACATAATATCATATGCAGCTGCGTATGAATAAGTTTAAAATGAAAACTTTCTCTGAACAGCAGGCATATAAATTTAAGATATTTTTGCTATTGGACACTTTCAGTTGAGTTTTCTCTGTATCAGCAAATTAACTGTATAAAGCTAGAGCTTGAGTAACTACTATCTCTACCAGCAAAGTAGTAGAGAAATAGACCTTTATGCATTAAGGTATTTCACCCCATAGGTGGCACATGCATATGTGTGTGTGTGTGTGTGTGTACAATTAGATGTTGAATAATAGCACGGGTAGTATTTGTGGTGTTGTTTAAGTGACAGGGTAAAGAATAATTAGAGTGGGAGCCACACTAAACATAACATCTGTTTTAACCACTTGGTCTGTTTCTGCTTTTTTTTTCATTGTGAAGCTTAACTGGCTTGTGCTTAAACCTGACAGATAGTTTTTTGTTTTAAGCCTGCTTCACTCTATCAATATGATGCATGTTTAAACGAGATAAAAAATAGGTGTAATTGCTTCTTTTAAAATCTGGCATTTAGATAAGGAATCAGGAACTCTCACAGATATACAATCCCAATTCCTTAAATGTTGACAGAAGAACCATCTAAATATAAGTCAGTTAATGGCACTAAATTTCACCTGATTTTTGCAGGTTGCTAATAAATCAACTGAATTTTTCTTCTCTTCTGAGCAGTGATTCTGTAAAAATGGTATAAAAAAACTACACACTGTAGTTTGGTTCTTTCTACTCGTGCATCATCACCAGTGCGAATGGTTTGGGAAGCTAAATTCTGACCTTAGTTGCATCTGTGTAAATCCATAGTCTTCACATTTTGCTCTTAATCAGACCTGTGGAGGAACCTCATTGTCTTTAATGGAAGTGCACTGGTGTAACTGGCTCTGATAATTGTAACTTTTTTTAGTAAACAATTCTGATAGTGTAGAAGCAAGAAGAGTCCCATTCACCCTCTCTTAGCTGTGTTGGTTCTGAAGGGCTAATGAGATTTAAGGTGAACAGCTGTATCACCAAACACAGGGTATGTCTATACCCAGCCGCTAGTTCGGCGGCTGGCAATCAAACTTCTGGGTTCGACTTATTGCGTCTTGTCTGGACGCGATAAGTCGAACCTGGAAGTGCTCGCCGTCGACTGCGGTACTCCTGCTCGGCGAGAGGAGTACCGCGGCGTCGACGGGGGAGCCTGCCTGCCGTGTCTGGACCGAGGTAAGTTCGAACTAAGGTACTTCGAACTTCAGCTACGTTATTCACGTAGCTGAAGTTGTGTACCTTAGTTCGATTTGGGGCGTTAGTGTAGACCAAGACTGGGGAGGTTCCGTACAGCAAAAGATGTAATTAATCCATAGTATTTTTTCCGAGCTGAACTGCATGTAACCAGCTATTTTGGAATGTTTCATCTATAGAATTGTTCTAATTAAAGTTAAGTCTTCATAAAGCAGGAGGTGGATTAACTTTAGAATTTGGATCTTCTGCAAGGGTATGTAACTAATACTGTATTCCCTTTTCTGAAGGGGCTAAAAAGGAAGGTGCAGCTGGATTCTTCAAAGGAGTTGGGAAAGGGCTTGTAGGTGTTGTGGCCCGCCCGACAGGTGGCATCATAGATATGGCAAGCAGTACCTTCCAGGGAATTCAGAGGTAAAATGATGGGGTGGGAGTTAGTGATTGTCTGTTTACCAGATGTTCTCAGGTATGTGCAGTGTGTGATTAGAGATACAGTGGTAACATATGTTTGCTTGCCATTTGATGTGATTTAAAGTACAAGATGCATCAGGAGGACTGAGAGTGCACCATGGTGATGCTCTGTCAGGTGCCAGGTGAAGGAAGAGTGCTACAATCACCTGAGACTGATGCTATTACAGTATAACTTAATATACTACAGTGTCATATGGAGGTTATAAATCAGCTCTAGGCAAACATGAATAATAAAATTAAAGTCCTATATTATGGTGTACCAACTGAAAGTCCATACAAGAATGTAAAAACTAAATAAAAACATAGAACACTTAGTAATTAAAAATGTTATTTTTCAGCTCCTGAATGCTCACAGACATCTCTCACTTTACCCTGCTGTAGAACCTAGACCACTGCAATGATTGTCAGTGGGACTTGTAATCCTAAATCATTTATGCGCTTTTGAAAGTGCAACTGAAAAACTCTTTCTCAAGCTATAGAAGAGTCTATAATTATTTAGAGTTGGGAAGAAACTTCTCCCATAGGCATGTAGTTTCATAATTGTCTGGCTGATGCAGGATGGCGATGTTACAGATTGCCATGAGACACAAAGTATTTGTATAATACATGGCTAGCTAGCAAGTATGAGCAGGATCTCTCAAGGTTTGAGGGGATGAATTCTAAATAACTTTTGTGCTGACTAAACTAGTAAAAAAATAAATAAAAGAAATGCAAGTAACAAAAACAATTTTGGTGCAAACTGAAGTCTGTAATAGTTCTGAACACATTGAAATTGTTGGTCTTTGACAGGGTGGCAGAATCAACTGAAGAGGTATCTAATCTCCGTCCTCCACGTCTCATTCATGAAGATGGCATTATCCGGCCATATGACAGGGGTGAAGCTGAGGGTTATGATTTATTTCAGGTAGGAGTTGCATTGTTAACTTAGGTACAGCCTAAATTTTCTAACCATTGAGGAGCTTAATGCAGTTTATTATAAAAGTGCTACTTTGGAGAGGGGACCTGGATATTTATTTCAGTTTATAAAATATGCCTATCTGTTACCATCCAATGCATGCTTTAGTCACAGTGAAGAACTAACATATGTGCTATGCAGAATAAATCCGATTACTGCACAGCCTTTCAATATTCTGTTTTACCAATTGCTCATCTCCTCATTTTGTGTTAAATATTTCACTATGACCCTCGCTTAAAAAAGGGGGGTGAAGATATTTTAGCATTTGTAAGACCGTTTTGTGGGACAATATTTAGGAGGTTAATCCTGTTACTTACGTTTCCCATGTTTTCAATCTGTATTTTTAATGGTAGTGTGCTAAAAGCTACACAACGCATATGATGGTCTAGTCTGGTTGACCACCTGCATGGTGTTAGACATTGGTGCCATATTGACAATGAATGCTATTTCTCATATACAGGGGAATTTTAATCCAGTTAATTTTGAGTAAATGCAACAAGACAGGAAACAGGAAAAGCACTTTAAGAACACGCTGGCTGAGATTTCAAATATAATGTAGCTGAAGTATTGGTTATGATAAAATAATAAAAAATACTGGAACAAAATAACTGATTCAAAATGTTTACTTCTAAGTTAAGACTGAAACTTGCATCTTAATTATTGATGATTGCATTTATTTCCTGTAGATGTCAACTACTGTTTATGATCCCTCTGCATGGGTTTCTAATGTTGTCCCCTCTCTCTCTCTCTCTCTCTTTCTCCCTCTCCCCTTGCATACGCAGCAAGAACTGGAATAATGGAGTAAACATTTTCCATACTTTTTCATGATTTCCTTCATAGGCCTTTAAGAATTTAGATTAAGGGCATGATTCCATAAAAAAACCTCAAAATATTAATTGACTTCTATTAGAACCTCTATGTAGCAGTTGAATGGCACTTTAAATTATCCAATTCATAGTAAGAACAAAATAATTTACCTGTTATGGTCCAAAGGGTAACACGGGACGGTAGTACACACCATAACATGAAATCATTTCCTCTTGCCTGTTTTTTAATGATGCTGGGCCTTACTTCTGAGCTCTGAATGGCAAGTGTTTAATAAAGTGGTCACTAAAGAAATATTCATGGTACTGTAGACGATAAAATGCTCATTGGCTAGTCAGCATTCTCTGGAGGGTATTTATATAGTGATCTTGCTTAAAAATGCCAAGAAAAGAAAGTAAGCATGGCAACTAAAAATGAATAAAAAATTTGCTCCTGTCTATGAAAATGCTTTTGCAATTTCATAAGTCAGTTATATAAAATTTGAAAATATATCAACTAAAATGCTTCTATTCGTGGTTTAAATAAGCTGCTATAGATCTGCCCTTGACACTTCTGACTAGCCACATGACTCCATGTTTATAATGAAAAATGAGTAATCTTCTATATAATATGTTCTTCCAATCAAGGAACAGAAGGCTTGATTGACTCGGCCCTTTGCCCCAAATAAACCTTTTGTATTCCATTTTATGCGATGCATATACATACTATTACACATCATTTAAAACTGTAATCCCTAGTATGTAAATGCCAACTTTTTTAAAGTGAGTGAAGCCACAAGTCTCTCCTTGATGTGTGACATTTCATATTAGGGAAACCAATAATTAATCTTACTAGCAACAAAATGTCTGTTCTATGTTTTATGCATTTACGCTGTTGACAAAAAAATTTACTGGCTTCAAACATTTGTCTTAAACATTATTAATAAGATTGTGATCAGTACTCAACACTTCTTTTTTGGAGTTGTTGTGGTGCTTGAGTGCATCTCTGTGCACTAGCATGAATTTTTTTCAGTTCCCCTCTCAAAAATTCTTAATATTAAATAGTTGCAGTCTTTTGTAAAGCAACACTGTCTTAAACTTAGAGTGCAAAAGCAAATTTTTTTAAAATTCATCCATTTGTCATACCATATTAGATAAAAATAGAAATGTTAGTTCTAGGTGTGTGCTTGTCACTCTATTGCTTAAAAACACTTTTCAGTGCAATGTTAGACTTCCTGGTCTGTTATGTGGGGCAAATGCTTTTGGTACATGAAAAGGAAAGATGTCGCACAATTAACGTTGGAAATTGGCTGCTATACATATACGTAGCCTCTAAGTTTTGTATGTTTAACCTAATTTTTGTGGATTAGAGTTTGATAATATTATTAAAAATAAATATTCCTGTACATAGTTTTCCATATTGAATTTTCTTTCAGTCGGAAGCCAGGAAATGCTAAGGTTGCTGTGAAACAGCTCTCTCCACCCCCCCAATGCTGTTGCTGTACCTGTACATTTGAGATTATAGAAATTAGGGTGGTGGTGTAGCATAGCCCACATGATCTGTTTTAATGATCAAACAAATACAGAGGGAGCCTTCGAGGAAAATAGGACATTTAGTAAAGGAGTCTTAGCCTTTAAATTAAATCACCCTTTTCTCATAAAAAGCTTGCACTTGTCAAAACACTGCATAATAACTCAATCTGAGTCCTAATTTTGAATTTTCTTGAACTAAATTTGTCAGAACCTTACAGTTAGTGAAACATAGATGTTTTATTTCATATTCCTGGGGGGGATTCTGCACCACTGCGCATGTGCAGAATTCATGTCCCCCCGCAGATTCCCCTGTTCCCGCAGAAAACAGATTATGTTGGGGAGGTGCTGCAATTACATCTTTTGCACACCAGGGGCTGCTGTGGTGTCAGAGTGGGCCAGAGCAGCCAGCTGCAGAGAGGGAGGGGGGCAGCCACTGCCCCATCATAGTATCCTGTCATGGGGCCAGGTGGTGAGACAAGGGATATGGGAGGGATGGACAGTGTGGGGCCGACAGGGCTGCTGGGGGGGGGCGGTTACATAGACAGGCATTCAGATGAGCTAGTGGGGGGAACAGACTGGGTGGGGGCATGGGAGCTAGTGGGGTCAAAACATTGAGTCAGGCTGAATGGGAGTGGGGGTGCAGGAACACATGGGGATGGCATAGGGGGATGCAAGGACACATGACGATGAGGGAGGAGGAGTGGCTGAGTGGGGGTGCAGGGACACATGGAGATGGGTGGGAAGGGGAGTGCAGGGACACACAGGGACTGGAGCAGACCCAACAAACCTTCAGGTTCACTCCCAGGCTCCTGCCCAGGAATTACTTGCCTCTCCCTCAGCTCCTCTGTTACCCTTGACTTCCCTGAGCCTTTGCACTACTACTGAGGGGTACAGGAAATAGGTTTCTGTCTTGTAGTTTAATTGAATTATTACTCAAAGTTCTGTATTAATATACCAAGTAAGAAATCTGTTTGCCAAAAACCATTTCTTGAATCTTTTTTGTTTTCTGTATTGTTACAGACATACTTGCTGACACGTATTTTGAAATAAATTACCAAAATAATTGAAACTGGTGTAATTATATTGTGGTATTTTAACAAATAAGATATGCAGAATTTTCAAAATTTTACAATATTGTGTACAACGTTTTTATTTTTTTGGTGCAGAATTCCACCAGGAATAATTTAAATGTAATTCTCATGGTTTTTTTCCTTCTGAATTGGCCAGAGTATAAGCTTAAGAAAACAACTATTTTTAGTTGTAAATGAGTTACTGTAGTGTAAACTTGTCTCAGTCTTTGTTCCTTTCGTTCTGTTGCATTTGGTAGCTTCCAATACTCAGTCTTGCACCACTGACATGTTCAACTTTCTTCCTCTCTGCCACTGGTCATTCATGCTGCCATGAAGTCCTGCTGCCACTTTACCACGACAGCATTTCCAGGCTGTTTTCTTCCTGCTTCTGAAATCCTTTTTTAACACATCATGTCTGAAACACTGACTCACCTCATCTTGTTGAGTAATTCAACTAAAGTTCTTCAGTGAAAACCTAGACTGCTCTCTGGACCATGTGGATACCTTTTCTCAGATCCCATCACTAGGATTCATTTGCCTTCTGCAACAAATATAGCCTTCTCATTGTCACTTGATTGGACCTTCTCAAATTTTATCTCCCTCTCACCACCCCACTCTTGTGTATCTGCTGCCTTCCTCATCCCCTTTCAGTCTTCCTAATGTGAATGCCTAGCTACTAATTCTTTTTCCCCACTTATTACCATTTCTTTTCCCCTGTATCTGGAACTCACTTCCTTACCAAGTCCACCATCTCCTGCTTCAAGTCCCTGCTTAAAATGCAGTCTTCAACAAGGCCTATAAAATTTAGGATGCCCCTCTAACATTAAATATAAGTTTCAAAAATAATTAAGACAAAGGCTTGGAACCTTGAGGAAGAATGCCTTACTCTCTCAAACTACGAGGTGGTGTGTTTTGTTCTGTCTTAAAGCTAGATTATGCATGAAAGGCACTTGATTGAATTGGGTGCTGCAGACTGGCATCCCAGAAGAACTTTGACTGTGATGAAGTAACAATGCTTCTTGTATTGTAATCTCTGGAACACCCTACAGTAGAGTGTCCATAGCTGACCAGCTCAGGGTCAGTGCAGAAGGTTGGAATAGACTCATTTACTCACCAACAAGTCTTGGGATAGCGTGTGCCATTAGTTGTCTTGGCCCTCTATAGCCCAGAATGTAAAAACTGCAGTTGTGACTGACTGCTGCATCATGACACTAGTGAGGAGTTGTTTTACTCTGTTCCCCACAACTTCTGCAACTCCACACAGAAGTCACTTTCAGTCTAATCCATATGTAGGGAGGGCAGTGGCTTTATCTGTTTTATTTGTCTAAGGGCTGATAATGGTGCTTTACAAAGAAGGTAGAGAACCTCTTGATAAAGCGAGCTAACTTTTCATATTTAATAAATAGTTAACACTTTATGCAATTATAGGAATGTGAAATAATTTGCATGGGATGGTGACCTCTACTGGAGCGTGTACATGTACAAAATGATCTGTTCAAACTGGAGAAATGGTCTGAAATAAATAGGATGAAATTCAATAAGGATAAATGCAATGTACTCCACTTAGGAAGGAACAATCAGTTGCACACATACAAAATGGGAAATGACTGCCTAGGAAGGAGTACTGCAGAAAGGGATCTGGGGTTCATAGTGGATCACAAGCTAAATATGAGTCAACAGTGTAACGCTATTGCAAAAAAAGCAAACATCATTGTGGGATGTATTAGCAGGAGTATTGTAAACAAGACATGAGAAGTAATTCTTCTGCTCTACTCTGTGCTGATTAGGCCTCAACTGGAGTATTGTGTCCAGTTCTGGGCACCACATTTCAGGAAAGATGTGGACAAATTGGAGAAAGTCCAGAGAAGAGCAACAAAAATGATTAAAGGTCTAGAAAACATTACCTCTGAGGGAAGATTGAAAAAATTGGGTTTGTTTATTCTGGAGAAGAGAAGACTGAGAGGGGACATAACAGTTTTCAAGTACATAAAAGGTTGTTGCAAGGAGGAGGGAGAAAACTTATTCTTCTTAACCTCTGAGGATAGAACAAGAAGCAATGGGCTTAAATTGAAGCAAGGGCGGTTTAGGTTGGATATTAGGAAAAACTTCCTATCTGTCAGAGTGGTTAAGCACTGGAATAAATTGCCTAGGGAGGTTGTGGAATCTCCATCATTGGGGATTTTTAAGAGCAGGTTGGACAAACACCTGTCAGGGATGGTCTAGATAATACTTGGTCCTGCCTTGAGTGCAGGGGACTGGACTAGATGACCTCTCGAGGTCCCTTCCAGTTCTATGATTCTATGATTGTTCTTCTGTAATAGCTGGAGTGATTTTAGTGGATGTCCAGTTCAGCCCTAAATGCATCTAGTGACAGTTATTCCCCAATTCCCTTTGGTAGTAGATCTTGCAAAAAAAATTAGTCTTTTTTTTGTATCTTTTAATTCATTTTATCAAAAACATTATCAGAGGTCCTAGAAACTGCTTGTTTATCAAAACCCTTTTTAAATAAAAATGTCTGTCTTGTAATTGTTCTATCAAAAAACATGACTGAAAAATGTTGACAAACTGAAAAATGGTTGCCTTTTAAAATGGCAGTAAATATAATTTCCTTGAAAATAAATTTTCACATTTAGAACAAGATGCCAGGTAGAGCTGGTCAATTGTTTATTACTGCAGTTATCTTAAGAGTTAACTGGGTATTTCAGTATGGCAGGCTGAAGTCAAGGATTATGCGATTATCACTGGGGACAGAGACGTTCCAAAGTTTCATGTAGACACACTTAACCTACTTTGTAATTTAAAAGCTAAACTTGGACCTATTCAGTCTTGTATTGTAAGAGAGTTGAAAATGACTGTCCATAAATGGTTATTGAAAGAGCAGTAAATTGGACATGGAGGTAAGGTATCCAAGACCTCCCCTCTGTCCCTCTCCCCCAAAAAGATGTTCCCCTAGAAAAGTGTAGGTAGGAGCTCTTGAGAATGAAATGCTGCATTCTCAGACTTTCCAGCTACATTTGTTGGTTTGTTTATTGATTTATTAATAGCAAAATTGTGATCAAAATTGTTAAAAGAAACCGGAAATGGCATTGACTTGAATTTATAGATGGTGGTTTTATTTTGAAATATACTTGTCATCTCTGTATCTTTAACTGGCTTTAATTTTTCTAAAGACAGCTAAGCTAGTAAAATAGCAGCAAGATAACCAGCTAGCCTACTGCACATAAAAGTGTAAGTTGACGTTTTTATTTAAGGCTGAGCCCTTTTCAGCATTTTAAGCTTGTTTAAGAAGGAAATTGAAGAGGATTCTCATGTCTCAGACTGAAATTCCCAAAGATGTTTGAGTTTCTTCAAAAGGGACTTTAATTGTTCAGCCAAAGAAGAAAAAAATAAGATAATCTTTTATGGCCAAGTGTAGGAGCAGGTTTCCATTTCCAGTTTGAGATGTGCTGACTTTCACAATCAGCCGTTGAATATGCACACCTAACTTTAGGATTTGGAATGAAGCTGGCAAAATGTTTTTTTGCTCCATTTATTTGAAGTAGTAAAACAATCATGCTTCAGATGTATAGGAAGTCCGTTACATAGGTTGAAGGTTATATATTTTAGAATTCATACATTGCCTTCATTCTCCAACTTGGAGGGATGTGAAGAATTTTCCTGGATCAACAGTTGAATGTGAAGCTCCTGCTTTCTCATTTCTTTGGCATTGCATATTTTAGAATATCAGGAGTCTGGTTTGAAAGTGTGTCATAACATGAACTACAATAGATTAGAAACTTGTTTGTAATGATTTGTGGTGACTGAAAGAAATGGATATTGGATTTTAAAAGATTTATTGGAGTGTCTTGTTATTGAAACCCACTCCAAAGGTGCACAGAGTCCATATAACTTTAAACACTGAAATTTTGATCTATCTTAACTGAGTTGAAAGATTATGTATATTGCAATGTATAATATGTTTTAAGTTGCTTGGAAAGATTTTTTAAATATGTGAAAATGAAGTGCAAACCTAAATAAGTGTTGAAACCTGTTTTAATGGACTTGGTATTGATGTGAACCATGATCACTCTGAGACCTTTCCATGTATTTTACTTGAGCTAAACAGCAATTGTAGCCTACACAGTAGAATATAGAAAGAAAGAAGCAAAGTTAAGCTTAACTTTTATTGTTCTTGATAAATATACATTAATATAGTGAGTATTTGTTTAAGAAGTATACAGAATTGAAAATTTAGCTTTAAAAGGGGGATTACTAAAGAAAAATGGATCCAAATTCTTTCACCCTTTCTTCCATTGAATGTCATTCAGGTTCATGAATAGCCTACTGACTTAAGTGGGACAACTGACAAAATATGCTACTACTCAGCATGAGTAAGGGTATTGGAACTTGACCCAAAGAAAATTAAGTAACATTGGTAGCAATGAGGAGCTAAAAGGATTCATGTTAATCAGTTATATAATTAAGTAAGGTTTGGATTATCTTGATAGCAGAAGGATAGGCACTAGCTGTATTTTTATCCAAGGCAAAGCCATTTTGCATCCCTCTAAGCAAAGGATGCATGGTTTTCATTACTCCTTTCATTACCCCACATAGTTGCATCAGTTTCACACATGATGACAGTGCATGCTGCATTCTAACAGGCAGTGTAGGGAGTTGGGTTAATTTAGAAAAAAACTGGCATGCACTGATTTGCTTTATCTTGCTCATTTTATTAATTAAAAATATTATTTCTTAGAAGTGTTATATGTATTCTACAAAGATTTCAGACAGTAATGTAAAATTTCTTCAATTCTAGATGGCTAAATACAGATGCATAATTATAGTAATGTTTAACAGTGCCTTGACAATATTGAGCTGAAATCTTATTAAACATTTATTCAAAAATATATTTCAAATACTCTTGTGTATTGAAATCTCTTGTGCTTAGCAATAAAGTGTGAAGTTGGTTTTGTGAACTTGGAAAGTAGGGATGTTGTTTTTGTTACAGTTGCTATTGCCAAAACTTAATCCAAACCCATCCAAGTATGATAAATCATATAAATCATAAAATAAATGATGCAGGATTCATGCCTCATGGTGTACTACATTTGTAACGGATATGGTCTAAATTTGAATATTAGTGACAGAATCTCCCAAACGCTACACATTTTAAGTGTACATGAGCATAAAGCAGTCTACAGCCCACATCCTAGGCAGCCATATTAACATTCCTTTTTAACCCTAGCAAATCACCTCCCCTGCCCTTAATAAGCTGCCTTACAGTTGAGCAACCTTATGTGTGTATTTCCCCACAACATACAGACTGTAAACAAGAAACAAGTTAATTCAAGGCAAGGACTTGGATTTTAAATCATTGTTTACCACATAAGACGAGAAGCAAGTTCTCTAATGTGTGTAAGTTTGTCTGCATATGATTGTGGAGTTAAAATTGTGTGATCAATATGATTTCATTTTTTGTTTGTTTTTACCTCCATAACTTACTGTCATTTGGTCAGTTTGCTCTCTCCAGAGCCCACAGATGTGTTGTCATATCCTCATCAGTCTCATATCCTCAGTATTATCATTATCATAGCTTCTGTGTGTGTAAATGCGTGGAGGAGCTTGCTTGTATTTTGGTGTTTGTGAAACGTCAGTACCTGGCATTTTTCTGTGATTTATCACGAAAGATAAAGGTTGGATATTAGTGACTGAATCTCTCAAATGCTACATATTTGAAGTGTACCTTAATACAAACCAGTCTACAGACAGCCCCCAGACAGTATTTACATTCTTGAATTGTCATGTTTCAGTTAAACAGCAGATAAAACGTTGCTAATTCTAAGAACTTGGTTTAACAGAATTAAGTCCATAAAAACTTGCTGGAAATGAAAACAATTTTTTTAACTTTACTCTTACTTGAAGACTCAGCTCCCTCTTACTAATATATCAGAAACATACCTGAGATGTTGGATTTAATATGCATTTTCCTTAAGCTTCTTTTTCAGCCTATATGTTCCATAAATACTTGTATCTAACATTTCACTTGCTAACATTTTGTAATAAAAGGCCTGATCCTGAGAGGTGCTGAGTAGATTCAATCTGATAGTTTCTTGTGCAGGACACCTCTCTCTGGATCATGATCTGAGTTGTATGTTTAAAACTAGGCATATTCTTTAAACAACATATCACAGGATTCTCACTCTTGTGTTCAAGGATCCAATGTGAGGCTTGGCAGAAGGAGAGAGCTCCTAGACCGCCAATGGCAGAAAAAGAATGACAGTTGAAAAAATTAGTAGGAATATTCCACCTGTTTGAGTGATTGAGGACTTGAACAGATATCAAAAATGACTTAACTTTGGGTGTGAGACTCCCATGAAATAACTTCAAAGAACTAAAATGACTAGATAAATTTTTGACCTGGAAATAATAAATCCAATATAAATTGAGTATTTAAAATATGTTCCTAGAAATGTAGGCCTGTAAGGGACCTCAAGAAGTCAAGTTAACTACCTTTATAGTTGGAAAGATTTTCCTAATATCTAACCTAAATCTCCCTTGCTGTAGATTAAGCTCATTATGTCTCATCCTATCTTAAGTGCTCATGAAGAACAATTGATCAAGTCCTCTTTATAACAGACTGTTAACAGGTCCCCTCTCAGTCTTCTTTTCTTAAAACTAAACTCAGTTTAAATCTTCGTTTTCCTTTTTCAGAACTCTCATATCAGAAAGCTGGAAGGAGAAAGTTATCGATACCACTGTGTGCTTCCAGGAGGCAAGAAGACAAACCTTGTTGTTACCAATAGGTATTACTATCAGCATAGCCTAATGTCTGTTCAAAAGCTGCTTTTTAGAAGCGTTCCATATTTTCAGGGCTTTGTCTCTTTCTTAGTGTGATAAATAAAAATCAATTATTCTTTGGCCTGTAGAAGTTATGTTAAACTTCTGTGAACTTTCCTGTCTTCTATTTCCCGATATTTTAAACTTCCTTTATTTTGGTCCTATAAAAATTTTAAAATGGAACCAAATCTCTTCATATTAATGTACCTGCTTGGAAATACATCTTAATCAATGTCATTGTGGTTTGTGGCATTTTTCATGCAACTGTACTTGACTAGGAGGCATACAATGCATGCAAATGAACATCCACAAAGAGCAGTTAATCTCTTTCATGTATTAGATGAATGGACTCCAGCACCCTGGGTTTGGTTTCCCAAATGATTGTTTTGCCCCTGAGTAATAAGTCTTTTATTCAAATAGGTAGACTAGGTTATACTGAAACTAAAATTCCTAAATTGTTGTAACAATCAAACTCTAATTGTTTGAGAAATGGATTTCAACCTTGTTTCTTACATTACATTACTCACTCGCTGTATACATCTACTTTATCCCACGTGCTCCAACAACCGTGCCAACGTTAATGTGCCAGTTGAGGCACCTGTGACTTTTTTGTACAAACAGGAGAAGAAACATAGCAATCGCTACTTAAGAACAATGAGAACATCACTTAGTAGGTCACTGCCTAACGGTCTTAGACACAAACAGTTGAGGAATTTAATTGTTTTTAGAAGTGCTTAAACAGAAGCAAAGAGCACATGAAATGTGGTCTTACCCACCTGAGAAACAGAATGAGTTTCTGATCTTACTGATCACATGGGGTAGGTTCACCCAATACAAAACCCACATGAAAATGCCTCTTAGTTAACTTTGACAACCCATCCACCTTGAAATTCACAATGCAATAGAAAAAGCCTGTTGAAATTACTATTGAAGTCCTGATAGTAGTAACAAGTTAAGGCTTGTCTTCACTGCAGCGTGAGCTCGCCATATAACTGGAATGTAGGTCCTAAGCTGACTCCTGTCCCCACACACAAATTTTGTAGCTAGAGTTAAATGTTTGAACTCAATTTAACTTAACTTAGAGTTAAGTTTAAACTCAAGCTAGCTCGCCTGTTGGGGATATGGGTTGAAGTTTGAGTGCTCCTGACACTCCAGCTGCTAATGCAGCAGGGATGCAGCTACAGCTTGAGTTAGCACAACTCATCAAATAGCTCTATGTAGCTCAAGTGTGTTTTTCACTGTGTGCTTGCTCTTGAGTGGAGCAACTTGAGCTAGCTGTTGCAATGAAGATAAGCCCTGAATTTTCAACCCTGATGAAAAGGTGGTTTTAGTTGCTGTTTGGTTTTTTTCTGTTTATGCAGATTGGTCTAAAACATAAGCTATTTTTGAGTACTCCTGATACGTAAATTGTCAAGATAGTCCCAGCACCAAACCCACAGCCCTCAAGTAACATACCCACCCCTTGGCTCTGGAGCGATCACTGGTCTGTCATAAATATAAGGACAAGTCAAGATTAACCTTGTTTTCTTCTGATAAAGTCATGGCTCTAGGAGGAGGTTAAATATTTCACAATGCTTTTGTCTTTTGGATAGGAGGCTGATGTGTGTAAAAGACGTGGAGATCCTAGGCCATGTAACAGACTGGGATTATTTATTTGAAGATTTTACACATCCTCCTTCTGTCGAAACAAATGTACTAAAAATCACTGTGAAGGTAAAAAAAATATTTATGCCTTTGGAGTGCAGATCTACTTTGAAAAGTGACTTGGATTTAAAAAGTATCAAAATGGCATTTTGCAGTTCTGTGTGTCAGCGATTACAGCGAGAGTGGTGTTTCCCTAACACCCTGAAAGTCAAATTGAGTCTCTTCCCCCTCTCCCCCCACCTTACATCTTCCATTAATAAAGGTTTTGCAGGCAAAATTATGCCCTCGACTAACATTTGCAACCCTATGATGTATACATAGACTTTCTGTGAAACCTCTCCAGCTTCACTGCCTTTAACAGACATGCACAGTTGTAACTGACTGAAACTTTTTAATAATCTTATAATGTCAGGTACAGAAAAAGTATATTTTAATAAGGCTCAAACCCGTATTTTTATAACCTAAGTCCAAAAGCTTAACTTTTTGCTGCTATGGTATACTGAAAATTTTGATTTAAAATTTTTTACACGTAGCAGAGTCTCTGCTGCTTTCAGCATTTGGTCTTAAGACCTATATTGATATATCAATTTCTAATGAAGATTATGCATCCAATTCCTTGGAAAATTCAAGAATTTAGTGGAAAGTTAGGAATCCTAGATTAGAAGAAGCGACCTTATCAGGCTGTTTATATTACCAGGTGTACTTGTATTGTTACTGTATGTCAGCCAATTTCAGAATCTTTGCATTTCCAGGGTTCTAGCTAAATCAAAAACTACTATAATTCAGCCAGTGCATGCTGCATGTGTAATGTTGATGAAATTTTTTGTGCCTCGTTATACTCTTTAAAATACCCTAATTATATAAAAAGCGTGATTGTCAAGAACTTGGATTGTAACATCATTCTACTTGAATTGTATCCTTACATAACTTGACACTTTGTTGTCATTTCTGAGCGGAGCTAATTTTACTGTGTCGTCCTATATCCACAGATTTTGCCTGCAATTTAAGGAAATGGACTAGTATTTTTAATTTTTCACCGATGATGAGTTAGCTAGCAGTCTTGTTGCATGATACTTATCCATAGAAATTCACTTTTTAAAATTTATTTTTTCAGATATGTAAACATCTGTCTCTAAACATAACTACTTTGATAATAAATTAGGATGATTGTGGTGTGAAATCATTTATTTATAATATGGTCTGGATCTGTACAGAAAGAAAAGCAGATATAACTTAAAAGTTGACATGTAAGCAACCCTATATTGGGTTGTGAATTTTTTCCCCAAGGCTTTTAAATTTATTTTTTTCTCTTTTTTCAGGATCAGCGGCTGTTAATGTTCCAAAAAAAGGACCATGCAGCTCATGAATGTCTGAAGAAAATTCAATTGAAGGATGAAACTAGTGCAAGGGTAACTACTTCTTCATTTTTTATTTATTTATTTATTTATTTATTTTTACATCTCATGCCATTCTAGCAAAATCAAAAACTATTGTCATTCAGCCAAAGGGGAGGGCCTGCTTGAAAGGATTAAAGCAGGCCTGCCCTGACTACTGGTTATTTGATACAGAGGTCATTTAACACTGCACTGGACCCAGATACATGTACCTTTTTAAGATGTATACCTTTGTGTACAATATCAATCCTAAAAGAGACAGACAGTCTTTGTAAATTTCCCCTAACGTGAAATGCTTCTGAACGCTGGGAATCTTGTGAAAGGCAAGACAGTGCCTGGGGAGGCCTCAAAAGTGCCTTCTGTAAGTGCTAAAAGGTAGCAGGTATGGTTCAGAGAAGACTGTGGCCCCAACTATGTCAGTTTCCTCCTTTCTCAAAGCAAGTGTGCATGTAAGGACCCTCTCTCTATGCCCAGAGCTACTTCTCAGATTTTGAGCAAAATTTCACTTAATTTCTTGTGTTTTGTTGTATTATCACAGCTAGGTAGAAGTATTAGGTAACTTACCTTGACTTTTTGTTTTGGACACTTCAGGAATTCAGATAACAATGGCAGATCTAAGCACTCGCTCGTTCTCCATATTGCAAGAGGTCAATGCACGTACCTATTGACTCTTCTGCCTAAGGTTGTTGCCTCTTCAATTAATTGGCTATATTGATTATTTGAAAATCCCCAATTAATAAACTAAACTTCTGAGGTTTGATAGATTCTAGTCCCAGAATCAGGTACAGTAGTATTAAAATTACTGTTTGGTTGGGAACCCTGCTATGCACAGCTGCAACACTTGCACTTAGAAAAGCTTTTGAAATTTTCAGTAATTTTATTAACACTAGTAAAAACACAAATGTTCCTATGCAAACAAGAAAGTAACAGTAGTGCAATATTAATTTGACTTCCAGCATCATATTATATTATATAATATTCAGCATCATATATATAATATGCATACTCACACAGTTCTGGAAGTGGGAAGACAGGTGATGGTCCACGAGGGTCCTATCCTGTCCCTAGCATGTCAAGCAAGTCCAATGGTTGAGATCTCTTTGGCTTAGATGGTGGTTGGGCCTATTATAAGGTCTGATGACTGTCCTGAATATTCATAAGGCATTTCTGCCTCCTTTGCCCATAACTAACTTCCTCACCTTAATAATGTTGGGGGTATCCTTATCCTATAGCTTAGTAATTAATTATGTCAAACTTATTAGCATATACATCAATTGGTTACTGTGGCAATCTTGTGCTTATACATCTGCTGATATTCCTAACCTAAAATACCCCAAAGTGGTATGAACAGATTTGTTGTGTTTACATGTCAGCATTTTATGCAAGATCTCAGCAGAACTATATACTGTAAAACAAGCAAAATAATATATCTTATGACTCAGTGTAACTGCTGGTCAACTTAATTTTGATAAGGATTATAGGCCTGACTTCCTTATGCTAACTCTGTAAGCTAATACCTTACAGGCTTGGGCCTGCAGGTTCCTTGCATTACTGCTGGATACTATACCTTATTTTTGTATTCAAGCTGACTTAAAATCTATAGGGTATTCCCTAGACTGGTCCATAGGGCCTTCGCCTCCATCCCACACTGATAAACAATGGCGGCTTTTTGCTATCCTCTCCAACCCGTTTTACAGGCTGAAAAAAATTGTCTTGCCTAATTACAAGTTTTAGGTTGTCTTCAAATTTTGGGGAAACTAAATCTTTCTGGTTGGTCTTAGTTCACATTCAAAGTTTGCATTGAGATATTGAGAGGTATAGAAAGGGAGATAACATACACACAAGCCAGTTTCACTCTATCGTATTACATACACTAAATGAGTACACTGTTTCTAAAAAGAAAGAGATGTCAGTTTGAATCCGGGATAATGGAAATTAATGCATCCTCTTAGCTTAAAAGCTCCTTGTTCTATTTTTTTCATTAAATATGATACTCTCCTTTGGTATCCTTGTTTTGTTGTATTGTTTTGAGAAAATCACCTGTATTACTATTTTTGTGAATACCATTTGATACTTAGAGTAGTAATTAAAATGTTAACCTTACTGAGGTGTTGGCTATACATCCAATGTATAGGTGGCCAAAGCTTTCCAACTTGGGTGAATACATTTTAGACAGGCGTCTAAGTGGCCTGACTTTCAAAGCTACAGAGCACTGACTTAAATGGAAATTTTACATGCTCAGCACATGTGAAAATGAAGTTACTTAAGGAACCTTGTTGTATCAGTGCCCTAAGTGTGTGCCTAACTATTTAAGCATGTGAGGAGTCTCATTAAAGGGTTATGTATGTATTTTTAGAATGTGAATATTCCCAGTGACCTCAGTTGGGACTATTCACTTGCTGAAGATTAGGCCCATGCTTAAGCGTTTTGCTGAATAGGGCCTAGGTTCCTAATTTTAGGAACACAAGTTGACAGTTTTGGCCAGTGTTCACACCTTTATACTAGTGCTGATTGCTTTCAGACAGTGAGTGCCTGCATTTTAATCAGTCACCGTGTTTTGTTGTTTACAGAACTAAAATACATTTTAGAAAATACACCTGTTTCAAAATTGCCATAATTCAGTAAGTTGCGACTGTTTTTTTGGTGGGGATAGCTAGCTAAACATGGCCTTTATTAATTTTATTATTGCTTTACAGAGAATTTGTCATGCTGTTAATGAAGCCCAAGCATCAAGACAGCAGCAAAAATTGGTGAAGAAAGCTTCACTGAAATTAATCAAACCACAGTCACCACCTTAATGATAACAGGGTTTGCATTGGTTTAATTAGTGGTATGTGATCTTATTCCTGAAGATTTACCAGAAGCAATTTGTATACAATGTACAGAAAAAAATGAAATGCGCTGATGGTCTTCCTGCAGGGTGTAGCTCCTATATTATCTAGACCACCTTTCATTTTTAAAAGTGAAGTTTCTTGGCAATTGTTGCATAACATCATCTGATGGACTCTAACATTCCCCTTCAGCATATGTATTTTGACTATTTTGCAGGAAACAAATTCAATACGTTGAAAATTTCCTTTAGAAAAGAGAAACTTCTACTGATTTTCCTCTTACCTTTTTTCCGATTATTAAGAAAAATATCCAACAATTCTTTTTCACAGACTTGGATTGCTACTTGCATGAAACTATACCTAATTTGCACTATAATGTAATGAATTAGCAATAAATAATAATTCTAACTTTTGAAAACTAAAATCCATATATATCTAATTGAAGCTTATTAATAATATGTCCTTTATATTAGGAAATATTTCTAATGTTTAAAAATGTTCTTGTGGTGTTGGTCTTTCTATATTTGAAAGAAATACAGGGCTATTTGCACTCTGTGGTACAAGAAAATATTGCGCTTTAGAATAATGTAAAAAGAATGTGGGTATATATAAAACACATCATTACTTCTCAGTAGAGACATGCACTTTAGAAATAATAGCCAATTTGCATATTATTAGAAATAATAGCCAATTTGTGTATTATTAGAAATAAAATTGCTCTAACTCACTTTAAAAATTGACAGCTTAGGTTCTCCTAAAATGACAAGCCATTTAATATCTTAATATGTATTAATAATAGGAAGGATTTAGTAGTAGACTGCACATTAATACTGGCTGTAGTTGAAAACTTAAATAGTTAGTGGGAAGATTTCCCTGTGAAGAAAATACAACTCATTTTTATACAACAAAATATATGCAGTTGGTCAAAAACTTGAACATTGATTTGTTGTCCATATTTCAGTGTCTAATTGATATTTGCCTGAGATTTGCCATTTACTTAAGTTAAATAATCAACAGCTGACAGTAGTATTCTTACTGAGTGTACTATTGCTTGTCTTGAATACTACTTCTAGGCCCCAGTTCAACAAGATACATAAGCGTATAACTAATCTTTAAGTGTATGAATAGTCTCATTGACTTCATTGAGACAACTCACTGCTTAAAGTTAGGCACATGCTTAAGTACCTTTCTGAATCAGGCCTATATGAGCAAACTGTTTAGTTGAGTCATCGGTAAACCGAGACCTACCACTGTCAAATATTTGGCTTTCAAATGAGAGAATATGTGCCCTAAAACACCACTTGTAAATTTTTGCATTTTTTACTTCGTACCTCAACTAGAGAGAAAGACCAGTTATTGACTTGCCCTTATTTTTCTATATATATGCAAGCTTAAAGACTGCCAGTATGAACTCAGTGTTGAATAGATTCTTGCTCTGTCAATATTTGAATTTTATTTCCGCTGAAGCAATCATCAAAGATAGAGGAGGACCCAAATTTCAAATCTGTACCAGAATCTAAACTTTCCCAGATTTCAGGGGTATGGAATTCTAGTGTTCTGGCCTGGGTCCCTAGCGAATTAAGTGGTATACTTTGTCTGTCTTACCAAAGGAGAGAAATTAAAGATAATGAAAATGTGCTGCCAAATATGAAGCATCTAGGGAAAACTTGCGCCTGTGCTTCATTTACTGCTGCTATGTACATTGTAGTTTTGAACAAAGGAAGAAAAAACCTTAATTCCTTAACTGTGAGGCCTTAGACCCAGCTGTTGGCTAGAGAAGTCCTGAATGTGTAGTTTCATTCTAATGTTAAAACAGTACAGTGAATTGATAGAATGAGTTGTTTGGTATATTCTGTACATTTCAACTACTATGTTTAAAATACGGACAAAATAAAATCTTTATATGCAGTTATTTATGGTTTGAGTCTCAAAAATCATGGTATGAATCTCAAATGATGACTGAGGTTTATTTTCCAAGTGAAATTTATAAACATTCCTAAAATACTTATGGTGGGGATACAGGTGGAAAAAGAGTACTCACATACACTCAAATTGTAAACTTACATACTGCACAAGAGTTCTCACTGTTTCGTTGTTTTCTGCACTGCCTTTCCTGAGCTCAGCTTGTGGCCTCTGAGGAGCAAACTGGCAAATCCTGATAGAAATCAGAAATTTTACTACTTTTTGCAGGATTGGTCTTGGATTTTTAGAGGCTGTCATGTTGATTGAGGGGAGTAGTGGGTATTAAAACTGATCCCAAATTTCTGCTCCCAGTTTTCTGCCATCTTGACTCATGTGATTCTCTTCACAGTTGCTATTATATCTGTAATAGTAGTTTAGTCTTGTCTGCAAATGTTGTAGATAATACTTAATCATTTAAATAAACACGATGAAATAGTTTTATATACAGATTAAATACAGATGGAAAAATGAAAAAAAAGTGATTATTTTATACTAACATTTTTACAACTTGGGTCATTTAGCAAGGGCTTCGGACCTTTAGATTCACATTGCAGATCTCCACTACTTGAGCCAACACAGTAACTGGTGGTAGTGTCAGGCTGTTACCAACTATGTGGGCCAGCCACTAGAGGGGATCCTAGATGTGCTTTTTCCCAGTGGGTATCACAGCTGTTTGCTAACAGAAGAGGAACATGCTCCATGCTCTTGGTTCAATTCCAGATTATGTATGGGAATGTGGTCCACTAGGTAAACCCTTCTGCCCTGCCTGCTTTTCATCTATCTTCCCTACCCTAGCTCCTGCCTCTATTCTACATTCCTCTTACCTAATCCCTGCACCCTGGCTCCTGTCCCTCTCTTCTTCACTTGTATATGCCCCAACTCCCTCTGCTGCTGTCCACCCCCACTCTCTTCTACATTCTCCTCCCTCTGACTTCTGCAAACCCCATCTGTTCCCCTCCCTTTCTTACTCCTCTCCAAACACCATTCTATTTTGTCTTACGCAGTGCTTTTCAAACTGAAGCTATCATAGCAGGAGTATGAATGTTTTCAATGGATTCTTCAGCTAATGGCTTGTCGTATTCAAAAAACTTAAACTTATCTGAGAAAATATAATTATTGAATTAATATAACAAGATGTATATCTTCAATTGGCTGCAAAGAACTTCTCCCCCAGGACATCTCAAGTCATGAAAAAACATAAAATACGAAAGAGCACAAAAAAGTTTAATTTAAAATGTGAAAAAATTAACTTGTAAACCTTTTGGTAATAGCTGGTATAAATTTAATACAGTCTGAATCAGTTATGCCAAAAGTTTACAAATATGTATCATCATGTATCAAAGCGTGAATATGAACAATGGCTAACTCTCAAAGTGGATGCCAGTGGACTACCAACTTCAAGGGGAGTAACAGTAAGACTGTAAGAAGAAAGCACCTGATGCCATTTGGCTGATGTGCAAGTTATCTTAAAAAACAGATTAGGGTTCTGTTTTTATTATACCTTCAACTGATGACAACAGTACACTATTATATATATATATATATATATATATCACCATATGAAGGATAAAATCAAAGTTAAAGCGTTTTTGTGATGCATCTAATATAAAATAGATATTCTTAGTCAAAGTGCAGGAATTGTGTTCAGTTATGAATGCTTATGTCCTTCCAGTTGTGCAGTTCCTTTCCTTAAACTGTGGATATTTTATTTGCATAATCACTGTATTGTTATGTCTCAGTAACAATGCTGTGAATATGCAAATCTCCCAACTCCGGCTACTATAATCTCTCCGCTCTGATTTGCTCCTGCTTGTGGAGTTTTCAAGCTGTTTGTCAGCAACTAAGATGGTAGTTCCATCTATTCACTTGATCTAGCTGAAGCAGAAAAGCTGTGAAATGTATGTGAAAGGGGAAAATATACCAAAAGGAAATTGACCTGTCAAAACAAACTTCTGAAGTTAAAACTTTGGATTCATTTCCTTCCATCCTCTCCTTTCCTTCTTTCTACAGTTCAGCAGAGATTTTTATTCCAGAAAAACTATTGTCTATTTGTGCTTAAATGCCATATAGCAGGAGAGTCCAACACTCCCTTCCGAAGCCTCCAAACAATAGATGGGTTTCAATGGGGAAAAAAGGCCTTGATGTGTTCAGTGGGTTGAGGAGGAAGAGGATATGAGGAAGGGAGGAAGGAGAAGGCGGGATGATGGGCGTAGAGGAGCAAAGGACAGCTCAAAAAGGTAGAACTTTTTTATATTTAAAAAGATGGTCTAAAGTTTTGCATATGTCAATTTCTATTACATCAGCAAACTGAGAATACCTCATCCAGCTATGGAGCCTGGCTACACAACAGAAGGAGAGTAAGCTCAAGAATTGTTAACGGGGGGGGAGGGGTCGAGGGGAAGAAACATGTAAAATGTTGCCACTGTCAGAAATTTGCTCTTTTTCTTTCATTTCTGCAAAACCCCCAGGCCATATGATGAGTTTGATCTCTTAGTGTGGAGTGGGTAAGTCAGTGAAAGGAGTACAAGTCTGAGAAAGAGGGAGGGATTGGTTCGCAGCTTGGCTGCTTGAGGAAGAAAGCTATTGCGGGGTGGGGGGGAAGGTTAAGATTGCTCTCTGGGCTGATGTATGGGGTTAGGCTATATACACCGGAGTGCTTTATGTTCCCTGAATCTACAGGCTTGGAGTGATGGTGTGGGACAGGAGGTGCAGCAATCTGCACCAAGCGGGGACCAAGGAGAGGGTTTGGAAGGAGCCTACTAGTGTGTATTCATTATTCCCTTGAGAATGTTGAATTCCAATCTCGCTTCGCTGTTCAGCTGGTTCATATTTTATCAGGTCTAGGTGGTAAAGTTCTCTTGGAGAGTTGCAACTGAATCTCAAATGCACCTATGGCCACCCATTATTTCTGCCTCTGCAGTGATAAATTTCCTAAAGAGTGTTTCCATATTTTCAGTCCCATTCTCCTACACCTGAGTATGCTGGCAAGCTCAAACTTCATGATCTCCTGTAGGCGGGGAGGCATCACCTCTTTCAACTGCATCATCTGAGGAGCACAATCGGAGATCGGGGCAAACACAAAGGCGGCCATATGGGTGCCCATGTATGGACTGTTCATGGACAAGCAAGTCTGCATGGAGAGCTGCATCCTGTTGGGAGGGCTCTGGCAGAAGGATGGGCTCCAGGAGGAGCATGGAAGTGTGGAGTGACACTCTGAGGTACTTCCCTGCAATAAGGCAGATTGTTGGACATCCATCTCCATTGCTTTAAAGTTGCTCTTAGGTATTCATCATCACCTGAGACTTTCGGTTATTTTAAGGCTTTTCCTCTTACCTGCATTGTGCCCCTGTACTGGTGGCAGCTCTGTCCCCGGGTCAAAGCTCCTAGCAGCATCAGGAGTTGGATGCCATCCTGCCTTGGCATGACACTAAGCAGATGTGTGAACCTCTGTGCTGATGACAGGGTGGAAGGAGATGAGTATGTACCAGATTTGTTGCCTCTGCATCATAAGTCTGTATGAGGCCAAATAGTTTGACATTGTCAATTTTCTCTTTTTTCTTAACCAGGTGTCAAACTGCCTCTTAGTATAATCCATCAATCACTATAAGAGTATTACTCCTTCTTCTCTTATCCTAAGTAGAAATAAACCAAATTTCTTTCTGAGGAATCGTAGCTCAATCTTTGCACTCTAGGAGAATCCTGGATTGTATTATAGTGTGATTACTGTTTACTAGTCTCAGTCTCTTAGCCACGTTGTGACATCTATTATAATCTTTTTCTGATTTTGCTGTAATGTCTCTCCTACATAGTCTGTTTTTATTTATCAGACTTCTTTACTAAGTTAATTTTTGTTTGTTTGTTTTTTAATTTCAAGTTAGTTACCCAAAGAGGGCATGACAAATATGAAGTCCCTGCTCTCCACTGATTGTCAGGTTGTGGAATTTGACAATGGTAATGCCTTACCTTGGTTGGTATCAGACTCTCACTGAGGTTGAGAAGGTAGCTTTCACTTAGTTGTTTGCCTGATGTACAACATTAGGAAGGGACTGGGTACTTTGGTTACATTTTCATCTTTCATGTTTGGAGTTTGTATATCATAATGAGCAGTTTTCACTCTTGTAGTATGTGCCACTGTAAGAGTCTCCAAGGTACTGATGGACAGCAGCCTCCAATATGTAAATCACTCCCACCTATACTGTGTGTGAGTGCTATAACCAGCCACTCATGAATTACACTAGAACATGTGGTGAGAGAGATGTTAACAAGCTAAGTGAAGTCAGGTGTTAGTTTGCATTTTACCTTTTATTTCTTTGTAACCAATTCTGATTTTTATGCCTCACTACTTGTAATCACTTAAAATCTATCTTTCCATAGCTAATAAACTTGTTTTATTGTCTTATCTGAAACCAGTGTGTGCTTGGATTGAAATGTTTGGGAAACTCCTTTTGAAATAACAAGGGTTTCTATTAATGAAATGATGGACTTTATATGTGCTTGTATTGTCCAGGAGGATCCTGGGCAATATAAGACACATTTCTGGGGGAAAGTCTGGGACTAGGAGTCTTCTGGCAATATAATTCCTGAATGGCTGGCTATAGCACTCAGACAGTATAGCTGGGAGTGATCTGCATGCTGGAGGCTGTGAGAGAGCAGACCGGGAGTGGTTGCTCTCTCAGTGAAGCAGTGTAAGAGGCATCCCAGGTTGGTGAATTGAGGGAGCATAGCTGTCCATCAGTCCAGATTGTACACCAGACCAGCAGATGTCACAGCCACTTACTTGGGTCACCACTTTATTCAGATGTCCCTGGGGAGCCAAATTAGCCTAATAAATGTCAATGTCACCTTATTCAGGACAGCATTAGTAAAAATTCCACTCTTACTAGACCTCCCTCTGAACCATTGGCTGTGGATGGTTCTGTGATGCTCCAGAGCCAGTGCAAAGCAGTCAGTGTACTGGTGATTCTCACCCTTAATCTGCAATTAATTTACAAGGCTGTGTTACAGGATAGGAGAGAGACTGTGAAAGGAGGGGTAGGATAATAAGCCCACGTCTTGAGTTCCAATATGTCTATGGTTTTAAGTTTCCCCATATGTTCATATCTCAGTTCTCCTGGCTCTGCTGCCTCTGTGCCCAGTGGCGATGAGGCAGCATTGCCAGAGGGAGCCTTTCAAGCTCTGATACCCAGATCAAGTATTATCTTTAAAGAGCAATGAGTCTGGGCTAAATGTACCTATGAGAACTTTTGATATATGTGCCCACTCTGGCTTGTCCCACTCACTCATTACCAATAGAATTATTGCATGCTAATACGCTATAAAGGACAGGTGGGCAGTTATCTGTTGTCAATGACTCCACACTTAAAAGTTACCTGAGCTGTTGCAACTTTCTTATAGCTTATAATCAGATACAATGGTTAATACCTTAGTTTAATTACAATCTAATGTGAGTGTTGTGCGATTTTTGTGCGAGACCATTTTTCCGTTGTAAATTGGAATGATACATCAATATGATGATTGTTTGAGGAGTGGTTCATTATCCTTTTTTATACATAAGATTCTTCTAGAATGGGCCACAAAGTGTCTAACTTTTCCTTAATGGTAGCTTGTGCCAGTATTATGAAACCATCTTGATGTAACCCATTAAAAAGAAAGCTTAAGAAACAGGCTGCTGCTAGCAATAAATGTCAAGAGAATCAGTATCTCCTCCTCCTTTCTTGCCACTTTCCTATTTGGGGTCAGCAACTTTTAAAGCCTTCCTTTAAAACTTATGATCATATGCCAGACCGTCGGAGATTGGATCTCTCTGAGTTTCACTGATATTTGGTCCATGTACCAAGTCTTCAGTCTCCTACTTGGTCGTCTTCCATCCAAAATCATTGCAATCATCCTGCCAATGTAACTCTCCAGTCTCTGCTGCATATGCCCACATTGTAGCTTAGCTTCCCTCAACTTGTCTTCAATTGGAGCAACCAGCATTAGGCCCCTTACAATCTCATTTCATTTCCTATCATGGAGTGCCCAACCATTCGACCATCTTGAACATCTTCATTTCCATGGAGAGCATACTGATTTCTCTTTTAATGACTGGCCAGGTCTCCGGTCTGTACATTAAGATGGGTCAAAGTACATTCTGCCTTTTAACTTCAAAGAGAACTGGAGTCACTCCCACCATTTCCATCAAACAGCTTCAGTACGCTGCCAGGCATCACTCAGGAGGGCACTGTCATTGAACATTGATCCTCGGTATTGAAATTCTTTCACTCTTCTAAGCTCTCTGCACGTGGTATCCTTTACTGTGCATAAAACAGATACGTCCTTAATTTGATAGGTCTTTGCAAAAAATAGAAAATACTACATTAATTTTCTGATTTCACTGCTAGGATTTTTAAAATTCAACGCTTAACGTTAACTATAACATATGAAGTTTGCTAAATAAACCAAGATGCCTCTGTTGGTTATTGTATCAATATGTATCATTGTATTATATTATAATGTGAAATGATGCCGTAAATTGTTGTTTCAGTTGTTGCCCACAAGATGGAGGAATGACTTAACATTTATATTTTGCTGCTGCCTTTTAACATTTTTTCCACGTACCGACATTTGGTGAAAGGAATTAAAATCTTTAATGCAGGACATAAGCTGTATATCAGAGGATGTTATAAGGTTTGCCAGCTGTGGACAAAAGCCAATGATTTATGGAGGACTACTCAAAAATACAGCATAAAGGACACTCTTGCAATAATTCTTGCTGTGGCCACTGTGAAATATGAATTGCTGCCCAATTTGCAAATGCACAACATACCTGAAGGGATATTAGTTTTGAGGTTTAAGTAAAACCTTTGTGTATAATTCACTTAACATACTCATCTCTCTGCTGTATTGAAATGCAGAAGTTTGTGTATAGATCTTTGTATAAGACAGAGTATTATATCAAGTCTGTACTATTTTTTGCTTGTATAGAATAACAGGCACAGAGGGATCTGAGAATATTTGAGATCCTTCCCAGGTCCTTTTCTGTTTAGGCCTTCCCAAAACTCTTCATGGGATTATTCTTTCTGTTTCCTCACACTGTTCAGCTGAAATTATAATTTTTATTTTTTGGGAGAATAGAAGTGATGATTTTTCCGTAGGAATGGAATGGTCTAAGCATTGTGTAACACAAGGAAATGTCTGACACATGAGACCATTGGGGGAAATGCTTTAGAAAGATCCACGAGTTCAAAATTTTTGAACTGTTGCTGTTCTGGGTTGGCTCTTGTTGGACAATTTCTATATTTTATAGTTATAAAAATTAGATGAGATTTGCTGATTTAAAAAAAAACAACAAAAGCTCTAACAGGTTCAGAACATGGGTCGTGGCTGCTACTTTCTCTCTGTCAGGACACTGAGGAAAACATACTTTTTAAAAAAAGCAATCCTTCATTATGAACTCACCACCATCCTCTTCATACCGGTGAGCTTGAGGAACCTTCTAGGAAAAGGTGTTTTAACTGCACAAGCGCCCCCTCATGGCACTGAACTTTGAGTCTTGCTTATGTATAAAAACGCCAGTCACTTCAGGGGTTTTATGGTGACCTAGATGTGGGAAGTTGTGTGTGTAACTACATAGAAACAATAGGCGCACACACACATACATGCAGTTGTGTATTATGCAATAAAACACCTTAGAAGCAATGTGATTTTTTTTTTTTAAATTAATGTACTGGGTGAAGGTCTACTGCACTGCTCAGGGACACAGCACTGACATTGCAATCTGGGGTAGCATGATGTTTAATGGTGCTCAGGGCCGGCTCTAGGCACCAGCCGACCAAGCACGTGCTTGGGGCGGCACCTCAGAAGGGGCGGCCAATGTTGGGGTGGCGGAGGGGTGCTCGAGGGTTTTTCTTGTTTGTTTTGGCCAGGCAGTAAGGGGGTGTTTCGGCGGCGCAGCGCTGAGGGGGGTGGGGGCTTGGGCGGCGCTGGGGGGGGCAGCGCGGCGGAGGTTTGGCCCGCCTGGCCCGCCCCGGCGCTCCGGGGGTTTGGCCGGCCCGGCACGACGCTCGGGGGGTTGGCCGGCGAGGCACTCGGGGGGTTTAGGTGGCCCGGCATGGCACGGTGCTCTGGGGGGAGGGCAGGGATTTGGCCGGCCCGGCGAGGCACGCCGGGGGTTTGGGCGGCCCAGCGAGGCGCTCGGGGCGGGGGTTTGAGCAGCCCGGTGGTCCGGGGATTTGGGCGGCCCGGCTCGACCCGGCCCAGCGCTGGGGGTTGGCCGGCCCGGCCAGGCGCGGCGCTGGGGGGCGGGTTTCGGCAGCGCGGCACTGGGGAGGGGTGTTACGGCGGGGCGGCGCTCTTTTTTTTGCCTGGGGCAGCAAAAAAGTTAGACCCGTCCCTGATGGTGCTAAGGTTTTTTTTAAAGCCATCCTTACATCCTTGTGACTCTGCACTATTGTTAACACTGGAGTGGCCCCTGGCCTAATTTACGCAGACATGAGGCGCTGTCCGAGTTACAACAGCCTGTGCCCTGCTGCTTCTGGGTGACTGGGCTGCCCAGAATTTCTACAGTGCTGTTATGCTATCTCACTTTTGGCACGGCCTTCCCATCCTTAACCTCTACTATGCACCCTATCCCAGAGCTTGTGACAGGGTCCTCTAAGGACAGCTAGTTGCTGTCTTCCTCAGTTCTTACACCAGGAGAATTCTGTACTGGCTGGATCCAGAGCTTAAGACTCCTTTTATGCCAATCCAGCCCTTTTACCCAACATAATGGGGTCAGAAGGGAGGTGAGAATCTCACCCAATATGTATTAGAACAGACCATAAAACGCAAAAAAAAATTAATTAAATTTCCAAGCTATGTTTTTGCAGAGTTCAAAATGGGACCATTTTTAAAAAATCATTTTTGCATTTTGGGGTTTTTCCCCTTTCTCTCTTTCTATTTTTTTCCTTTTTGCTGCATAGTGAAATAATATGAATATCCAGACTATTTTTTCAGATTTTCATTTTCTTCTCTAACTTTTAAAAACGTCTTCACCTTCATAATAGTTAGAAGGTGGACAAGAGGAGGGAGAGAGGAAAAAATGAGGGGTGAAAAACCTCACAACAAAATTGATTTACATTCACTGGCAAAAAAGGAAACGAAAATACTTTCCCTCTTTTTTTCCCCACATGGGAAAAGTGAACTTGGTTGGTTGTAATGGAATAGTGAAATAAGTAACCATTTCTCTTTTGAAAAAACAAAAATGACGCACAGTAATCACAGTTTTAGGGGGTGGGGGGAATTAAAATAGAGGGGTTTTTGTTCCCTTCCACATACATTTTCTCTCAATTATCTCCAAGAGAGAGAAGGGAATTTTACAATTGTGAAATGAGAATTCTTTTGGGGGAAAGACTTTTTTCATTGAAAATGAATTTTTCCCCACACAAAAATGTGTTTGATTAAACTGTTTTTTGTTTTTTTGTTTTTTGTTTTTACAAACTTCTCATAAAAAAAATTCCAACCATCTCTATCATCTGTCTTTTTTCCTTCCACTCAGACAGGCAGGGGAAGGATGTGGGGAGATGGAGACAACTTTTATGGGGAGGAGTTAAAGGTAAGGGGGACAGCCTAAGGGGGAGTGCGGTTGCTGGGCAACAGGTAGCCTGGAGATCACTGGAATAAACCTGGAAGAAGGGCTGCTATAGGGTTACATTAACTCCTGCTTCTTTTCCCATTAGTTTTTGACTCTCAGGACAGTTCTGCCCTGGCTTTTCCCATCCCTGGCCTTCTGCTCCCTCTAAGGGCCCACAGGAACTTCTCCAGTTACATGCATGAGCTCCTTCCTACCCATGCCTGTGGGGCAATGAGGCTGCTGCCTCTGAGCCACTCTAGAGGTCTGGGAAGTGTCATGGGAAGCAGAGGATGCTTGCTCAACACTAATGCTTTGCAACAAGGTTGCTCTCCTATCCCTCTCAAAATATAATCCCATCCTGGCTTCCTGCAGCCAGCCCAAATGAGAAGAGAGGGTTAAAACAATTGACCACTCACCCCTTCCATACAGTGCAGCTTGTCTGGGGAGTCAGAAGGTAAGATCTGCATTTCTTCCTCAGAGTCTACCAACTGGTTCTTCTCTGCAGGAAGCCCCTAGACCCTGTACTTTTTATCTCCCTTCATAGCTGCCTTCCTCTGGAAGCCTTGGCTTTAAAGGCTTCCCTGTTCATGAGGTGTTGCCCTCAGCTGCCTCTGGCAGCAATAACAGTGGATAAGAATAGTGTCATGGTAGGCCTTTATCAGGAGCTTCTCCCCTTTCCTTCTAGTCAACTCTGTGGCACTTTCCAGACTTGCTTGAAGGAGGATTATGTAGAGTGGATGAGGAAAGGGGAACATTAAATGGTATGGAGAAAAAAGGAAACCCAACTCCACCGCTAATTCCACTTCACTACAAAAGCACATCTCTCTTCAGATAAAAACAGTTTTCTCCAAGCTTGTCAATTTTTTCTATTTGATGACCACATGTAAGTCTATAGAGATGCAGAGTGAAATGAGGAGAGTTCATTTCACTGTGGGGAGCTCAATGGGTGTTTTCTGTAAGGTCATCAGACATCCTTGAAAGATTTTTGGAGGGAAAATGACATGAGGGGAACCATGGGAAGCATGAAAGAAGAATTAATATAATAACACAATGGTTCTTTGCTAGCATACTTGTCCTCCCACTGACTGGCGGTTCAAATCCCACAGCATGGTTTGGGCTCGTAACCAGTGTTGTCTAGGGCTGGTTGAAAATTTTCCATCAAAACTGTTTACTAAAAGAGAAGTTGGGGAATTTATTTATTTATTTTGCTAAACTAGCCTTTCACAGAGAGTGTCTGCTTTGCATGGATTTTTTCCCCCCAACAATATTGGGAACCAAAAAATTATAGGTTGTCAGCTGAATGCCAAAACCTTTCAATTCAATTCTGAAATGCCACTGCATGGGAGTTGTAGTTTGCATTGCCTCATGCTCCCAATCTTCTTTAAGGGCCAGGCTTTCCAGCCAGTCTTCACCTTCCATGGTGTACCTCCTACCCTCACCAACAAGGAGAGACCATGGTACATCATGTAGTCCACCGAGGGAGTCTGTAATTGTTACTCATGGATACCTTCGGCATAATAGTACTGTACCATATGCAACTAAATAATATTTTATGTTTTATAGAATAGACAGAGTTCAGACAGCTAATAGGGCCCTTCAGCTGGGAAACCTTAAAAATGCAAATTGTTAAAATCCTTAGCCCTGAAGCAGAGAGAGAGAGACTCAGTGTCTGTAGGGGAGCACACTAGATTTCATTCCCAGATGCTATTGGGATAAGTTTAAGTCTGCCTAAGACTTGAGGAAAATAAGACTAAGCTTTAGGTAAGAAAATATGCATATAGGCTTCCTGCTGTTTAACCCTTTTATTTCCAATTTCTATATGTCAGGGGTGGCTGAACTTACTGACCCTCCGAGACAATCTTCAGAAGTTCGAGAGATGGGGCGCACCTGCCGGGACTTGGGGCTCCAACCATGCAAAATGCACCTGCTGGGGCTTCAGCCCTGCTCCTCCTGAAGCCCTGAGCCCTAGCAGGCGTGCCCTGAGACACACACCCTGTGGGGCAGAAGTCCTCTAAACTCCCCCCAGTCTGGTAGGTGGAGAATGGGAGGAATGTGAGGGGGGGCCTGCAAGCTGCACTTTAATTGTAAAAGAGCCGCATGTGGCTTGCGGGCTGTGGTTTGGTCACCCTTGTTGTATGCCTATGGATAAATAAATAATACTTTGCTTTGAAGAAGCTGTTCTGAGTCACTGCATTTTCCTAATGGCCACAGCTCCTGAAGGCACCCAACCCAGCTGGGGCTGCTGAGGAAACATACCCAGTAACCTGGGGTGCTGTAGCCTTGAGACTTAGTCGAAAAGTGGAAAGAATCATGGGAGTCCTCTCTGAGAGAAGTGCAGGTGCTGGGCCTATTGTTTGGAAAAGGTGGCCATGGGAAGACAGAGAGGACAAAGATGTGGATAACCCAGAACCATAACACTAGATATACACCGGATTTGGCTAAAATTCCTTGGTATTTGGAAGATGTTTAGAATAATGGATGATGATAGTGATTTGGATAATTGAGGTTTTATTGATTGAAACTTTGAAAAAAGCAAACACTAAAACTGAAGATGAGAAGAAACACTCAATTTTATAGGTTTCAGAGTAGCAGCCGTGTTAGTCTGTATCCGCAAAAAGAACAGGAGTATTTGTGGCTCCTTAGAGACTAATAAATTTATTAGAGCATAATTTTATAATAGATCCTAAACTATGAAGTGGAAAGGTGTGTGATGCATATATCCTTTGGAGAGGGAAGGAATATAGGGAACAGGAATGGTAGAGCTAAATTTTCACAAGAGAACTTGAGGACTAGAGCAAGTGATGTGTGTCTGTATAATAGTCTTAGCTTAAGGAAGGGCAAGTTCATCTTCAGGCGCACTTTTGCAGACTATAGGGTTGTCATGCCAGTACCCTTGCAGACCCTGGGGCAGATGTGCAGTCCAATAAAGCACTCCCAACCGCAAGATGAAAGGAGTGGAGCGCACGGAGTGTACAATTTTAGTAGAGAGGCTGTTGGCAGGCATGCAGGCAATCCATCAATCCACCACCAGATAAGCGAGTGTGTGACTTTTTTACAAAGGCTTAGGGCAGGTGAGTAAGGCAGGCAACAAGTTGGCAGCTAAGCCTATCGCTCTATGTTGAAAAAAAAAATCCCTCCAGCACCACTAAGATGTACTTTGTTTTAGTTCAGTGTGATGGGGTGCGCTTTCTACACTGGCCCTGAAAGAGCCAAATTAGGCCAGGTGGGCCCAAACAGCTGCAAATGGGGGAGCTTTAGGCTGGAGGCAGCTAATAAGAGAGAAGCTCACCTGTGAGGGACAGGTGGGGGTTCTACAAAAGACAGGAAATTGGAAGCTTCCAGGGGGGCTCCAGGGAAGGAAGCTGTAGTCATTCCGGGGGGATTGTAGAGATGAGTTGCCTGAAGTTACTCCCTGGGAGGAGGGAGTGAAGGGACTGGCAAACCCAGAGAAGTGGGGAAGGTCAGAAGATACTGAAGTGCCTCAGAGAAAGGCAGCAAGGGGCAGGGAATGGACCTTGGCTGCTGTGTATGGCAGTGTTTTTCAAACCGTGGGTCGTGACCCACTACTGGGTTGCAGCATGTAAGGAGCTGGGTCGCCTTGCTCCGGTCAGCACTGCTGACTGGGATGTTTAAAGCCCCGGTGGCGGTGCTGCCCAGCTAAGGCAGGCTAGTGCCTACCTTTTCCGACACCGCGCTGTGCCCCGGAAGTGGCCAGCAGCGGGTCCGGCTTGTAGGCAGGGGGGCCATGGGGCTCCACGCACTGCTCCCGCCTCGAGCACCAGCTCCACACTCCCATTGGCCGGTTGCCGGCCGATGGGAACTGGGCGGCAGCGCCTGCTGGCGAGAGTTGCACAGAGCCGCTTGCGTACCTCCGCCTAGGAGCCAGACCTGCTGCTGTCTGCTTCCGGGACACAGCACGGTCTGCAGTGCACCTGGGCTGCGCTGCTGACTGGGAGCCGCTGGGAGCCTGCACCCCAAACCCCTCATTCCCAGCCCAGAGCCCTGACCCCCTCTCATACCCCTGCCCCAGCCCAGAGCCCCCTCCCACAACCTGAACCCCCTCATTCCTGGCCCCACCCTGTAGTCCTCACCCCCAACCCTGAGCCCCTACCACACCCCCTCATCCCCAACTCCGTTGTATCACGGGCATCAACAATTTTCTTCAACTGGGTCCTCAGGAATAAAGTTTGAATACCACTGGCGTAGGGAGTCCCAAAGCAGGAACCCAGAGTAGAGTGTGAGCCTGGGTGCCCCTGCCAGTCACTGTGGGAGTGGCACCATGAGGCAGTGAAGCAGAAGACTGTTTGAGACACACTCCCACTCCACAATAGTGACCTGGCCATAGGGCTGAGTCAGGAAGAGGATACTGCGGTTACTGGAATGAGAGAAGCGCTGCAGAGGAGAAACTGATGGGGTGGAATGGCTGGAAGGGGTGTCTGCCTGATGGAGCTAATCCACTGAACTGCTAGGAGGCTGTGCCATTCATCGGGGAGTAGGGCAACCCCGTCACATCCACTTACCTGCCAGTGTGTGACAAACTAAACATGATTCAAGACCCAAATATAGTGACAGCTGACAAAAACAACAGGAAGTAAAAGATTTAAGGGTGAATTCTGACAATATCACAGGCACATCTAGATGTTAGGAATGACAGCTGTTACCTAATCACTGAGAGTTAACAATGCTTTCCAAGGAACTTTTTGTATGAAGACCTCTTAACATTTTAAATTATAAATATGCAGGAAAGATGGTGTGAGACCACAGCCTGTCTCTGAACTGAGGCCAGTCGAATTCCTAGTACTCCAGTCAGGAGACATTCCTTGCATTTTCAGCAGAACCTGAAATAGATTTCAGTTAATATGAAATGCAAAGCAATACAGAGTAGAATGATTGCACTGGTCTGTAATGCAGTTAAGTGTTTCCAATACCCGTTTTTCTTATTAAAAAGAGCCTTTTCTAAGCACCCAGGTGGAGATCACAGGATAAGTAGATGTGTAATGTATTACACACACTATTCCACTAGGCATATTCTATTACAGGTGAGAGGGGCTTGGAAATGGAGTCTTCCAGGTCAATGCATTTCCATTTGAGAGAAACTGTTTTATAATTAAGATTGTATCAGCATTTCCATTACAAACCTCTGTTTTAAAACTCACTCTAGAACTAAACTTGGCTTAACAGCTCTCTGTCTAGAAGCAACCTGTTTTTTCAGATTTAAAAAGAAAACTCCAGTGTAGGCATTCTGAAGTTAGACCAGAGTAATGCCAAATTA
Organism: Emys orbicularis; assembly: GCF_028017835.1. Lineage (NCBI taxonomy): Eukaryota > Metazoa > Chordata > Testudines > Emydidae > Emys > Emys orbicularis. The sequence goes on from NC_088692.1 coordinate 57,319,230, forward strand.
GACGTTTGTGGTAAGGCTGAATCATGAACATTTACGCATACGCAGTAACTTTTCGAGAAGGTTGATCAGGTACATGAGGGATGAAGATGCTAAATATCTGCTACTGTGTACCTGCTACACAGGTAGGGGCCTCAGCAGAGACAGATGCATCCTGGAGGTGAATGCCTGGGTGCGAGGATGGTGTCGCCAGGAGGGCTTCGGCTTCCTTGACCACAGGATGCTGTTCCAGGAAGGACTGCTAAGCAGAGATGGGGTCCACCTATAGAGGAAGGGGAAGAGCATATTTGGCTACAGGCTGGCTAACCTAGTGAGGAGGGCTTTAAACTAGGTTCAACAGGGGCAGGTGACCAAAGCCCACAGGTAAGTCAAAAACATGGAGACCTGGGAGAAGGGTTGGAATCTGGGGGGAGCATGGGCTGTTATAGCAGAAATAAGGGAGAGACAAGACAGAGCTGCGGGGGGGGGGGTGTCAAATCAGTATCTTAGATGTCTGTATACTAATGTGAGTAGTGTAGGGAATAAGCAGGAAGAACTTGAAATGCTTGTAAATAAACACAACTATGAGATAGTTGGCATCACAGAGACCTGGAGGGATAATACGCATGACTGGAATATTGGTACAGAAGGGTACAGCTTTCTCAGGAAGGACGGGCAGGGAAAAAAGGGAGGAGGTGTTGCCTTATATATTAAAAATGAATGCACTTGGACTAAGGTTGAGATAGAAATAAGAGGCAGACTTGTTGAAGGTCTCTGGGTAAGGATAAAAGGGGTAAAAAACAAGGGTGATGTCATGGTAGGGGTCTACTACAGACCACCTAACCAGGAAGAAGAGGTGGATGAGGCTTTTTTTAAAAACAACTAACAAAATCATCCAAAGCACAGGACTTGGTGGTGATGGGGGACTTCAATTACCCAGACATCTGTTGGGAAAATAACACAGCAGGGCACAGATTATCAAACAAGTTCTTGGAATGTATTGGAGACAATTTTTTATTTCAGAAGGTGGAGAAAGATAGTAGGGGGAGGCTGTTCTAGATTTGATTTTGACGAATAGGGAAGAACTGGTTGAGAATTTGAAAGTGGAAGGCAACTTGGGTGAAAGGGATCATGAAATGGTAGAGTTCATGATTCTAAGGACTGGTAGGAGGGAGAACAGCACAATAAAGACAATGGATTTCAAGAAGGCAGACTTTAGCAAACTCGGAGTTGGTAGGTAAAATCCCATGGGAAGCAAGTCTACAGGGAAAAACAATTGAAGACAGCTGGCAGTTTTTCAGACATTATTAAGGGCACAAGAGCAAACTATCCCACTGCATAGGAAAGATAGGAAGAATGGCAAGAGACCACCCTGGGTTAACCAGGAGATCTTCAATGATCTAAAACTCAAAAAGAGTCCTACAAAAAGTGGAAAATTGGTCAAATTACAAAGGATGAATATAAACAAATAACACAAGTATGTAGGGACAAAATTAGAAAGGCCAAGGCACAAAACGAGATCAAACTAGCTAGGGACATAAAGGGTAACAAGAAAACATTCTACAAATACATTAGAAGCAAGAGGAAGACCAAGGACAGAGTAGGCCCATTACTCAATGAGGGGTGGAAAAGACAATAACAGAAAATGTGGAAATGGCAGAGGTGCTTAATGACTTCTTTGTTTCAGTTTTCACCAAGAAGGTTGCAGGCAATTGGACGTCTAACATAGTGAATGCCAGTGAAAATGAGGTAGGATCAGAGTCTAAAATAGGAAAAGAACAAGTCAAAAATTACACAAGTTAGATGTCTTCAAATCACTGGGGCTTGATGAAATCCATCCTAGAATACTCAAGGAGCTGACTGAGGAGATATCTGAGCCATTAGCAATTATCTTTGAAAAGTCATGGAAGACGGGACATTCCAGAAGACTGGAAAGGGGGATATATAGTGCCCATCTGTGACGGTACCTCCCATAAGGCTTTATGGAAATATGCTTAGAATGTGTTTTATGCTACATATGCCATGTAACATATCTCAAAGGTTATGATCTACTGAATCTATTAATCCTATTTGTATGCATGTATCATTTTTGTATTCAAAGTTATGAATATTGGCTTGATTTCTAAATAACCTTAGTAGAGCATTTGGTCAGTTCCTGGAGAAAGGAATGCTGAACTTAAGTACCTAATCAAGAGACAGTTAAAGGACAATGAATCTTGGAATGCTCCAATCCACATAAGAAGTCTACCTGAGGACGTTCAAGGTAGCATGTGACCCATGGCTGCTACCTGGTAAGAAACTGTGAGTCATGCATGGACATGTGACTTGCCCAGGTGACTCCATCTTGAAGCTGGACTTTGCAGAGGAGTGAGGAAGGGGTCTTTTGGTTTAAGTTGGACATTAGGAAAAACTTCCTATCTGTCAGAGTGGTTAAGCACTGGATTAAATTACCTAGGGAGGTTGTGGAATCTCCATTATTGGGGATTTTTAAGAGCAGGTTGGACAAACACCTGTCAGGGATGGTCTAGATAATACTTAGTCCTACCTTGAGTGCAGGGGACTGGACTAGATGACCTCTTGATGTCCCTTCCAGTTCTATGATTCTATGATTCTACTATCTTGACACTGCTAGAAAATTCAAAAGACAGGTGAGAAGCAGTGATGAGGGAGAAACCTCAAAACTTAAATATTTTCATGCCTCTTGTGTTCCCGCCAGCTCAGCAGCATAGGGCTGAGTCAGTATTCATGCATAAAGCCTCCATGAAACAGCCAAGATGCTGCAGGTGTCAGTATTGTAAATTCATAGATAATACCTGTAACAAAGTAAGTACTCCCCCAAAATGGTGAAAGAGGGCAGTAGGCTTCTATGGGAGATGAAAAATTGATTGTCTGGCTATTATTGTCATTTAAAGATCTCTTAGCGCTTTTTGAAACAGTAATTATACTGGAAAAATGGTATAACTTAATAGTAATAATAATTACCACCTTGTCCTGACCAAATATTAATGTGGGTAACTGTATCCTTAAATTCACTCTGCTGTTTTAGTTGGGTTAAGCTTTTCACTTGCTATCCAAAAGACTTTGAAGTTTTTCTCTGCATCGTCGCAGTTGCTCCATTTCACTTTGGAGGCATTTGCAACTCATTGAAAGTAAGGCTGGACTCATGGTCAGCCTAGTTCAATTTCCTACTCTGCCAGACTTCGTGTGACCCTGGGCTAGGTGCTTTTGAAAATTTTACATTAGTCTCTCTGTGCCTCAGCTCTCCATCTGTAAAATGTGGATGATAGCACTTCCCTAACTAACTCTTGTGTTAAGGATAAATACATTAAAATTGTGACATTCTCACATAATAGGCTAATGAGAGGGTCCCATTATCAGTACTTAAGATAAGTAGATATCTCAGTTTGTGATTTCTTGTATATAGTTAGTCTTTTGGTGTGTGACACATTTGGTGGTCCCTTGAGATGAAAGGAGCTATACAAGTTTAAAAATTGTATTAAAGTTCATGTTTAAAATTAAATATACACAAGTTAAGAGGGAAGGTACTGTACAGCTGGGGTCTGGCTTGAGTTATGAGGGATTACAGGTATCGGTTATAAGAATGAAGAGATACATACATATCACATAACCAGCATAGACCCAGATTAGGGTGCGGGAGTTTTTAGAGCGTCAGTGGATAAGTGGGCTCAGGTACGCCACCCATGGAATGTATTAAGAGTCCAAGTCAGTATCGGTGTAGTGAATAAGTACATGGGTGGGGTGCGTCCCTTGGTTCGTCAGGGAAGGAAGTGAGTTATTTCCCTGGTCGGCGGTCTCAATTACTCAATGTGGTATTGACGGTGTCCTGTGATGTGTTCAGTATCTATGTCTCTGGACCACTGCTATACTCAGCCCTTAACATATATGTCCATTTTGGCTGATGTCTCTATGTTATATACATACTCAATAAACCTTGTCCACCACTCTATGCACCTTGACTTTCAATTCTTTATTAATTGTGAGAGAGATGCTTAGGAAAACTTTGAGGAAACATTTTTTTCTGCAGAATTTGCTGTTAAATAGAAATTGAAATGTTCTTGGAGGGTTGAATTGTTTGAATTAAATTCCACCAGAAACCTGCCTGGTTTCTTGCTAGTCCACCTAGGTTCCCTAAGTTGCCTGAATGCCCATCTGGCAGGTTGTCACCATTGTGGGCAGCTTGGGAAGCCTCAGAAATGTTCAGATGAAAATTTTGGAACTTTTGGCTTCTTCCCACATTAGAATGAAACCAAATTTTGAAATCTTGAAATCCTCCATTAAATTGAATTACTGCAATCTACCTAGCTCTAATTCTTTGTGTTTTCTCCAAGAAGTTAAAGATTTGCATAATAAATAATCCAATGTCCTTTGGTGTTGAAACCAAGTGGAAGTTCAGATTCAGTATTGTTTTATAATTTAAGATGCCATCAACACCTTCCCTTGATTGGGTCCCAGCTTTACACCAGAGACCCAATCTCCGTGTTTAATCTAAAAGTTAACAGTTTGCACAGGATGCCTTTTTCTAATTTGTAAAGCAGCCAGAGATTCAACCTTTACATAAAAGGTACTGAATAAATCCATCTGGCTGTTAATGGCACTATAGTATGGGGAACACAAGATAATACTGACAATTGTCCTCAATTTATCTGTATTCCAGAAATGTTGAGGTTATGCCCTGTGTCAAGTGAGTGTCAATGCATTTTGAGTTGGAAATCTGTAGGGACTGTAAAATATGTAAACTTTGTTTTCTTCTTTAGGAAATATTTCTGTAACTGTTGAGGAATTAAACCAGAGGTCTAATCTATAAAGTCAATTCAAATGGCTAGTCACTCTGAACTGCTTATCTTAGAAATTTGCTTAAGAACTTTAAAAGGATTGTAAATATAATCATTGAATATTTTGAGATGTTGAGCATTTGCTAAGTTCAAAAGGCATAATTTATTTATTTTGAATGTGTGTTCTGAAAGCCTGTGTGGGGTGAGCCAGAAAGGCCAGATCTAAGCGGGAAGTAAATTCCATAAAAAGTTGAAAAATTGCTTTAAACATTAAAAAGCAGAAATGTACTGATCAGTACTTGTGCTTAGAAATACTATCCACTGTAACTACTGTCATAGTAATGCACCAACATGAGTGTTGCCTGCCAGCAGACCGCATCGGAGATCCAACATATTGCTTAAAGCCATAGTAGATCTGAGTCTGACCCCAAAAGTTTTCAAATTTGAGTGTGGTCCTAGGCAATTATCTCATGTACGCTATCAAAGGAGTGGCTAGTGCTCTGATTATCCACAGAACACACAAAGCTATCACTTGTAGCTAGGAAATAAGTCCTAGCATTTGTCTGATGAAAGGGAATGTACAAGCGCTGAAGCATGTGAGTGCTAAGTTATCAAGGTGGCTGAAAGCTCAATAGTTAGAACAGCCTCTTAAAATTTTTGAACTTAATGAAAGATCCTCAATTATAAAGCTCTCTGCCTTTGACACTTCAGTATCCATCTCCATTTTCTCTTTCTTTACAGAGAGACAGTGATTAAAGATTCATTCTAAACATAAAACAAGTGATCAATGGCAGCTGGCAGTTGCCATTGTTCCTTTCTCTGAAAGGTTTACAGTGCGTGTGAGGAGCAGCAAAGCTTGAACAATGAGTGGCTGGGTTAGGTTCTGCTTTTGCTTTTGCTTATACTGTACACAGTGTATCTTTTTATTTTTCATATTTATCTCACAGAGATGAGACTTTGGAGTTTGAGAGTTTGGCATTGACAGTTCCAGAAAAGATGTGATGCAAGAGCGAAACCAAACTTTTAATTCAGTGAATTTGTTTAAAACAGAACAAACTGGCTGTATTTTTAATCAAATTTGTCATTAGCAGTCTTGCCAACCCAAGCATTCAGAAACCATGAGTCAGAGCCCCCAAAATAATTGAGACTGGCTTAAAAGTAATGAGAACAAAATAATACTATTTTGGCAGTTCTATTTGCCTTCTGGTCTTTTGAGCCTTTTGGTTTTGCTTTTCCAAGCTTTTCTCTGTAACCATGAAGACTGGAGGCTTACTTTGTTCTTTAACGGAAAGCTGAGATTCTCACATAATGACTCCAAGAACTGGGACCTGATGAAAAAAACAAAGTTGTAATGAAAAAGGTGCCGGGGCTCAAGCTAGCCAGCCAGAGAGTGGCGGCTCCTGGCCAGGCATCCAGCTTTGAAGGCAGCACCGTCACCAGCAGCAGCAGCGCAGAAGTAAGGGTGGCATGATATGGTGTATTGCCGTCCTTATTTCTGTGCTGCTGCTGGTGGCAGCACTGCCTTCAGAGCGGGACAGCCAGAGAGTGGTGGCTGCAGGCCAGGACCCCAGAGGTGCTGGGGCTAGGAACTGCCAAGCCTATAGGTGCCAGGGCTCAGCCCCAGCACAAATTAAGTACTGATTTTCATGTATTGGTTTTTAAATATGAGTGTTCCTATAAGTTCACACGTGTAAGACACTAGTATTCTATTCTAGTTCTTGAACAAGTAAATCTGCTCTTGGCAACACAGATAGTTGGTTTTATGTTTCAGTTCTTCTCTATCCTCTTAACCAAACCCTAAGCAGAGGGCACAAGATCTTCTTCCCTTTTGTACTATCCCATTTAAAGCTTCAGTGCCTTAGAGCTGGTTAGTAGTTGTGGTAAAGTAGTGGTCCACAGTAATGGTGCCAGTCAAGAATATTAGCTCTTCAGGGCATGGAAAAGTTGTAAATTACTGTGTAAAGCATGATGGAAAATTTATATAAAGATTTTTCATCACTTTTAGTCCAGATTTTTTTTGGAGGGGGGACCCACAAATAGGCATCCAGATAAGTAGCCTGAATTTCAAAAGTTCGGAGAGCCCAGAAGCTTCCATTGTCAGTGAGAGAAACTGGCTGCTTGGCCTTTAAGAAAATTAGCATCTATGGGTTTAGGAACATAAACGAAGGCTTGTATTTGTGAAAATCTTGGCCTTGGAGAATGTCACTTGAATTTCTCCCTATGTAAAGAATCTGTTGTTTCCTTTTGTCTCATAATAGTCTGATAGTGGCTGCCAACGCTTTATGTTGCATGTATACTGCTATCACTTGTTAGTGTCCAAAGCACAAGATGGTTAAAAAACACCTTTCCCATTTTATCCCATGGAACTGACTGCTACCTTCCAGATGTACATGTACAATTCTCTTAAGGTTTTAAGAGAAGGTATTTCTTTTGCTCATAATAAAAGTCCAAAGTAGGTGATGAGCAAAGTTCCATCCAACTATAAAAGTAAGAGTTGTGTTATTACTGTATTAAAATGTGCTGCCTATGCAACTCCCAAGGAAGGTACAACTGAAGCAAGATATTGTTTAAAAATATTTAAACGGATTCACACTTGTGATAGGGTTTATAGGCCTTACACAGATGAGGAGGGGGCCAGAGAGGGCCTAGCAGCACGGCTAACCCCATTCCTCTGGCGCTGTCAATCAGTCAGCAGCATGGGGGAGCAGGATTGCTGTAAGCAGCAGACTGCAGGAGTGACTTACTCCTGAAGCTGTGGAGGGAACTCCTAGGAAGGAGCCTTCACCCTGATGCTGAGGAGCGTGCAGTGGCAAGGCACTCCCAGGGTAAGGCAGACAGGCTGATCCTGTCCCAGCCAGAGTGATTTCCCCAAATCCATTGTGCTGGGGCTGGATCGTTGCCAGCACTGCAGATTCGCTGCTCCCGCCCTCCACCCCCCTTTCTGGGACTTCAGGGAGTGTGTGTCCCTGGAGGTGAGGAGGCTTGTGACTTTCATTTTGATCCCCCAGCCAGAGAGACTTAAGGAGGCTCACAAAGGGCAAATAGTAGGAAAGTGGGACCGGGTTGTGACCACCCAGTGTAGCTAAGTGGTCAGGTTCCCCCTGCTTCCCTTGAGGAAGGAACCACCAGGGACTCCATTACAGCACCAGATAACCTCATTGAGTTAAAAAGCCATGTTACTTTAGTATTCATGAGCACAGCATTGCAGAATACTGTTATCTAAACTACTTTTAGGATCTTAAAACATTGGAGATATTTGAGTGTAGGTCAATGAGGATCAAATAACATCCTATCAATCCTTACGACATATAAGCTGAGAGAGAATTTGCTGTGTGCTTGCTCACACAAATTGGGCACATAGCATACGCTGACTTGTACAGCAAAAGCTAGAGTGCGCTACACAAGTTTCACTGAGAAACGCAGTTCTCAATTTTTAATTCTCAGAAATGCAGCGATGCAGCTGAGGGCATAATGTTAAGCAGCTTAAGGTAAATGAGAAGGCTAAAGGAGACCAAAAAAAGATGATATCCATGCCAGAGGAACTCTCATTTAACTGCATTTTTGCATTATGTTCACACCGAAGTGGCCTGCAGCACTATTTTGCATCAGAAACTAGTCTCATAGAAGAAGCCCTTGTAGTCCTACGAAGATGACCTACCATGAAGTTGGAGGGGAATGTATTCTAGATGTCAAAGCATAACTGTGTGTGTCTCTATTGCCTTCCATCACTTACAGTACTTGCCTACCCAGAGAAGATAGGGGCATGGAAGAGTTTTGTATTTAGATAGCATTCTGTCTTTTGGAAACATAACACTTGTAAACTGTTTTGGTAAGATGCGACAGTTCTTTAACACCAGTTGCAATGGCCCCATTTTAGATTCTTACTTTTTATTTGAGCTAATCTCCTATATTTGCTGCTACTAGATGCACATTTTGTCTGCTTCCAGCCCTTCTGGTAAAGGAAGAAATAGAAATTCCTGCTATACATGAGCTATGTAAGGGCTAAATGTTGTTGTAATATGCGTGCATCTGCTTGGCTTTGATTGAAATCCTGTGCTGTTTCTACAACCCTTCATTCCTTGCAGGATTCTCCATCCTCCCAACTAAAATATAAGGATTTCCATAAATTCTTTTGCCAAAGAGTTTCAGTATGTAGAAACAGCAAAGGAGGAAGTGAACATGAAGAAGTTGGCTGGATGGTTACCATCTTGGTAACTTGCTGAGTGCTAGTCAAACGATTACTATGCAAGCTAAAGTTCCTCCTTTCCCCCAAATAGATGACATCAGTGCTGTCAGTTGTTTTAACATGGTATGCAATCATAGGTAGCTAAAGCTAGTGGTAATGAATGCATACCAACATGTTTCATACTTTCTTACTACTCACAAGAACGAAGCATCCATTAAAGGGGTGAATAGATGTTGTGATATGCATTTGCAATCCACAATAATACTGTATCCAAAGCTAGGTAGACCAACCTCAACATGCCTATTTTAAGGATACCATACTAGTAGTAGTATGCGTTAGTTTGTGATTGTGTGAAATCTCCAGCATTGATACTCGCACACTTCCCATTCAATAAATGGGAAAATCCATGTCTGGGAAAATCCCCATCAAGAGTTGTGATAGGTATGGTATGTCTCATGGTAAAGTAGATGAGCATTCTGTGAGGTATTAAAATAATTCTGGATCTTTGTTTGAAGACAGGAAGGTAGTGTGCAAACAGAATAAAGTCCAGATCAGTTATATATATTCTAGGTGCTTTCCAGGAATCAGTTTCACAAAGCTGCAAACAGCTATGAACAATTTTAGCTGGAAGAATTTAATCAGAAAAATGAATGGTAATTGGGTATTATTTAAGAACACTTTACTAGCTGACCAAAAAAAAAACCACAATTGAAGAAGGCCATATTGATTTAAAAACTGGCCTGGTTTAGAGGGGAAGTCAAGGCAGCTATAAAATAATGTAACCTGGGTACAAGCAGACGATGTGTTTTAGTATGGCTAATTGTCAATATCTAGTAACAAAGAAGGTAAGCTATACTAATGGATGGGGACTCGAGTCTGGGAAGCAGTGACTCTAAAAAGAGATGGGAGTTGTGGTGGATAATCAGCTGAACCTGAGCTCCCTCTGATGCTGTAGCCCAAAGGCCTAATGCATGAACAAGGGAATCTTGAGTAGGAGTAGAGAGGTTCTTTTGCCTTTGTATCTGGCAATGGTGTGACTGCTGCTGGAATACTGTGCCTGGTTCTGGTGTCCATAGTTGAAGAAGGATGCCAATAAATTGGAGAGGGTTCAGAGAAGAGCCACATGAATGATTTAAGGATTAGAAAACGTGCCTTATAGGGCTAGACTGAAAGAGCTCAGTCTGCTTAACGTAACAAAGAGATGGTTAAGGGTGACTTTATCACAGTTTATTAAGTACCTACCTGGGAAACAAATGTTTGACAAAGGGTTCTTCAATCTAGCTGATATCTAGCTGGTATAACACAGTCCAGTGGCTTAGAGGCAACCCCCATATTTCTGCCAGTGCTGAACTGCACTTGCCCTGCTCAGCCTGCTGGTGGGGAAGGAGGGCTCTGTGTCTCCCCTCAGCACATTTCCGGCTCACTCGGCCCCTCCTCCCGGCAGCCAAGCCTGGGCAGGGAGCGGAGGGGGTGCTATGGAGCCGCTTCTCATGCCGGCTGACTCGGCTCAGGGTCCCTGCCTCTGTGCAGCGTGGCAGCTGCCTGCAAGAGTGTCCAGCTGGGGAGGCACCAGCAACCCACACCCTTCACTCCCCACCCAGCACAGCTGTCGGCAGGGGCGGCTCCAGGCACGAGCGCACCAAGCACCTGCCTGGGGCGGCAAGCCGCGGGGGGCAGTGTGCCGGTCGCCATGAGGGCGGCAATCAGGCTGCCTTCGGCGGCATGCCTGCGGGAGGTCTGCCAGTCCCGCGGCTTCGGTGGCAATTTGGCGGCGGGTATGCTGAAGGTGCAGGACCGGCAGACCTCCAGCAGCCATGCCGCTGAATCCGCGTTACCAGCGGACCTCCCGCAGGCATGCTGCCGAAAGCTGCCTGACTGCCGTGCTTGGGGCGGCAAAATACATAGAGCCGCCCCTGGCTGCCGGGGACAGGCTCTGAGTGAGCCAGAAACGTGCCAGAGAGAGGAGCAGCGGGAGGACAGAGACCCCCCTGCAGGCAACTCTGTTGGGGAACAGTGCGGCGGCCCCATGCTGGACACAGGATGGGGGGTTGCTGGGGAAGGTGTCAGGAGCAGGGTCCCTCTGTTCAGCCAGAGGTAGGGGCATTGCCTGTGCCCCTCCCGCAGCTGAGGTGTCCGCAAAGGCATGGGAGCTCCAGGGAGACACTGGTGCTGAGAGTTGCCCCAGCCTGGACCAGAGGCACGTGCTCCCTGCTCCTGTGGCCCCAGGAGTCAGCGGGATTGGCTGCCCTGGCCCAGGGAGATGGAAGCTTCCTCCCAGAGGTGGCACAGCACCTCCCCCCCTTTACATTGTACCTCCCCACTACCAGCAGGTGCGAGTCATCTCTGTCATGGCTGGAAGTTGAAGCTAGACAAATTCAGATGGGAAATAAGGGGTAATTTTTCTAACAGTGAGGGTAATTAACCACTGGAACAACTTAACAAGGGCCATGGTGAATTCTCCATCACTGACCATTTTAAAATCCAGATTGGATGTTTTTCTAAAAGATCTGCTCTCGGAATTATTTTGGGGAAGTTCTCGGGCCTGTGTGATATGCAAGTTCAGATTAGCTGATGGCAATGGTCCCTTCTGGCCTTGGAATCTATGAATCATAACACACGTCCCTATTGAAATAAAAGAGATCCCTTCTTTCTATAACGATCTGGAGATGAAGAATTCAGGTGAAGGACATTTAGGTAAGTTACGAAGCTTATTGCCATATCCCCTACCATCCTCTGGCAGGTGTATAACTTTGTGTTGAGACATGTTTTTGATGCTTCGTTGCTATCACTCTTTTCAAAATTTCTTTCCAGTAGTGACTTGTCTGTAGCCCTTCTTGGAAAAGAGACATACTAAACATTTTCATCATAACCCCAGGGTACCAGTTTCTTGAAACAGCTTAGCATTATTGTATTTGTATAGTATTCAATTTGCTTTCAGGTGCCAAGCCTGCTTTTTACTTCTTTGCAAACAGAAAAATAGAACACATTTAAATGTCACTCTTCACTTGACTTTTTGAGACCCATTTTGTTGCTTTTAACTAGCACAGTAAATAATCTCTGCAGTTTGATGTCCTGTATTACTGTCAGGGAGAGGGATGCCCAGTGTAAGCTTTCAATTTGAGGAACACAACTAAGCTCCTTATAGAAGAGACTGCTTTTTATGTATTTATTTTTAAATTTGCCGTTAGTGAATTTATTCCTTGAGAAATATGATGGCTTGGCAGTTCTAGAGCTGCCAGCCCTGTTTATCCAGAGAGGATAGCTTAACAGACACAGCCTCCGGTCTGAAACACCTACCCCCCTGAATCCACAGTTCAAACCCTAGCATGGGCAATTGAGCCTTTCATCCTACCAAGGCAGAAAAATTAAATTTCATGCTATTCACTTGGTGAGGGTCTTCAGATGTTATCTGCTTTTTGGTAGTTTGTATTGCAGGAGTTTGCCATGGTGCCTTTGTCCAACATTTTCCTTTCCCTTTTATATTGTGTTGTGTGCAATTCACCCGTTGGTTACTACCTTGACTGTGTTTGAATGAAGCAGTGTGCAAGTAGTTTGAAAACTTCTTGATGAAAGCTGCTGTACAAATGCAACATATACGGTAACTATCCACGGGATATGGACATTAGGGATAGTAACAGCACAAGCTGCCCTTTGCAGGCACTGTGATTAGCCCTGCCATGGAGGGATCTATTTATAGGAAGTAACTTCCATGCCTGTTCCCTCTTAGGCCTTTCTACTGCGGCCATCAGCAAATGTGCTAGTGTGGTGATGGTTTTGTATTGTGAATGCATGTTCATTTCATATAGGCCAATTGATATTCATTAGGGACTTGAACCTGCTCTCAATGAAGTCAATAGCTAATTTTGCATTGAGTTCAGTGAAAGCAGGATCAGGGAAAGATGGAAGCAACTTTTCATAGACAACTAACCTCAGCTGGGCATGAATTTGTGGTGACCTGGCAGTGAAAATGAGTGAACCACTGAGTTATTCTTGGTCATGGTGTGGGTAGAGGGTAAGAAAGTAGTAGGGCTGGTGGACTCAGGATATAGGTACTAATATAGGGGCAGAGTCAAGTGGCTCATCCAAGTCTTAACTGAAGTACATTTTCCTAGGGGGCTGATGGTCTTTTGTTGCCGTTTTGAGAGAGAAATAGCTGTGTGCTTTTTGAGGACTTCATTCAAAAAATAAGCAAGCAAATATAAAACTAAACAGGCATGTCACACTAAATTACTGTAACTTCGCTACATTTATTAAAATAAAATACAATAATCTAATCAAGGTGACAACTGGAATTAAGTCAACAAGTTCACAATGGCATTGAGTGGGATCACCACCAATTGATCAAGTCATCAAATGAATGCAGGAGATAATCAGATCATGAGGTCAATGCAATATGTGGTCAGTCTATGCATATACTAACCCTGGAAGCTTAAGGAGACCTGGTTTCTTTCTCAGCTCTTGAAGTATTACCCAGACCCCTTTTAAAGTACCACTCGGTGATGTACTTGGCTGTCTTCCCTCACAGTGAATTCCCTGCTTTTAATACAGGAGTGATCACAGCTCGTGATTCCCTTTACAAGCAGAGTGGTTTGATGGTGATGCTTTTAATAACCCAGAGGTATGCAGTGTGGTCTCAGGTACAACCTGCTTAGAATTTGGGTTACTAAATAATTAATGGTGTTTTCCTAATACCAGTTTTTATGCACATACAGTTAGTTAAACAGACATACACATTCACACCTTAAAAAGTGTTAGAAAAATCAATAATAATAGTTGTGAGCATCCCCAAGACTATATCAACATAAGGAAACACAAGAAAAGGAATCTCCTCTCCTGCTCACTGCATCTATGGAACATCAGAGGCAGGATCTGCAGTTCAGGGGATCTTGATGTTAAAAGTCAAGGTGAATGTGGAAGATGTCATCTTCCCCTCTGGACACCAGAAGACTGAAAACAGATTGATTACCCCTACTTTCCCTGGGCTAGTCCTAAATAAAGAGGAGATTAAGATGACCACAGAACGTGTTAGCCTGTCCAGCTAGTTGCTCTGAGGAAGCTGGTTGGCCAGTGTAAGGTGTTGTCTCTGACAGGAACTGTGGTCATTTTGGTCTCCTCTTTACTTAGGACTAGCCCTGGGAAAGTAGGGACATGAGCCTTTTTTTGTCTTCTGGGGGCCAGAGGGGAAGGTGACATTTTCTGCGTTTACCTTGATTTTTAAGGTTGCAATTCTAGCTGGTTACACCCAATGGCACCTTCCCAGAGGTTCTCTATGCAATTCAAGGCATCAAAAGTCTTGCACACCAACAGCGTGGTCAAATGCTGAGCAGGAGTGAGCTGGCTTGACGACCGACCTTTATTTAATTTGGAAAGCTCCCCTTTTCAACTGGCAGTTTTTACAATACCCATCTTAGACCTCAAGCGTGTGATTACTCCAAAAATACCAAAACCCTGGGATCAATAGGAGAGAATTCCAAAGAAACCACTTCAACCTTCTCCTTTGGAGTTAAGAGTTAATGGATGCAGCTGGCTCCAAGTCTACAGAGGCTTTGCCACCTTTGTGGACATGACTTACGGGCCAAAGAAAACTGTCATCGGTTCTCACCCACTCACACATCTCACTCTCTCAGCATGTCTCTGAGGGCCTCCTAGCCACAGTAAGGAATTAGGGAACTGACAGTTTGTGGCTTAGCGTGGGTGAAAGGTTGCCTTGCGTTGACAGTGTCTAAAGGCATGGCTGCTTTTAAGATTCCTTTAATATAAATCTCTTTGAAGCTAAAGCAAATTAAAGTTTATACATGCTGTGCCATGCTCATCCCTCACCATGTCCTGATCCTGTACAGTGGAATGCAGATTTCATTCATTAAATACAAGTGAGTTCAGTGACTTCTCCATATAATTTCTAGCCCTCTATAACTGCTCTGTTTCTGACTGCCAGTATACCATTGTACCATTAGAAGACTGACTAGAACAAATGAGACATACTGTTGGGGGCGGAGGAGGAATTATCTGTGTTTTCACTAAATGTTCCAATCCTTAGAGGGCTGCAATACAGAAGCAATAGCCAAAAGATATTAATATACATTCATCACTGTCTCATACTACAGGTGGAATTAAAATCATGGATGCGCTGTTGAACTAAATCTGAAAACAAACATGGTACCTGCCTACACAAGTGCCTTTAATCAGATTTTTAAGCAGTAATTTCCCCTCTGTTGATATTCACCCCTTCTTGTCAACTGTTGAGAATAGGCCACTTCCACCTTGATTGAATTGGCCTCGTTAGCACTGACCCCCGACTTGGTAAGGCAACTCCCATCTTTTCATGTGCTGTAATATATATACTGCTTCCTGTATTTTTCACTCCATGCATCTGATGAAGTGGGTTTTAGCCCACGAAAGCTTATGCCCAAATAAATTTGTTTGTCTGTAAGGTGCCACAAGGACTCCTCGTTGTTTTTGCTGATACAGACTAATATGGCTACCACTCTGAACCTTTAATCAGATTGTTAGCTGATGCTTAAAACTGTTCACAGGATGGGAAGTTTGTGATTTTTCTTTAGGAATTTTTCTCCCTGTAACTTTATTAAATTTCATTGAGTGGCTCTGAACTGCTGGTACTGGGGACAAAAGAAGGGGTGGCTACCAATAACTGAGACATGGGCCCAGTGCACTAACTATTCACCTCTTGATTCCTGAAATGAAATCCTGGTCTTGGACTCAAGTGAAAATGAGTGCTGTAGTGTTAGCTTAGTTTCCCATATGTCCACATCATTAACTCATCCCTTGCCGTTGGGGTATAATGGACAATCTTGTGCAGGGCTGGCTCCAGCTTTTTTGCTGACCCAAGTGGTGAAGAGAAAAAAAAAAAAAAAAGCCGTGATTGGCGGCACTTCGGCGGCTGCTCTACAGCGCCACTTCATCCTTCGGCGGCAATTCAGCGGCTGGTCCTTCCCTCCGAGAGGGACTGAGGGACCCGCCGCCAAAGACCCAGATGTGCCGCCCCCTTCCATGGGCCACCCCAAGCACCAACTTGCTGCACTGGTGCCTGGAGCCGGCCCTGATCTTGTGAACACGGGATCTGTAACTGAACCAATTTACCAGCATTCCAATAGTTGCGTGTCACCTCTGTGTATGCTGAAGCCCAGCCAGAGGTGTTCAAGCAGCAGCCGGCAAGCTCCCTTCACTGCCATGTGCTCTCCAGAATGAAATTGGTCTACACTTTAATCCCCAGAAGTGACCTACGCAGGGGCAAGTGGCAAGAGATCATAAGGAAACTTGTGTTGCCTTTGCCTTCATCATGGATAAACTAAGACCTTCTGTAAGCATTAAAATTTGCTAGGGAGAAAAAGAACAGCTGGGGAAAATACAGCTGAGCTATCCATAAGCATGTTGTTTGGGGGATTGGGTATAACCTCACTGAAGATAGTAAGTGTAACAGCTGTCCTTCATTCAAGATAAATGTAATAAGCCATAAAGTTCCTTTATTGAATAGATAGCTGAAACAATAGGTGTCACCACTAGAAACACAGGCCACAGCAAGGCTAGTGAGGAAATTGAGCTAGGTGGGCAGGTTTGACTAGGGGCCGAATGCGAAGGCAGGGCACTGGGTATTGCTGTAGGAGGCTGTGTGAGAGAGAAGCAGCAGCAAACACCACAGAAGCATACAAAGAAGGCAGTAAGGAAGCCCCAGAGACACCAGAGAAGCTCTTGTAGCATGACCCTGAGAAAAAGCTGAGAGCACGCTTAGTGCACTGGCTATAAAAGGGCTTGGAACTGGGAGAAAAGATTTCTACATGTTCAGCAAAAGAGGACTTTATGTACATTCTTAATAAACAAACAGGATTGTATCAAAAATGCCTGATTCCATCATTTTCTCCTCCTAATGGAAGTGACTTGCAAGATTCTGAATACTGTCTAACAGCTTGGGTCAAAAGGAGTAATTATCAGAAAGATACAGGGATTCAGGCTGTCCAAGGAGGACTGCATTCCTTTTAGAAGAGAAGGTTGAGGGGAACTCCTCCTAAGGCCCGAAAAATGGAGGTCATAGGCACAATAAGGTTGTTGAATCAATGTCAAAATGTAGGAAGCAGTCGTCTAAGGGAGGAAACCGTGGCTTTGGCTTGAAGTGTGCGGCGACAGTTCTGTTCCTAGCTCTGCCATTGACTTGCTGTGTGAATATAGGCAGGTCACTTATTGTTTCTTTGCCTCAGTTTATATGAGTAAAAAATTAACATACTGAAATAGGCATGTAGTATTTGCTATTTCACTGGGGTATTGAAGCATAATTCATATGTGTAAAGTACTTTGAGATCCTCAAGATGGAAGGTTCTTAATAAATGTAAAGTATAATAACAAGTGAATGAGTTAAATGCTGAAGGAATCTACGTGGAAGATTTCTCCATAGTTGATTTATGGATAGGGTGACCAGATGTCTCGTTTTTAAAGGGACAGTCCTGTTTTTGGGGACTTTTTCTTATATAGGTACCTATTACCCCCCCACCCCCATCCCGTTTTTTCACAGTTGCTATCTGGTCACCCTATCTGTGGAACAACCAAGCAAATGCAATGACACAAGTTTGAAAGTGTTCAATGTTCTAGACAAGTATTTGGAAAGACAAGTGAGCTCCAACAACTAAAGACAGACATATTGGGGGATAGACTTAGCTGGATTGCATAACCCTTTTCTGTCTTAAGTCCTCTCTATGTCTGTTTCTAAGCATTTTAGCAAAAATGTGAACACTAGACCATCCAAACCACATTCTGTGCACATTTTACAACATGAATGACTGCACCACACCTTTAAGTGGGGGAAAGAGCGTGGGGGGGGGTGTTGTCGAGCTTGCCGGGGGAGAGGGAATAGGGCTTTATGGGCAGTGGGAGTGGGGGTTATGAGGCTCAGAAGCTTCTGCAAAAAGGGGATTGGGTCAGTGTGGTGACGCTGACTTATCCCTAGGGACCGGAAGGATTGGGGAGTTCACAAAATGCAAGCCCTGAGGGAGAAGCCCCTTTTTCCCAGACCTAAGGTGACCAGATGTCCCGTTTTTAAAGGGACAGTCCTGTTTTTTGGGACTTTTTCTTATATAGGCACCTATTCTCCCCCCACCCCCCCCCGTTTTTTTCACAGTTGCTATCTGGTCACCCTACCCAGACCAGGTGGAGCAGCACCTGCCCTCCCTCCCCTTGAGGTGGCAAAAATACCAGGTTTGGTCCGGACCTGTGTGGGCATTGCACTAGCCGCTCCTTTTTAGGGGAGCTGGGAAGATTGGCCTTGGTGGGTTCGAGTTTTTTTCACCTTCCCTACAGTGGGTTCAGGGAGGACTTTGTTATGGTGAGTAGGGAAGGGCGTTAGACTATGATGTCACAGCTCATTATGCAAGTGTGGGGCAGATGTCCAGTGCAGGTACATACACCGTGAAGCTATACAGTGATTGGATAAATGGTTTGCTAAAGGACTTAAAAAACGAAGTGTTGGTTAAAGGTGCAGAGCCGGGGAGGGTTCAGGGCTCTTATGACTGGTATGGCAGGGAGCCAACCCTCTTTCTTATAGCAGTGGGTTGGCTGGGGGACCTGAATGAAAAAAGGGGGGGCTGGTGGAAGCCCCCCAGGTAGTTATTGAATGAACAAGGAGTTACCTGCCCTGTACACTTTTATCTGCTGGGTAGACCCAGATATCTAATAATAAAGTTGCAGCCTGATTAAAATCATATCAAATGTCACTTTCAGGATAGCTGGCCCATGTTCGCAAGAAATTTCCAGTCCCATCACCTTATTACTTACTTTGGTAGTATGAAGAATAGCTTTGCCTGTTAGCTGAACAGCCCTAAAGGCCATCCAGACTCTGTTCTTTTACAAGAGACCTCAAATGGCAAATTTTCAATTTGAATAGGCCACTAAATCAACAACAGGAAGTGTAAAATCGATCCACTCTCATATATGGAGAAGATATGAGCGAAAAAGCGGTTGAATCTAAATAAGAGTATGACATTAAGAATTTTTCACGAGCAATACAGATTGTAGGATTTTTAGGTAAGTGGGTAAAAGCACCCTTTTAATATCCAATAGTAATGGCAATGTATGTTAAGGTCTCTGCTACCTGGTTTAAAGAAGGAAAATACCTGAGTAAACTAAGGTAGAATTAATTCCTAAGTAACAGAACAGTGTGCATCAAGGCTTACTTGTTGAATGCACAAAGTGACATGTGACTTGACAATTCAAATGTTCAATTGATAGTTAATTCAGAACCAAGAGGTAATGACTTCGATCCTGATACCCAAACTGAATTTTCATGTATCAATTATTGTGTTAGCCAGAGACTGGGAGCCAACACTTCAAAAGGCTCAACAGCAGTAGTTGCTGTTTAGTAGAGACTAAACCTGTCTCTGTGCAGGAGCGGCGCCAGGGTTTTTGGCGCCCTAGGCAGGGGTCCTTCCGCGCTCCCGGTCGTCGTCGGCAATTCTGCGGTGGGGGGGTCCTTCCGCGCTCCCGGTCTTCGGGGCACTTCGGCGGCAGGTCTCGGAGCGAGTGAAGGACCCGCCGCAGAATTGCCGCCGAAGACCCGGAGCGCGGAAGGACCCCCCGCCGCTGAATTGCCGCCGAAGGCGGCAAAATGCCGCCCCCCCCCCAAATCCTAGTGCCCTAGGAGACCGCCTAGGTCGCCTAAATGGAAGCGCCGGCCCTGTCTGTGCAGTTCCTTCTTTGTTCTGAGATTAAATAATACACACACAGATTTAATATAGCATTAAGCAAAGCTCAAGTTTTGAGGAGTGGAGCCATTTCCAGTTACTGAAGTCACTTTGGTTGACATTTGAATAATTATCTACAAAATTTCTAAGAAAAGTGTGATTTCTATCTTTGGGTCAGTCTTGACATCTAAGCAATAGCCAGGCCTCTTGCAAAAGGAGCTTGAATTTGCATGGTTCAGAAATTCTGCAGTATACCCTAGAAGATTCCTGTATCTATAACCCACATTCTTTAATGTGTAGGTAGTCATTATCATTGATGGACAATTTCCATGTCTCATACAGGCTTCCCAACAAGAATAATTTGGATCAAAAGTACCACTCTTACAAGTCTTCAAGCTAGAGGTAATGAACAAGGCTGGTGTTGGCCTATTGGCCACTTTTAGCAAGCAGATTGACTTCTTTATCTGAAACACATTATTAATTACTGTTTGTATTATGGTAGTTAGCTCCTAGAGGTCCCAATCAGGGATTAGGGCCCCATTGTGGTAGTCACTGTTCACATACATTAAAAGAAGGCTCTGCCCCAAGGAACTTAAAATCAATGTGTAAAATGAGAGACAAAAGGTGGATACAAGAAACAGACGGAGGAATACACAGTAACAATTGGATGATTGTAAGTGTAATATACAATGGTCACGGCATACTAAAAGCCTTGCTATCATCCAGTGTTTTGTAGGAATCGTGGCAGAAATGACTTTTAAGGAGAGATTTGAAGATTAGTATAGTATACACTAAACCTCAGACACCTGTGACAGCTGGGAACTGACAGGAGACAACTCATACATCAAATCCACAAGACAAAAACGATTTTAAATGAATTGCTGTGCTATCAATTTAGTGAGGTGAGATGGAAGCTGGAAACTGGCTGGATTTACCCTCTGCCCTATATTTTATTTGTGTAAACAATATACAAAACGTTTTAGCAAATGTGGATATCTGTTTCAGCTCCAGAGATGATGGCCCCATTTTCAGTGGGTTTCACACTTGTCCGAGCTGAGCCTGGTACTTGCACACACACACGTCAATTTGTTTATGGCGAAGCAGAATGGTGTGTGTGTGCAAAATGGATGTGACACCTCTAAGTCTTAATAGAAATTGTATGTTTAATAATGGGCTCAAATTCTGCATCCTTGCAGCTACTTAACACCCCCACCCCCATAACTATGTCACAATTTTGGTTTGGATATCTGGCTCAAAGAAAGACTAAGAGAACATCTGTGCATAACTTAATTATGAGTGACTTATCAAATTTGCATCCAAAATACAAAATCGATTGCTTGGACTTCTCCTCCTATAGGATTTCACCTCCTTGCACCCAGCTCCCAAAACAGCATATTATATTTAACAAAATTCTAAATGTGTCTGTATAGAATTCATAAGTTTTGATGTTGGGGGAAAAAAAGATCAGGTCTTCCCAGGCCCCAAATGCTGTTTACAAATAACAGCCAACGGTGAACCTTCAGGCTATGCCCACAGACATTTAAAGTAGGGCTGTCAATTAATTTGCAGTTAACTCATGTGATTAACTCAAAAAAATTAATCACGTTTAAAAAAATTAATCACGATTAATCACAGTTTTAATTGCACTGTTAAACAATAGAAAACCAATTGAAATTTAGTAAATATTTTTGGATGTTTTTCTACATTTTCAAATATATTGATTTAAATTACAACACAGAATACAAAGTGTACAGTGCTCACTTTATAGTATTATTTTTATTACAAATATTTGCATTGTAAAAATGATAAAAGTAATAGTATCTTTCAATTCACCTCATACAAGTACCATAATGCAGTCTCTTTATCGCGAAAGTGCAACTTACAAATGTGATTTTTTTGTTACATAACTGCACTCAAAAACAAAACAATGTAAAACTTTAGAGCCTACAAGTCCACTCAGTCTTCCTTCTTATTCAGCCAGTCACACAGACAAACAAGTTTGTTTATATTTACGGGAGATAATACTGCCAGCTTCTTATTTACAATGTCACCTGAAAGTGAGAACAGGCGTTCGCATGGCACTGTTGTAGCCGGCATTGCAAGGTATTTGTGTGCCAGATATGCTAAACATTCGTATGTCCCTTCATGCTTTGGCCACCATTCCAAAGGACATGCTTCCATGCTAATGATGCTTGTTAAAAAATTACATTTTGTCTGAAATCCTTGGGGGAGAATATTATGTCTCTTGCTCTGTTTCGCCATATTCTGCCATGTATTTCATATTATAGCAGTCTTGGATGATGACCCTGCACATGTTCTTTTTAAGAACACTTTCATTGCAGATTTGACAAAATGCAAAGAAGGTACCAATGTGATATTTCTAAAGATAGCTACAGCACTCGACCGAAGGTTTAAGAATCTGACGCGCCTTCCAAAATCTGAGAGAGACGAGGTGTGGAGCATGCTTTCAGAAGTCTTAAAAGAGCAACACTCTGATGCGGAAACTACAGAACCCGAACCACCAAAAAAGAAAATCAACCTTCTGCTGGTGGCATCTGACTCAGATGATGAAAGTGAACATGCGTCAGTCTGCACAGCTTTGGATCTTTATTGAGCAGAACCCATCATCAGCCTGGACTCGTGACCTCTGGAATGGTGGTTGAAGATGAAGGGACACATGAATCTTTAGCACATCTGGCACATAATTATCTTGCAACGCTGGCTACGACAGTGCCATGTGAACGCCTGTTCTCACTTTCAGGTGATGTAAACAAAAAGCGGACAGCATTATCTCCTGCAAATGTAAATTAAACTTGTTTGTCTGAGTTTGACTGGCTGAACCAAGAAGTAGGACTGAGTGGACTTGTAGGCTCTGAAGTTCTACATTGTTTTATTTTTGAATGCAATTATTTTTTGCACATAATTCTATATTTGTAACTTCAACTTTCATGATAAAGAGATTGCATTGCAGTACCTGTATGAGGTGAATTGAAAAACACTATTTCTTTTGTTTTTTACAGCACAATTACTTGTAATAAAAATAAATATAAAGTGAGCACTGTACACTTTGTATTTTGTTGTGATTGAAATCAATATATTTGAAAATGTAGAAAAAAATCCAAAAATATTTAAATAAATGGTATTCTATTATTGTTTCAGTGCGATTAATCACGATTAATTTTTTAAATCGCTTGACAGCCCTAATTTAAAGTGATTTGAGTTATTTCATGGCCAATAGCCCATAAATTATAGGGTGAAACTGATGAGTTTGTGCAAGATTCCTTGAAGAAGATAGGAGAATAACCTTATAATAAAGGAGAACGTAAAAAGATGAGAGAGGAAATATATTACTGTGTCACAGAACAGGCCAACAACTTATGATTCTTCTGTAAATAAATAATTGCATCTTATCTATGAGCCAAGCAACCACCAAATTTACATTTTAAATGGGCAAAAATTGATTTAGTCTTCTTTCTGGGTGCATGCATGTTATTCTTCATTAATGTTAATAGAAGTTTTGTGCACTCATCAAGAAGAAATGTAAACCCACAGTTGTGGTGGCCAGATGTTTTAGACATTATCCACAGGACAACCTTTTAAACTAGACTTGAAACTTTGTTTTGGTTTAAATTTCCATGAGTGTGTATGTGAAAGTAGTAGACTTTGGTTACAAGAAGGAGCCCAGTCTTAAGATATCAGGGTTGGAAGGGACCTCAGGAGGTCATCTAGTCTAACCCCTTGCTCAGAGCAAAACCAATCCGCAGACAGATTTTTGCCCTAGATCCCTAAATAGCCCCCTCAAGGATTGAACTCACAACCCTGGGTTTAGCAGGTCAATGCTCAAACCACTGAGCTATCCCACCCAGTCTCTTACTGTGTAAAGGTCAATTAGAAGGATATAATCATCACTGTGTCAGCATTTCATGCTGTTGTACAAAATGTTTGTTTCTTCTGCAAAGTGAGTGTCGACACATGATGTGAGGAAATCATCTTTTTATGTGTGCCTGGCTTTTCCTTGCTCTTCTCTACAACTGGCTGTAAAAGATGCATAAAAGCTCATCTGTGTGAAAGAGAAATTATTTTTCTTTTGTTTCATTGAGAGAGAACTGCTACTCTCTCTGCTACCTCCCAAATAATGAATCAGGAAGTTTGTACAACCCAATTCTACAATATTAATCTCCAGCGAACACAGCACTTTGGTCACTTGCATCTTTTTATATTCATCAGTTGTCATGCTTGCATCCACTTTAAGTTGTTTTTAAAAATACCCCCCCCCCAAAAAAAAACACAACCCCCCCCCCCCAAAACCCTCCATTTGGCCAAAGTCTTGCATGCTATCTGTACATGCTGGACTGCAAGGTGATTCATGAACACGATCAAGCATTTAGTTCAAGCTGTACAATTAGCAAGTTGTAAAAACACGTTGATATGTAATAAACACTTTAAAATGAAGCGTAAGCCATTATCTCAAGGCGTTGGTGTCCGTTGCTTAAACCATATGTTCTATGAAGGAGAAAGTTATCACGAAAAGTGGTTGCCAAGATTTTTTCTCTGGAAGTGAGAAATACTCTGTACAGATTTATGTGCAGTCCAGTTCTACAGGTACGCAGCAGCCCACCCAGCTGCTTAATTCTCCTGCACCCTAACCTTGTGCATCACGATTCCGTTCCAGAACTGCCCATTTTAGCTCTGGGAGACAACAATTGTAACTTAAATTTTCAAATTTAAGCACTTTCAAGTGTCTTTACACACAGATACTAATTTTAATAGATAAGAACGATAGTGCCTCTTTCCCAAAATGTTCTTTCCCCATTAAGTGACTGTGTGCAACTGGCTAACATTTGAAGCCAATATTTCTATCATACTCTGAATCAAAAAGGAGATATTTGTTTGTGACTATTAACACACTCACTTTGGGAGAACTGCCCTGGTAGGAGGGATCTTGCATTTTATTATTGCATAACAATGGGAAAGAGAGACAGTTCCTGAAAATAAATGAGTGAAGAGAGAGCTATATCCCTATAGTCCACATTTTCTCAAGGCTGTGATGATCTAAAGGCAAGTGATAACCTTGAGCTACTGCACAGGCTAGATAAGAATTTTGGAGATAAAGTAACTATTTCTGCCTTGACAAATGGAGCTGTCCCCGCAGTCCCAGGTAAAATCACAGAGTTAGAAGGGACCGCAAGAGTCATTTAGTCTAACCTCATGCCAAGATGCAGCATTTGTTGTGTCTAAACCATCCAAGACAGATGGCTATCCAGCCTCCTCTTTGAAAATCTCCAGTGTAGGAGCTTCCACAACCTCCCTAGGCAATCTGTTCCATTGTCCTCCTGTTCTTACAGTTAGCAAGATTTTCCTGAGATTTAATCTAAATCTGTCATGCTGTAGTTTGAGCCCATTGCCTCTTGTCCTGCTCTCTGTGGCAAGAGAACAACTTTCCTCCATCTTTTTTATGGCAGCCTTTCAAGTATTTGGAGACTGCTATCATGTCTTCCTTTAATCTCCTCTTTTCCAAACTAAACATACCCAGTTCCTTCAGCCTTTGCTCATATGGCTTGCATTCCATCCCTTTGATCATCTTTGTTGCTCACATCTGGATCCTTAGATTTCACACATGTATGTATTTGTAATATAATTTAAAAAAATGCAAAACCAAAAAGAGGTTAGCTGGTTGCTTTTTCCTAACATAATGGTATTAACCTATGCTTGGTAATTGAATACCAGGAATAAAAGGTACTCAACCTTTGCCATTGAGACCCCAAGGGGTTGTTTTATCCATTACTAATCCTTATATTAAAAAATTGCTGTAAGTTGCTCATTACTATTTCCAGTGATGCTTCCTCAAGCTCGGAACAACACCACATGGACTTGCAGAAGAGCTAACTCCTCCTACAAGAGCTAACATCTTCCAGGACCTTGTAGTTACAAGCAAGGCAAACACAGTCCATTCTCTATATCTGGATATCAATAAAAGGGCCGGACATTTAGAGTGAGGAATAGCACTGATGTAAAGCTGAAGTGGTTAAAATTCAAATACTTTTTCAAAATGTATCATGGGTTTTTGGTGTTTTACCTGATCTTTATTGTTATTACATATATTAGTGATCACATTTTTCCCATTGTTTCTATTTTTCTCCTAAGTGTTTGGTTATGGTGGGGAGGAGGAGGGAAGCCATAGTGTTGGAGGATTACATGTTCTCTTATAGCTACCAGAGTATGTGTCTTAAAGAAGAAATGGCTTGAATGATGCCAGCATTTGGTCCAGCAGTGAAGGAATGTGCTTGACACACTAAAAACGGTTAATAGACTTTTGGCTTGGTGGAGGAGAGAAGGAAGAGTTGGGGAAGTTTAACATGTCACCTGTTCCCAGGAACTGAGGCATCAGAGATTGGTTTGAATGTTTGTGGCTATGATGGTGAAGAGGAATTGGGAAGAAAAGGATCAGAGTTGCAGGATTTCAGAGGATGGGTAAAGATGGTGTTTGTGGAATTTAGAAGTATTTGATTGAGTTTAGAGCAGAGGTCCCTAAACTGTGGGCCGCGTCCCCCTACGGGGAACAGAGGAACTTTCGGGGGAGGGGCACAGCGGAGTCCGGGATAAACACCATGGGGTTAGGGGGAGGAAGTACCACCCAGCTCAGCTCCGCCCACAGCCCCGTTCCTGGCTCCCAGCTCCACCCGCAGACCCAGTCCCAGCTTCACCTGTGGTCCTAGCCTCTGCCCCCTTACCCCTGTCTGGGTCCCCCAACCCTGGAGCCGCAGCCCTGGGTGCAGTTAGGTAATGGGGGACAAAATACTGAAAAGTTTGGGGACCACTGGTTTAGAGAGTAGGGACAGAGTGAAAATGGAGGAAAAAAGCTTAGTGTTTTGTAATCATACACAAGTTTCAGCGCTTGGGTTCAGATACTGTAACTTGTAAATTTGTCTCTGCTCCCAAGTGGAGACACATTCAAGTTATGACCTCATCAAAAGAGAAAATGCTAATATAGCTGCTGGCAAGGTAGTTAGGACCTCTTGTGTGGAGTACATGAAAAAAATACCTGGTATAGGATCTCATAACTGAGGTTGATCATCATGGATGAGTGAGGAGATTAATGTCAGAAGACATGAACCACCATTGTGTATTTGTACTGTTTGTGCATGGGCTCAGAGTATGTATTTTGATTTTTCTCTGACTCTTCTGCAACACTGAATCTGTTCTGAATGAGAATGCTGGAGAATTAAGTGATTGGATTGTGTCCAAATAAAGGTTATGAATACTGTTAGCTCATGTGTTGTTAGTGTAAAACTTGATCATTGCTGTAATAGTAATACATGTGGAGAAGTATTAGCCTAGAAATAATTACAGAAAGGTCCTGAAAACTCTCAAATTCACATAGGAAGGGGAAGATGTCTGTTGAATAGGAACTTGATATCACTCTGCAATGCACAACAAGTGGAATTTATTCTTCAAGACTGTTTATTATATTTGAAATATTGGCATGGGATGACTCCAATTTTTTAAAGTTAATCATCTGTTTAATTCTATTATCCTATCTCCTTGGGTTTTATTTTTATAAAGGTATTTTGGGACTGACCCTGGGACTCCTTTCACAGGCAAAATTCTCATTAAAACTAATGGGAGTTTTGCTTGTGACAGGACTGCTGGATTTAGCTTAAGATTTAACCTCCTGGTATATTAAAACTGTTATCATTAAGCAGTATGTCATCTGGGTTCTAAGGATTTATATTTCATTAAATCAACCACTCTATACCACAAGCAATTAGTTTTTTTTTTTTAAGTAAATGAGACTAGGATAAGACAAAAACTATCTTTATAATGGACCCAGAAGAGACGCTACAGTCCAAACACCCCTGAACTTTGGCTTGGATTCCAATTTTATTCCAGATCTGAGTTTTGTGGCTCAGGCCCATCTTTAATAATAATGGAAAGGACCTATCATGTTTTGAGCCAGCAGAGAAAGTAGAAACCCTAATACAATAGAGACGCTGACACTAGCAGTGCGGATACATAAGAAATATTGATCAAGAATATCATGCTAGTTTGTGTTCTCCTAAGCAAGAAAAACATTCTTTTTTTCCAGATGGGAAAGGACAAAAATTGGTAGAGGGAGAAACTATATTTCCCGGTTTCTAGAGCTAGTTGGGACTTTTCCAATGAACATTTTAGTTGGAAAATGCAAAACCTAAACTGTTGGCAGGAAAGAGTCAGTTTTGATGAATCTCCTGATACAAAAAAGTTTGAGATTTTAGAAATGGGATTTTTTAAACCAAGTTCTTTGTTTTTCAATATGAGGCAACTTGTTTTGAAATGATAATTAATTAATCAAAAAGTTTCATTTTGATTTTGATCTTAAGCTGATCCAAAATTATTTTCAGATTCGTTCATAAAAGTTTTGGAAGTTTCAATTTTGTCCCAATTTGGTATGTGGAAAATATTTCAAAAATCTGAAACTCTTGTGGAGCTGAAAAACTATAAAAACTATTTCCTATCCAGCTTCTAGAAGCAGATTACTAACAATGGGGTGAGCAATACACACAGATGGTTGGGAGAAGTACACGAGTCCTTTTTGAAACCATAAATAAAGATGAAGTAATCTGGAAATGTCTTGTTTTTATGCAAATACTCACTAAGGGCCTGATCATGGAGGTGTTTCTATTCAGTGTATGTTTCTCAACATAAGCAGTGCGATGCTAGGTAATAGTGAAATACAAAAGTAGGTAAGTACTGCATTTAACAGTAGGGAAATGGGAAGATGCAAATAGGAGGCATTTCTTATTACTGTCCCTAAAATAGTTGGGTCTATTCTGAGGTACCATTGCTCCCATAGGGATCTATCTGTATAGGTGTGGTTGCAGGTCTGGCACTTAAGCCATAACACATTGATTTTGTTAGTCTAGCTCTTTCCCTTACCAGTAACGGTTTTCTCTTATGCTTTTCTAAAGTATGGGGGGAAAGCGTACAGCAATAAAGTCTGGATTATGGACAATAATAAATAGCAAAGTAGATACTTGGGAGTAAAATCTGATCTAATTAAGCTAGACTGCATCTGGTTTTCAGTTTCACCTCTGGTGACACCATACTCCTCTGAGCAAGAAGTTCTGGTTGGCTTATCCTCTGAAAAGGTTTTTTAACAAATGCAATATTATGCATGTAAGAGGAACTTTAAAACATGTAATTTTATTCAATATATGATCTTACCAGTTATGGTTTTATGCAGAATATCCAGGAGCCTTTCCAGTATGGTGTGACTATATGGTAAAGTAACTTGGAACAGGAGGCAATAGATTTACCCATAGCTATATATTTCCTAATTAAAAATCTGAGGTCAAAATACTTTGGTGACTTTCAAATCATCATTTTGTAATCATTGTTCCTCAATTTTGGGGTTAACATAGGCATTACTATATTCTGAATTTTCAAATGCAATAAATTAAACATCCGCTGCACGGTTTAAAAAAAAAATCTGATAAGGTGCAAACTTCCATTAAATAATGCCCACAGCAGATTTAACTGCCTTTGGCTTTGCCTCCAGCTTTGAGACTGTCCAACTGTTGATACCCAATGAGTGCACATTTCCATGGTTTTTAGAACATTAATATGCCAAAATGCATATACAACCAATTTGAGTATATTGGATAAAATAAGTTACCTAACTTTCTTACGAGAAACCCAAACAGTGAATTTACCTAATTATACTGAAATGGAATCTCCAGCCAATCAGAGTGAGCAGTTGCTGTCGAGTTACTGATAGAGAGCTGTACAGTTTTTTTCCTGTTTGTCAATTCCATACAGTCTGATTGGTGTGTTTCAGTTGCATAATTGTTATATGGTGATTTCTGAATTAATATGTAGTATGTGAATCGGTGTAATTTAGCAGGCATGAATGCCAATCAGAATGCAGAGGGATGATTTTCATTGCTGTACTGTCACTTCTGAATAACCATAACTTGGGAATCTACAGATCTCTTGATTCTGGCTAGTGTAATCTTTCTGCTGCGATTGATCCTGTACTCAGATTTTCAGAGCCTAAACACTACATCATCTTAGAGAGAAGGGAGGGAGGATGGGACCCAAAAAGCAAAGAAAATGGCCTCTAACCACAGGTTAAAAAAACCCTCCCAAACAGACTTTGCTTTTTCTTCCCATTCCTCTCTCTCCATCCCAGCTTCCCCCATATCCACGTTCCCCACATCTCTAGAATAACTGTCACTTATTAGTATTTTCAAATCCTGTTGTAAAACATGCACATATCAGTTCTGGGGACAAGAACCTTGGTTACCTGTAAAGAGGGAAGGGGTCAGACAGTAGAGAAGGAGGAATGGAGTGTGTGGCCTAATTGTTTATTTCCCTCCTCTCTTTGACTTACGACTTCCTAAGATACCTGTGAGAAATGTTATATATCAAGTATTCACTACTTAGAAAGATGAAATAAAAGATGAAAAAGGCATTGAAACCCCCCTAATGTCCTAAACTGGGCTGCTGTGCTGGATTACACTCTGCCAGGCTGAGTTACAGCACACTTCTGACATGCTTCTGTTAATCATAGTAACTGAGGAGTTCTTTGCTTGAACTCCTTGTTTCAAACCCTGGTGCATCAGCAGTTGCTAAGTGAGCTTCCGAAGTGACATTTTGTCTTAACTTTTGTATTTTATGATTACATCGTAAATCTCTCCCCAAACCCCAACCTCCTTTATTCTTTGTGTAAAATTTGGCTCATTTTTACAAGTGGCCATAATGAAACTCATTAGTATTGGTAAGACTTAGCTGCTGCAGGCTTCCTTAGAGCAAAGCCATACTAATGCTGGCTACTATTCCATTGGCGTGTGCTCTTCATTAATGCAAGGTCATTTCCACTTCCTTCTCTCATTTCTCCCTATGGCAATGCTTCCCCCAGTAGGTCATCTGGGGGGGGGGGAGTTCTCCCCCTTTTTCTTGATGTGCTGTGGTGTTATAAAATTAAAGAATCCTGTCTCCTAAGTAATAGCTACCAGCACACCCCTAGTCCCAATCTAGTGTCGTTTCTATTTAAACAGGAGCCTATCTACTTAAGACATACGAGCCAAAGCGTAACATCCCGCCTTTCCCAGTAAAGCCCTAGGAAATTAATGGACTTTGCAGAGTGGCCTGAAGGCTATCAAAGTTGTGTTCCATTGGACCCAGGTAAGGAGACTGAGTGCCAAATTAAAAAGTCTCCTGGCTGAAAATGCCATGCCACCAGCCAACCCTCGCTTCCAAGACAGGGCTTGTAGCTCAAGCACATCCTCTGCACACAGCTCTGGCAGTGTCACATAGGCGCGGCGGCAGTCACTGGGACAGCACTGTCATTCAGGGCTTCTTTGCTTTAACAGCACGTAAGCTAATACGTAAGCAGTCTAGAGGCAGACCTTGAACCACAGGTGTGACGTGCTCTGCGTCAAGCTCCACTGAGAGAGCAAACTGCTGCATTGTACATTAGTTCAATTTTCCAAATGGTCTTGAGGTGTAACACATGGAAGCAGAGTAATCTCAATGTGACTGCAGTGTGGATAACTGCAGTGAGGTCTGCATCTGAAAAAAAAGTCTGCACCCTTCTCAATAAGCAGAGGTCAAAAAGCAGTGCTGGCCTCCAGTAGCAGCTGAGGCATTTAACATTATTTCACCTTTGTGATCAATGGTGGGGTGCATTTCCCTAATCAAAGGAACTGATATCACCACCACAGGTTGCTTTCGCCATCCTACAAGCTTTACCTCAGTCTGACCAGGGGACAGCCTCAGCCAGTTGGCTTTTTCAATTGTCCATTTCAGCCAGATATTGAGTCAAACCCTCAACTATTCCCGTTTGGCCAGGTGAGATGCAGGCAGAGCTGAGTGCCACCAACATTAGAGCTCACAGTTTGTTACCCTCCTGACTTCCTTGTATGTGCGTGCAACAGAAGAGGTGACCACAACACACTCCTGCAATACCCCTCTTGGGAGAGCCATTAGGGCAGAAGAGCAATTTCCAACACACGGCCCCTCTGGCACATCTCAGAAAGAAGGGATGGGATCCACTTGTGCAACTCCGTTTCCCCTGCAATGGATTATAGGCTTGCCACCAATGTGGACATGATCAGTGGTATTAAAAGCAGCTGACACACCTAGAAGAATCTGCATGAACATGTGAGGTGAAAACCTGGCCCCCACTAAATTCAATGGCAAAATTTCTTTGATTTGAATGGAGCCAGGATGTCACCCGTGTTCTTCATCTGCATGAGGAAATCATTGATCATTCCAACAAGCACAGCTTCAGGCCAGGGCAGGCACCAGGCACCCAAGCACATGCTTGGGGCGGCACCTGGTAAGGGGCGGCGGGGGGAGCGCCGCGCGGCGCGGCATTCCGCGGGGGGCGGGCTCCGGCGGCGCGGCGCTCGGCGGGGGGGGTGGTGCGGCGTTCGGCGGGGGGGCGGCGCGGGCGCGGCGCTGGGGGGGGGGGGGGGTGTTCCGGCGGTGCTCGGCGGGGGGCGGGGGCGGGCTCGGGCTCCGGCGGCGCGTGGCGTGGCGCTGGGGGGGTGTTCCAGCGGCGCTCGGCGGGGGGGGCGGGCTCCGGTGGCACGGCGCTCGGGGTTCCGGGGGCGGGCTCCAGCGGCGCGGCGCTCGGCGGG
The DNA here is from genome assembly GCF_028017835.1 of Emys orbicularis. Taxonomy (NCBI): domain Eukaryota; kingdom Metazoa; phylum Chordata; order Testudines; family Emydidae; genus Emys; species Emys orbicularis. The sequence goes on from NC_088692.1 coordinate 57,351,493, forward strand.
GGGGTTCGGGGGGCGGCGCTTTTTTTTTGCTGCTTGGGGCAGCAAAAAAGTTAGAGCCGGCCCTGCTTCAGGCACACACAATCCTGAAATCAAACTGACTGAGGTCAAAGAGACGATACTTGGATTGAGGACTCCAGATATTGCCATAGATGCTTTGCCTTAATCTTTACAAAAAGCTTTGGCCAAAAATGCATGTTTTTCTATAGTTTGAGATCATCCATTTCAAAAGACGACAAAGCAGCTGGCTGCTTATCTTCGCAGAATAGATGTGTAAAGCAAAGGTTGGAAATGGTGGTGACATGGTGAACTGTTTGCACCACCTTTGCATTTGTGAGTGCCCTGGTTGGACTGGACAGACTAAATACAAGGGGATTGGTTTCACTTGAGTTAATATTTTGAATTCAACTAGTGAAGCAACTTTTGCATGGAACTCAAGGAACTTTAATGCCTTGTTCAGGCATTGTTTACTTGACAGGCTAAAAACCGCTCCACAGCTTGAGCTCCTAGAGGACAAAATTTGTTTCATACCTTGAGGGTATACAATCCCAGGTCAGCAGATGGCCCTATGATTATTATTTCCAACCTGTCTTACCTGACCATTCCTTCCCTGTATGAACAGCTGTTTCATTCACTTCAGTGCAACCCAGCCGGATGGGCTATTTTTCTTCTGCCCTTTTCTTTGCACATTACATAAATCTTTTTTTTCTTTTTGACCTGGCCTGCAGTTCCATCCACCTGTGCATGCCTTGAGCAATATATAACTTTTGCCAGCTTTGCTTGCCTTTACGAGCTACAGCTTTTTAAACCACACTTTTTTTCAATACTGCTGAATTGGCACATTAATTGTGTCCAGTTTATGGTTTTCAATTTTAATATAGTGTCACAATTTCAGATCCTTAGTTGTTCTCAAGATAGGAAAGGCAAGGATTAAGGTTGCTCGTGCATAATTAAATTAGTCCCTGGTGTGTTAGTATTATACATATAATTACATGATTGCATACCATTTTTTCACAGGGCCCCTGCCTCATTCAGTGTGCAGGATGGATAGTGCTCACTGAATAAGTAGCATGGGCCATACCTTATTTACTGCACACTAGTCAAATCCTGCTCTGAATACAGACTTATTTCCTCATGGGCTTTTTTATGGTGCTTATCAATTGTAGCATCAGCATCCTTCACAGATATTAATCTATCTTCATAACACTTGTGTGAGAGAAGGTGGTGGTATTATTCATGTTTTGCAGATGAGAAACTGAGCCACAGACCCTAATATCAAAAGCATACATTAATCTTGGGCACCCAATTTGAGACACTTAGGAGCCGATTTTCCAAAATATTTCACATGATATAGTGTTTTATAATGTTCAAAGCACAGCACCTGTTGCAGCTGCAAGTGCTCAGCACGTCTGCAAATCAGACCCCAGGTGTCCAGTCAGGCACCCATAAAATGAGGAACACAATGAGTGACCACCTGTGGAAATTTCCAGTGACTTGCCCAGCATCACATAGGAACTTAGTAGCAGAGATAAGGATAGAATCCAATTCTCCAGGGACACATTCAAATGCTTCAACTGTGAGGCCCTCGTTTCTCTTCCTGCAATCCCCTGCTTCATTCACTACACACAATCAAATTTCTGCAACAAATAAGGCAAGGATCCTACAGACAACTGCCTCCTTCACTATACAACCCTAATTGATTCCCTGGGCACTGCCCATTCTCTATACATGATCACATAATTAAAAGGCTGTCTTAGAAAGCATATTCACAGTGGGGCTGAATTAAGGATCCATGGACATTTCCTAATTTTTGAGTGTTCGACTTGGCATCCTTAATGTTTCTTTAATGTAGTTTTTAATATGTAATTATCTGTTTTTATAAATACAAATTTAAAAAATAAAAATTCGATCATGTCGAGCCTGCTGATTCACCTATGATTCATCAGGGATATAAACTTTAGGTCTTGAGCTAACTGATAGCAGTAGTAGGTTGTCATCTATGTGGGCCAGCCAGTAAAGGGAGATGAGGCACACATTTTGACAGTGACTTTCGCTGCTGTTTGCTGCCAGAAGAGGATGCTGAGACTCAGAAGTCTTGGATTCTATTCCTGATTCTGAGAGGTGTACTCTAATGCTTCCAGAGCCTTCTTCTAGTGCCTCTAGCTTAGCTTGACCACTTCTGCCCCGGTGCCTCCAGTCTGTCCTTTGCCCAATCTCAGCCTTACCTTGGCCCAGCACCAGTCTCTCTTCCCCCTACCATTCCTTGTCTCAGGATCCCCCCTTTGAGGAACTGCTCTTCGCCCACCTACCTGCCAATCAGCCTACTTCTGCTTCTCTTCCTCCTCACTGTGTGGGCACCAACTGGGGGAGAACTGAGAATGCAGGAGAGACTTTCCTGCTCTGTTCCTGTGCCTGGCACCACAGCCAGGGCCGGCTCCAGGCACCAGCTTGTCAAGCAGGTGCTTGGGGCAGCTGCTCCGGAGAGGGGCGGCATGTCCAGGTATTCGGCGGCAATTCGGCCGACGGTCCCTCACTCCGCCTGGGAGCGAAGGACCTCCCGCCGAATTGCTGCTGCAGATCGCGATCGCGGCTTTTTTTTGTTTTGGCTGCTTGGGGCGGCCAAAACCCTGGAGCCGGCCCTGACCACAGCAGCACTTGACAGGGAAAGTCCGGTTTGGCCCCTGCAGCCTTGGCTGAAGCATGCTTAGTCTCTCTGTGGGATGATGCATGCTCATCTTGGTTGCCATGCAGGAGTTGGTTGGGAATGAAGAATGCTCAGTGCAGATAGAATCTTGGGAGAATTTAGCTGCTATACACTCGACTGAGCTTGTGCAGACTGCTTTTGATTGGAGGCTTATAACGTGACAAATTTGTGTGAATTTTCACAAGGACAGAAGGAGAGCTATCCCTGACATCAAGGCAAACTCCTTGCCAAATTCCAAGTCCCTGCTCCAGAGCATGGAAGCACTAAAGCTTGTCAACAAAACAGTTGTATGAAATTTAATATGCACAAAACATATTTTTTTCCATTACCATATTCTCTGCTTAGCTGTTTTTGCTGAAGTTTATAATAAAATTCAGCTGGAGGCTAACAACCAGCATGGGACATTTCAACCTGCATGGTTTGTCTAGCAAAAGGTAGAAACAACTGAAAACAGGGTCTTCTAACGGAAGTGTTTGGCAACCTTAACTAAAGGCAATATTACCTGAGCAGCCTCTAATAATGCCTATTTCATTAACTTCTTACTGTCACTTTCTTGAGACTTCGCAGAATCCCTCTGACATCCTCATGTACATGTTGAAGAGAACAGGTGACCAAGACACAAACTCCTGACATACTCCACCTGGGAGAGCCCTTAGGGCAAAAGAGCAATTACCCAATAGTACCAGGCCATTATTCACTGATCTCAATTGATCCCCAGATACTCATGTTGTGATATAATTGCTATCCGACATTACATTGATCTTCAGGGTTATTTTTTGTTGTGAACTCTTACTATCTGTGTGGGGTTTTTTGGGGGGGAAGAGGGATCCACATTAAATGCTTTGCTGTAGAACCTTTATCCACTTGCAAACTCTGGCAGCAATTGCTTTTATGTAACTTGAACCGCAAATAAGGATATATTTGATACAAACTAATCCTAAAAAAGGGCCTGATGAAGAGTTATAATCTTCTTTCTTCTGAGAGTTTAGCGGAGTCCCACATTAAATATCAGCCTGTACTGCCCCACTTGTGCTACGTAAATAATAAGGAAAAATAATTAGCAACCATGCTAATAAAAACCCGAAAAAGCCCAGCTTCTGATTTTAATCCCGGTCTTGTCTCAGCATCTACGGTGACTTGGACAGCACCAGACGTACGCTACTTTACTGACCCTAATTTTGTACCGCGGTTAAAAGTATGTGTGCACATAAAACCCCATGAAATTCAAAATAACTGACAAGTTTGAGGCCTAAAAGACAGTATGGGAAACAAGGGATAGAAAGCTTTCCAGAAAGGTCTCGGAGGAGCAGTCAGCATAATTTAATATATATAATGTGTGTGTGTGGGAGGCTACATATATTAAAAATTCTATCCACATCTCTGCTTCTCTTACATTTAGAGACATGAGTATGAAATAGGGAGGTAGCCCTGACTGTGAAACGTTATGTTTGAAATATAATGTAGTGGAGAGAAACACACAAGTTTTTATAGATGATTTAACCAGGGGACTTAAAAGTGTTACTGAATATTTTTATAGTAAATTGAGAGGTAAAAAAATATAAATTTGTGTCTCAGGCACCAATGGACAAACTCAGCAGTCTTGTGCTGTGTATAACTCTTTTTGGAAGACAGACTGGTAAAGATAGAAAATTAATTATACATAATATGAACAAGAAAGTTGAAAGAAACAAGTTTATCTATGTTGATTAATAAGTTGAATTTTGGAGAGGCGTGGACATACATCATGAAAGTGAAATCTGTTTGCAGAACAGGGTCAGTAACCCTGCATAGTCCCCACAGATGAAGCATCCAGCATGTGTTGAGGTTTTTAAGTGTAATGTTAGCTGGTCAGGTAGCGCAGTCTCTTCTCTCTGAAGCCACATGAATAGAAAGAAAATGATTTCCAGTATTCTTCGAGGAATGACCTGGATTTAAATTTCTGTGACTGATGGACTATACAAGCCCCACACTGAGCAATACAGGGCTAATGAGCTATTGTGGGCCCACTACACCTGTGAGAGATGTCAGACTTGGAGGGAGTTTAAAAAGGGGAAGCACTGCACAGTGGTGGCAGACCAGAGAGAAGTTTAGGCCTCCAGTCCTCAACTCCTGGAGCAAGGACTGGCTGAAGGTAAGAGCTCCTTGAACTACTGCTGCCTGATGGCTCTACCCGGAAGGGAGGGAAGGCCTAATGTTGATCTACTTTTGATGGGACTCTTCTTCCATATTAGTCTGTGAGCCTAGTTGGGGCTACAGCTTCACAGAAGCCCTCTGAAGAAAGAGATCCTTCCCATACATTCCCATTGGCATTCATCCAAGAGTTCTGAAAGAACTCAAATGTGAAGTTGCGGAACTATTAACTAAGGTTTGTAACCTGTCCATTAAATCGGCTTCTGTACCCAATGACTAGAAGTTAGCTAATGTAACGCCAATATTTAAAAAGGGCTCTAGAGGTGATCCCAGCAATTACAGACCGGTAAGTCTAACGTCAGTACCGGGCAAATCAGTCGAAACAATAGTTAAGAATAAAATTGTCAGACACATAGAAAAACATAAACTGTTGAGCAATAGTCAACATGGTTTCTGTAAAGGGAAATCATGTCTTACTAATCTATTAGAGTTCTTAGAAGGGGTCAACAAACATGTGGACAAGGGGGATCCAGTGGACATAGTGTACTTAGATTTCCAGAAAGCCTTTGACAAGGTCCCTCACCAAAGGCTCTTACGTAAATTAAGCTGTCATGGGATAAAAGGGAAGGTCCTTTCATGGATTGAGAACTGGTTAAAAGACAGGGAACAAAGGGTAGGAATTAATGGTAAATTCTCAGAATGGAGAGGGGTAACTAGTGGTGTTCCCCAAGGGTCAGTCCTCGGACCAATCCTATTCAACTTATTCATAAATGATCTGGAGAAAGGGGTAAACAGTGAGGTCACAAAGTTAGCAGATGATACTAAACTGCTCAAGATAGTTAAGACCGAAGCAGACTGTGAAGAACTTCAAAAAGATCTCACAAAACTAAGTGATTGGGCAACAAAATGGCAAATGAAATTTAATGTGGATAAATGTAAAGTAATGCACATTGGAAAAAATAACCCCAACTATACATACAATATGATGGGGGCTAATTTAGCTACAACGAGTCAGGAAAAAGATCTTGGAGTCGTGGATAGTTCTCTGAAGACGTCCACGCAGTGTGCAGAGGCGGTCAAAAAAAGCAAACAGGATGTTAGGAATCATTAAAAAGGGGATAGAGAATAAGACTGAGAATATATTATTGCCCTTATATAAATCAATGGTACGCCCACATCTCAAATACTGCGTACAGATGTGGTCTCCTCATTTCAAAAAAGATATACTGGCACTAGAAAAGGTTCAGAAAAGGGCAACTAAAATGATTAGGGGTTTGGAACGGGTCCCATATGAGGAGAGATTAAAGAGGCTAGGACTCTTCAGCTTAAAAAAGAGGAGACTAAGGGGGGGATATGATAGAGGTATATAAAATCATGAGTGAAGTGGATAAGGAAAAGTTATTTACTTATTCCCATAATACAAGAACTAGGGGTCACCAAATGAAATTAATAGGCAGCAGGTTTAAAACAAACAAAAGGAAGTTCTTCTTCACACAGTGCACAGTAAACTTGTGGAACTCCTTACCTGAGGAGGTTGTGAAGGCTAGGACTATAACAGCGTTTAAAAGAGAACTGGATAAATTCATGGAGGTTAAGTCCATTAATGGTTATTAGCCAGGATGGGTAAGGAATGGTGTCCCTAGCCTCTGTTTGTCAGAGGGTGGAGATGGATGGCAGGAGAGAGATCACTTGATCATTGCCTGTTAGGTTCACTCCCTCTGGGGCACCTGGCATTGGCCACTGTCGGTAGACAGTATACTGGGCTAGATGGACCTTTGGTCTGACCCGGTACGGCCGTTCTTATACCCTTGGGACAATTCGTGTGCGTTGATTGCTTTTTGTGTTAGTTGACAACCCTGAAAGGGGTGGACTGTTCAGGGTTGAGCAGGAAGACTGAGTTTCTTATAACTGGACTGGTGTGGTGGAACACCCAAATGTCACAGAATAGAGGTTGGGTGAATAACAATATAGGCCCTGTCCTGTATACCCTACATATACAAATCTCCCATCAACCTGTAGAGAAGATGTATATGCTGAAGACAAGCATGATTTAGACCTGTGGAAATAACTTACTTAAGTTTATTTCTTTTGGTCTTTGTACATTTTTTTCCTGTGCTACCTTGTTAAAGGGCAAACTCCACTGTCTTCTGTGACTCTAATAGTGTAAGAAGGCCATAAACATTGCCCTAGCATGCTTTAAATTGGCAGATCCTGAAAGTTTGAACTGTGCCTATCATTATAAGGGAAAGGTGAAATAACTCAAAATATTCCCACTGCAGTTCTAAAGCCTATTGTCCAGGCTGAGAATCTGAAATGCAACCTCCCACCTTGAACAATAACTTCTGGGTGACTCACAGGAGATTGAGATTTTACTAGACTTGTACAAAAATGTCACAAATTGCTTTCAATTGTCCAAGAGAGAACTCAGAATGAGAAACAAATGGTTTTCTAAAACAGTTTAGATAGCGAGTTGGCTGGCTAGGGGTCATATCCTGCAGATCCAAGACTGGGAGTCCAGAGAGAAGGGTTTCATTCTAAGCTCTGCTGCTGACTTGCTGTATGATCTTGGGCAAGTCAGTTTCTTTGTTGGAAAGTGAATAGTTTCCTGGTCCACAGTTTCTCTTCCTATTAGATTTTCCTGAATTAGATGGCTGTATGTAAGGATTCCCCTAGAGTGCTGCTACTGTGTAGTCAAATTTCAGGCTTGGTTGCAAGACACATGATGGGATGTAGACCCCTCACAAGGCCTGAGGGTGTTAAGGTGGCTAGCTGGGCCAATTAACTGTTTAGGCTGCACCTGGAGGAGGGGCCAGGGAGCAATGAGGGCTAATTAAAGAGGAAGCTCAGCTAGACAAGAACAGGACTGCTTGTTATGGCATCCCTTGGCTGGAACCCACTGTAGAGGGCAGGCCTGGGTTCCCCTATCAGCCACTGAGGAAGTGGCACCGTTAAAGGGCAGTGAAAGAGAAGACTGCCAGGGACAGTGAGTCCTGAGAAAATTTGATGCATGCAATTTCGCTGGAAGGGGAAAAAACACAGTGACCTGGCTGGATCCAAGCCACGAAGATGGGGCAGTCAAGTCTACAGAGCACAAGACTGGGAGAGTGATACAGAGCAACCATAGGAAGGGTCATTGGCCCAGCAGAGTTAATCCCCAGACACAACCCGAAGGAGGCGCTCCAGCTGTGAGTAGAGCGCCTCATGACATCATGGAACTGAGAACACAAAAGTGACTGGAATGGTGCCCTGTTATGTAACCTCTATGCCAGGGTGGGCAAACTACGGCCCGCGGGCCGGATCCAGCCCCTCAGGGCTTTGGATCCAGCCCATGGGATTGCCATCCCAGTCCGGGAAGCAGCCGGTACCACGTCCCTGCGCCCCTAGGGGAGGGGAGGCAGAGGGCTCCGTGCGCTGCTCTTGCCTGTGGGTACCTCCCCTGAAGCTCCCATTGGCCGGGAACGGGGCACTGCGGCCAATGGGAGCTTCGGGGGAGGTACCCAGCATGCAGAGCCCTCTGCCCCCCTCCCCCAGGGGCTGCAGGGACGTGGTGCCAGCCGCTTCCCGGAGCAGCACAGGGCCGGGCCCAGGGCAGAGAACCCTGCCCTGGCCCGCTGCACGCCATTGCCACCCCAGCCACTCCAGGCAAGCAGCACTGTGCCAGAGTCCGCAGCCCAATCCCCTGCCCTGAGCCCCCTGCTGCACCCCTCCTGCACCCCACACCCCAGCCCTGAGCCCCCGCTGCACCTCGCACCCCTCCTGCACTACTGCCCTGAGCCGCCTCCCACACTGCATCCCCTCCTGCACCCCAACCCCATTCCCTGAGCACCCTTGTGCACCCTGCACCCCTCCTCTGCCCCAACCCCTTGCCCTGAGCCCCTTCCTGCACACTGCACCCCCTCCCACACCCCGCATCCCCTCCCACACCCTAACCCCCCGCCCCAGCCCTACATTCATGGCCCTGCATGCTATTTCCCCACCCAGATGTGGCCCTCGGGCCAAAAAGTTTGCCCACCCCTGCTCTGTGCTCACCGTACCTTTTGTCATAGCTATTAACTTTTCTGACAAAATCATATTTCTCCTGCTGTTAGCCCTGTAGAGCAAATACAGCTAGGACAGAACCCAGGTTCCAGTTTGACAATTCTGCTGATGATGCATGAGGCAGCTGTGTTCCAACTGCAGAAGCTTTTGCCAGTGATAACACAGGAGGCAGAGAAAGCAGCCTGATTTTGAGCATCCATGCTGAGTTTGCTGTTCTGACAAGTTGGGCATGGAGGGGGAATATATTTGGATTTTAAAACTGAGTTAAGTTGATATGGAAATCATTGAAAGAGGGGGGTGGGGAAGTATGAAAGCTCACTACTGAAGGTTGATTTCAGTCACTTTTCTTACTAGCATTATATTTCAAACTTGCATCAGCTGGGAGAAGGAAAAAAAAAACACTAAACTTGATATACCTCATGCCTTGGTTTTGGTTTTAAAGCCACAAATCAAAACTTATCTTCAGTGCATGCTACTCAAAAAATTTCATCTGGAAGCTAAAATATTATGACAATGTATAGGGCACGTTGTCCCTTCATATATGATGATCTAGAATAGTACCAATTTTCTTGCTATTGGGTTTGGTATATTGTAAGGCACTGCACTTGGCTTCGTACTCCTCTCAGCCCCATGGAGCCCCCTCATTTTTAGTGAGAATCCTCATTTTAAAGAAGCCGACTCTGAGGGTTTCCTGACGTATACAATTTCAGGAGCTGATCTAGTTAGTTCTGTTTCATTTAGTAAACTAATCACACGTATCCTAGGTATTTCTAATGGGTCCTGTGATATCTAGTGTTTTTCAAGTAAAAGATGTGGGAAAGATGCATGTATGTATGTGTGCGCCCTTTGGGGGGCACTTAAATTTTCAAATATTCACCACCATTCTCTTGATTACAAGTACTATAGCTTTGTGAGACAAGTTCTCCTCTCCCTAGAGACTATCGTTTGTGTCACAGCCATTCCTGTTTTGTGGTATGACATGCTATCCTGGCACGAGGGGAAAATATTCTTCACTCATCAGTGGTCTCTGTCAAAAGAGTTGCAAAAACAGATAGAGAAATTCTTCTCGGAGGCAGTCGAACTTGTTTGTGGCAATTTGGAATTGTGAGAGGGAGATACGATACTGTTTGCCTTTTATGCATTTTACTTAGGGGGAAAAAACCACACCGAAAATAGCTCTGCAGCTCATGGATTTTCTGAACATCTTCCATCCAACTATCCTTCAGTGTTAGGACTTTACAGAGCTTATTGGAATGTCCAATGCAGGAAACAAAGCAGACAATGTGTTTTCTTTGTTTGGGACACACTGGGGTGCTCAGATAAGACACAGTTCAGTGAAATACAAAGTAGATGAAGTCAGAAAGCAGACCGGAGGTCTATTTACTTATTCACGAATTGAAAGTGTTTGGGCAAGTAGCAATCCTTTTGTAGAGTTGGCATGTGTCTGAGACACCTGGGTTATAAGAGGTGATTTTTAGTTATGCCCTCAATGCCTAATTTAAAAACACAAGACTCCATTGCATCTGCTTTTCAAGTATACGGAATGTTAAAATCCTTGTGATTTTGTCATTAACTGAAATTCTCTTCTTTTTTTTTTCCTGGCACTGTCAGAGGTTTAACTGAAAACATGTGGACATTGTGTCAGCTTGGAGCTTCCCCTTTTCTCTTCCAGAGCAAGGGGAGTGGTGGTGGATAGTGATAGGAGTCACACTATGTCCAGCTTCTGTTCTTCCTCCTCCCACCCCCTCCATTTTACTTGCTGTGGTTGTGGTGGGGAGAATCCTCCACACTGGGTGGAAGTCTCCTTATTTTCTCTCTGTTCTGTCTGACTGGCCAGCTGTGATTTCTTTGTTCTGTTCTTTTTTGTAAGGAGCCTAATTGGAAGGTTTCACAGCCCTAGTTATGCTCCGCCTGCTTGGATACTCAGACTGCAGTGTTTGGATCCCAGCACTGGACTCAGGTGCTTTTAAGCTTCCCTTGGTCTGAGTAATCTCCAGCACCGTATCTTTCTATGGTCTACTTCCTAAGCATAGCCATACTATCTGTTACCTCTTCTGGAAGTGGGACCTCATAGTTCAGCTGTCCTAGTTCCCCAGGATCAGTGCTGAACTCCCCCAAGACACCCCAGTAGCTTAAGCACACTCTTTCCTAGGTTCCCAGCCTTGCAGGCACTCTGGTTTAGAGCTTACACCTTCGGGGACATGTGATAGACATAGATTTGCAGAAGGATTTCTTAAAACAATCACCCTTTTTACTTTAAACAGCACAAGACCCGAAGAAGAACTCTGTATAAGCTCGAAAGCTTGTCTCTCTCACAAACCAAAATTGGTCCAATAAAAGATATTACCTCAACCATCTTGTCTTTGATAGCCTGGGATCAACATGGCTACAACAACACTACGTAGCACAAGAGATACACTGATCTAGGCAAAACAACAAACACCTGTACGCTATTATCTGCCTCAGTTTCCTCACCACTTTCGAGCATTCTTGAGGACCTGGTCAGCATCTTCTAAGGAGTTGAGTATCTTTCCTCTCCTCTTTTCCACTTGCACATGTCTTCTCTTCCAGAATATGGAGTCTTTCTTCTTGGCCTATGCAGTCAATGTTCTCCAACTCCTTTGACAGTCAAAAAGGTTCCCCCTCATTCCAGGTACCTGCCCCTTTGTTCCTCCAAGTCCCGTTCACAACTTTTCAGTCTTTTTGTTTGTAAAGGATGTCAACGCCTCAGTCTTTGTTCCCCTTCTTTTGAAATTCCAGTCCTTCTCCTTTAGCGATCAGGTTTCCCTGGGCTTCAGACATCCATTGTTCTATTCATGCACAGCCTATTAACCTGTTGATGATAGCTCTTAATGAGAATCAAATTCAGAGAAAGACATTCAGGCACCACTTCCCTCCCCTAAGCACCAGGAGTATAAGGTAAGAATATAGTACAAATAACTGGGCTTCACTGCCCTGCCCACTTTGACCCCAAAACCCTCTGTCCCAGTTGAAGTGAACACCACCTGTATTGAGGGCTGCCCAAAAGTGTGTGTGTGTGTGTGTGTGTGTGTGTGAGAGAGAGAGAGCAGTTTGCCCTTCGGCCCCCATTTGAGAAGACCCTCAAACCAAGTGATGTTGTGACTCCATAGATGGAGAGGCAGATGGGCCAAACCTGAGTAGTTCTGGATCTCACTTGAGCCACTTGAAATGTCGGGAGTAGGAAATTAATCTTAAGGGCTTAAACACACAGTTGATAATATCAAACAGTAGAGATAAGAGTGAGTGTTAGATCCTGGGAGGAGATGTTGAATAGAGCCAGATGCAGACAGATCCCTGCAGGATCCCACTCTATATGCCCTTCCAGCCTGGCTATGAACCATTGATAACTGCTCTGAGTATGGTTTTCCAACCAGTTGTACACCCACCTTCTGGTATGTTCGTCAATATTTCCCTAGTTTTTGCTTATGAAAAGGCCATGTGAGACCTACTAAAGTCAAGATATATCACATCTATTGCTTCCTCACTCTCCACAAGGATTGTTACCCTGTCAGTGAATGAGGAGAGGATGATTACACATGATTTCTTCTTGACAAATCCATGCTGATTGTTAATTATCACCATATTATTTCTAGGTGCTTACAAATTGATTGTTTGCTCCATTATCTTTCTGGATGCTGAAGTTAAGCTGGTCGATCACACACACACACTCTCTCTCTCTCTCTCTCTCTCATGTTAATAAATGGCTATTTTTATATGCAGCTTCCTGGCCTTGAATTTATCCATCCTTCTGAAACCAGTGGGGGTAGTGGGTTCTTGGTATAGGTCTAAGAATGCTATTGATTTTTACTTGTATCCTCTTTATTGTTCTGATATTCTTTTATAGAAATACTACAACACATGGTCTTATTTTTAATAGCTATTTAACCCCTTGGATTCTGCAGGTTGGCCAAAATCTCTTTACAATGAGACATAACACTGGGAAATCTCATCACAAACATTACTAAGGAAGATAAATGTGCACATCTTGGGAAGTACACGTTATGGGCCCCTTGCACTTTGTTATGCCTTCATGTGGCATAAGGATACATGAGACCTTGTGAGAGCAAGAAAAGGGAGAACTAGCTTGAAACTCATCCCTGTTCCTAACCAGTGTCATCTCAGTAATATTCACCCTCTCTAGAAGATCTGTTCTACATACACAATTAACAAGGACATTGGAATTTAATATAAATTCAATATACATAACTTTTTCTTCATCCATTGATCTGGATTGCTTATCAAATAATTGTACCTCCAATAAAAATATTTGCTAATGATTCTTATCTTCGTTACAAAAAGCTTTATCAGCCATCTTTTATAAACACAGCAGTGGCAGCCTAAACCAAGATTCACATTATATAACTTCACTTATATAGTAAAATGAAAAATTCAGATTAGAAATGGACATTGCACTAGAGAAAAACCATACGGAAGGCTCTTTTGAAATGCCTCTCTCGTGGCAGCTAGGACTGTTGAAATTAAAACTGCAACCGCCCTGACTTTCATGGAGTTGTCTATTATCCCACAAACCTATTATTGGACACTAGCAGCATCCCAAAGTATCTAAAGGTCAACATGCAATCACAACATGAAGTTATGTGGCTATGCAGTGACAATCTTCATGATTTTATTGTAGAAGTCACAGTGGAAAAACCAGCAAACAAAGCGAGGATGGAGGGAAAGGTTAAAAACAGAATGTCAGCATGACATTTCAATAGAAATTGATTGCTTTTAGTGGCTTGCTTTAGTAGTTTAAGTTATTTTAAACTATTTTTCTTGTCGCTTTATAATACTAAAACACAAATATGAAACCATGCAATAAAAACTAATAATGAAAACATTAATACAGGAGGTGAATAAGAGACTCTTAAACTAAGTATTTTGTTGAAGTTTCAGATACTTTGAACTACTTTTAATGAATATTAATGGGAATGGGACATAGGGTTATAAAACCAGGAAACCAAACTTTAGAAAGATAAGAATTTAACACAAAATCTTATTAAAAATAATTGATGCGAATGTAATAATGCATTTCCAAGTCTTTAAGAGAAAAAAATTTCTCTTTGAATTTAAGGTCAGGGTAGTTACCCTCTTAAATGCCAGCTCAGCCACTGTTGTACCATTTCTAGCTCCCATTAAGCATTGAAAATGTATCTTAGGAAGCTTTCCATTTCCTTAATTTAGTTCTGTTAACAGGGAGCAAAAGTCAAAAGGGGCATGTACTAGCTGAACTGCTATTTGAACTCAATGATGGTAACCTGAATAACATGGAACAAGCAAGCTACTAGGAATAGTGTATTATCCCATGTATATGTAATGTCATTAAACTGGAATAGAAATTTTTAGACAAAGACTAGAAATAAAATGCAACATCTGTCTAAGCTCTGTTACCTTAACCACCAATATAACAGAAACCCTTTTACTTGGCTTTGCACAAAGGATTAGAATTTTAACTAGATAGAGTTCTTACTCCCAGTATCTACATGTGTCTATGGCCAAATACACTCTGCACTGATAGTTGGGGGTGTGGGAATGACTTATGAATGAGATGAAGGATCTATGGTTTAATGGAGGAACAGCACAGTGGCCTTGGCAGGGCCGGCTCTAACTTTTTTGCTGCCCCAAGCAGCAAAAAAAAGCGCCACCCCCCGAACCCCCCCGCCGAGTGCCGCGCCGCTGGAGCCCACCCCCCCCCACCGAGCGCCCCTGGAACCCCGAGCGCCGCGCCCCGCCGAGTGCCGCGCTGCCGGAACACCCCCCCCCCCGCCGAGCGCCGCGCCCCGCGCCGCCCCCCCACCGAGCACCGCGCCGCCGGAGCCCGCCCCCCCCTGAAGAATGCCGCGCCGCGCCGCGCTCCCCCCGCCGCCCCTTACCAGGTGCTGCCCCAAGCATGTGCTTGGGTGCCTGGAGCCGGCCCTGGGCCTTGGGGATGACCATCTCTCTGAAGCTACAGCAGGAATCACGAAGCAGCCAGTTACCCTGGCACTCCATATACAAACAGAAGAGAATTCCTTCCCTTCTGCACACTTCCCCCAAGTGGATGGTACTAGGTCCAATGCCAGCCATTCAGACTGTGTTCTGAGGCCAAGTTTTGGAAACAGCTAATAGAAGGTTTTATGCTATAAATACTGCCCACCTGCCCAGAGACTGGATATGCTTGTACCTATAAATCATGACCAATATTTTTGAGCTTTAGTCCTGAAATCCTTGGGCCGAATATTTGTGACAAAAATACCCTGTTTAGAGGATACTTTCCAAGAGTCCTCAAGTGGAACTCATTACCTGGAAACTTAGTTCCTTCTCTCTCACTCACAAGTTTAGGGTTACCCTGACTGCATCAAGTGTTGCATGGTTATGAGCTGTAAATAAGTTTGCAGCTTCCATTTGGGGGATCTTCTTTCTCATTTTCCTGCTAGAACCCTCAAAGTAAAGTATAGCAGACTAACAAATATACCAAGAACAACAAGACAAGCACTTGCTCAAATAATATCAGCTTTGATTGATTAATTCCCAGCATTTTCATGCTTTACCGGGGCATTTCTGAGGGGCCTTATTCTTATAATTCCTTACAGCAATTTTACACTGACTGACTTCATTGTAGTTGTTCCAGAGTTACACCATCGAGAGATCAGAACCAAACACCCATAGGGTTAGGCCTCATCTAAATTAGTTGCTGATGTGAAACTAATTAGGGATTAATTGGCTAATATCTAAAAATTATGGATTAGTGTTTATATAGTTCAGTGCTTTGAAAATGTAAGTTGCTGTATAAGTACGATTATTTGTCAACGAATAGTGTTTCTATTGCTCTTAATTACTGACTGCATACTGTAGTCTCTGCCACCTACATGTTTCTTCATGGTCCCTTCTGTCTGTATAGTCACTGATTACGGATCAGATCATCCCATCTCATAGAAGAGTTCAGAGAGGAAAAGGGAAGCATTTATGGGGAAGTATCTGCATCTCACAACTAGAGCTGTAAGGGAGAGTCCGTCCCCCCCTACAGCCCAGAACGGATGAGTGTCCGGCAGGGGTACACCTGTTGTCATAACTATAAAGGGAAGGGTAACAGCCCTCCTGTGTACCATACTATAATCCCTCCTGGCCAGAGACACCAAAATCCTTTTACCTGTTTCCCCACTCTGAACTTTAGGGTACAGATGTGGGGGCCTGCATGAAAACTTCTAAACTTAACTACCAGCTTAGATCTGGTCCACTGCCACCACTCCCAATGTGCTATTTCCCTTCCCTGGATAGCCTTGAGAGACTCTTCACCAATTCCCTGGTGAATACAGATCCAAACCCCTTGGATCTTAAAACAAGGAGAAATTAACCATCCCCCCTCCTCTCTCCCACCAACTCCTGGTGTATCAAGATCCAACCCCCTTTGATCCAAAAAAACAGGGAAAATCAATCAGGTTTTTAAAAAGAAGGCTTTTAATTAAAGAAAAAGGTAAAAATCATCTCTGTAAAATCAGGATGGAAAATAACTTTACAGGGTAATCAAACTTAAAGAGCCCAGAGGACCCCCCTCTAGGCTTAGGTTCAAAGTTACAGCAAACAGAGGTAAACACCCTAGTAAAAGGTACATTTACAAGTTGAGAAAACAAAGATAAAAACTACCACGCCTTGCCTGGCTGTACTTACAAGTTTGAAATATGAGAGCCTGGATTGATGTCTGGTCCCTCTTAGTCCCAAGAGCGAACAACCACCAAAACAAAGAGCCCAAACAAAAACCTTCCGCCACCAAGATTTGAAAGTATCTTGTCCCCTTATTGGTCCTTTGGGTCAGGTGTCAGCCAGGTTACCTGAGCTTCTTAACCCTTTAAAGGTAAAAGGATTTTGGTGTCTCTGGCCAGGAGGGATTATAGTATGGTACACTGGAGGGCTGTTACCCTTCCCTTTATAGTTATAACATCTGTGAAATCACAAGATGCAAAGATTTCACTCACTCCCTAACCATATAGGGAACAGGGCCCTCTCCAATATTCTGACACTTCCCTTCTTCATTGGCTCTTTCCTCCCAAACCCTCACCCCTTCAAAGATGGATAGATAGCACAGAAAGGGAGTTTAGGGTGTTTGGCACATTAACTCTTGTGCAGATGAGAGATGTGTATGTTCTGCCTACCTAAAATTCTCACCCTAGTTCTACAGGGATAAGGTATTCACTTCTTGCACTAAACTGTTAAGCAGTGTTAATTTGCACTCTCAAAGAGCTGGCTGTGTTTCAATGGTTTTCATTAATTAAGTCATTCCTATGATGAGTTTTCAACCTAAATGTGTGCCCTCATCTTGCACTAAACTTTTAAGCAGTATGATTATTAGTTAATTAAGGTCAGAAAATGAAAGCATTGGGCCAGACCTGGTGGTGGTGAGATTCTCGCTCTTCTTTCCATAATTAAGGAAGAGTTGTAAGAGTGCATAGGCTTTTTTTTTTTTTTAAGTCACGCTAGGTGTGATTTAACAACATGGACTAGGTACATACAACTAGTGAAAACCCAAGATCAATTAATACAAAATAAATCAGATTTAGGTTTAGAACAACTTTTCAAGCTTTATAGACTACCCTGCACCAGTCCAAAGTCTTAAAGCAGTAGACCATAGCAATATTACATAGTGATATTGCTGAGCACACTTAAGACATGCCAACACTGCAGAAATGTTTATTAAAGGTAGCACTTTACCCCAAATTCCCTTCTTGAAAATCTTTTAGTTTGTTGAAAACTCTGACAAATGAGCAAAAGAAAATCTTGTGGTAAATAACTTTTCATAGGAAGAAAATGCTGGTATCTAAAGCTTTTTTTTTTTTTTAAACAAAAAATACCTTTTTCCAGTATTGGCAAACTCAAGATTCCAAAAACAATCAAATCTTTAGCAAGGAAAAATATTTGAAAAATGTTAAGGACAGTTACATGCTAGAACAGACCATACCCAAGAAAACTTCCTTAAACAGGAGAATTCCTACAGAACAACAGCTAAAGCAGACTCATGCCAAGTCCCCTATTGTTTCCAAGTTACACAAATAAACTAGCAACCCAGTAATGAAAGTATCTCAGATAATTTACACACAATGAGCTCCTGAGTCACACTTCTGAGTCTTCCTCTTGCCACAACAGTGAGCTCTGAACTAGCCCACAGCATACTGTTTGTAAGCACTCTGATTAATTCAATCAAACGATTTCAGATGGCTGCAGTTTCAACAACAGATTTGTTCCCTTGACAATAAGCTGACATGATATAGACCCCCATACAAGACAATTTCAAGGCACTGTTGTAGAAAACAACAGTTTGATACAATATTCCTCCTCAACCTTATAGTGAGCAATGCAACTACCAACAACTGTGCAGACCTACAAATGATCAGGTGATGTGTGTGTTAAATGAGGATAGTGTTAACAACATATGCAAAATGTTCATTTTGTCTGTGCTACTTTGTATTTTTATGGCAGAGCCCTTGCTTATATTGCCATATCAGTGGGGACCAACAGGTACCAGAGCTCAGAATCCGCAATGGAAAGCTGCACAAAAAGGACTGATCCTGACAGAAAAATTTACATTAATGACAAACTTCATCGAAGACGATATAAATAGCTAATTTGCCAAACTCTCCTTTCATAAGCTATCAAAACTGTGTGCGCCAGGGTATTTGTTCCCCACTCCGGGAAGCCCTACTGCCTTGGTGCACCTCCCCCGAAGAATGTGTCCTGGCCTGGGGAAGGGAGTTTACACCTGCAAGAGCTGCCTATGCAGGCCACCCAGGATCATCAGTAGGCAAAACCAGTGAGAAGTGGGCCTCCCTCCACTAGAAGGGCTTGGAGCAGACAGAAGGCAATCAGGGCCCAACATATGCAATACAAAGGGCTGCCTGCTTCTGCATAGGGTCAGTTCTTGGTTGGGATGGGGAGGGCTTTGACTGCACCTTTTTGACTGATGTCAAGTATCAGAGGGGTAGACGTGTTAGTCTGAATCTGTAAAAAGCAACAGAGGGTCCTGTGGCACCTTTGAGACTAACTTCTGTTAGTCTCAAAGGTGCCACAGGACCCTCTGTTGCTTTTTGACTGAGTTAACAGAAGGCGGTTTTGTTTACACCTTGTGGAATTGAAAGTCCAAGTCACCACATTGAGTCTGGACCTCAGTTTAAGTGCTGTAAAAATTAAAGGGAGCTTGCTTCAGGAGGTGTTCTGTTGGTTCAGCTGAACCCATGACGCTTACCAATAAGGAAATGGTGAAAGGCTAGAAATACTGTTTAAGCTTTTAGGGTCTGAATGCAAAGGCTAAACAATTCATATCCCATTTAAATTATACTTCCAGTGGAAGAAGCAACCTAACTAAATAAATGTAGCAAAAGGATCTCATTTAAGAACAGACAGCAGGATATTTAAATCTGTGGCCCCATGCCTCCATTGTCTCTTGTTGATTTTTGTGATCTACCATTCAGTTTACCTAAATGTATTCATCTCTAACAAAACTAGTATAATTAAATAACTGAGCTCTGAAATGCTTAGTCATGAAACTGATGTTGTGGAAAACTGGATACATGTTAAGGAGTTGAATCCCCAACACCATTTGAAGCTTTTTGCAAGATACCCTATGTTGTCTCTACTGCAGGGTTTTAATCACACATTTTAAAAGGCAGTGGCACATGTTTGAGTGCTCCAGTATCTGTTAACCATCTACTAAGCATCCAAGTGTATTGCTATTAGTCATCCACAGGCCTTTTTCTCAGAAGCTCTTGTCTTTATGGCTGTCTCTACACTATGCTAATTATGCCTTACTGACAAAGCCACACTAGTATTGAACATGGTTAGCTGTAAAAGTAGGCAAGGATGAGATCCATTCAGCTAGCACTGTTTCAGTAACCACTATTAATGACTAAGACTTATCAGCAATGGGTGTTTGTCCAGTACAGACAGAGACTCAGGTTTTGTCTATGTACCCTGCTTGGGAGTGCCACTATTATTCCTGCTTGTAGTGAAGTCAGAGTGGCTTCAACTTAGGGTATGTCTACACTACGAAATTAGGTCGAATTTATAGAAGCCGGTTTTATACAGTCGATTGTGTGTGTCCCCACATAAAATGCTCTAAGTGCATTAAGTCGGCGGACCGCGTCCACAGTACCGAGCCTAGCATCGACTTCCGGAGCGTTGCACTGTGGGTAGCTATCCCACAGTTCCCGCAGTCTCCGCCGCCCATTGGAATTCTGGGTTGAGATCCCAATGCCTGATGATGCAAAAACAGTGTCGCGGGGGGTTCTGGGTACATGTTGTCAGGCCCCTCCCCCTTCATCAGAGCAACGGCAGACAATCGATTTGCGCCTTTTTACCTGGGTTACCTGTGCAGACAACATACCATGGCAAGCATGGAGCCCGCTCAGCTCAGCTCAGCTCAGCTCACTGTCACCATATGTCATCTGGGTGCCGGCAGATGTGGTACTGCATTGCTACACAGCAGCAGCTAATTGCCTTTTGGCAGTAGACGGTGCAGTATGACTGGTAGCCGTCATCGGCTATCTGGGTGCTGGCAGATGTGGGGCTGCATTGCTATACAGCAGCAGCTCCTTGCCTTTTGGCAGTAGATGGTGTATTATGACTGGTATCCATCGTCGTCTTATTTCTCAGTGAGTTCGATCAGAGGCACCTGGGCAGACATGTTTTGTCTCCTGGAGACTCAGTCCTGCCGGCAGTCCTATTGAACTGTCTTGACGATGATAGCTAGCAGTCGTAGTACAGCATCTTCTGCCAAGCACCCAGAAGATGCTGATGGCTAGGAGTCATGCTGCACCGTCTGCTGCCAGCTTAAGATGTAAAAAATAGATGGATCAGATTTGTTCTGTATTCATTTGCTTCCCCCTCCCTCCGTGAAATCAACGGCCTGCTAAACCCAGGGTTTTGAGTTCAATCTTTGGGGGGGCCATTCTGTGTGACAGTTGTTTGTGTTTCTCCCTGACGCACAAACACCTTTGTTGATTTTAATTCCTTGTACCTGTAAGCCATGTCATCACTCGCCCCCCCTCCCTCCATCAGACAATAGTTTCGCGCCTTTTTTCAGCCCAGACGCCATAGCACTGGGATCATGGAGCCCGCTCAGATCACCGCGGCAATTATGAGCACTATGAACACCATGCGCATTGTCCTGGAGTATATGCAGAGCCAGAACATGCCAAAGCAAAACCAGGCGAGGAGGCAATTGCAGCGCGGCGACGAGAGTGATGAGGAAATTGACATGGACATAGACCTCTCACAAAGTACAGGCCCCAGCAATGTGCAAATCATGGTGTTACTGGGGCAGGTTCATGCCGTGGAACGCCAATTCTGGGCCCGGGAAACAAGCACAGACTGGTGGGACCTCATCGTGTTGCAGGTGTGGGACAATTCCCAGTGGCTGCGAAACTTTTGCATGCGTAAGGGCACTTTCATGGAACTTTGTGACTTGCTTTCCCCTGCCCTGAAGTGGCAGAATACCAGGATGAGAGCAGCCCTCACAGTTGAGAAAGCGAGTGGCGATAGCCCTGTGGAAGCTTGCAATGCCAGACAGCTACCGGTCAGTCGGGAATCAATTTGGAGTGGGCAAATCTACTGTGGGGGCTGCTGTGATCCAAGTAGCCAACGCAATCAAAGACCTGCTGATATCAAGGGTAGTGACTCTGGGAAATGTGCAGGTCATAGTGGATGGCTTTGCTGCAATGGGATTCCCAAACTGTGGTGGGGTGATAGACAGAACCCATATCCCTATCTTGTCACCGGAGCACCAAGCCACCGAGTACATAAACCGCAAGGGGTACTTTTCAATGCTGCTGCAAGCCCTGGTGGATCACAAGGGACGTTTCACTAACATCAATGTGGGATGGCCGGGAAAGGTACATGATGCTCGCATCTTCAGGAACTCTGGTCTGTTTCAAAAGCTGGAGGAAGGGACTTTCTTCCCAGACCAGAAAATAACCGTTGGGGATGTTGAAATGCCTATCATTATCCTTGGAGACCCAGCCTACCCCTTAATGCCATGGCTCATGAAGCCGTACACAGGCAGCCTGGACAGTAGTCAGGACCTGTTCAACTATAGGCTGAGCAAGTGCCGAATGGTGGTGGAATGTGCATTTGGACATTTAAAAGCGCGCTGGCGCAGCTTACTGACTCAGATAGATCTCAGCGAAGCCAATATTCCAATTGTTATTGCTGCTTGCTGTGCACTCCACAATATCTGTGAGAGTAAGGGGGAGACATTTATGTCGGGGTGGGAGGTTGAGGCAAATTACGCGCAGCCAGACACCAGGGCAGTTAGAAGAGTACAGCAGGGTGCGGTGCGCATCAGAGAAGCTTTGAAAACCAGTTTTGTGACTGGCCAGGCTACGGTGTGAAACTTCTGTTTTGTTTCTCCTTGATGAACCCTCCGCCCCCCCCCCCCCCCGGTTCACTCTACTTCCCTGTAAACTAGCCCCCCTCCCTTCCCCCCTTCGAGTACCACTTGCAGAGGCAATAAAGTCATTGTTACTTCACATTCATGCATTCTTTATTAATTCATCACACAACTAGGGGGATAACTGCCAAGGTAGCCCGGGAGGGGTGGGGAGGAGGGAAAGAAAAGGACACACTGCAGTTTAAAACTTTAACTCTTACTGAAGGCCAGCCTTCTGATGCTCGGGCAATCATCTGGGGTGGAGTGACTGGGTGGCCGGAGGCCCCCCCCCACCGCGTTCTTGGGCGTCTGGGTGAGGAGGCTATGGAACTTGGGGAGGAGGGCTGTTGGTTACACAGGGGCTGTAGCGGTGGTCTCTGCTCCTGCTGCCTTTCCTGCAGCTCAACCATACGCTAGAGCATATCAGTTTGATGCTCCAGCAGCCAGAGCATCGACTCTTGCCTTCTGTCAGCAAGCTGACGCCACCTATCCTCTTCAGCCCGCCACTTGCTCTCTTCAGCCCGCGATTCAGCCCGCCACCTCTCCTCTCATTCATATTGTGCTTTTTTGCACTCTGACATTGACTGCCTCCACACATTCTGCTGTGTTCTGTCAGCGTGGGAGGACATCTGGAGCTCTGAGAACATATCATCCCGAGTCCGCCGTTTTCTCCTTCTAATCTTCACTAGCCTCTGTGAAGGAGAAACATTTGCAGCTGGTGGAGGAGAAGGGAGAGGTGGTTAAAAAAGACACATTTTAGAGAACAATGGGTACACTCTTTCACGTTAAATTTTGCTGTTCACATTACACAGCACATGTGCTTTCGTTACAAGGTCGCATTTTTCCTCTTATATTGAGGGCCTGCCGGTTTGGTGTGAGAGATCACTCACGCAGTGCCAGGCAACAGATTTCGGCTTGCAGGCAGCCATGGTAAGCCACAGTCTTTTGGCTTTTTTAACCTTCTTAACATGTGGGAATGGTTTCAAACAGTAGCGCCCTCATTTCCCATACCAAGCACCCGTTGGGTTGGCCATTTAAAATGGGTTTGCAATGTAAAAGGAGGGGCTGCGGTTTCCGGGTTAACATGCAGCACAAACCCAGCTACCCCCCCCCCCCACACACACCCAATTCTCTGGGATGATCACTTCACCCCTCCCCCCCACCGCGTGGCTAACATCGGGGAACATTTCTGTTCAGCCGAGCAGGAACGGGCACCTCTGAATGTCCCCTTAATAAAATCACCCCATTTCAACCAGGTGACAGTGAATGATATCACTCTCCTGAGGATAACAAAGAGAGATAAGGAATGGATGTTGTCTGCATGCCAGCAAACACCGGGACCATACGCTGCCATGATTTGTTATGCAATGATTCCAGACTACGTGCTACTGGCCTGGTGTGGTAAAGTGTCCTACCATGGCGGACGGGATAAGGCAGCTCTCCCCAGAAACCTTTTGCAAAGGCTTTGGGAGTACATGAAGGAGAGCTTTCTGGAGATGTCCCTGGAGGATTTCCGCTCCATCCCCATACACGTTAACAGACTTTTCCAGTAGCTGTACTGGCCGTGATTGCCAGGGCAAATTAATTATTAATCATTAAACACGCTTGCTTTTAAACCATGTGTAATATTTACAAAGGTACACTCACCAGAGGTCCCTTGTGCGCCCTCCGGGTCTGGGAGCACGCCTTGGGTGAGTTCGGGGGTTACTGGTTCCAGGTCCAGGGTGATGAACATATCCTGGCTGTTGGGGAAACCGGTTTCTCCGCTTCCTTGCTGTGAGCTATCTTCATTGTCTTCATCATCATCTTCCTCATACCCCGAAACCGCTTCCCTGTTGCGTGATTCTCCATTGATGGAGTCAAAGCACATGGTTGGGGTAGTGGTGGCTGCACCCCCTAGCATCGCATGCAGCTCCGCGTAGAAGCGGCATGTTTGCGGCTCTGCCCCGGACCTTCCGTTTGCCTCTCTGGCTTTGTGGTAGGCTTGCCTTAGCTCCTTAATTTTCACGCGGCACTGCTGTGCGTCCCTGTTATGGCCTCTGTCCTTCATGGCCTTTGAGACTTTTTCTAATATTTTGCCATTTCGTTTACTGCTACGGAGTTCAGCTAGCACTGATTCGTCTCCCCATATGGCAAGCAGATCCCGTACCTCCCGTTCTGTCCATGCTGGAGCTCTTTTGCGATCCTGGGACTCCATCATGGTTACCTGTGCTGATGAGCTCTGCGTGGTCACCTGTGCTCTCCACGCTGGGCAAACAGGAAATGAAATTCAAAAGTTCGCGGGGCTTTTCCTGTCTACCTGGTCAGTGCATCTGAATTGAGAGTGCTGTCCAGAGCGGTTACAATGAAGCACTGTGGGATAGCTCCCGGAGGCCAATAACGTTGAATTCCGTCCACATTACCCCAAATCCTACCCACAAAGGCCGATTTTAGCGCTAATCCCCTCGTCGGAGGTGGAGTAAAGAAACCAGTTTAAAGGGCCCTTTAAGTCAAAAAAAGGGCTTCGTCGTGTGGACGTGTCCAGGCTTAATTCGATTTAACGCTGCTAAATTCGACCTAAACTCGTAGTGTAGACCAGGCCTTACAGGCAGAAGTGGTCCCCTTAAGGCAGAAAAAAAAATTGTTAGAAGTAACAAAATATGGAGTGCCTGGGCTGTGAGATTTTACTAGTGTGCCAAGGGAAGCAAAAGTATTATGGAATATCCCCAGATCAGCTATTGGGTGTAGCAGTTCAGATAAAACTGCAAGTCCCCCTCTTCCCCCCCAAATGGATAAATACCACAAAATTTCTGTTCAGTTTCCAAGCTAGGCCACTTAGGTTTGGGGGATTTGTTTTTTTTAAACTTTGTTTCCCTAACTACACCCACTTAGATGGTCTCTTCCCACACAAAGCCAGAGTGTGAATCTGTTTTCTCATGGGAGCAAGCTTGGCAGCTAGGACACTAGATCCTCCTTTCCTGGCAAGGGCTACCTTTGTCTGTTGCCTGTGCCATACTGTTACCTTGGCACTATTGGCACTTGGAAGATTGTGTTACTGGATCCTTCCCATTTGACTCATAGATAGAGGGTTAGTCATAGACTACTTAAAGACTTTTTAACATCTGGGCTCACCCACTGTTTTCTAGAACACTGGTGGATGGTTTCACTTCCCCTGCATGACTGCAGCCATCAAAACACACACACACACTCACACACACACTCTTTTCATTGCAAAGCACACAACACCTTTAATCTATATATGTTCATTCCCCATAGAATGTAAGATGCAATAGGAATTGTGTAATGAGAATGCAGAAGGTGTGAAAACTCATGTGTGTTGCTCATTAATTAGTCAAGTCCCCAGCTGTCTTCCTCATCCAAGGCTGCTAGCTGGCTGTTTTAGGATTTTTTTGCAAAGGGAAACTTGCACCATGCACCGAGCTTGCGTTAAAAAGGATTTTGTGTCTGCAGTATTTTACTTGTACCTCTCAGTATTCAATGCCTCTGATCAATGTCTCCTGTGCTAAAGCTCCATGGAAAGCTTTGGAGAACTTCCTGGTCACATGGTGCTGACGGCTCCTTTGTTTCTGCTCAAAACTGCACTAAGGTATAGATGAAAAGATAAATGATATTAGGGAATTCATGTATCTGCACAGGAAACTGCTGTTTCCATAGGGATGTTATGAGTATGAGAAGGAAGAAGGATGGCTCGTATACATATGAATATCAAAGGAAATGGTCCATGAGACAATTGTTATACAATGATATGGTTAACCCTTTTTAAAAAACAAAAAACAAAAAAACCTCTATTGATTTATATTACAATCATGCTTGCAGACCCCAATTGTCATCAGTCCAGTTGTGCTAGGCACTACACAAACAGATAGTAAGAGACAGTCCATGCCCCGAAGAGCTCACGGTCATCATCATCCCAGCTCATCAGTAAATCTCAGAGCACTTTACAAAGGAGGTCAGTTTCATTGACTGGCAAAGAGTCAGAGTAAGGCAGTATTATTCCCATTTAATAGATAGAAAAATAAGGCAGAGGTGGGAAGTGATTTGCCCCAAAGTTGCACAGTGTCTGTAGCAGAGACAAAAAGTTAATCCAGATCTCAGAGATCCAGTCCAGTGCCTTAACCAAGAGACTACTGTTCCTCTTTGGCCTCAAACAATTTCATTGTTAACTATAATTACTGATTTATACACAATTGTTAAAATTCCTTAAAACAGGATACAAAGTGGCATTGATAGTAGGCTGGTTCCTTTATCATTGTGTGTGTGGGATTATATACACAACACCCGCACCCATTATAGTTTTCATGGTAAGGGCTGTTTCCTGATCCAAATAAATACTCAGCTTTCTTTAATGGTAATTGCAAAAGTCACCATTGACATTCACAGACTTCTCACGAACCTTTTATTTTTAATCAAAACCACACACACAGTAGAAATTAATCCAAAATTAAGCAGGGCACTTTGCTGAGACATGTCTTTCTGCAAAGTAAACGAAGCTTAATTGCTCTCTTTTTAAGCCTACCATTGATAAAGGCCTACCCAACCTGTAAGGGTACCATTCAGAAATGCTTTTCAATTGTTTAGGTCTTCTTCTTTTACCAAATTTGTATGAAGGACAATCTTGAGCCATCTGGTGCCTATTTAATTTTTAACCACCTCTCACTTGGAATATTTATTTCTTTATACTTATTTTGTCTTAACAAATTGGCCATAAGCTAAACCGCACCATCTGTGACTTCCAGTAAATACAACTGTTACTAATGAAATTACCCAGCTTCATCATTTTGATTTAAATGCTTTGCCTGCTTTTTCTATGACCTTTCATTGCTTGCCATCAAATAACAGCTTTCACACATTTAGATACATGTTCATGTAGGTCAGGCTTCAGGAATAAATCTTATCTGTGAATCTGAAGAAGCTTGGCCAAGCTTGCTCAGCAGGTTGGCATAAGAGACCACAGCCAGGGCCATGCTAAGAAATCATTATGGCATTTGTGCCCATCCAGCTAGGGGCTCGAACACTGTGTGTGTATCATGCTCCAGGGCAGATCCCCTGCCATGTGACCAATTGGTCACTGTTCCTTGTTTCCTTGCCTCCCATTTGTTAGACTGACTGTATTAATGATTCTAGAAGCTGAAGGCCATTCTTTTGGCTCCTCATTCTCACTTTCAATAAAAGGACTCATTTGACCAGATTGAGCAACAGTAAAGTCACAACAAAGATTTGGAATCTTACCTTAGGAAAAGTGTACCATGAATATGGGACATACATAAAGGGAAGAGATGTTTAATGACAGTTAAATATGAGTTTTTGCAAACATTTATATTGTACTTCTCAAATAGTTTCCTGTGTGATTAATATGTACATACAGGAATCAATTCATCCTCCCCCTGAATCACCAGCTCCAATCCCTTCAGCACGCTGGTGTTTCCTTGTAGGTCTCTCATCCATGCACTGAGTATGTTACCATAGGCAGTGATCATCTTGTGACATCTAATGACATTGCAGCCTGAGCTGCCATTGCTACACTCAGAGATTTGATCCAGTCGTCACCTCTGTGGATGCACATTCACTCAAAAAAATCAGCCACTGAAAATTGTTGTGTGGCTGATGTGACAAAGAGTGGCTAGCACAACACAAACTTTTACAAAAACACACAATGATCCAGGTTCAGCTACTATAGAAATTGTCCATGCTATACACAGAAAGAACACTCGTATATAGTTTCCTGCTTGGATACCATGGAGCTAACAGAACAAAGTCTCAGCTAGTGTAAATCTGGTGAAGCCAGTGGAACTAATCAAATTTACATTAGATGAGGATCTGGTGTCAATAATATCAAACCTGAGAATGCAGTAAAGTTCTGCAATGGAGGGCCTCCTTGTGGTTGGATCTGGGAATTAGCTCTTTTCAGGTCAGATGCCCCCGGTTGCTTACACCAGCCCACCCCTCTCCAAGACACGGTGCTCCCGCTTTGGGAGGGAGCCCTCCTGTCAGATCGCTGGATAGTCCTCCCCTTCTAGGTTATCCAAGTCCCACTTGATCCACTGTCCACATGCCTTTTCAGACAGTCTGCTGATCAAAGGCCAGGTCCTGTGCCATTTTCCCAGCATCTGGTAGGGGAACCAGGCACACCCCCTACTCCAGATTCCAGTCCAGTGACCCTATGTCCATCAACAAGAGTCTGCTCATGCCCAGGACCTGTCGCTACTCCCATGGACTTCTTCCTAACTTATAGGCCCCCACCTCTAACTTAGAGGCCCCCACCTCTGGGTTTACCGGTCCAAACACCCTTCTTCCAGAGACTAATTGTAGACTCCTCCTTCTCTCTTTCCAGACATCATAGCCTCAAAGAAACCTCCCAGGGAGTGACTGCAAACTACTGCCCCTGCAGTCCCCTTCTGGTCTCCACTTCATCCCGTCATACAGGCCCAACCTGCCCCTTCTCAGATGAACTTCATCTTCCATTAGGCTTTATTGAGCCATGGCAGTCCAGGTGCAGTATATAAGGTCAATTGATCTAATTTAACCTACTCTGCCTTATGTGGGGTGTACACCCCATCACGAGCTCATGAAACCAGATGCATGTGGAATAGGAAAATAAACTGAAGAGTTCATTCTGATTGCTCTTTCAGTTACCCCAAATCAAGGTGTAGAACTATGAAGCACAGGTAAATCACTGCGTATTTTAAATCAAGGCATAGGAGTTTGAACAGACCAGCATGGTAAATAAGCTCCTCTTCAACAGTGACAACAAAAGCCTTTAGAAACTTGAAAACCTCAGAAGAGCTTAAATAAAATGAATTGTGGGTTTGAAATTTGACAACTTCTCCTCTGAAGCTGTGTCAGAGTGGATATAGAGATATTATATTGTAAAATGAAAGGTCTTAAAAATTGCCTTCTCTGTGTTCCTCTACTCTCATTAGCAGGTGTCAATTCTGATCACCACAGTGAGCCGAAATTTGAGCCAATGCTTCAGTTTTGTACATATAAAATTGCATACACAAATGGGCCATGTCTATTTAACTACAAATCTCCCTTATATTCAGCCTGCTCCTCTTCTCATTGGATTCATTTAGGGATGTTGTAATCTACTGTTTACATCACTGCTGTTCAGGCTGAGACAAAGGGTTATGATATCACAAAAATGTAACTCTTGGTAATTTTACTAAATGAACCAGGCTAGAGGGCTCATCAGCAAGTAGGCGGGTTATGTTTCTACAGGGATACCATGGTAGTCAGATGGATAAAGGGCAAACACCTAAGGGAAGATGGCGTTACAATGGAGTTTTTGATAAAATATAAAGGTTTGTCAGACTGAGGCAGGGCTTGTGTAAAGAATATGTCTGGGGAAGGTGAATCACCTCTGTAACATTGCACTTGTCTCGCTTAGATTTCCAAGAAGGCTGTGGATGCCAGCTAGACTTCACTCATGACAGCACCATGCTCCCTTGCCAGTTTTCAGCAAAATATATATTGTTAAACATGCTGTTCACCAAACTGCAGTCCACGGGAGTTGCAGGTGCTCTTAGAATTTGGCCTATACGTACTGAATTCATTTTCACTAGCGCAGCCAAAGTTCAATGCTTAATAAGCACAATATTTACAATAATCAATAATTAATTACACTGAATCCAACAAGTGTTTTTCTTTTCAGCGTTAGATTCCACAGCATTGAGGAGTTGAACCACTATTCTGAATTTTATGAAAAATAGCAGAAAGCAAGGATAATTTTTCTTCAAGTGCACTGTAAAGAAGATATCTTGCTGGAATATGACTTCTGGCAGCAGAACATGCTCCGTGATATCTGAAGACATGAATATTTTAGTATCAGAGGGGTAGCCGTGTTAATCTGTATCCACAAAAACAACGAGGAGTCCGGTGGCACCTTAAAGACTAACAGATTTATTTGGGCATACATCTGAAGAAGTGGGTTTTTTACCCACGAAAAAATAAATAACCCAAATAAATCTGTTAGTCTTTAAGGTGCCACCGGACTCCTCATTGTTTTTATTAATATTTTAAAGTTTCAAATCTATTTAGAGACAAAACTGCAAGGGCAACAGTATGGACAGCATTGTTCATCTGGAGAGACTTCTGAGAGTCAGCAGTAAGTTTAGTATTCAGCCTGTGGGAACAGTTAAGGCTGGTCAGAATGAAGGGTGATATATTGCTGCTAGTGGATCGACTTGCTGTGTGTATATTTACAGCACACAAATCCTGTGATCTAGAAAATGAAAAATTCCAGCAAAGAGGACCCCCGATACCTATTAAATATGCTTGAAAGTATTTTAGATATGTAATGTACAGTATACAAAGAAAGCCCGAATATTTAGGCTGCAGATGTCTTGTAGATTTTGAATTAGTTTCCTATTATACATATATACACACTTGCAATTGGATGATCACAAAAATTCATGACTTTCCTTCCACAGCACCATTTTGTATTTGAGTTGAATATTCAAGAGAAAATTGTACTTGCACAGCTATTCATGAAAAGTGAATTTTAAGATTACAGACTAAAGCACTGTAATTGATAACATTATATTTTACATGGGATGGAACGCAACAAGAGGAAAAGGGCTCCCAAATCAACT
This sequence comes from Emys orbicularis, assembly GCF_028017835.1. Lineage (NCBI taxonomy): Eukaryota > Metazoa > Chordata > Testudines > Emydidae > Emys > Emys orbicularis. The sequence goes on from NC_088692.1 coordinate 57,382,367, forward strand.
TGCAAAGCCCAAGCACAAAGACAATTAGACCCTTCACAGCTAAGACTATTCATGTTCGTTCCATAACTGTGTGTCAACAATTGTAGTTATAACAGAAAATTGCAATGCAATTTGGTATATTTTATTACATGGAACTCTGCTTACCCTAAAAAGATAAGGTTCCCTAACCCCCCTGTTAGAGCCAGACACACATGCAGTTAAACATGCCTGAATGATTACGATGCGGTCAAATTTTTACATCATAACAGCATACTACATTCAATATGAGATTTCAGATGTAAACTCATTCAGCTCAGAGATCTGACAACTGCATGTATTTTCTAGGTGTGAAGAGAACATTATATAGGGTATATTAGAAATCGTTAATCTATTTTATCAGATATACCTCCAAGAGTCTCAGTGTTGCACTGTTCTCTTCACTGTCTCCTGATGTCTGACAGCTATATGTATCCAATCAGTGAACAAATACCCTGGCACCAATCACAACTAACAAATATATCTTGAAATTTGTATATCAAATGTATACAGACAATTGTTTATAATGAACCCACAGAAAAAAGAGCTTCACAAAAAGGTGTTAAATAACTTTGAATGATTTAGAGGAAATCAGATTCAAATATTTCATAAGCAGTAGAAAGGGGCTAAGTTTGTTGAGAAAATTATTTCATAATCTTTATTATACAACAACTGTTGTCATTCCATGGTCTGTCGAACACTAGTGGTCTGTGGTGCCCTTCTTGGGGTTTCACATGATGAAACAGTGGAGAGTTGGACTGATGGGAGGGAAAGAGGGTCTATTGAGGTGACTTCTGTTATGAAACATTCTGTTATGAAACCCGTTCTACAAGGCACACAGTGTTCTATCATCAACGAAACCACAACACACACCCCTTCTAATTAAATTCACATTACACAATGCCCAGCCAGAATTGTTTTACACAGAAACCATTAAAGTAGAGAGGTTTATACAGGCATCAAGAGGTTTTGAGGTGGAACAAAAAAAGGGCGCAAAGACTTGTTTGTTTATATGTGCATGTAACAGGATGACTGGGTTCCTCCATTGACCCACCCTAGGTTGGAACCCTGCAGATAAATGCTAGTTGATTCTACTGATCCATTGCAACAGGAGCTGCATTTTAACTCCACCCCACCTATGAGAGGGTAGGGGTGTGTGAAGCCCTTTGAGGTCCCCCGCTGGAGGCCTCATGGTCCTACCCCCCCCCCCAGGAGAGGAGCAGTGAAGGTGGGTCCTCCAGGCCTGCGTAGAAAGGGTTTAGGGAAGCAGCCAATCAGAGCACAGCAGGCTCCGACAAAAGGAGCTACAGGGCTTGAGCAGGTCAGTTCCTGACTGGGACCTGTGTGGTAAGGAAGGGTGCTCTGCCCTGGTCACAGGAGCTTGAGAGATAAGCAAAAGTTGAGTTCTGACTGCATTTTGCTCTTTGCAAGGAGAGAGCAGACTTGAGAACTATAATCATAAAGTAATAACTGAGACATGAGAGAAGAAGCCCAGGGAAAACAATAGCAGCTAATTGAAGGAGTTGAAGGGAGCAGTATGTGACAGCTGTTCAGAGGATTCCTGGGTTCGGACCTGGGATAGTGGGCAGTCCTGGGTTCCCCCCACCGGCCAGTGAAGACCCCGGTGAGGGCTGACCAGGCCCAGAGATGGGGCTGAAGATCCTGGTGAGGACTAACCATTTGTTGAACTTTGTTACCCCAGAAGGGGTTCATCGATTATTGACTGTGTGACTTGGCCAAAGGGTTGAGCCATGGAAGACCCGCCCATCAAGGGCAACGACCTACAGGGGGTGCCAGAACCAAAAAAAAGGTTACAGCATCAAACCCAGCCCACAAGAGGCACTGACGAGAGGTGAGTATGCCCCGTCACAGGCTGTTTCAATGAGTGGAAGGTATTGAGTCCAAGACAGAGGTTTCTGCAGAGAAACTCTAAGAACAGCTAAGATTATAGAGGAAATTAAGGCTAAGAATGAAAGATTTTTGTTATTTGAGGTAGCGGTAAAGAAAATCCAGGGTAAGTTTGGACTAAATACATAGTGGGGACTCTGCTGTTATGATCGCTGTTGGAGCATGAGACAGTTTTGAGGCACCAGGGGGCTGAAGTATAACCAAGCATTATAGTGAAACACACAGCAAACTAGTTCAAATATCTAGTGATAATTCACAATAGCATTTTTTTTCCAGATTGTTCTTACTTAAAGTTCCATTTAAAATCCCAGTCTAAGCAGAATTTTAATACTTATCAAAACTGCCATACAATTTTATTTGCAATCCCATTAAGGGAGAGATATATGTTAATTGTTGCAAAGTTATAAAGGCCCTTAAATTACAGTTACTTAACTAGTTGAAGCAGCTGGGCTTGCTAAAACAACAGGAAGTAATCTGTTAAATGCTGACAGTGGTCGTGAAACTGATATTTTATTTAGATGTCCTTGCAGCATAGAGAGAAAGATCTGAAATCATGTTTATAGTCTGCATGCAATAGAAATATAAGCAATGGTGTATATTTTGGCAGGTAGTGTTGAGATTTAGTTGTAGTAATTCAGAGTGTTGCTTCAGGGCCTCTATGTTGCTTTGGGCATAAAGCTGTATTATAAATTATAGCACACAAAGCTGAATCTGACCTACCAGTTGGTGCATAATAAACTGACTTAATTCTGAATATTAACTACATATTGTGGCCTTAAGGTTTTCTGCTCTCTAATTGTAGCACTGAATTATACAAGAATCTTTCTCTTGGGTGAAACCTATATATATATCTATATAAATTTCTCAGTCATAATACTATACAGAAAGGAACAGTTGCAATAGATAACACTGGGAGAATATATTAATCTTAAATATTTGTTATTGTATGCAGATTAAGATAAGTGTTGAATATTGCTAAGTACGTGAGGCAATTTTTGAAACTTGGTGGTGGTATTTTTGTCTTGTTGAAGTGTCAGGACCCGAATAAATCATTTGAATACCCGGAGAACATTAGCAGTGATGATTATGAACAGAGAAAATGTCCTGATTATAATTGTACAGTATTTCAGGTTGTGTCAGAACCTGTTTTATGAATTAGTATTTTAATAGATTCTAACTTGGCTTTAAAACTTTGCCCTAAGCTGAACTATACCATAAACTATTTCAGCCCTGGTGAAAATATTTTTTTGCTGATTTTCTTTAAAATAGTTTAACTAGATGTTTTTTTTAATTTCATTTCAAGTGAAGAGCTTTTTGCTATGGACCAATAGTACATATTAGCATAGCTGGTAACATATTCTTCCACTAGTAAAGCTAGAGGAATAGATAGTTTCCATGTGATGCTGAAGACAGAGAATGTTTCTTCAAGTGATGACTCCTATGTTTCACTGTGGGTACACGTCCGCTCCATGCATTTGAGACCCAAAGATTCTTGCTAGCAGTGTCCTTTGGTCTGTGCCTGTACCCCTCTCCTCCTCGTACTCTGAACCAAGGTCATAAGGAGTGGTGTGGACCAATCACCTCTCCAGTTCCTTTCTGCTGCCCATGGTCTGAGATTGAAGCTCTTCACTGTCTGCAGCATTAGCTAGCTTCTTCAGTCTAACTGTTATCTGTATATAGTTTTTAGATCATAGTTTTAGATAAGTATAGTTTTTAGTGGTCAGAGTTTCGGGGCTCCGCTTACCTGAACACCTTCCCCTGTATGGGATGACTAATATGCCCCAAATCCCATGATTCAACAACTGTGTATCCTGCCCTTGGGGCTTCCTGGTCAAAAATGACCACCTCAAGAACCTCTTATTGACTCTGGGAAGCTCACATCTCCACAAAGTGCAGCATTTGCCAACACTTTCCTTGCCAAACTCATCAAGCCCATGAATATAGGCTGTGAAGATTCCTAATGGATTGTGCTATGAGGCCCCAGTCAGGCCCTGGCCCATCAGCTCCCTCCTTCTCCATACATCGGGCAGAGGCACTGAGAAGGGCTCCAGGGCTGATAGGATTAGATCAAAGGACACCTTCAAACAGGAGTGTGAGGAGGTAGGAAACACTCACAAAAATTAGAGAGATCCTCCTCCACATCCTCAGTCAAGAACAGGACATCTTCTCCGACACCCTCCAAGCTGGGTGAGATGCTGTGCCCTGGTATAGGAGAGTCAGGAGCTCACAAGGACCACAATACTGTTCTTCTAGTTCCAAAGGACAAAAGTGCCCTGAAATGCATGCTATCTACAGGCGTGGGACTGTCCCAGGTACCAGGGAGGGAAAAACAGTGGAAACCTCCTACCCTGAGGGCACTGATCCACTATGTAAAGGAGTTGCCTGTATCGAAGACCAGGACAAAATCAACACTGCCAGTGCCACCAAAAGAAAGGAGTCTGTCCTGCTCCTTTGTGTCATGGGATAGATACACCGCCCCTGAGGACATTGCCTTCTGTGTTGCTGGAATCCCTGTAGTGGAACGAGCAGCTGACGGCGGAGCAAGTGGCTGACAGAGCAGCTGGCAGAGTGAGTGGGCAGCAGAGCGGCCAATAGCGGAGCAAGCAACCAACAGCAGTGTGAGCAACCAACTTGCTCTGCCAGCTGCTCCACAAACAAAACCTGGACAAACTAGTCTCTGTCCCCCACAGGTATGGGCTTCTCTCTCCTGGTGGGATTACAAAGATGTAGTATGGGTGAGTGGCGGGGTATCTCTTTCATATCTCTCCCTCCCACAAAAAAAAAGATCACCGAGAACTCCCTACTAGGGTGGGGAGTCTACCTGGACAAAGAGGTAATGCAAAGTACATGGACCCTCCAAGGATACCCGTTACACATAACCCCCCTGGAGCTATGGGCAGTATGAGACCTGCAAACTATTCATACAGTTTGTTCAGACCTTGCATGTCCAATTCATGTCACACAACATGACAGCTGTGTCTTACATCAGCACTCAAGGAAGAGTAAGATCCATCCCTCTTTGACGTCCCTCTTCTGGAAATCTGCAGAGTGGCAATGTATGGCTCTGTTTATACCTTTATGAAACATTATGACTTGGTGCAGACTTCTTCAGCTGATAGAGGACTATTCTGCTGAAGGATGCAATCAGTGGTACAGCAGGGGTCCTCGCACTCTCCCCTCCAATGAACACTGTTTGTGAATCACCCATATAGTAGAGTGCACATAGGGACCATCGCTCTTAGAAGAAAAAAACGTTTCTAACCTTGTGCAGTTACTGAAATTCTTTTGAGATGTGTGGTCCCTGTCTGTATTCCATTATCCACCCTCCTTCCCCTCTGCTGTGAAGCCTTATCCTAGGACATTCATGGTGGAAAGGTAACTAGAGAAGCGGTTGGTCCTCACTGCCCCTTTATACCCTCAATTTGGAGCACAAGGAGGAGAGGGGCCTGGGCACAGACCAATGGACACTGCTAGCAAGAATCTTCCAGTCTGAGGTGCATAGATGCATGCTAGTGCACAGTGGAATACAGATAGGGACTACACATTTTTAAGAACTCCAGTTACTGTATGAAAGAAAAATATTACTGCAAGAAGCTTAAAAAAACTGTAAAGAAGTTAGGTACTTACTAAAGTGACAGAGAAACTGGGTAAGAGTGTTGGTGCCAATTAAGATTTGTTAAAATATATACTAGAAATAAAGCTAATAAACTAATAGCAGCATTCTGTTAGAGCCTTGGGGATCATCTTTATTTGTCATTCCCATAACTTAGCATCTAACTCTTCAGGTCTTCTGAAATAGAGGACAGCAGTGAAAATGGGAACCCAACCCGCACACTTTCTATCTTAGTATGGATTGGTTCTGATGCTATGATTAGATAACTGTTGAAATATTTGTGATTCAAAACCTTTCTTCTTAAAGAAGATTATTATTATTTGCCTTGTGGTAGCACCTAGGAGCCTTAGTTATGGACCAGGACCCCGTTGTGCTATGTGCTGTACAAACACAGGACAAAACCACGGTCCCTGCCCTAACGGGTTTACAATCTAATCGGCAGTTTATTACCAAAGGTGGCCAAAACACACACTAAGAGTATTATTTGTAAGAAATTAATTTCCCTTAGTAAATGATTCACCAACCAATCCTGATTTTTAGGATAAGGACATGGGAACAGACATGTATGCTGAGGTATGATTAAATACAAAGATGCTCAGGCCTGCCCGGGTATCCTGGCTGCTGAAAGCCAAAGTACCCGTTCCCCCTCCTGCATGCAGGGAGGTAGGAGAGATGAGATATGGGAAATCCCAGGCTGTTTGTGGCATGCAAGCATATCCCCTAGCTGTGCAATGTCATGCTCTGGGCCCAGGCCCAAATAGCCCACTGGGGTTCAGGGATCTCGCATCAGGTCCTTTTTTAATCCCTCAGCTGCACTGGAATCCAGAGCCGTAACTAAGCATTTTAGTGCCCAGGGCGAGCAAGCATACTGGCCCCCCCGACTGTTTTATTCATCACTTTTTCCACCAAGAGGTGACTCATGGGGGGGTGCATGTGGGTCATGTGCCCCCCCAGATTTTTTGGTTGTGACCCACCTAGTCCAGACAGGCTGGGGGGCCTGCTGAGGTGAGTTGGGGTGGAGGTGATGCTCCCTCCCTGAGCTCTGCCACATGGGGCTTTATGTATCTCCTCTGTTTCTGCCCATTTTTTCACACCAGCAGCTTGGCGCCATGGGCTGCTGCCTCACTCACACCACCCTGGTTATGGCCCTGCTGGAATCTGCCAAACTTGTGAGAGTGCAATTTAAACTCTCAAAACCAAGTGTCTGAGGTGCTGGATAGAAAGTGAAAACACCCACACAGCAATTTACCTATTTTGCCAAATGGGAGAAATCCCCTCCAGTCTCCAAACACTTGATAACCAGACTAACCCCTGACCTCATAAGAGGCCCATCTCACTAGAAAGGGTTGGGGCTGGAACAGAACCCAAAATGGCTACTCCCCAGCAGCAAGAGCAGAGTCCAAAATGGCTACTCACAAACAGAAGCTAGTACTTCTGTGGGCATGACAGGCTTTTTTACCTGTAACCATGTGGGATAGGCCTCCCCACTGCACTGGGAGTAAGGGGAAGAGCGAACAAGAAAGAAGCAGCATCCTCCTTCCTTCCACATTATGCTCATGCTGCAGGGAGGGATGTACATGTCTCTGTTTCCATGTCTGCATGCTTTTAGCCCCATCCACTCCTGTTCTCCAGGATTTTCTCATCCACCTCTCCACTACCCAGAGGGTGTGAGAAGTGGGATGTCCCCATTGCTTCTGGATCCATCAAAGACACATCCTGGCTAGCGAGGTGAGGATTGTTTCTAAGCATCTGCTAAGCAGTTTGAATAAATAATAGGTAGGCTTGGAAAGATTAGATTTTTTTCTGGTCAATGTTGGTAAACATTAATTTCATCATACACACCCCAACGAAAAAATCCTTCAATCAATACTCTCAATTTACAGATGGGGGAAGTAAGAAAAGTGCTGCTTGAAAACTTGTTAGAATTTGATTTAGGGATAATTACTTTCTATATTTTTGACTTGTGATGTTGATAACTTGTTTTAGTGGGTATAAAGCTTTAACTTTTTGAATCTCAGTGTCTACTGTCATTAAAAGCATCAAAAAGTCCTGTGGCACCTTATAGACTAACAGACGTATACGGATACGTCTGTTAGTCTATAAGGTGCCACAGGACTCTTTGCTGCTTTTACAGATCCAGACTAACACGGCTACCCCTTTGATACTGTCATTAAATAATTGTCTGATTGCACCCCATAATCTCCTTCAAGTTTGGAAATTTAAATTGATAATCTAAAAAACAATTAAAAATAAACACTGCCATTACCTGTCAAAATGTTTAAAAAAAGATTGAATTCTGCCAAGCCTACCTATGGGCAATCTCAAACAATTCACTTGCAACTATTTGAAATTCATTTTTGCATATAGTGTAACTGCCCACCAAAGTGATCAGGAGAATAACAAATTGTGAATTTCCAGTCCAACTTTCTGAGGAACACTAAAATTAATTGAAATTTCAGATATGAGAACATTTTCATGAATACCCAGCAGTGGTCAGAATACTTGTGAATAACCAATATGCCCTTGTGAGTCATAGCAAACTAAACTTTAGTTTGTAGAAAACATTGTTGAATCAGCTTTTAACTATTTGTGAAAAAGAGACCCAGATAGTACTTTTTCCTTTCCTTAACTTCTTACAATATTTTGCCAGGAAATATAACCTATTGCGATATTATGGTCTTGTTTTGAGTAGTGCCTTGGTGAGAAGCATATGACAAGCAGCAATATACCCCGTCATTTTGAGGCACATCATCCATCATAAATATTTAAAACAATTATTAATCAAAATAGCTGTATACATGCTTCAGGTGATCAGCAACCAAAGCCTTAAGAACTCTGATTTTTAAATTGGCTTTTGTAGTCTTTTTCCCTGCCCCTTCTTGCAGATGGGATAATCACAGGCTACCTGCTATGATCTAAGATTCCTTCTATCAGCAGCCAAGTTGTCATCTTGAAATTTCAAACTTCTTAAGGAGTTGCACTTATTTGTAGGCCTCATGGATGTTGGAATTTTTCGAGAAGATGCTTGGCTCTGAGAATTAGCATTATGAACTATGGTCTTGAGGCTCTGTGTGAGGATCCATGAGTCTCGAACCCAGATCCACTGGTCTGGAATCTGGGTCCACGGGTTCTCAGGCAATCATTGCATCCCACCTGCCATCTGGCAACTTGCTAGTAATTAGAAGGCTGAGTAGCTAATGGAAAACTGGCCCCACCAGGGGCACCACTCACGGGTTTCATGATTGGAGGAGTGCCAGGCCCCACTGATGGTCCAGCGGCACAGTTTAAGCCAGAAGGAGGCACAGGAAGTCTGGACAACAGGGTCAATTCCTTGCTGGCTGCTACATAGAACCCTGCCTTTTTGTCTTGTTCCTCTTTCCTGCCTTGTTCCTGATCTAGGGGGGTCTCCAACTCGAGCTTTGACTCTAGGCTCAACTCTCTCTTGCTCGCCTCCCGACTCTGGCTCTGACCCTTGGCTCAGCTCCTGACTCTGGCCACTAGGGCTGACCACCCCAGCCTCAGTCGCAACACCTTGAGAATTCTTTGTACGTAGAGGGGAATAGAAAAAGATGCATGAAGAAAAAGCTTATTCTTACTTGATTCTTAACAGAAACTTGAACATGTTGTTATTTAAAACCAAAATATTTTGGGTGGGTAGTAATGCAGAGTCCAGCTGTCCATTCACTGAATTTTAAAGTCTCATCTGAAACTCTGTCTCTACCTTGAGAAAATGAAAAGCACTCAGTTCTGCTTGGAATATCAGTTTGCAGTTCCAGATATTTCAGACCTGAAGCTTAGACCTGTACTAAACTTCAGGTGAAGTTCTGCAATGGGAACAACATAAAGCGGGTAGTGATTTCTCATCTTGACTACTTCCTGTCAGGCAGGTTTGTTGGTTGGTTTGTTCTTTTATTATGTGCTGACAATTGCATGGTGTAAGAAAATAACAAGTGATATCTATAGCTTATGATCCAGGCTTCATGTGCTCTTATGTATATCTTAAAATATAATTGTAAAGTTTCTAATAGTGGGGCTGTTTACCACATGTTTGCATTGGACTAGGTTTTGAGTAAGGTAATATCCTGAGTGAAAGAGGGAGGCTATCCCACTGTTGCATAGTATGTTGTGTAATGTGTTGCTCAGAATATGTCATTGCTAGCCAGTGATTTAGGTGCTGAAGTACCTGTATCCTTGAAAAGCCCCAATGAGCTGCTGTGGAAGCTGGGTACTGTATTTATTAAAAAGTCTAGGTACAGGTTTTATCGCAGTTGTGGGAGTTTATTATTGAAACGATCTCCCAGGCAGGGACACAAATTTGCAATTTTGATCTGTAAGAGGGACATGAAAAGAAGCATTGTTGAGGTCAGTTGTAGGAAGCCAGCCACCTGGCTGTAAAAACATGTTAGTTTAGACCAGTGGTTATCAACCAAGGGTTCATGTACTGCTGGGAGTATGCAGAGGTCTTCCAGGGGGTACATCATCTCATCTAGATATTTGCTTAGTTTTACAACAGGCTACTGAAAAAGCACTAGCAAAGTCAGTACAAACTAAAATTTCATACAGATTATGACTTATTTACACTGCTCTATATACTATATACTGAAATGAATGTACAATATTTATATTCCAATTTATTTAATAATTATGGTAATGAGAATATAAGCAATTTTTCAGTAATAGTGTGCTGGGACACTTTTGTATGTTGTAAGTAAGGGTATGTCTACACTACCTGCCAGATCAGCAGGTAGCGATCAATCTCTCGGGGATTGATTTATCGCGTGTAGTGTAGACGCGATAAATGGATCCCCGATCGATCCATTGCTACCTGCCGATCCGGCGGGTAGTGTAGATGTACCCTTAGTGAGGTGAAATTTGGCATACGCAAAACAAATCAGCCTTCTGAAAGTGGTACAGTAGTCTGGAAAGGCTGAGAACTACTCATCTAGATCAGTGGTTCTCAAAGCCGGTCCGCCGCTTGTTCAGGGAAAGCCTCTGGTGGGCCGGGCCTGTTTGTTTATCTGCTGCGTCCGCAGGTTTGGCCGATCGCGGCTCCCATTGGCCGCGGTTTGCCACTCCAAGCCAAAGGGGGCTGCGGGAAGCGGCGCGGGCCGAGGGTTGTGCTGGCCGCCCTTCCTGCAGTCCCCATTGGCTTGGAGCGGCGAACCGTAGCCAGTGGGAGCCGTTATCGGCCGAACCTGCGGACGCGGCCGGTAAACAAACCGGCCCGGCCTGCCAGGGGCTTTCCTTGAACAAGCGGCGGACCGGCTTTGAGAACCACTGATCTAGATCACTTGTGAACACACTGAATAAAGCGTTTGTTTTGGAATGGAATGGAATTTTTGTGTGTGTGACTCAAATGCACCCTGAAAATAGGTCCCAGCCTACAGAAAGGGAGAAAAAATGAAATGTGAATGAAGTTAAAAGTAAAAAAGCAAGAAACACACTCACAAGCGAGAACAATAGAGGGACACTGGGGCTGTGGTTAACAATTTGCACAGCCTTCCAAACCCATCTGAGTTTGAGTTAAGCATTCTTTAAAATGCAACCAAGTTAACAAACTTTTAACCCATATGGGCTAAAGCTCTAGTTTGTAAAGCCATAAGATCCAACCTTGCAAGGTCAATGGGTATGAGGGTTATCAGCCCTGCAGATAATCAGGCTTATAATTCCGATCAGGTGTTTTAAGGAGCCATACAAGTTCCCTAGCAACCTCTCCTGAAGGAAGATAGACCTCTACCAAAGGCCGTGGCTTAACTTATTCAGAAACCCAGGTAGCTCTGCTAAGTATTCTTACTGGACATGTGCGCCAAATTAGGCCTGCTCACTCACTCCTATCTGTAATCATGACTTGGTTCTGTATTTTGGAGTAAGAAAACTATTCACCGTTGTGCATCTCCTGATGGAAGTTTTGCCAAACAGCAAAACATCCCCAGACCACTGATGAAATTGTGACACCTTCGTGATGATGGGAGTTCTTGAAGTTAACTTTTTGAAGAATCCAAATATTAAACCCACTAGAACTAAGTGAGCCTGGGCAAATAAAATTAACTGTAAATTTCTAGACCAGGGGTCGGCAACCTACAGCACGTGTGCCAAACACGGCACACGAGCCGATTTTGAGTGGCACGCTGCCTGCCCGGTGAGAGGAGGAGGAGGGGCGGAGAGGCCGGAAAGCGCCACGCTGGGGGAAGAAGCGGGGGAGGAGGGAAGCTTGGCTGCCACAGGACCAAGCTTCTGCCTCCTGCCCCAGCAGGGGAGAGCAGTGGGGGGGGTCCCAACCCCCTGCCCCCCTCAGCCCCCCCCCGCCCACCGCTCTCCCCTGCGGGGGCAGGAGGCAGAAGCTTGGTCCTGCGGCAGCCAAGCTTCCCCCCTCCCCCGCTTCTTCCCACAGCATGGTGCATTCCGGCCCCTCGTCCTCCCCCTCCCTCTCCCTGCCGGCGATGGCCCTTGCGAGGGGGAGGGGGAGCGGAGCAGAGCCGAGCGGCAGCGTGCTCGCTGCTCCATAGAGCAGGCAGAGAGAGGTAGGGACGGGCCTGGGGGAAGGGGGTGGAACAGGGCATATCCCTCCCAGCCCCCTGCCATGAGCCGCTCAGGGCAGGGGGCTGGGAGCACCCCCACGAGCCAAGCACCCCAGCCTTCTGCCCTGCACCCCCCCCACACCTCCAAGCCCTCTGCCCTGATCCCCCCCCACACCCAGCCTTCTGCCCTGCACCCCCACACCCGCCAGCCTTTTGCCCTGACCCCTGAATCCCCCCACACCCCCAGCCTTCTGCCCTGAACCCCCCACATCCCCACTGCCCTCTGCCCTGACCTCTGAACCCCCCCCCCAGTCTTCTGCCCTGACCCCTGAACCCCCCCCCCCCAGGTCTGGGGTCCCGGCTGCCGGCCCCTTGCCAGCTGGCGTCCCGGCCACAGGCCCTGCTCAGCCCGCTGCAGACCTAGGTGAACAGAACCCCAGGCTGGAAGCGGGCTGAGCAGGCTGGTGGCATAAGATCAGCATTTTAATTTAATTTTAAATGAAGCTTCTTAAACATTTTGAAAACCTTGTTTACTTTACATACAACAATAGTTTAGTTATATGATATAGACTTAGAGAGAGACACCTTCTAAAAAACGTTAACATGTATTACCGGCACGCGAAACCTTAAATTAAAGTGAATAAATGAAGACTCGGCACAGCACTTCTGAAAGGTTGCCTACCCCTGTTCTAGACCAAGAGGCTTTGGAGACAAGTTTTTGCAGAGGTTAAATTTCACCCATTTTAAAATCTCGTAACCTTAACCAATTAGCCTGAAATGTGTAATTGCCCCGGGTCCCATCCTCAAATCCTCCTGTGAATGGAGAACTCACAGGGGCATTTGAGCCAAAGGGAATGCTTAAGGGGTGATAAAAATAATTAAAATAGAAAGCTTCACACAGTGGCAACTACAGAGAAACTGTTTTCTCTTCTCATTTAAAAGCAGCAGGCTTTTAAAATTTCAGTTAGAACAACTGGGAGAAATTTAAGTGAGGATATTGATTAATGATCTGTTCAATTATGGAACCAAGTTACTTAGGGATAGCTTAAGTTTCAAGATATTACACAAACATATATGTACGCATATGTATATAAAATGTAAGCTGTTTAGAGGATGGTGTAGCAATTTGATACTCTGAGCCCAGATGGAGCTGCAAAGATAAGGAAGTGTCAGACAGATCATCTGTATTTGTAAATCGTCCATCTGCAGAGAGGAAGTACTTGAACCTACTTTTCAGCTAGCCTTATTTTTGATATTGGCAAAAATAGAAAGCATTAACTGGCATCAGGTTGGGAGTTTCTGTAAATTCTCTTCAATAACTGTTATACAGTTTTAATCTTGTTTACTTCTTTATAGGCCAAAACAAAAGAAGCTTATTGGGGACCTGGAACTATGTGTTATGTATGCATTGCATTTAGCATGCTGTGAGCCTTACTGTAGCAAAAACAAATAATGTCTGTATTGTGCATGCGTGGTCTGCGGTTACAGGGAGGCACCAGATGGCGGTATTATAGATAACCTCACTAGTTCTGTTCAGCTGAATATAGAGCAGTGGCTCTCAAACTTTTTTACTGGTGACCCCTTTCACATAGCAAGACTCTGAGTGTGACACCCCCGCCCTATAAATTAAAAACACTTTTTAATATATTTAACACCATTATAAATGCTGGCGGCAAAGCGGGGTTTGGGGTAGAGCTCGTGACCCCCCCCATGTAATAACCTCGCGATCCCCAGTTTGAGAACCCCTGATATAGAGAATGAGAAACAAATGCTTTAATGGGGGTTGTGGCCAATTTCATCTACCTATTTATAGTTGGATTTTTACAACTTTTCACATTCTCTTTCACTTTGCAGCTCATGGGCAGTTCAGTTTATCCCATTTTTGCCACCTGCTTTCCTTTTGTTCTTTGGTTTGTTGCTTGCCGGCTTGTACATGTAACAATACCCTGTGGCTGGGTCACTGAACACAGGACCTCTGGATCTAAAAGCACTAGTTTAAACTGCTTGGGCTAAACAGTCACAAACATTTACTCTTTGAGTTTTTCCTTCTGTACACTGCTTTCTCTTTAGACATGAGATTGTGCCATTTCATGTTTCCTAGCTGTGTCTACTGCTTTATTTAAATCACGCTCAGGAGCGATTAAAGAAATGCATTTTCTTTTAAATACATGTAAAATGAATGCCATATCTACTTCTCCAAGTGATATTAAATCTACTCTGGACAAATCTAGGATTTTTAACATGCCAGCTATTCACTTGGCCCCAATCCTGCCACATGCTGAGCATCTTGTGAGAGGTGCTGATCTGCCTGAGCGCTCTCTGAAGCTGACATGTCCTGAGGATGCGCAGCAATTTACAGGACTGGCCACTTAAAGGGAAGAATGTTCCAGTCCTGTATAATATGATCTCTGCTTTCAAAAAGTAAGAATGGCACTTACTCATTCCAAACTGCATTGTATGCCTGCCTTTTTTTGCAACCTCTGGTAATATGCCAATACACAGAATGGCAACTGGAAATATTTCTTTTTCATGGATTTGCTATAATGCTTCATGAAATCATGCAATAAATATAGACCATGCAATTTTGTTTGGTGCTTTTGTGTATGCTTTTCTTTAGGGCAGCCCCTAGACGTTTTTGAGGCAGATTTAAAATGGTTAGTAATTGCCATTTGGGAGTGATAAAATGAGAGTAGGTGGTACTCTTTAAAAACATTGACTGGGCATGTGGTATTCAAACAGTTAACCTTAAAGCCAGTATGATTGTATAGTACCCCTCACAATGGGGCACGATCACAATTCTGGCCTTTGAGTACTACCACCATACAAATAACACTAATGGTAGTTCATTTTTTAACTTAGGAAGGCTGCTGGCATTGGCTTTATATAGCATGTTTAAATCAACCAGATATGAACCCTTAATCAGAACTGTTCATGGAGTGAAGGGCTAATCAGCATAAACCAGAATAACAAAAATCAGACCCTGTATTTATTTATATACAAAAATAATGAAGCATTAAGGAAGGACACTTGGAATATTTTTTCTTTCAGTAAAGTGCACTTACTCAACTTTTCTTAAACAAAAACAGTTATGCACAAATGCAAGGTAACCTTAAAGACAGTATGATTCAAAACTATACATAGTAGCATAAAATATAGGAACCAAAAAAGTAATCAAAGAATGACATGCAAATGCTTTGCAAAAACCAAGTCATGGACACCACCTCATTCTTCCGCCTCCCAGTACCTCCTTAGCAGTCTCGTGTATCTCTCATTTTGTAAAATTGTGTTCCTCCAGATAAGACATGCATTTATTTCCATATTATCTTCATTTTTATCTTTATTATTTGTATCCAATAGTACCCAAAGATTGCACTAGGTGCTGCACTAAACCATAGGAAGAGACAGTCCTTGCCCCCAAAGAGCTTGCAGGCTAAATAGTCAAGATAGGTTAAACGGGAAATAGAGGAGAAGGGATGTGACCAGAGTGCCACAGCATATCAGTGGGATTGCTGGGAATAGAATCCAGGTCTTCTAAATCCAATCCCATCAATAGACAACACAGCCTCAATTTTATGAGTAAGATATTCATAAGAAGCAACATACTATTCTTTTTTTTAAAAAAGGAATATAAGAGATTTTCTGTCTTCTAAGGAACAATCTCTTTGCATAACAAAGGGCAATTTCACTTCCTTTAAAAATACTTTGTAGCCTTATGAGTTGAAGAACAATCCTGCAGCAAATATTCTGAGTTGATTGCTAATTTATGAGGCCATGCTATTTCTACAGTATAACATGTGAACAAAAATTTGTTGTAGTAGGACATGACAATTAGTGTGTGAAAATTTACATCGCTGTTTCCCAAACGGCACCCTCATATCATTGTCTGCAGTGTTGTTGTAGCTGTGTCAGTCCCAGGGTATTAGAGACACAAGGTGGGTGAGGCAATATCTTTTATTGGACCAACTTCTGTTGGTGAGAGACAGACAAGCTTTCGAGCTTACACAGAGCTATCTCATCAACAGAAGCGCGAAGCTGCGGAAAAGCCTATGGTTCTTAGCCGTAATGGATGGAACCATTTGGAAGGTGGCTTGGCTTTTTATTGTATGGTAGGATCCAGACTATGATTGTGGACAATTGTTCGTATATCTCAAACTTTCTCTTCTGTGAGACACCATAGGGCGATATCATAGGCACACCCTGCTTTTTTACATTGTCCCAAGAACTTCTGTTTGGCACACCTTGAGTGTACCTTTTTTCATATCATTCTGTTTGGATGTTTGTCACTATACAAGGTTTGTTCAATATGTAGTGCTGTATTAAGTAGAATTTGTGTTTTGTTCACCAGGGAAAAGCAGTTCAGTGAATAAGTGTTCACTGTGATGAACAATGTTTGGAGTGAACAGAGAAGCTGAGTAGAGTGTAGACATTATCAAAGCTGTTTCTTCAGAGTAAATGTTAATGACAGTGCCCAGGAGTGCACGATAAACTCATTAGAACAATAAGTTGCAAAAAAAAAAAAAAAAGGCCACTCTGAAAAGTGCTTATATGTTGAGTCAGAAGCTGTCAATTATTTTTAAAATTTACTTTTCTCATTTGCATGACTATTTTGCAACCGTAAAGTGTCACCACAATATGGTCATTTTATTAATTATAAAAATTTCCATATGAAATGTTACTAGAATTTCTTGTAAATGTTACTAGAATTGCTTCCCCTTTCACAAACCTTCACAAACAAACAGGTTTTTATGAGGAAAAGTAATTTCTTGTGAATAATCCACCCTAGCTGCATTCAGGGCCGGCTCCAGGCACCAGCCCACCAAGCTGGTGCTTGGGGCGGCACCTGGAGGGGGGCGGCGCAGCGCAGCGCTCCGTCCCGAGAGCGGAGCCCCGGCCGGGCTCGCCGCCCTCCCCCCGGCGCTGCCTCTGGCCGCCGGGGAGAGAGCGGAGCCCCGGCCGGGCTCGCCGCCCTCCCCCCGGCGCTGCCTCTGGCCGCCGGGGAGAGAGCGGAGCCCCGGCCGGGCTCGCCGCCCTCCCCCCGGCGCTGCCTCTGGCCGCCAGGGAGAGAGCGGAGCCCCGGCCGGGCTCGCCGCCCTCCCCCCGGCGCTGCCTCTGGCCGCCGGGGAGAGAGCGGAGCCCCGGCCGGGCTCGCCGCCCTCCCCCCGGCGCTGCCTCTGGCCGCCGGGGAGAGAGCGGAGCCCCGGCCGGGCTTGCTGCCCTCCCCCTGGCGCTCTGGCCGCCGGGAAGAGCGGAGCCCCGGCGGGGCTCGCCGCCCTCCCCCCAGCGCAGCCCCTGGCCCCCGGGGAGAGCGGAGCCCCGGCGGGGCTCGCCGCCCTCCCCCCGGCGCTCTGGCCCCCGGGGAGAGCGGAGCCCCGGTGGGGCTCGCTGCCCTCCCCCCCGGCGCTCTGGCCGCCGGGGCTCCGCTCTCCCCTGCGGGGCTCGCCGCCCTCCCCTGCCGGGGGGAGGCGGCAGGAGGCTTTTTTGCCTGGGGCGGCAAAAAAGCCAGAGCCGGCCCTGGCTGCATTAATGATTAAAATGATAAAACATGTACTTCTAATCTCAGCAAAGAGTAAAGATTTAAATAAGGAATTCTAGGCTACTCAGGATATTAGATACATTACATATATTATTAAAAAATAATAGAGACAAATTCATAAGGGAGAATAGAATCATAACAATTGGGCATTCGTTGTAGGAGGGAAAGAAATTACCTTTTCCTTTTAGATACACAGCGTGATTTCAGACCTGTAAGCCAGGTTGCTGAAATACAAATTTAGATGCATGGAACTTGACAGAGATGACAGATTTTCACATCTGGAAAACCGGATAATAACAACAATTCAGTTCATGTAGAAGGAATGAAAATTATGTTTTCAATTTTGATGCATGGCAGGAGCTCTAGATGAGCAGATACAAACTTCAGTTTGTATGAGTTGACTATTTTTAAAAAAAAGTGACAGGAAAGAAATAATAGTTGGGGGAAATTGCCTTTTGTTGACTTCAGAAAGAAATCTTATGACTTTTTTCCCCCTTTGCTGCTAGCAATGTAGATCATATGTAGTATGGTAAGTGATTAGTTCCCTCCAGCCACTTGATAAACTGCAAGGTGACTGAAATGCTAACATATCTAAGCCTATCAAGCAGCAAATTAACCAATTTGTTGTATACACTGCACATGTGCACCTGCTAATTCAAAACGCTGATGCATCAAAGAGAATCTAGGCTGCCCAAAGAAGTAAGCTCTGGCCCATTTCTTTGATACGTGACTTGTTCTAACTTTGATGTTACTAAATAATTTTTTTCTATTCACTTTTAATTTGAACAATAATGGTTTATGACTTGAGTGCTACCTGTGATTTCCACTGTGCTGAGGATCATTGCAACACATATGCCCCAAATATAGGGAAAATATAGACATCAAAGGAAAACCACAGGAGGATGTGAGCAGCATCTTAGAAAAAACAAAGAGTTAGAACAAAAAAAAACTGTAGGTAAGGATAAGCTCACTTAAAATGTCATAGACTGTGTATATTTAATACAGTAAAAGTGACATTTTTTTCAGCTTAAAACATGTGAATAGGAAAAATTGCAGCCATAATAAATATTGTATGAAAAACTGTCAAATAACATTAAAGCCTTGACAAACCCAGGAAAACAGGGAACTTCAGTTGATGCTGCCACTGTACTTTTTGTACAGCCTTCTACCCTTGTTCTACATGCAGAACTCACCAACTTCAATAGGAGTTTAGCATACAGGGTGGATGAACTCAGATGCCACAGTGATGCATGTGTGAATAGACTAGCCCACGGCCCAGTTACATCATTATGGATACATGGTATTACAACACACCTGCTCTGTAATTCCAGGGCATGACATGATGGCAGGCTGAGAATGGAGAATTAAAAAAAGAAGCCAAACTACTAACAATTATTTCAAAAGTAGTTAAGTGCCTAACAATTTGTCACAAAAGTGGTTATAGATATAAAATCAGTGCTATGGTGCGATGGTGGGGGCAGTAGAAGAGGTGAGACTTGCAGAAGGGCTAAATAAAACAGCTATTGCAGGAGATGACCCCAGTGTGAGCTGGACTTAATGACACTGTAAATCACACCATCGATGCTTCAGACTAGGGCTGTCACGTGATTAAACAAATTAATTGTGATTAAACAATAATAGAATACCAATTAAATTAAATATTTTTGCATGTTTTTCTACATTTTCAAATATATCGATTTCAATCCAACACAAAATTTCAGAGGGGTAGCCGTGTTAGTCTGTATCGGTAAAAACAACGAGGAGTCCTTGTGGCACCTTAGAGACTAACAAATTTAGTTGGACATAACCTTTCATGGGCTATAACCCACTTCATCAGATGCATGGAGTGGAAAATACAGTAAGCAGGTATAAATATACAGCACATGAAAAGATGGGAGTTGCCTTACCAAGTGGGGGGTCAGTGCTAATGAGGCCAATTCAATTAGGGTGGATGAGGCCCATTCCCAACAGTTGACAAGATGGGGTGAGTATCAACAGAGGGGAAATTATTTTTTGTAGTGACCCAGCCACTCCCAGTCTTTATTCAGGCCTAATTTGATGGTGTCAAGTTTGCAAATTAATTCCAGTTCTGCAGTATCTCACTGAAGTCTGTTTTTGGATCTCTTGTGTGGACTGGTCCAGGCTAAGGTTGATGGTGAGGTGGAAATTGTTGAAATCCTGGTGGAATTCCTCAAGGGCCTTCTTCCCATGGATCCAGATGATGAAGAGGTCATCAGTGTAGTGCAAGGAGAGTAGGGGCGCTAGGGGACGAGAGCTGAGGAAGCGCTATTCTAAGTCAGACATAAAAATGTTGGCATACTGTGGGGCTATGTGGGTACCCATAGCAGTGCCGCTGACTTGAAGGTATAAATCGTCCCCAAATCTGAGATAGTTGTGGGTGAGGACAAAGTCACAAAGCTCAGCCACTAGGTTTGCCGTGACATTAATCAGGGATACTGTTCCTGACGGCTTGTAGTCCATCTTTGTGTGGAATGTTGGTGTAGAGGGCTTCTACATCCATTGTGGCTAGGATGGTGTTTTCTGGAAGATTGCCAATGGATTGTAGTTTCCTCAGGAAGTCAGTAGTGTCTTGAAGATAGCTGGGAGTGCTGGTAGCGTAGGGCCTGAGGAGAGAGTCCATATAGTCAGACAATCCTGCTGTCAGGGTGCCAATGCCTGAGGTGATGGGGCATCCAGGATTCCCAGGTTTATGGATCTTGGGTAGCAGCTAGAATACCCCTGGTCGGGGCTTTCGGGGTGTGTCTGTGTAGATTTGTTCCTGTGCTTCTTTAGGGAGTTTCTTGAGCAGATGGTGCAGTTTCTTTTGGTAACCCTCAGTGGGATCAGAGGGTAATGGCCTGTAGAATGTAGTGTCAGAGAGTTGCCTAGCAGCCTCTCGTTCATACTCTGACCTATTCATGATGACTATAGCACTTCCTTTATCAACCTTTTTGATTATAATGTCAGAGTTGTTTCTGAGGCTGTGGATGGCGTTGTGTTCTTCACGGCTGAGGTAATGGGGCAAGTGATGCTGCTTTTCCACAATTTCAGCTCATGCCCATCGGCAGAAACACTCTATGTAGAAGTCCAGTCTGTTGTTTCGACCGTCAGGAGTCCATGCAGAATCCTTCTTGTAGCGTTTCTGTGGGTTAGTGTGCTGTTCACTGGTGTGGTGGAAATATTCCTTGAGTTGGAGATGATGAAAGTAGGATTCCAGGTCACCGCACAACTGTATCATGTTTGTGGGGGTGGTGGGGCAGAAGGAGAGGCCCCGAGATAGGACAGACTCTTCTGCTGCACCAAGAGTATAGCTGGCTAGATTAACAATAGTGTTGGGTGAGTTAAGGGTACCACTGTTGTGGCCCCTTGTGACATGCAGGAGTTTAGATAGTTTAGTGTCCTTTTTCCTCTGTAGAGAAGCAAAGTGTGTGTTGTAAATGGCTTGTCTAGTTTTTGTAAAGTCCAGCCACGAGGAAGTTTGTGTGGAAAGTTGGTTTTCTATGAGAATCTCCAGTTTTGAGAGCTCACTCTTGATCTTCTCCTGTTTGCTGTATAGGATGTTGATCAGGTGGTTCCGCAGTTTCTTTGGGAGTGTGTGGCATAATTTCTCCTCTTTCATGCTCCAGCCTCTATCCTGCTCAAGCCTCTGGACTATAAACTTATACTAATGGGAGCATTCTAACCAACAGACTGAGGACCTTCCATTGATTTGGAAGCAACCAGAGACTTATCAAGCCAGCAGTTTATTCCATCACTGCTACAAGCGTGAACCAAGAACTCTGCAATTACTGAAGTCTCTCTTTATCCCCGTTAACCTTGACAAGAATGGAAATGTGAAATCAACCAGTAATAAATGTGAATAAAGAGGCAGACGGCAATGTGATATATACCATCATGTCCCAGCAATGCCCCTCTGCCATGTATATTGGCCAAACCGGACAGTCTCTACGCAAAAGAATAAATGGACACAAATCAGACATCAATAATTGTGACATTCAAAAACCAGTAGGAGAGCACTTCAATCTCCCTGGGCACTCAGTAACAGACTTAAAAGTGGCCATTCTTCAACAAAAAAACTTCAATTGGTATTCTATTGTTTAACAGTGCGATTAATCATGATTAATTTTTTAAATCGCGATAAAAATTTTTGAGTTAATCGTGTGAATTAACGGCGGTTAATTGACAGCCCTACTTTAGACACTTAAATAATGAACATAGAATAGATAATGATCGCCTATGGGCTCTAAAGCAGATGTTACTTTCAAATATAATACTGTAGTTTTATAATAAGCTCCCTTTTAGTTAAACTAGACAAGCCCCATGTGGGTTGGTACGCGACTGAGAGGCTGGGTGGAATGATTGTGTGTCAGCCCAAGCACATATGCTTGCAGAGAAATTTTTATGGTATTTTATAGTTCAAAATTGCACATTAGTTTGGGATAGTCTTTGGAAAGCAGTCTGGTTGAAGGTTTGAACATAACTTCCAGAACTCCGGCAGAGTAGCTCATACCATATTCTCAGTGCCAATGGTCATGTTATCCATCTTAGCTGATTACACTGAAATGAATGAAGTGCTTATATTATAAATAAAAAGAAATTAAGAATGTCTTTGATCTTTCTTTTCACTTCTTCACAAACAAAGAATTAAACCTTTCCAGAAGTCTAAGACCAGCTTGGCATTCTTTATACTTAACATAATAGCAAACATATTACACCATTTTTGATTTCCATTCTAATTATATTTATGGACGTTAAAATCCTTTTCTTTCAAAGGACTCCATGCATATGCATCTTGGAAAACTTTGACTTTTGTTTTTGCTCCCTTTTCCCTTTCTTCCTCTTCAGCAATTAGCCTTTTGCTTTTTCCCCTGTACCTATTAATAGCCTTTGTATTCTATCATTTTAACCTTAAAAAGCTAATTAAAAATAGAAAGCATGCTTTCAAAGCATTGAATTACAAAGTGCAATGGTTCACTGTTTAGATGGATTATGATAAAAATGAGACTCAACATCAATTTTAAGGCAGCAAGGAGAAAGTAAATAAAATAATTGACATGTATTTTAGTGTCCTTGTTCTTTAAAAAAACACCACACTGTTCTTCATGGTTTCAACAGTGATACTCAAGATATTTACTCTACTATATAGTCTTGTTTTAATGTAAGGATGGATAGGGTAGTGAAGGCAGAAAGCAGATGGGAGAGAGGCTTTTTCTTTTGCTCTCCTACACCTCTAGAATTCACTCCAAAGTCAATGAGTTGTGTACACATATCTGACAGTAGGGCTGTGTCCTGTATTTTTCTGTAAAAAATCTGACTATTGTCCTAAAGCCTGTTTAACGATTAAGGACTAGGTTTTTAAAGCTGTTTAAAATTTCTAAAGCTGCTGCATTCACTGTTGCAACACCTAACTGATTTAGGAGTCTAAATGTCATTTTCAAATGGATTCAGGCAATTACGAGCCTAAATCCCACTGACTGGACTTTACACTCAAGTGCCTAAATCCTGTTTGAAAATGAGATTTAGGCTCCTAAATCAGTTACGCGTTGAGAAGCTGAGTGCAGCAATGCCTAAATATCTTTAAAAATCTGGGGCTAATAATCATACATTCTCGGGCTGTTTTAATCCATTTATTTTCCAAAATAGTGAATGTTTAAGGACCAATTGCTTTTCTGAATTAAGCCGATTAATAGTCTATTCAGTGAAATATGAAACTGCCGTGATACAGTTAAGCCCAAGCACCCAGATTCTCCCTTGAATTGCTGACTGAGCAATTGTCACATCACTACTCTGCATGGGTGTTTAGATAAGTTCCTCCGGTGTTACCCACTGTGAGGGAAAGAACTTAGCATTGCTGTGTGCCACCTCATCAGACAGAGCTCTGTACTGCTTTACATTCTTACCACCCCCCAGTCTTACTTGGCACATAAAGTTGTTGAAATTTCCTGTCTGTGCTGTCATAAAACCCAGTGCAGCTACCAGGGCTGGGTTTCAAAGTCTCACTCTCTAGGTAGAGCCAGTTTGACAAAGCTGACTGCCGAATTCTTCACTTTATATATCGTGGATCACTGTGTTGTAATTCAATCTGAAGTATTTTCCTGCCATTAAGAATACAGTCTATCCATAGACCAGATTTCAACAGAAGCTGCGTGAGGTAGTGTGTTCGGTCACAGAACCATATATTTGTTCTCTTTCTGTTGGTATACTGTGTTAAAAGTAAAGTGCATGTTATAAAGGAGATTATAAAAGACCAGAAATGAGTTGGAAGCTGAAATATAAATAATTTCCTTTACTACCAAATCTGTATCCCAAAGGGCCTATCACAATCTGTCTCCACAAATGCTTTAGAGAGTTAAGTAATAAAGTTACAAAGTTAAAATGAAAGTGGAGGGAGAGAAATTGCATATAAGTAAGGGAGAAAAGCCTTTTGATGCTGGATTTTTCAGACTCAAAACTTAGATGAATGAGGACTGAGCTTCCTTAGACTGCTTTGGAATACAGTACATGAACTCTATCGGAAAGTATAAGGACATATTCAATGTAACCTTCACATCTGCAGTTTTTGAGTAAGCTGCTTGCTAATAATGTGGAAAACTTCAAACTGTCTCCAAGTATTAAAGCATCAAGCCAAATGGAAACGGAATGACTTATTAAGATGTTAGCACTATGTAAGTGACCTCCTTGATGTGACATTTGTTTGGCAGAAGAAGCACGTCCAGCAGATGTTTAGTATTAAAATCTGTTTGAGAGGCAGCCTTTCTGTAGGAGACAACTGCAGGAAAACTTCTATACAACAGGCTCCCTGCCCCCAACAAATACTAATAAACCAATATATAGCGGCAGATGATGGTTGGGTCCCTTTGATTGAAGTGTGGAATTGAGAGCTTGGATTTTGGGTTTCTGCTCCTGGTTCCATCATAAACTTCCTATGTGACCTTGGGGAAGTCACGTAACCTCTTTGAGCCTCAGTTTCCATACCTGTAAAATGGGATTTTGTTTTACCTTACTGGGGTATTAAAACTTAATTAATAATTTTTATAAAGTGATTTGACATCCTCTGATGAGAAGTAATAGTGTTTGTGAACCATTACATAGATATGTCTTTGCTTGAAGGGCATTCTTGTGACAGCAGTAATATTTCCTGTCCTGTGGCGAAAAGCGGACAATGCATAGCCTTTGCCTCTCCAAAGAGTCTCTTACTAAGTAGAATAGATGACCAGAGCACAATGTAACTTATGTATCCCTAAAACATAAATAAATAAAAGTTGAAACTGTTTAGTTTTCTCTCTTGATTAGGAAATGACTCTATTGAACAGGTCATTCCACTCTCATTTCATTGGTTCTGTATATTCCCATGGGGCTACAGTTGCCTGACATATTTGCATATGAAAGAGTTTAAGTATGTTAGTAAAAATGTTTTTTTTCACATCTTTGGAGTGTTCTCCACATGTGCAGACTGCAAGCTGCAAAAACCCACGTAAAGTAGATATGATATTACTTTGGATGGAGCTCCATGTCCAATGACAATATTAACAGGTTGAGTCTTGATGTCTTCTGATTACTCTTTAAATGTGGCTCAGTACTTTCCAGTGCTATGACTTTACTACTCTGAGTGCACACATAGGGAGAATCTACTTTGACAATTAAAAGATCAAGCTTGCCTGATTATCCCACAATTAGTTTTTGGGCTGTGGATATTAAGTAATTAAAAATAAAAGCTTCTTTCTGGATTAGAGAGTAGATATTAAGTGACTATAATAGAGACTAGGGAAAGTCTTTTGTTGTACCTGGGCAAATGAGTTAGCATAAAAACACAAAACAAATTTTGCCTGTGTTTCAATATGAAATATTCCTGCTTCATAGGTATTTCATGCACATTTAACTTTAGGGCTGTGAAACAGCCCACAAGGGAAGGATAAACATTTTCATGTGAAAACATTTTATTTTTCACACAGCTCAGCTAAGAATGACATCAAGGAAACATGATGGCTCCCCAAAGAAGTAGATTGGACACCAATGACTGTAGTGTAATCACTTCCAGACAGAGCGACAGCTTGACAATGCCATTGATAATCAGCCTCATGCTAGAGATGGTGACAGTGGGAATTCTTTGTGGGTATTTCCCCTCTGTATGATTTTGTCGCATGTGGGCAGATTATTTCTGAAGGTATTGAGTATTCTTTCCAAAAAATCTAGCAATTGTGAAAGTTCCACTAAATTCCTAAAATATAATTTAGTGAAGTTTGTTATCAAAGTATCTGCATCTTGGTTGGCCGCCTTCAAGTGGATGAACTGAGGAGTGTGAGAATCAGAAATGGTCATGAAGTCACTCTTAAGGGTCTTATTAAATGCACCATATTTCTGCGTAATCTCGTATGCAAATATAAATTCATCTACTATCTCTATATTGACAACTGACAAATCTACCTCTCTACTCCTACGTTGTCTTCTTCTGTCCAAAATAAATTTTCAGCCTGTATCTTTGACATCTCTTTTGTGGATGCCTATCAGAGCAAGCTCAACATGGCTAACTCAGAGTTCTTAATCTCCTCTCCTCATCTCTTTTTTCCTCAGGCCTATAACCTGGGTGTCATCTTCAACTTGGACCTCCATCTTGATCCTCACATTCAGGCTATGCCTAAATCTTGCAGATTTTCTTGGCATAACATCTCTAAGATGCATCCTTTCCTATTCATCCATGAAGCTAAAATGCTCATCCAGGCTCTTGTGATCTCATATCTCGATTACTGCAACATCGTTTTGTCAGGCCTTGACAAATGTTATCTTTCCCAGCCTATAACCAGAATGTTGCCACAAAGGTGATTGTCCTAACCTGTTCCTTTGACTAGGTCAACCCTGCCCCAGCTATCACTCCTCTTTAGCATCAAACATAAAGTACACCTTTTCACTATCAAGGTTCTTCACAAACTATCCCTGTCCTATTAATTCACTATCAAAAATGCCAAATCTTGCCCTCAATCCATCCATGATGCCAGCCTCCACTGCCCACTTGTTCAACTTTCAAACATGCTCCTTTGTGCTTTCTCCCTTGCTTCCCCTCATGCTAGAGAGGAGCTCCTGTAAACCTCTGCAAAGCGACTTCATTATTCTCTAACAAATCCTGCCTTAAACTCTCATTTTCTGATGTCTACAAAAAAATTGACAACTGTTAGGTCACTTGTGTGCTGACACGCTGGCCAATATTGTCTTGGTTCCTTGTATTCCTGCATCTGTCTGTCTGTCTCCATCTGTTGTCTCTTGTCTGTTCTTTGTCAGGGACTGTATTTATATGTTTCTGTACAGTGCCTAGTGCAATGGGGTCCTGGTCCATGATGAGGGCTTCTAGGTGACACTGCAGTGCTGATAATAGTAATAATTGCCCTGTCTTAGTTTATTTCACCTGAGAGTTTAAGTAGGTACAAGATAATTGTGTATTAATAAATCCAGTTAGTGAAACCATCACTGAATATAATGTTGCATTCCCTGATTGGAATGTAAAATTCCAAATGTAAATATACTAGGAAAAAATACATTTGAAAATGTGGGTCTGGTTCAGTATGGCTTCTCTACACTGCACTATTAAGGGATGTGCATACCACCACTTTTATCTGGCTCCAGGGAGATGACCCCACTAAACTGAGATGTTCTACTGGTATAGAGCCAACATAAAGTCTTCTCCACACCCTATCTCCCTGTTTCCAGCCTTTGCTGCATAGACCTCTTATACTGACACCTGACAGTGTAAGCTAAAGCAGCCTTTGGACTGTGATTTGCCCTGCCCACAGTGGTTTCAGAATGCAACAGTTTCATGCAACGTTCGTGCACAAACCTGTCTAGGTTTGTGTGACATGCTCCTTGCTTGTAACTGGGCAGTTGGTTCATGGTATCACAGATTTAAAAAGACACTACGATTTTAAGTTCAAATATTACCTGTCTCAAAATTACTGGGTCAGGACAACCATCTGGAATGTAAAAATACTCACTCAAAACTGAGAAATTAGTGATTTAGTTTTAAGTCTTGTTTTGTGCTCCCTCTGCTGGTACCACAGCTAAATGAGAAATGATTCCAAGAGCCATCCTTTTCATCAATCAATGATGCTCTTGTACAAAGATACTTTGGCATAACAGGTGATCTGTATTCTGGAGCCTGAAGCTGAGGTTGTAGTTAAAATGAAGTTACGTGAATTGAAGTTCCTTTTAAAAAAAAAATGATGTGAGGGGGATGAGAGGTTGGAAATTGGAGTAGCCAAATGGAAAAGGACCAAATTAGTACAAGAAAAATGTTTGTAAAATTATTACAAGTGATAGGTTAAGCGGGGATTGCAAATTATTTTAAAATTACTTGGTAGAATCACTTTCTGTTTCACTGTACTGTTGGAATGTAACTATGGTACTTCAACTTAATCTTCAGCTGCTGGATAATTAATCATTGGCATTAGAGAGATGTTGACCTTAGAGTGACATACTCTGCACTTGATCCACATGCAGAGATATTTTTGAATGTTTGACTCGAGGACAGCCTATGCGGGAGAGAATTAAATCTAAAGCAGAGCTCAGTCTCCATGTAGAACACTATTGAATGTCTATGGACAGTTATTAGGTCTAGTCCTGGTTCCTTAATGTTCCTCTTGTTCTGCAGGGGATTTATTGCAGGGCGGGAAATCTCATTGAATAGCATCGAGACTCTGCCTAAATAAATAACCCCCCTTCAGCATGGCAAGTGCACCATTTAAGGCTACAGGACTGTAGACACTTTCATGCCACACTGGTACTTCTTGCTGTCCAGACACGTTGCCCTTACCTGCCCTAAGTACCTGTAACTGCCTACATGGTGCTCCTGATCTTTTGTATTTTATTTATAAGCTTCTCTGTGGTACTATGCTGATGTGCATCTTGCAAACAAGGCTGAAAAAATTATTAGTACATCCCTGTGAGGTAGTGACATACTATTACTATCCTTATTTTACAAGTAGGAAAACTGGAGGCTCAAAGAGAATCAAGTAATAGAGGAAATTTCTGGCAGAGCCAGAAATAAAACTCCTATCACTCAGAGTTTGTCACTTTTTGGATCAGACCAATATCTTGTCTCTCACAATGGCCCAGGTGCTTCAGAGAATGGTGCAAGAAACTGTTCTGACAGTTATAAATACCTTGCTCATCAGAAAAGTTACTTCCTAGCCCCATTAGCCAGCAATTACAGACCGGTAAGTCTAACGTCAGTACCGGGCAAATTAGTTGAAACAATCGTAAAGAATAAAATCGTCAGACACATAGAAGAACATAACTTGTTGGGCAAAAGTCAACATGGTTTCTGTAAAGGGAAATCATGTCTTACTAATCTATTAGAGTTCTTTGAAGGGGCAACAAACATGTGGACAAGGGGGATCCAGTGGACATAGTATACTTAGATTTCCAGAAAGCCTTTGACAACGTCCCTCACCAAAGGCTCTTATGTAAATTAAGTTGTCATGGATTGAGAACTGGTTAAAAGACAGGGAACAAAGAGTAGGAATAAATGGTAAATTTTCAGAATGGAGAGGGGTAATTAGTGGTGTTCCCCAAGGGTCAGTCCTAGGACCAATCCTATTCAACTTATTCATAAATGATCTGGAGAAACGGGTAAACAGTGAGGTGGCAAAGTTTGCAGATGATACTAAACTGCTCAAGATAGTTAAGACCGAAGCAGACTGTGAAGAACTTCAAAAAGATCTCACAAAACTAAGTGATTGGGCAACAAAATGGCAAATGAAATTTAATGTGGATAAATGTAAAGTAATGCACATTGGAAAAAATAACCCCAACTGTACATACAATATGATGGGGGCTAATTTAGCTACCACTAATCAGGAAAGAGATCTTGGAGTCATCGTGGATAGTTCTCTGAAGACGTTCACACAATGTGCAGCGGCAGTCAAAAAAGCAAACAGGATGTTAGGAATCATTAAAAAAGGGATAGAGAATAAGACAGAGAATATCTTATTGCCCTTATATAAATCCATGGTACGCCCACATCTTGAATACTGCATACAGATGTGGTCTCCTCATCTCAAAAAAGATATACTGGCATTAGAAAAAGTTCAGAAAAGGGCAACTAAAATGATTAGGGGCTTGGAACGGATCCCATATGAGGAGAGATTAAAGAGGCTAGGACTTTTCAGCTTGGAAAAGAGGAGACTAAGGGGGGATATGATAGAGGTATATACAATCATGAGTGGTGTGGAGAAAGTGAATAAGGAAAAGTTAATTACATGTTCCTATAATATAAGAACTAGGGGGCAACAAATGAAATTAATGGGCAGCAGGTTTAAAACAAATAAAAGGAAGTTCTTCTTCACACAGCGCATGGTCAACCTGTGGAACTCCTTGCCTGAGGAGGTTGTGAAGGCTAGGACAATAACAGCATTTAAAAGAGAACTAGATAAATTCATGGAGGTTAAGTCCATTAATGGCTATTAGCCAGGATGTGTAAGGAATGGTGTCACTCCCTCTGGGGCACCTGGCATTGGCCACTGTCGGTAGACAGGATACTGGGCTGGATGGCCCTTTGGTCTGACCCAGTATGGCCGTTCTTATGTTCTTATGTTGGTGTATGCCTTGAAGCATGAGGGTTTATGTCAGAGACAAAAGTCTTGATGATTTTCAATATGGATATTCTTTATAGCCTTTCTTGAATTTTGCTAAACTCAGCCTGTCTTTGTAGCAGTAAGATCCATAGGCTAATTGTGAGTCATATAGGAAAGTATTTCCTTTTATCTGTTTAGAGTTTGTCAGCATTCATTTTCATTGAATATTTCCTCATTCTTCTATTCATTCTCATATAATAAAAGTTCCTGACCTGTTTTCTCTATGCTGTTCATTATTTTGTATACTTTTATTACATCCCCTCACATCATCTCTTTCCAATCAATTTTTATTTTGAGTTTTATAATCTTTGTGACAAGTATCAGGGGGTAGCCGTGTTAGTCTGTAGCCACAAAAACAACAAGGAGTCTGGTGGCACCTTAAAGACTAACAGATTTATTTGGGCATAAGCTTTCATGGGTAAAACCCACTTCTTCAGATGCATGGAATGAAAATTACAGACCTTTGTGAATCTTTGTGATCATTCTCACTGTTAGCTGAAATAGAGGAGGTACAAGTAGGTAAATCCTTGAGAACTGAACACAATATTCCAGGTGAGGCCATCCCCTTGATTTATATGATGGAATTAGAATATTTTCCAATACATTTTCTGTCATCTTCCTTATGTATATTAACTTTGTTTACCTTTTTGACCACAGCTACAAGCTTGGCAGAGGTCTTCACTGAGCTGTCCATAGTTATGCCCAGGTCTTTTCCTGAGGTGCTACAGTTAATTTAGAGCCCAGTAAGGTGCCTGAGTAATTCAAATTACTCCCTGTAATATGCATTATTATGCATTTGCCAACACTGAATTTTATTTGCCAACATGTTGACCATTCACCTAGCTTGGACAGGTCTCTCTAAAGTTCATCACACTCTTCTCCAGTCTTAACTAACCTAAATAATTTGTCATCTGCATATTTCCCATTTCACTGCTTATTCCATTTTCCAGATCACAGATGGGTAGACTGGGCAGAGTGAGAATATCTGAGCAGATAGGAACCCAGGTTGGGGAATAGTTATCAGGCTGATGTTGGCTCAGGTTTGGGAACTTGTAGTGATATCTGTATGGCTAAGAAGTGGGTAGGGGAGCATATCCTCAGTTCCCCTCCCCGTCCATTTTGACCACTGTGTAGAAGAAGGGTCCCTATGACCATTCGGTACTATACCTGCTTTGTTTCAATTCCCTTTTCTCAGGTTCAGCATATAGCCCTTCTACCACTAGACGCAGAGCTTCATTGACACCAATGTTGTCCGAATGGCTTTTCTCCTATTTTCTAACTAATGGAGTTGAGAGCCCTGAGACAGCTTGTCGTTGTGTTCATCAGCCATAAATATAAATATGCCACACTCACCTTGATTTCATGGAGGACAACTGCACAAAAGCAATTCAATGACTCAAGACTCTATCAAAGCAATCCTCTGAGTTATCATGCTAGGATTTACTGTTGTGCTTATCAGGACATTATAATTCAGTTTTCATTATTTTTTGTTTATAAACAATGATTTATGACACTACAGCACTTGTTCTATTGATACTGCATTGTTACTTTTGAGAACATTTCTTCAAGCTTGTAGACCTCCCAGCAGTGCAATAAAGATTGTATAGATAATGGAACTGGAATTGATAGAGACCTTTGAACTTACTAGCTGCTATCACTACAAAGTTTGGTATGACAAATGGTTAAGGTCGGCAGTGTAAAACCAGGAATGATGAATAATTAAAGCTAATAAAAGACTTGACCTGACTCCCAATGAAGGCATTGGCCGTGTTTCTATCCATTTCAATGGGAGTTGGAGAGGCCGTAAAGGTATTGACTGAAGATCAATACTTCTTTGTAAGCTAAATGAAGAATCCAGTTAAAATAATATCCCAGCAATACCTTGATTCTAAATCTATTCACAATTGATTTAAAAGTATTACTTTTTTGTTTGAGTAACAATTTCATGGCACAAGCTTCAGATTTTCTCCTCTCTTGTATTCAATTCATGACCATTAGTACAGGAAGCATCCTGAATTATGCCTACTGAAGATGATCTTATACAGTTGGATCCCTTAAATGTACTTAAAGCAACAGACACTGGTTTATTTTAATCCAGCTGCTTCTAGAGATTGTAAAGAGAATCCTTTTGCTGACAGGTGGCAGAAAAAAAAATCACAACTATGCTCAGGTTTTATTAAAAGTGCTTTATAGGTGTAACTACCCTAGTTGGATCGCACAGTAAATCTGCATATTAGACCTACAAGAGTCTCTTAATTATTAAAATATTGCATTATAATATTAAAAAGTAGTATGAGGAAAGTCTGTAAAAGTAACTCACAAAAAATGACCCTGTTAGGTTGTTCAGCAGTTCAAGTTTAATTACAACTAGAGGAAGGATCATAAACCATCAAAATAGACACTTGACATGCTTAGAAGGCAGCTTACTAAATATAAACATGTTCCCAGACAAAAACCTTTCATTTTGTTAAAAGAAAGGAAAACTTAAGTTGCAGTCAAAAATTTTTTTAAGTGTTGCAATGCACAACTGGTATCCACTGAACAACCCTACTCGTGTGCCACTTGCAGAGCAACTAGAAACTGAGTAACACTTACGCATAATTCAGTCTAAGTTTAGATCAGTTTCTGCCTCCACTACTTTCTCCTCAAAAGAGTCTTACTCTTCACTGTACAGTGGTTGCAAATACTCCAGTTGTCTTGATGTAGATATATTTTGCCATGTAATGAGTTGAAATCCAGAATAAATTCCTGGTCACAAAGGGTGAATATGTTGCCAATCATAAAAAGGCAAGTAGATGGAAAGCAAGTACCTCTATATCTATAAACCGCCCTCCTAAATGATCTTAAGATGGTTACATAGGTTATACTCAATATGTACACACATTACAGAATTTTACGGCTTGCTAAGCGGGGGTTACCCCATGGAGATATGTCAAACATCACGTAGTTCTGGAATGTTTATCATTTATTACTTCAAATTTTAAAATTACACCTATATGTGGTACTCAGTGGGAATTTTGCCTATATAGTACAGAATCGGGCCCCACGGTAAAAATGTTTAGAATTAAATACATAAAGAGTAATCTAAAATTGATGGCCATAGTACAACACACAACAGGCCTATCACCTTGTACTGCACAATGTTTACAGTAAATACTGGAGTATATAAAGTCTATCAAGGAGCTAATACTCATGGGATGAAAGGGTCGGTTTCAAATGAAACTGCTGATGGAACCTAAGTATTAACATGGATTACCAACATGGATCACCTTGGGGTGACATGAGGTGATATTTTCACTAGTTAATTATAATTAAAAAATTACTGTGGGACAGAGTGTGATACCTCTGCGCACACTGAATTTATTCTATGAGTTGTCCCATTAAGGTCAATAGACTATATATGGAGTAAGCTACCCCTTCATATCCATAAGAATATCAAAATTTGGCTCTATCTACTTAAACAGCTAGAGTCTAGATTTCTTTGTTTGTAGTTTGTTGCCAAATAGGATTTTTAGTGTTGTGGGAAATACTAGGACTTTAGTTATTGAGAAACTTCTGACAGCTGCTTGTTCAGTGACGGGTATTTATTTCCCATCAATATTGTAGAGTGCCCCCATTTGCACAAGTAAACATTAACAGTATAAGGTTAGAATGGTGTTTAATCACTGGATTTGAAGTCATTCGTTATGAGAAGGCCTTACGGGTGCTCTGTAGTAAAAATTTCATTAAGCAAGTCACTCTGAGACTTGACTTAGCTTCCCAGAAGTTATTTAGAAGGGGGAGTGTCGAGGAGATGCATATGGTGGTGCCACTGGAGCCATGGAAATGCCATCCTTTTACTATTGCTGCTTCCTATTTATTAAGAAAAACTTTGCTTCTGTTAATGTCTTGAATCTCATACAATCCCTTAATATGTGTGAGTGAGAGAGAGAGAGGGAGAGAGAGAAGAGAGAATGCCTAATTTTCGGTCTTTGTTATAATAAATTCTGGTATCAGCCATTTAGTCCTTGGCAAATTTAGGTTAGGAGATTGTGCCAAGCTCTCCCTTTCTCTTAAATATTTACATTAATTTTCTGGTTTTTTTTTACTGTCAGAGGTGACAGCACATTCTTCTTAGTTGTTTGTAGCTTACTTTGAAACAAATACCTGAGAGTTTGGGCTTGACACCATTGCTGCTAGACAGCTCACTTTGGGATTTTTTTTTTTATGAGTGCTCTTGAAGGGGGGACAAGAATTCTCCAAAAATCATCAGTGGCATGATCATTCCCCACATAGGTGGAGAGGTGTTGCACGTACCACTGCCTTGATCGACCCCTGGCCTGAGAGTAGGATTTGGTGATGGTGAAACTATCTGTTCCACCTTGTATTTAGCTGTGACACTCTGAGTATCTGTCCCAGACCTGAAGAAGAGCTCAGCATAGCTTGCAAGCTTGTCTCTTTCACCAACAGAAGTTGGTCCAATAAAAAAATTACCTCCCCCATCTTATGTCTCTAGCTGCTACATGGTCATTTCTGAAGAGGTAGGAACTCTCTTGGGATAGATGGTGCATTCAACCTATGCAGAGCATTGCTGGTGCACTCAAATCTAATCTGAACATTTCAGTGCCAGCCCATTGCTTGCTACTTAAGATTTTGGTCTTAAAAATCTTTCTAATAGGCATTAACCAGATGTTTCAACTACAGCTACACAGATGTGTATGAATACAGAATAAACTTTATCTTCTTTTCCCTCTTTCCCCCCCCCAAAAAAAAAGTTTTCTTGGCAGAGAAGACGTTATGTTGTAAAAAGCTTGAGTGAGTTGTGAAAAGCTTTATATTACTTACTAGGAGAAGCTTGTCTCTGCAGCACTTGTATGCTCCTTTGGTTATTTTTACTCGCAAAGAGCTTTTTCCCCCCATTCTTCAGCTGCTGGACAAGATGGTGTTCATTTGGCTTCAGTTCTGACACAAGATAAATGAGCTTTGGGCCCTCAGTGATTCACTCTGGCTGCCAGAGGGTTCCAAAATAGCAAACTATTTTTCATAACCGCAATGTGATATGAAGTGAGTTGCAGCAGGTGCGCTAACATACACCACAGCCGTCTGTGGAGTGGGGAATTCATTAAGTTTCCTTGTTTGTCCAAAAAGAGTCACCTTTCTCAGTGACTAGTGTTTTGTCTTTGCTGGGTTAAGAGCCTCTCATGACACTGGGTAGAGCATTCATTTGGGTTAGGTAACGATGTGATTGCTGCTACAGCAAGTGCGTATTTTAAATGATGATGTGTATTTAATTTGTCCAATTTGTGAAGAAATGTTCTTATTCAGCAGCATGAACTTTTTACTTTCCTCTTCAATGGTCTTCTGCCTTTTTTCCCAAAAGAGAGAATAAAATGGACTTACTAGTTAGGTGTATATCTCAGGGATCATTTATATATTTGCTGCAAATATAACTTTCTGTGATGCTTTAGAAAAACCTACAGATAAAATTTGAAATAATTGACAAAATGCTCTTGATATTTAGGAATCTTCTTACTTCAGTCCTCCTCCTTTAAATGGAAATCGGGATGTTCTATGCCCTATCAATTCCATGACGTTAAATATGTTTTAGATATTTCTTCGAAGATGAAGTGTTGAACCAAAAGGTACTCTGTAGTTCACCTTGTAAATAGATACAGCTAGGTATTGAAGCACCCTAGAGGAATCCGCTCACAGCTGGGAAACAGGAAGTCTTCAATTCTAATCCAGGTTTTGTCACTAACTCCTTGTCACAAGTCACACATAGACTTTCTGTCTCAGTTTCCCCATTCATAACATGGGGATGATAATGCTTATCCACTTATCAGGGATGTGAAGAACAAGCACTGATCTCTGTGCAGGCAGATGCCTGAGGCTGGCTGGAGCCTCACGGAATTCAGTGGGGTTCCACAGAAACATGGGTCTTGCAGGATTGGGGCTTGAATACAGAATGTTTGTACACTTGTGCAAAGGTGCAAAGCACTATATAAATCCTACAGTGTGGTGATTATTATTTTATTCCAGGTCTTTTCCAGGTGAGAGTTTGTTTAGAAGAAATCTGTAGATAGATGTAAAACATATATATGTTTAAATCTATGAAATATAAATGGGAGGGGGGAGATAAATACAATCAAGTAGTCCATACGCATCTATGCATGTTGTGTAATGGTTATGTGGTAGTATATTGTAACTGAAGGTACAAGACCCAGCCTCCTGCCTTAAAATACATCTTAATCTAGAAACAGCTTTGTTCCCTGCAGAGCCTGAAGTACGTGGTGCGTGAACAAATTAATGCCACTGTTTATTTTGGAGGCCCCAGTCATAAAATACAATTAAATATGTTGCAAATTCTCATATGCTACTTCTAGTTTTCAGTTTGTTTTTTACTGCATTGCAGGGGAGAAACAAGGCTAATGAATTGCTAGAATTTAGCTAACAGAACCTTAACCAAAACAAGTCCCTGTGGTATAAAAACAAGGTTTGCTTTTTGACTATCCAGTGAAGCATGAATATATTTTGCATGTATTCAAGTGCAGCTTTGGTCTTTTGCATAGTGAAGCAGTTGATAAGTGCAACATTACACAGGAAACTCGGGCTAATTGAACTGGTCTTATTGGCAAGTTTTGTTTTGCGATTTCTTAAAAATTCAGAAGAGAATGAAGTTGTAATAGAAAATCATATGCAATAAATCTATTTAACTCTTGGAGCAGCTATGAGTGGGCCTGAAATTCAGTGACTAGCTTCCCAAATAAAGAGTCTTTCCCAGATTTGAAAGACCAGCTATAGTTCAAAGCCAATGGTGCCATAAATTTTGAGATTAGGATTTGCACATGTTCAGTTAGTTTAGTTGAGTGTGGTTTCACAAACAGCATGGTCTAGTCATCAGAACCCAGATTGCCTGACTGTCAGTCCTATGATTTCTTAGCATTGACACTGACCAAGGACTTGGATAATATGGCAATGGGCATGTGTATAAAAACCTGTATACACAGATTTCCCACGTGACCGTGGACAAGTAACGTAACCTTTTCTGGGCTGCAGTTGCCTTACTGGTGAGTTGAGGATACTGCTTCCTTACACTGAGAAGGGGCTCAGGTTACTCGATAGGAAAAGTTGGGCTTGTCCCATTTTTGCTACTTTCTGATGTATGAAAAAGGCTTGAAAGGTTTTCACTTCTCCCTGCCCCCCATTTTATTAGAAATTCAGATCCCAATATTTCTGTGGTGACTAGTTAGCATAACAGCAATATAAGAGAGAAGAGACTTGAAAACTAGCCAACTGAGGGGAAGCAGATTTTTATTTACCGGTAATTTATTTAATTAAGTTATTCATTAGAATGTTTTAAACAGTTTCATGTCAGTGTTAGACATTTGTGAGTAGGGGGTTGGAAGACATCTTTGGTATAGATACATCACCCTGTTCTTTCAGTTAAGGTATGAGAGATCACGGTAAACATTATGTTGTTACTTTAACCAGCATAGTGTTAAACTATCCTATGGCGAAGTCTTGCAAAAGCCTGGCTTGCCTTCCGTATTCTGTTTGGTAGTTCTTGATCTAGGAAACTGTCACTTGAGATGATGCTGTCCAGGGATGTAAAGTGGCTGACATTCTGTAGTTTTCTACCACTGACAGTAATTTTTGGCTAAGTGCTAATGGGGCTGGTTGGAAGAGGTCTTAAGTTTTTTCTAGGCTGATGGTGAGTCTGAACTATTCAGCTGCTTCTGACTGCCTCCTGCCAGGCACTCTGGCCAATCTCCAGAAGAAGACTTTGGATTTTTTCTGGCCAGGGCTGCAGTGGGTCTCTACGGGAAAGGATGGCAGACAGGGCCTGCTCTGCCTCTGCAGTCAGGTCCAAGTTTTCTGTCTCCAGGCGCTGCAGAGACTCCTTCATGGAGCAGGTAGTCCGGCGAGGAGCGCGTTGGTGCATGCCTTCCTCCACTACCTCCGAGGGTTCCAATACGACCGGCAGCTCCTCTGTCTCCACCTAAGGGGTCACCCGTGAGACCTTTCCAAGCTGCCAATCTTTTACCCAGACCTCCTCAGGACCTGGAAGCTAATATGAGTGACCTAGTCAGTGGCAGTCACCGAGGGCGAGGACCTCCTCACAGAGCTCCTGCTACACAGCCCTCAGCTCAGTGTGCAGATGGCGGAGTTTCCCTTGGTATGCCAGAGACTGGTCCTGGCTGGCACCACCAGGATCAGAGACATCCTGGACTATGACCAGAGGGACTGGGTGGACCCTGTGGTGCTTGTTTGGCACATAGGGCTCTCCACCCCTCATGTGCTCTGTTGTGTACTCCAGGAGGTGAGGGCAGCCTTATCGCATGCCTCTCGCATTTTCCTTGAGTGGGTCCTGCAGAAGGGTTCTCTCTGCCCTCTCCTCACCCTGCCCCTACAGACCGTACCATCAGGCCTCTCCCCACAAGCTTCCCCAGCCACACCCATCCATCATCTAAACTGTGAGACATGCAGCCAGTCCATCTCCAAGCCACGCCCAAGAAACAAGTCCTTGTTCATGCTCCGCACCTTTCACTTCCTCACCCTTGTATCGCACCCTGACACCAATTGGGAGGACCTCTGATCACCCAAGGAGGACGAGTAACCCCGGTGAGCTAATCCATATTTCGTTCTGGTCCCACGGCCTGCCAGGGATATTAGTTGGTGGTCCTTCATGGAGCCATGAGCATGGGTGTGTACCTGGCCTGGTTCATTACCTCCCCCAACTCCTGCTCCTTCTGAGGTGAGAGAGAGACCCTAGCACACACTTATATCAAATGCACCAGGTTGCAGCCCCTTTTCCGGCTCCTCCAGAACTTCATCCTCTGGTTCTGGCTGCACTTCTCCCCACATCTCCTGCTTTGCTTGCACCTCACCCGTGGCCCCATAAAGTCGCAAGACCTCCTCATCAACTTCCTCCTGGCACTGGCCATCCACCATACCAGGAGGAGGCAGCTGGACCAGGGGTGCTCTGAGACAGTGGGGTATACATCCAATCCTCCCTCAAATCACATCTCCGAGCAGAGTTCCTCTGGGCCGTGTCCCCTGGCTCCCTGGATGCCTTTGAGGAGTAGTGGGTGCTATCCAGGTTCTCTGCTCAGGGTCCCCCTCTGGCTCCCTGATTTTATACTTGTGACCCTCTCTTACGTCCCTGTTTTTCATTTGTTGTTCCTCATAATCATTTGATGCCTGGGTCCTGTGGCTTCTCCCATTATGCAGGGGGAGGGGCCTCTAAATGTGTGTGGGTGGAAGCCCACCCATCTCCAGTGCTTCAATAGGTGCCTCTGAGAACCTGTCAAGGATAAGCTATAGGTCACTTTCATTATGACTAAAGTACAATCATTTGCAAAAAGGGCTTTGCATGGGAGTTCCTCAAGGACTTTTGTCTTTGTAGTAATCTTTTGGAGACTGAAGAGTTTCCCATCAGTTCTGTACCTTATGTAGATGCCCTTTTGAAGGTTTTTTAGTTGCGTAATTCACAATGGCTGCTTAGCCCTGGTCTACACTGGGGCGGGGGGGGGGTCAACCTAAGATACGCCGACTTCAGCTACGCGAATAGCATAGCTGAAGTCGGCATATCTTAGGTCAACTTACCTGGCCATGAGGACGGTGGCGAGTCAACCACTGCCGCTCCCCCGTCGACTCCACTTCCGCCTCTCACAAGCTGGAGTTCCGGAGTCGACGGGGAGCGCGGTCAGGGATCGATTTATCCGCGTCTAGACGAGACGCGTTAAATCGATCCCCGATAGATTGATCACTACCCGCCGATCCGGCATGTAGTGAAGACCTGCCCTAAGAAGAG
Source organism: Emys orbicularis (assembly GCF_028017835.1). Classification (NCBI taxonomy): domain Eukaryota; kingdom Metazoa; phylum Chordata; order Testudines; family Emydidae; genus Emys; species Emys orbicularis. The sequence goes on from NC_088692.1 coordinate 57,422,367, forward strand.
ACCAAAGAGGACTGGTCAGGGCCGGTGCAAGGATGTTTCCCGCCCTAGGCGAAACTTCCACCTTGCGCCCTCCCCCCTCTCTGAGCCCTGCGGCAGCTCCCCACCCCCCCTCCACCCTGAGGCGCCCCCCCCACGGCAGCACCCCACCCCGCCCTCCGCCCTGAGGCGCCCTTCCCCCTGCGGCAGCTCCCCACCCCCCCTCCGCCCTGTGGTGCCCCCCCTGCGGCAGCTCCCAACCCCCCTGCCCTAAGGCTCCCCCGCGTGGCAGCTCCCCACCCCCACTTCCACCCTGAGGCGCCTCCCCCATGGCAGCTCCCCCCCGGCCTGGGGAGCCATGTGGCAGCTCCCCACCCCAGCTCACCTCTGCTCTGCCCCCTCCCCAAGCCCTGCGGCAGCTCCCCACACCCCCCCCCCTCCGCCCTGAGGCGCCCCCGCCTGCGGCTGCTCCCGACCCCCCCCACCCTGAGCCCCCCCCCCCCTCCGGCAGCTCCCCACCCCCCCGCCCTATGGTGTCCCCCCCGCGGCAGCTTCCCACCCCTGCCCGGTGAGCCACGCGGCAGCTCCCCACCCCAGCTCACCTCTGTTCCGCCCCCTCCCCAAGCCCTGCGGCAGCTCCCCACACCCCCCTCCGCCCTGAGGCACCCCCCCCCCGGGGCAGCTGCCCCCCGGCCCGGGGAGCCGTACGGCAGCTCCCCACCCCAGCTTACCTCTGCTCCGCCTCCTCCCGGAGCACGCTGTTGCTGCTCCACTTCTCCAGCCTCCCAGGCTTGCGGTGCCAATCAGCTGTTTGGCGCCGCAAGCCTGGGAGGGAGAGAAGCAGAGCGGGGCGGCGTGCTCAGGGGAGGAGGCGGAGCAGAGGTGAGCTGGGGCGGGGAGTGGTTCCCCTGTGTGCTGCCCCCCCTTACTTGCCGCAGGAGGCCCTCCCCATGCCCCCCTGCCCCAGCTCACCTCCACTCCACTGCCGCTCTGGAGTGCGCTTTTGTCCGCCCCCAACCACTTGGCGCCCTAGGCAGCCGCCTAGTTTGCCTAGTGGTTGCACTGGCCCTGAGACTGGTGCAAGCACACAGCCTTGTTTCACCCCACTGGAAATAGGGAATGGTTAAGAGAGGTCACCATCTGAGAACAGCTGGCCAGTCATGTCTTTGTGAAATTGACATGATGTTCAAGAATTTGGTGGGGCACCCAAACTTTTTTAGGATTTTCCAGAGGCCTTTTCTGCTCATAGTGTCAAATGCTCTTTTTAGATCATTGAAGACAGCATGCAGTTCCATACTTTCTTCAGTTCATTTTTCTTGAAGCTGTCTCAAAATGAAAATTTCAACTGTGGTGCTCCAACCTGATCTAAATCCACCCTGAGTCTTTGGTAGAAGCCTCTCTGGTACTCTTTTGACAAGCCAATTGAGTAAAATAAGAGTGCAGTTTTCATTACCTGCAGAGAGCAGAGAGGTACGTCGGTAGCTGCCACTGTCAGATTTGTTGCTTTTATTTTTGTATAGTGTAGCTATGATTGCATCTTTGAAATCGTGGGAAATGTGCTCAGATTCCCAGATATCCTTAATAATGTGATGTAGATAGTTGACAGTTTGGGGGCCTTCAAGATTAAAGATTTCAGCTGGTATGCTATCTTTGCCTGGTGATTTACCTGACTTCATTTGTTTGAGAGCTTTTTGCACTTCCTCAATAGTAGGTACTTTTATCATGTATGGGGTGCAGGGTTAGTTCCTTGAGCACCTGGGAGTTGACAGTAAAGTGCTCCACCCATATTTCGGAGATGCCTCTCTTGATCTTGATTAAGGTGGATCCATCTGAACTCTTTTGTGGAGCTGGTCCCAATTTCAAAGGGCCATAAATGGCCTTTAGGGAGTCATAAAATAACTTTGTTATTATATTGTTGTAATACACATATGGGGCATAGGGCTGTGTGCCCTGTGAATGAGGATTGCCTCCTATTTTTTATTTTATTTAATCTTTTAGTAATAAATTCCCAGATTTGACAATACTGCTTTTTATTAATTGGGGATCCCAGGCATGTCACTTGTGCATACCCAGGTAGGTTCCAAACAGGCTACTGTTACCATACAACAAGGCCTGAGTGGAAAGCTTAGGTCCTTTCATGTTGATATCTATTCTGCTTATGCTGCTGTGTATTTACAAACAATCAAAACAAAAAGCTCTCCTTGTTTCCTTTAAACAGAGAAATATAATTGCAAACATAAATAGTTTGTCCCTCTTCTGTTCATTGATCTAGCACTTTCCATCCAAGGATCTCATAGCCCTTTCTCTACTCCCTGTATGTGTTTCTCCTTTTGCAATCATTGTCGTCTGTGGGTCCATCCGCCTCCTGCCTCTTGCCCATGGAGAAAGGGAACAGGAATTACAGGGAGCATCTCTCTCCTTTTTCTAGGCAGCAGCAGGTGCTTGGAGGGGAAGCAAGCATATGTATTCTCATGCATCACAGGGGGACAGGTTTCTCTCTCTGTGAGCAAAATCCTTGGACTTCAACATTTTCTACTATGCAGACATGGTAGCCAGTTTCCAGTTGTCTACAGTATTCTAATATTCAACCAATTTTTTCCCCAAACCTGGCCTACTTAGTGAAGGTCTGCATATACGTATGTAAAAGATAGAATTTGGCCAAAGCTATTTAGTCGACATATCTCTCTGCTTGAGACCTCTTCATCATGACATACAATAATCTCATTTGGTGTATGCTATGGAGAGATTGCAATGCAGATCTCATTTAATGTTATACGTTTTGTCTAAAATATGAAATCCTGCATGGTTCTATTATGAAGTCAATCTCCCTCCACTCCATCTTCATCATAATGCAGCCTCTGCTCCCCACCTCATCCTTTGTTCATAACCATACAGGGCAAGATACATCATTGTAGCATTTACTATTTGGAAGGCAGAGCACACACCATTTTCTGCGCCCAGTTGTGCTCTTAGATTGGAAACAATGCCACCTGCAGCTCTAAATACCCTGCACTCTCATTATAACACCATCCTTTAAACCCAATCATTTTAGGAGTTATCAAAAGGTGTTATTACAGAAGTACCTACTGTAGTTAATGTTGTGTCAGCACTTTCATTTTGAAGCACTATTTATTGGAGTTACGGCGAGACCATCAAAATTATTCTGGGAAGGCATTTTGATGTAGAAGATTGCTCAATGTGTGAGGGGAATTTGATTTTAAAAGGGCTCTATCGAATGGTACTAAACTTAATATGAACAGCAATGTTTTTATTAATTGTTTTAAATTTAAATGAGCAAAGAGATTTGGGGGATTTAAGCAGCTAAGCAGTCCCCTGCGGGGTAGGAAATCTAAACAGACCAGAATTGTGCATCAGAAGGAAAGAGCACCCTCGTTCCTCCCAACAAAGACAGGATGAAGCACTAGAGGACGTGAACTTAATGGAGCAATCTCAAATCACCAGAAGGGATAAAGTAGATCTTAGAGATCTTGTCTAATTTCTGTGATCCGCAAAGTGAAAAAGGACATACACCAAAGTTAAAATGAGCAGTCTAAGTCCATTGAGTATAGTCAAATGCAAGCAGTGTAGACATAGAAGTAATGGTGGCATTTAAATCGGTAAGGAAGATGTTCAATAAGAAAACAGAGAGGTTATTTTCAAGAAATTGATTATGCTATTGGCACTGATGATTTAACTACTTTCCAGAAACTTAGGAACCAACTGGCCTTGTGCTCATGTCAATGAACAGAGATCAAAACCAATGTTTTTCAAGTGTGTCCTTGCACAGTGTATGTGGACATACACATTAAGCATAGGCATTCATGATGCTCATACAAGATTGGGGCAGAGTTCTGGGTGCTCAAGACTATTTGGGCACTCTTAACCCCAACTTGAGTTGGGAAATTTTTCTGCCTTAATCTTGCTCACATAAAATTTCACATGCATGTAGACACACATGCTTTTGAAAATTTGGCTCAGATATCCCTGTTGATAATATTGGATCTAATATCAGCCTTTGGCACTGTTGATTATAAGGTGCTGCTCATTCACCTACATTAACAAGTAATCTTCAGTGGAATCATTTTTAGAAGGCTTAATTCATTGCTCTGACAGATTCCATGAGATGTGTGTAATTAATTACTCCCCTTGCTCAAGGTCTCTGAGGCCCTGGGATGGGAAAGGGGGCGGAAATGTCAGACATTAAGAGCTGAGATGTCCTTGGTATGCTCATGGAATCCAGGGCTATGTCTCTTTTTTAACAAGCTTGGATGGGGAAAGTGTTCTTGCTTTCTCACTGTCTGGCTGTGGCAGGGACTTGATGATGATAACTTGCTGGTTAAGTCTCAAGCCAGGTAGATGGAGATGATGCTCATTTAACAAAAGCCATTTCTATCTGTAAATACTTGGGAGATACTCAGAGGTCATGGTGAGGTGAGCCATATGAGTACCTGGATGGATATGAAAGCACCTAAAAGGCTGCTGGCATGTTGAAAATAAATAATAGCAATAGTAATAACAATAACAGGCAGGTATTTTGAGGAGCTGATGGACAGGGACCCCAAACTTTGTTAAAAGTTTATCCACCAAGTAGCATACAACCTTGGGGTCCTACAAGACCCCTTTCTACTCATTATATCCCTAATAGCTGTGGCTGAAAATGATTTTTTTCATATTTGCCAAACCAGGAAAATGTATTTTCCTCCAGAATCCATCCCTAGCTATGGTTATCGATATCTGTCACCTCCAGAATAGACTACTGCAATACATTCTTTTTGGTCTTCCCCTGAGGGACATCCAGAAGCTATATATAGAATGTTGTGGACCAATAACAGCAGATTACACTAGTATTCTGCACCTTTCCCCCACTGCCAATCTAGTACCAGTAGTAGTAGATTGTCTCTTGGGTATCTGGCATAACTATTGTGAGTTGAAGTTATTTTGGATTATGGACATCAAGGCTGAATTGGTAGGGGCAAGGGGCTAGGCATTCTCTAAGAGTGTCCTCCACCATGGAATGTATTCTGGATGAACATCCATTGTAGCCAAGTCTCAGCAGTTTCTGTTTGGGATTGCATCTCTGTACAGTCTTTCTTTCCTGACTCTTATGTCCTGGCTGGCCACCCTGGCACAATCAGGGTTCGGTTTCCTTATTTTAAGTTGTTTCAGAAAAAGTGAAGAGGAGGGTATTGTTCCAGATTTTGAGAGACGTTTATCAATTGTAATATGTAAAGAATACCTACATATTGCAGTGATGGGTTTGTTAAAAATATACATAATACAGTTATAAATTATGCCCTCAGATCCGCGAGTATCCAGTCCCTCCCACTGAGGTCAATGCAAGTTGCATGCATGTATCGGAGAGCACAACTTGGCCCTTGGTTTCCTAATCTGCAAGTGATCTGAGTGCTGAAAAAAATTAATGGGAATTGAGCCTTCTTGTGATCATAATGCAAATATGGCTTGAATATAAATAAAAAAACTCTGGGCCTATTGTTTCTTAGGAATAAATTCCATGGCAAAGTTAGTGCCAAAGTTAGTGTTTATGCATTAAATTTGTTTGACTAATATGAGCACATCCTAGATTTTTAATCTTCATTCTGAATTTCCTTTCCTTGTAAATTTTAATAGGAAACAAGACAGATGAGCTGCAGACTAAAATAATGTCGTTCTTCTGTCCTTAACTCTTCCAGTTGTACTTAAACCTCAAAACATATTAAGGAGCATGGTGAATTAGAGAGCACTGAGAAATAACTATAAAATCATGACAATTCTCTTCAGTCTCAACAAATGACATTTCAAAATGTGATACTGAAAGACTATTGCAGAGTGGTTTTCCCATCCTGAACTCTCTCTTCCAGGCTCTTTACAGAGTTGTTCCTTTAAACAGGTTTCAGGTACATTTTCTCATTACCTCGCAATAATGCGGAGGTTCAGGAAGTGTGGTACGTGGTCTATAGTGTTTTACTGAGAGCTGGGCTGGTCGGATGCTGCTGCCTGTCATTTGTTTTTTGTTTGGCTGAGGGAAAGGCAGATGGAAGGGGGAACAAGAATAGGGCAATGGGCTGGGAGGCAGGAGAGCAGGTTCCATTCCCAGTTCTGCCACTGCTGTGTGACTTTGAGCAATCACTGCACCCCTCTCGGCCTCTGTTTACCATCCCATTCTGTCTTCTCTAAACACTTTGGGGGCAGACACTAATTCTGTGTGTCTGGCCATCACCCTAAGCAAAGCCAACCTCCTTTCTGAGGCTGTTGCACTACAGGAGAAAAGCCCTATGCCCATTTTTTTGGTACAAAGAGGACAAGTGAAAGTACAAGAGGAGACGGGGTGCCACTAATTCCACTAATGGGAATGGACTGGAACGGGGGGCATAACATCCTTTCTGGAGACTTGCCTTTGTGCTCTCAGTGATACCAACTGACTCCACAACAAAACCAGCTTATTAAAGGAAGGACAGAGTTTCTCCCTGCTCCCTCCTGTGTGAAACTCTCATCAACAACCACCACCATCACCCACCAACTGGTCCTTTTAAAATGTTGCAACCTGAGTCCCACATGGGCGCTGCCAACCTTTTTATTTGTATTAGTATTATTATAACGGTGAGCAGCTGTAATTGAAGTTATCAAACTAGGTGAACAAGTTAGCAAAACAACCCCTCCTCAGCAATTCCCATTATACCTCCCATTGCCTAAGGGCGGACCACACACTGGCGTGATGGATGTGTGGCCGATCGGCTATTCTTTCTCACCTTGCCTCCTCAGTCTTTTTCATTGTTGTTGTTTTTAACCCACCATGTGTTGTTGATGTGCCTGAAATGATCACAAAGGTGTCGGAGACATACATATTATCCTTATCATCATTGCTAAAAAAAGGTGCTTTTTTTACCTGTGGGTAACCAGCGTAGCATGAGTTATCCCCAGATTAAAAAACACAGTAAAGAAGACAAGGTGTTTTACCTTGAACTGGTGGTAAAATGAGACAAGGTCAGCATGGTATCTCCCCATCTGTGGTGACCTCATCTAGTGCCTTGTCTTCACTGTGTTTTTCACCTGGGGATAGCTCACACATGGCAGTTACACAGAGGTAAAAAATGCACCTTTTTTTAGCAGAGAAATGAGGCATAACAATTCTGCAGCAGTAACTATCTGCACGGTATATAATATAATCTCTAAACTAGTGGGGCTCCCTTGCTCAAGAGCAGCATGTAGCTCTTGCCGGGTGTGTAACTTTTGGGTGTTCCACTTGATGTATCAGGGAGTAGGGGACAAACTAATCAAATGGGAGTGGTGGAATTTCCTTCTACCCTATAGGGGATGATAGAAAGGAATTGCTGGGGTCTTTCTATAGCTAAGAGTGCAGTGCCTCTCCTATCTGATAAGTCGGATGAGAGGAGGAGCAGGAAAGATTCCTTTGTCTCTATCCTTCTCCCTCAGCCAGGAGGCTAAAGGAAAGAGGGTAAAGTCTCCTCTTTCCCATCAACAAAGGATCACAGGCACTGGAGATGGCAGAGACCATTTAGACCATCCAGTCCAGGTCCTTGCAGATGTAGAGTTCTTCCCTACAGTAGTTTTTCCATAGTCTCATAAGAGCTTGAGATGGAAAAAGGCCTATTGGAGATAAAAATGAGAAAGGAGGGAGAACTCCTCTCTCCACACATCCAGGACTATTTGAGGAGAGAGAATCCCAGCTGTCAAGTGATACTGCATGATTGTATTTGTGCAACGTTGTGATAACACTTAAATCATGATGCAAGGTTAGGAGGGATTATGATGTGTCATTCCAGCTGTTAAACGTTGAGTACCACTGATCTAAACAATAGCACAATTGTCTGTAATGTTAGACAGTATTGGCTGCCCAAAAATGTAGTTAAGTTTGACTGGCGGTGACTCTTCCAGAATAGCAGATGTGTGTGTGTATATATACGTAAACCTCAGAAAACCAGAAAACAGTGTTCAGGTACTCGCGAGCCCTACCCTGCAACCTTAACTCTGCCCTCTTTGGTGTTGTTTTGTCTACGGGGGAAAAAAAGGGGGTGTCTTACCACATATCAGCTAACAAAATTAACCTCATTTTCACCATTGGCCCTATCTATCCTTGAGCAACACAAAGCACAGCAATTTTCAAGACAATCCAAGTAAGTGTGTGGAATTTAGAGAACTTAGAGATAAATCAGCAGTTCAACAGTAAGCGAGTCTCAACCTTAACTAGACTAGGGCAGTAGTACCATTATAATATCAAGTTGTACATAAGACTGGTCACCAAACACATTCTTTCCATGCTGGTTCTACTAGCAGAGTTTTATCTAATGCTCTTTACAACTATGTTACAAAGAAACCACATGGACGCAGTTAGGCCCCAAATAACTGTTCGCTAACTATTCTCAAATACGCAAGGCCTAGCAGCATACATACTATTGCGCTGACTGGTTTACGGCAGCTTCTAAAACCTAGAACACAGCGAGGCCCACTAGAAAGCTCACAAACTCTTTAAATAAAGGTATACTGCCCTATTCCTAGATCCTAAGAGTAAAAAGGAAATGGTAGAGGAAGTTCAGAAGCCAACTAGATCTATTCCTAGTGTAAAATGTTGTCCTGTATTTAGTTACTAAAGTTATGTCTACACTAGAAACGTACGTCGACCTATATTGGTGCAGTGGTGCATGTCCACAGTACCCTCCTTGGGTTGGTGGTGAGCGTCCTCACCTGGAGCTCTTCCACTGACCTAAGAGGGATAGTGTGGGGAGCAGAGAGCCTGGTCTCTCAGCCTCGCTGGCAGCATCCTGCTGAGAGCCCAGCTGCCCCAGAGGCTCCTGGGCTCCGGGAGGGCTTCCCGAGCGGGGTCTCTCTCCCCTCCCTGCCATGAACTTGACAAGACAGCCAAGAGCTTATATAAGGGACACACTGTCTACGGAGACACTGAGTCACCCTAACTACAGTGACATAAGCCTTATGCCTCTCGTGGAGGTGGAGTTATGCCTGTGTAGTAGGGCACTTAGGGCTGGTCTACACTAATGCTGTAAGTCGACCTAAGTTACGCTAGTTCAATTATGTGACTTGCGTAACTGAAGTCGACATAACTTAGGTCAACTTACAGCGGTGTCTACACTGCACTATGTTGATGGGAAATCCTCTCCCGTCAACATAGCTTCCGCCTCTCGGGGAGGTGGAGTACTGATGTAGATGGGAGAGCGCTCTCCCATCGACTTAGTGTGTCTTCACCAGACCCGCTAAATCGACCCCTCTGCAGCAATCTCAGTGGTGCTGATTTAGCCAGTAGCGTAGACATCGCCTTACATCAGTGGGAGGAAGGCTGTAGTGTAGACACTTATATAATTAGGTCGACATAAGCTGCCTTATGTAGACCTAACTGTAGTGTAGACCAGCCTGAAGGCCTACTTGTGCACCTATAAAAAGGAATAAGAGCACTTTTGTCCCCCAGAAGCTCCCATAGTTCTGTGAGACAATATTTCAGAGTCTACCCTATTAATAAAAACCCACATGAGGCAATTCTGTCTTTGAAATGTCAAAATATATAGATCATTTGGCTTTGCTTTTTGTATGTTTTATTTTCAAATACCCTCCTCTGTGATGCTCTGGGTTTTTGAATGTGAAAAATAGTTTTTACCTGCCAACAAAGCTATAAAACACACAAAGAAATGTTTTGCCTGGTAAATGCATGTGAAAATGATTAATTATACTTAGCAGAAAATCTGTTAGAGAATTCAGACCACAGGTGCATGTGCGTTTTCTCTTCCTACTTTCAGACATGCTCTCACATTCCCTGATGTTCTTGTCTCTCTAATTCCTCCTCCACTCAGTGAGTGTTACTGTACGTGAGCAGTGAAGGATTTCTTGGGGCAAAATTGTCCTGTAGTACAGATTTCTCTCTCTCTCCCTCTTCCCATCTCTCCCTGTTTGTGGTCTCAGAGTAATGTGCAGCAACAGCTGAGCTGTTTTTCTGAACTTCCTATATTGTTTAGTCATTTTCTCAATTTTGTTTTTTCACAAAGTTGTTGCATTTCCAGACATGGATTCAGCTCCTGAGCTTGTGTAATTAACTACAAAAACCTGTTCTAATTTGACACACTCTCTCACCATCTGTCTACATTGCAGTTGAAGCCCAGGGTTTGAATTCTGGCTAAAGCCTAACCCCGCTTTCATTTACACACAAATTGCAATAACCCAGTGCTTGGACCCATGGTCTCAGGACCCCATGGGGATGAAGGTCAAGTCTGAGTCAAGCTGGGACCCAGGTTTAAGCCCTATTGTTTTGCAGTTTGGATGCAGCCCACTGGACTCATGCTCTGGGAGTCTGCCAAAAGTATCCCATGGGACAACTTTCTTTGTGCTCAAGTTTTCCCACAAAGAGCAAGAGCAACCACATTTTGGGAGGGTGGTAGGAAGTCTGGGATATGGATGGCTGGACTCGGGCCCACATAATGCAGTGTAGACACTGGAGCCCTAGGTTGGGACCCACAGTTCAACAATTCCTAATCAAGGGTTACAAATGAGTATGGATGCTCAAACCCTTGGTAAACAAACCCAGGGTCTGCTAACTTGAGTTCTACTAAACCAGAGTTTACATTGCAGTGTAGACAGACCATCAGTCTCTTCTCTTTTTGAGTTAAAACATCCTGCCCCTCTGCCCTCAGAATTATGGGCAAAAATCTACTCACAACTCACCCATATTGCAGCCAACAAATTTATAGATTTGCAATTCAACAGCAAATGTATTGTGAGGGGCAGGATAATATACTTGTCAGAGTGTGTGTTGCTGTTATGGATTTAGATATTCCCACTTTCTCATGCTGAATGTTGTTTGCTCTTTCTCTGTTTCCAGCAAGGTCAGTTATCCACTGCTAGCAGTACCCTATAGGCCCTAAAATATAAAGCTATTGTGGCAAAAAATTTTTTTATAAATCAGTGCCTAAAGTTAAGTTCCTAAATCTACATTTATGCTCTTTAATAAATGGCCTGATGTTCCAGTCTGAACTTGGGACGCAACGAAAATCAGTGGGAACTGCTTGGATGCTCAGCAGTTTGGTAAATGAGGCCACTTATTTAAGAGTCTCTAAATAAATAGTTATGAAAATTTTGGTGTAAGAAGGAGTAAATGAAGTCCTGACATTAAGAGGCACAAAAATGGAGACAGATTTCCTAAATTAACTCTTTTTAGGCATTTTTAAATTACTGTAGTTTCCTGGCAAGAAAGGAATAAGATCTCCTCTCCATAGGAAATACATTCAAACATTGGAGTGGTAGTGTCACTTCAAATATTTGCTATTGGGACATGCTATATTAAAATATTCAAGTAACTTCCCTTAATTTCCTCTATCTTATTTTGAAACAGTCTGCTTTTTTTGGAGGGGCCTGTTTTCTCCAACAGGCATCCTCAACAGCTTAATTTTTCATGGCTATGTGTCTTCTTAGAGTATAAGGGATGTTTGAATGAAGGCACAGTATTGATCTTGCTTACCTCTGAATGCTCATATCAACCAGTTTAGGCTTACAGCTGAATCAATAAGGGCTTGAGACAGTGAAGAGCATTAAGGAAGACCGTTTCAGATGAATGTTTTTCTTCTCACTTATTTTTAAAGAAACTAGTATATGGTTCCAGGCAGCTGGCAAATTAGTTAGTCTCTCTCTTTGTGAGGAGAAAAGGTTCAGAGTAATGACTCAGTAAATGAATATGTTAATTCTCACTTCATTGTGAACTTGAATGTGACATGAAAGCAAAGAGTAACAAGTATCTGAGACATTGTGACATGGTTCAGTGGTTGGGGCATGGAAAATTGGAGGATGTTAGACCTGGGGTCTCTTTCTTGCTCAGCTACTGACTTGCTTTGTGGCTAAGAGCAAGTCACTTAACCTGTCTGCCTCAGTTTCCTCATGTCATAATGATACTCGCCATCTCCTTTGAAGTTCTTTGCAATCTCTAGAAGAAAAATGCTAAATATCATTATATGCTGCCCAAGCATGGAAAGGACTGGAAATAGTATTTGTAACCAGTGACAACGTCCTCGTGTTCTGTTGCACATGAGGCCCCCGTTCAGCAAAATACTTATGCACATTCTTAACTTTAATGTATCTTTTGAACATCTGTGGTACATGAGTAATCCCATCTCTGTTAACATAAGTTACTCATATGCTTAGCTCAAGCCACATGCTTAAGTTCTTTGCTAAACTGGGCCCATTACCTACTGAGCTAAGTGGGCTTCTGAGGAGTTAAATGATTATTTTTATAGATCCACATGAAAGCACCTGCTAAACTGTCAATACATATTTTAAGTACTTTAAAAACTGAAGAATAAGAGGGATGTTGTCTATTCATTTCGTGACGAAAAGGAAATAAATAGTTTGGGATCAATAAAGCCTAAATTCTCCCCCGCACCTTATTTAAGATACAACAAAGCCAACAGCCATGGTATCTCTTCATTCACTGTCAATGAGCAAAGAACAGGAGATGTGTCCCAGTAGTTGGGCCTTGTAGCGGAATGGACACCTGCTCCTGCCCTGAGGGGTTTAAAACAGCCCTAGGAGAAGGCTGTTGCAGGGAGAAGCAACTACCTAGGCTGATTGGGGAAGTAGCCGCAGCTGGGCCACGCCCCAATCAGGCCTCAGCTGGCCTGTATAAAGAGGCTGGGAGCCAAAAGCTCAGCAGTCTCTCCCTGCACTTAGAGAGAGAAGGGCCTGGCTGTAGGGAGTAGAGACAGGGTACCCGAGTGGAGCAGGGCTGGGGAGCTCTAGCCTAGAAAGCCTCAGGCTGTGGCCTAGCATTGGGCTAAGGGGTACTGGGGGTGCAGAGGGCAGCCCAGAGGTAGGCTGAGGCAGCAGATCCAAATCCTCCTTGCCAGTGACGAGTAGGCTGATACTGCAGTCTGCCCCAGGTGTGGGGCTAGATGATGACTGGCAGTAGCCTTACACTGAGGTGAGGTGGGATTAGTGGGTGGGGGTTCCTCTTGGTGGGGAGACCCAGAGAGAGATTGGGGTACTGCCAGGGGGGCAGCACCCAAGTCAAGGGCACTGGGGTCTGGGAGGGCCATGGGGGGCCAACAGGTGGGACACCTGGCCTGCAGAGGGTGCTCTGGATGCTGGTGAGCTAATTCCCGAGATGACCAGCAGGAGGCGCCGCAGGGGTGAGTCTGACCCCTTACAGGCCTCAACTTTTTACTCTCTGTTAAAATACAGACATGATCTAAAACCCTTAGACAAGACAGAATACCTTCTCAACTTTACTAGATGTGATGGTGCAAAATGAAATATTGTGGGCTTCCTGGCTGAAAATATAGTAGCCAACACTACAGAGCAGCTGCTAGAAAACTGAGTGGGAAAGTGGTAAAATGTATTCTGAGTTAGCTGTAGTGTAGCATCTAAATGTTTTTTTAAAAGGGAGGAAGGATTGAAGAACTTTCCCAAGGTGAATGATTTTGTAGATTATTGATTTGGGCAGCAGTTTATTTAAACATTAAAACTCTGAATGAAGCAAGTTACCCTGAAGAAAAATGTCAGGTGTAGAACTTGTTCCAGCTAACTGTTCAGCCTCTGAGGACTTTGTAAACTGTCCAGATATATTTATTAAAGACAATACTTTCTTGAGGAAAAAATAGATTTCCCCCCCTCCAGAGTACACCAGAGTATTTTCTGAAGTGAATGTTTGAAGTTAGTGGTTTGTTGCCATCACAGTTATAGTAACTCTGTATTGTGGTTGCTTCAACATACCAAAAAAACTTTGTTTTCAAGTCAATGGCATTAGAGGGAAAAAAGGAAAACTTAAACTTGTATCAATAAATAGCAACAGTTGTACTGTGGGCACTGAAAGGAATTACTAGGACAGTGCACCAGGCTGCTGTGATATGTGGATACTATACTAATCGTATGTAGATAGGGCATATCATCCAAAGATGTAGCATTGGTGGTAAGCAGCATCATTAGTTTTATGGACTGGTTGAAAATGAAGGCACTAGAATCTTGAACTCTTATTCAGAGTTACGTTGAAGAAATAAAATCAAGGCAATTTAGTATTGAAAGGGATTTGGGGACAGCCAAGTGAATATCTGTTCTTTATTCCACTGAGGATCAAATGTTGGTCCCTGACCACAGCTGGGCAAAGGGGAACTGGATCCTCAACTTGGAGCTAGCGAATGGAGAAGTACTCATGTAGGCTTTCTGTGGTTGCTGCTGCATTATACCGCTTCATAAGCCCCCACATCCAATATTCAGTCTTTAGACACTGATTTTGGCTATTGAGCAGTATTCATGCTATGTGTCTGCTCTGACACAAATTGACCAGCTGTGGGCCTGCTGCTAAGACCACTGTCAAGCTATAAAATCAATGGAACTTCTGCCTCAGTGAGGGCTGAAAGATTAGTTCCTATGGCTCAATTCCTCAAATATATTTAGGCACCTAAATTTCATCAATTTCAATAGGAGTTAGGTGCCTAAACACACTTGAAGATCTGCGCCTATGTGGGTTTTTTAATGTGACAGCCATGTACTTCATCTGCACTTTAGAATATCAAAATCTAACCTCCAAACTTTCAAGTATTTGCATTGCTGGATTAGCCACACACACTTCCCATGAAAGCCGAGAGGAGTCTGAATCACATTTCTTTAAGAACATAGGGGCTTAATGTTCAAAGATTCTGAAGGGACCCATCATAGTCACAGGGTGGGGTGTGGAAGACTTGAGTGAACTCACTGTACCTCTTCACAGTGTGATTATAAGAGCTGGGGTTTTTTCCAGTGCTGTATGTTCCTAACTGCTGCAACTCTTAATTGTGTAATAGTTGTAAAGTAATTTGAGAGAATCTGATAAAAGATGCTACATGCTATTTTAATGTGCAAATTATTACTATTAATAGAAGCCTTGGGTCTTCAGGACTATGAGTCTGGCACTCTTCATACACAATAAATTTACTTAACAGTTGCAAGATCCAGTCATTTTAAAAAATTGCCTATGTGAGTACTTACACAATTGTGATATGAGCCACTAAGATATGATGTCAACATTGGTACTTCTCTACCTTTTTTTTTTTTTTCTTTTCTTTGTATCTTTTCTTTGGGGTTCAAAAAAGAACTAGATAAATTCCTGGAGGATAGGTCCATCAATGGCTATTAGCCAGGATGAGCAGGGATGGCATCCCTAGCCTCTGTTGCCAGAAGCTGGGAATGAGCGAAAGGGAATGGATCACTTGATTACCTGTTTTTTCCGTCTGGGGCACCTGGCATTGGCCACTGTAAGAAGACAGAATATTGGCCTAGATGGACCTTTGGTCTGACCCAGTGTGATGTTCCCCTGGTGTTATCGGGACTGGTGATCTGCTACGTCACTCCAATCCTTGACTCTGGGAGCCAGCCTTACCCTGCTCTGCTGTGAGAACCCCCACTCCTGGGCTGCTGATGGCTAAATATACCGGCATTCTCTAGCTGCCTTAAACTTCTCTGGAGCAGTGCTGAGCAGCCAGAGTATACTGGCAAATTAAGGTGGATTTACAGCTGCTTTGTTTCACCAAATAGCAGTGAAAAGCAGATAGTCCATACACCTTGATTTCTCTCTCCCTCCCTCCCGCACTCCACATTCCCCTGGGCTGGCCGCACACACAGTTACACAACATAGGTTATCTCTCCCTCCTGGCCGCTGATAGATTTGGTGCCACAGATAGCTTTTGAAAAGAAGTATTTAGGATTAATGGTAATCTCCCTCCCGACCCCCATCCCCCCGCCATAGCTAAAAGTTTGTCAGCAGAGGCTAGTGCATAAAGTCTTCCCCAGCAGAGAAAATCAAAGAATTGTCCCCCTTAAATATGGCCCCAAAGACCGTGAAACCAGCAAAGATGGTGGGTACCTATTGTGTTAGGACACTCAATCCCACTGAGAACAAGATGTCTTTCTCAAAAGCCCACCTGAGAGCAGTCTGAAAACCACAGCTGTCATTTTGAAAGAGGGTGGTTCTTGTGGAATTCTCTGTAGAAGACCATTACTCTTCAGCCTCTGCTGAAGAAGAAACTTTCACTTTTGAAGAATAATGGGGAAAATTTCCATTAATCCTAAAACAAACAAACAAAATGTAGCTCATGCGTAAGATTTCAGTGAGCTGAATCTATTTGGTAAGTTTGAAAAACCTACCTCCTGTTGTTAAAATCATTTGGGGGGGTGTCTGACATGGGATGCTAAATTTTTTCAAGGACCTATTTTTAATTGAACTCCAAGCTAATTAAGAGATTTATTTGGAAACTCAGTGCTGAAAGATTAAGTACTGTAATCTAAGAGTAGATGCACTGTGGCATTCTTACATAAAGAGGTTGAATCCCTGCTTTCAGTGCTAAACCCAATTTATTCTTAATTATGGATCCTCACTTGATTCCTCCATAATTATTAATGTTACAATAGAGTCTAAAGGCACCAAGAGATAAGAGGCCCCAGTGTGCTAAGAGCTGGACAAACATATAAGACCGTCCCTGCCCCAAAAAGCACAGGAAGAGGGGTGGAATGACTTGGCCAATGACACACAGTCAGTGGCTGAGCCAGGATTAGAACACAAGGTTTCATAGCACCAATGCAGTCTAGTGCCCCTGTCTTGTGGACTACGTGGGTGCCCCTTAATGCATTCAGACGGCACTTATATTTCTTTCCAGGTTATGGTATAACAAGAAGGTTTTTCTTTCGGTTTGATTCTCCCTTCCCAACCTGTCTTACTCTGTAGTTGTTGTTTTTTCCTCAGTGAAGTTGCTCGTTTATACAGATATGATAGCAAAATCTGGCCCATTATTTTAAATGGGCCTCCAAGAAGATGAAGAAATGCCAAAAAATTACATTTCCCCCCATCTTTCTCTATGCAGGAAGCAGGATGTAGACTTATTAAAATCCCACAACTGAATTCACTTAAAATATCCTAGCAAGGGGGAGTTTGTCTGACAGGCCAATTCTAGAAAACGTCTATTGTCTAACTCATTAAGACACATTTTTGACAGGCTGGATCTTATTTAAGCTCAGTGTTTTATACACAAGCTAATAATTTAATTTTCTTCCAGTGAAATGAAATATGCTGAGGGGCGGGGGAACATGACTGGAAAACATGAACAAAAAAAAGCTAGCAGTTCAGTGTTAAGTTGAAACAAGTTTGAGACAGCAGTCATTTTGTCTGGGGGAAAAATATGTTCCAGGCTAAATAGATATACAGGGCCTCAGCCCAGGAGCACGTACTTTGTTTGTGTTTTACAGATTGTAAAAATCATGAGCGCTGCCGTTTCTGTGTAAAACAGAACCTAGAACCACTTTCCTCCTTCTAACTAAAACAAAACCCTTTTTATTTTCAATAAAAGTAGTTAGAAGAAAACAACAAACGATACAGCAGCATAATATGACAACTCACCATCCAGTTAGAGGTTAGATTCTGGCACCCTTTCCACATTTGAAACAAATGGTTTAGAAATCTAAATTCTCAATAGTCTCCAAGATAGTGAGGTTTTAGTAGGAATTGCTGTGTACATGCAGTAAGTAGATGGAGATGTAATACATAGCCTATAGTAAAGATAAAATCCTGGCTCTCTTACATGCCCTGGACATATTGGGGTCGGGAAGGGTAAGACTTCAGAGAGCCTTTTCATTTCCCTGACACGTATTAATGCAGGGGCCTGGTTATGAGATACCTAGCAAGTGTCATGCATCTAGGCAGCCCCATCACAATCCTGCAGCACAGACTGAGTGTCACCCATTCCGCCGGGCTACAGGAATGGCCTGCAATTGCTGCTGAGCAGGTATCCAAACTGCCCCTGCTGGAGGCAGGGAGTTGCTGACACTGCTCTACAGCCAAAATGCTTCTGAAATAAATGTAGTCAAACTTTACTAATTCGGGGTCGCTGAGAACGAAAATGATGCTTAAAATTGTTGATTGGCTCTAGTTTTCAAGATATGCTATTGGGTCAGTATATACGACCCTTGACTTGGGAATGGCAGAGGATAAGTGAGTTATAAAGGGAAGGGATCTCAATTTAAACCAGAAATGACTAAAATACATCTTTGACTGGGTTTGGACAGTACTTGCTTTTTAGGCAAAACAATGAATGATGCAATCTGAAGCTGGTATTGCGTCATACATGATATGAATTGCATCATGTTATTCCTAGAAGTCATGGATATGCAATCATAACGAAGCTTACATCACTCTGCTGAACAAATTGCCCTATATCAGCTCTAGAAATCATACAGTGTCGTGCTCTCTTATTTGTCAGTGTTTGATTTTGCAAAGGGACACATTTCTGTTTAGCCAAAGTGAGCAGAGATGCCTCGTACTTGTGTGAACAGTGCAGATAACTTCTGCTATGTTTGTGGTGAAGTGACTTTTGCATCACAAAAGCGCAGTATAACCACTATGGTTAAGAAAGCCTATCACCTTTATTTTGGCTGCAAAATTGGAGATCAGGACAAGAGGTGGGCCCCACACATATGCTGCAACACTTGGGCAACAAATCTTCGCCAGTGGTTGAACAGGAAAAGGAAATCCTATGCCTTTTGCAGTGCCAATGATTTGGAGAGAGCCAACAGATCATACCAGCAATTGTTACTTCTGCATGGTGCCTCCAGTTGGGAAAGGTGTGTCAAAGAAGAAAAAGTGGACTGTGCATAACATTCCATCAGCTATACGCCCAGTACCCCACGGAGAAGGACTGCCGGTTCCTGATGCACCAGAATCATTCTCACTTGAGTCAGACGAGGAAGAGGAACAGGATGAAACTTCTGGTCCTGAACCATCAATGTCACAGGACCCACATTTTCTCCCATCCTCCTCCTCTGAACCACACCTCATAACACAAGGTGAACTGAAAGACCTTGTCAGGGATTTGGAACTACCCAAGAGTAAGGCAGAGCTGTTGGGCTCCAGACTACAGCAGTGGAATCTCCTGGCAGGTGATGTTAGGGTTTCCATGTTCCATGACCGTCAAAAGGATCTTGTCCCATTCTTCTTCATGGAAGGTGATCTTGAAGCCTGCAACAACATCGATGGTGTGATGGCAGCCCTCAACATCGTTCACTCATAGACTCATAGATTTTAAGGTCAGAAGGGACCATTGTGGTCATCTAGTCTGACCTCCCGCATGATGCAGGCCACAAAAGCTGACCCACCCACTTTCCCTTAACTCAGCTGTTGAAGTCTGCAGATCGTGATATAAAGACTTCAAGTCGCAGAGAATCCTCCAGCTTGCGACCCCTGCCCTATGCTGCGGAGGAAGGCGAAAAACCTCCAGGGCCTCTGCCAATCTACCCTGGAGGAAAATTCCTTCCCAACCCCAAATATGGCGATCAGTAGAACCCCGAGCATACAGGCAAGAATCTCCAGCCGGACCCTCATTTTACCAGCGATGGCACGTTATTGCCTAATTGACTGACTAAAATCACGTTATCCCATCAAACCATTCCCTCCATGAACTTATCTAGCCTAATCTTGAAGCCAGGGAGGTCTTTCGCCCCCACCGTTTCCCTCGGAAGGCTGTTCCAAAATTTCACCCCTCTGACGGTTAGAAACCTTCGTCTAATTTCAAGCCTAAACTTCCCCATGGCCAGTTTATATCCATTCGTTCTCGTGTCCACATTAGTACTGAGCTGAAATAATTCCTCTCCCTCCCTGGATCACGATCCAGATGACTGGAGACTGTTCATTGATTCATCGAAGACGAGTCTTAAAGCTGTTTTACTGCATAATAGCAATGTTTTGCCATCAATTCCAGTTGGTCATGCAGTCCATATGAAGGAAACTTATGACAACATGAAACAACTTTTGAGGTGCATAAACTTTGACCAACATCAGTGGCAGCTTTGTGGCGATTTGAAGGTTGTTGCTCTCTTGCTTGGTCTGCAGACTGGATACACAAAGTACTGCTGTTTTCTCTGCGAATGGGATAGTCGTGCAAGAGATTCCCACTACATCAAGAAAGATTGGCCACTCCGACAGTCATTGGAGCCTGGGAGGAAAAGTGTTCAGCATCCACCACTTGTTGAATCAAGGAAGATTTTGTTACCACCTTTACACATCAAGCTGGGTCTGATGAAGAACTTTGTCAAGCCTTTGACAAAACACAAGCAGCTTTCAAGTACCTCCGTGGAAAATTTCCAAGGTTAAGTGAAGCTAAGATAAAGGAAGGTCTTTTTGTTGGTCCTCAGATTCGTGAACTTCTTCGAGATGATGCATTTGACCATGCACTGCGTGGCAAGGAAAAGACGGCATGGAAAGCCTTCCAGTTAGTGGCAATAAATTTTCTCGGAAACAACAAAGCAGACAACTACAGGTTGTTGGTGGAAAACCTCCTCAAGGCATACAAAAGCCTTGGTTGCAACATGTCACTAAAGATACATTTTTTTGCACTCTCATCTAGATTTTTTTCCACCGAACTGCGGAGCAGTGAGCGACGAGCACGGCGAGCGATTTCACCAGGACATTGCAACAATGAAGAAACGCCATCAGGGCAAATGGAGCCCATCAATGCTTGCAGACTATTGCTGGACAGTGACAAGAGATGCTCCATTTAATCAGGGCCGGCTCCAGGCACCAGCCCACCAAGCTTGTGCTTGGGGCAGCACCTGGAGGGGGGCGGCGCGGCGCTCCCGCTCTCTCCGCCGGGGAGAGCGGAGCCCCGGACGGGCTCGCCGCCCTGCCCCCAGCGGTCTGGCTGCTGGGGAGAGCGGAGCCCCGGCCGGGCTCACCGCCCTCCCCTGCCGTGCTGGGGGGGGGGGGGGGGGCGGCGGGAGGCTTTTTTGCCTGGGGCGGCAAAAAAGCCAGAGCCGGCCCTGCATTTAATGAATACAAGAGACAAACCAAGAAGCGCCGAGTAGACACTGAATAGGACTAAACTATGTACATAATAGTTTTTTGCCTTTTGTTTCATAATAAATTTTATTTATATAACCCTTTTGCTGATTTTTAAAGTGTTACATAAACAGGACAGGTGAAATATCATGTAAAGCAACCATAAACACATGAAAAGACCTAGGTTTACAATTTATCATTAAAACTCTATCTACACAATATACATAGACATAAAATGTAAAAACTTAAATATCTTAGAAACAGTAGCCAATCCGTTGTTTTAATTGTCATATTTGAATTCAGCACATCAAAATACATAATAAATAGCACATTTTATCTCTGAAGCAGACGACTTCTCAAATTGTAGACCAGTGTGAGAGGAGGAGGCAAATGGAGACAGCAGGGATAGGTTGGGGGGGACTGAGTACATGTCCCAGGCTTTCCTAACCAGCAACCAATAAGTTCCCCATCCGGACACTCCTGGCCCCCTCAACTATCTGTCCCCCTCTCTCCTCAGCCACCAGCTCCAGCTACCAAACAGCCCCTTCCCAACTGTCCTCTTGAACACATCAACAAACCTACTTTTTCCCAAGAACACCCATTCAGCTGCTCCCTTTACTCAATTTCTATCCTTAGCTACCTCCAGAAACCCTGCTTCCCTTAGCTGCCATCCTCTTTCCCCCACCACCCTCTCACTCCCCTAGTGCTCCCATCTTCCGACCAGACACCCTTGCAAATCAAACTGCCCTGACTTTCTCCCCACAACAGTCCTATACCTGTCAGCTTCCACACAGCTGCCATATTCTGGGCAGCTCCATAACCGACCCCCACCATTGCTTGAGGCAGAGTGTATTGTCCTTAGGCTGGAGTTTTATAGTCTGTTTATATTTGCATGTTGGAAAAATTATAATTAGTCTGCATATTAACAAATATTTTGCATAAAACACAAAACTTGGCAGATGTGAATGAAGAGCATGAGATATGGTGCTCTAGATATCTCCCTTCCTTTGAACCATCTTCACTCCCCTGCACCCGCTCCTCACCTGCACTCCCACAGCATGCATCATATTAGAATAGCCAGAATTTGGTCCTGAATTTATTATGCAGATATAGTGGTGTTATATATGTGCACTGCATACTGTGTGAGAATGCATAAACCTATATGGTTTAGGTCCTGGTTATCCCAGAAACAGCATCTCTCCTCATGCTCTATTCCAACAAATGAAATCTGCTACGGTGCTAGATTTATCCCATGTTAAAAAACCAAAACACACACAAGCATGCCTTAGTTGTTAAGGTCACTTACGTTAATTTCCTTCCCATGCAATCACTAAAAATCCAGGACCACTATCCTGACCAGCCTCAACTCTTATTACTGCCACCCCACCTCAAAACACTTCAGCTCCATAGCAAACTCCCAATCCCTGCCACCATAGATCCACCATAGTGCTCATATCCAACTGATCAAAATAGCATTTAAATACATAAACTCAACTCCAGCCTCAGCAAAATTGTAATCTTACAGACACTTTTACTCTAGAAGTGTATCTATAATGTGTTATTACTACCTAAGAAAAGCCTTGGATTTGTAATGATGATAACTAATATATTCTGAAGTGGGATCACTTCACACCGCATCACTAGAATGGAATCCCCTCTGGGGTAGAATGCAGTGTCTATCTGAGAGTGCACAGCAACACTACATAAGTTTAGCACATGAAATAGAGATACTGTATCTCTCAAACTTGATTTCGAAGTGGGCTAGGAAATGGGGGTTACCATCTCTGTTTGTAGAAAAATAAAATTACCATTGGTACTTTAATGACCTCATGTGAATGGCATTTAAGTTGCAGTTGATCCAAAAGGTAGTGGACACTGGATTTGCTATTCTGCTGGGGTGCTGATTCAGTAATGACTCAACACGAAGGTTGCAATCTACCTCCCCAATGCTTCCTACAGCATCTTGAGTTTTCTGTGAGGTCTTGGGTTCAAATACTGTCCCACCCCAGCCCTGCCTCTCTTGTGAGAGAGTCTGTTTACTAGTTAGTCTTATGAAAAAGGAGGAACATGGGTAGAGTGCCTAAAATCAGGAGCAGCTCTAACTCCATAAATATTATAGCCTGCAGATAAGCTGCCAAAAGATGTTTTACACTTCTGAAGTAGTTTTAAAAATTGCAACTCCTACTATTCTGTTTCCAAGTTTTAAAAAGATGGATTTGTTCAATTACAACACTTTTTTCTGAGGAAAATAATGGCAAATCAAGTCATGTAATGTATCTCATCATAAATTTCAAAAATTATACTGTTTCAATCACATCCCTGCTATAAATTTTAAGAATAATTATTCATCTCTTTTGCTGAGTAGGAGGAGAAGGTCTGACTGTCCTTGGGAAGAATCAACAATGCTTCAAGAGACTCTGTTCTAACTCTTCATGGACTTGAGCCATGATGATGAGAACCTAAACATGGGTGTGTTTGGAATCAGGGTTCTGGGTTAGGCCCATCACATAGGCAGTCCTAACCACAGCATTTAAATCTGAAACTGCATTTGAAGATTTGCAAAGATCAGTGGTTACGTCTGATTCAAATTCATGTCAATTTATAACTAATATCAGGTTGTCTGATGCAAGTGGGTTTGTAGTCTATTTTTCCTATATGCCCTCAGTGAAACCAAGAAGGTTTCTTCCCATATTCCCATCTTTTAACCCTCCCACAGCAAAAAAAGTGATCAGACTGTGGTCTGCATCTCCCAAAGGCAGAAAGGACTGGAATCTGACAGTGCATGGGCACTCCCTCTCCTCAGGGACTCGCTCAGCCTAGAAAGTGGGAAAGCAAAGTTCAGGCCTGAACCAGAATCTCCCACAAGACAGTTCAGAGTCCTAGAAACCTGAGTCAGCCTCAGACTTGAGTTTTCAGTGGAGACCTCTACTTTATACTGATTTTAACATGCTTGTTGAGTTTTAAGTGGCACAATCAGTATTGTCAATATTCGCTGGTAAGTACTAGGCACAGTAAAAACCCAACTTCTAGTTAAATAGAAAGGGGTTTGCCTACATGAAATGGAGACAGTTTCAATTTTTATGGGTAAAAAGAAAATAAATGCTATTATGTACTACCCATTTGTCACATTTAAATATGATGTATTAGGACCATGGCCCTTTGAATAGCAAGTATGCAGCTGTGCAAATAGCCACATTATTTGCCCTTGTCAGGTTGCATCAGTCAAAACAAAAATGTGGCCTTCTACGCCTGAGTTGCTCTGCCCGCTTTTGTGATTCCCTTGTTTGTTCCTATGCTGTTGGCCATAAAAGGATAGAGTGGGAGCCAGTCAGAGGAAACTTTATCCATACTGAGGACAGCAGCAAGGGCAAGAATCAATAGCCAACTTTTCCCGACCTTTACTGTGTGGATACAATGCTGTTTCTACTGACCTGGACTGGCTGGGTTACTATTAGGAGCAGCATGCCATTGATAAACTGCTTCCCTCCTATGGGCCTTGAGAGCTCCGTCAGAGAGGGGACAGTAGATAGCACAGCAAGAGCCATGATGCTTGCAGTGAGGGGAGGCTGGAAGATGGCTGCTACTGTGCAGCTGCAAGGGACTCCACCAATGGCTGCACAATAGCTTCTCAAGCAGCAGGGGAAAGGGTTCATTGCAGATCCACAGGTGTGATAGGTTGTGCCCCTTCCTCACTCAACAACCTGAAACCTCTCCCACTTCCTGGACAATTGCCAGGACACTCTGACGCCGGCCAGCAGTTTCCTGGCTTCTCTGCTGAAATGGTTTCCTGAATCAGGGCCATAAGAACTGCAGCGGGTTTCTACATGGAAGGGATTATCCACAGGGCCAGTGCAAGGAAGTTTGGCGCCCTAGGCGAAACTTCCATCTTGCGCCCCCCCGCCTCCCAGCCCTGCGGCAGCTCCCCGCCCCCCCCCCCCGCCCTGAGGCGCGCCCCCCCCCCGTGGCAGCTCCCCCTTGCCCTGAGGCGCCCCCACCCCCAAATTTGGGTCTGGACAAGAGACAAAAGCAGCAGAGTCCCTGCCTCAAGGAGTTTACAACACATGAAGGTTTATTGATAATGATCTATTTTTGCCCCCATATCTACCCTGGTTGAACTCCCAGCCCTAAGTCTAGGACCACACCCTGCTCCTACACCGGAGCAAGTGCTGCTCCGGATTTACTCCAGTGTCCTGAGCTCCCCCACCCATTGCCTGGCCCTGGTGCAGAGGGTGAGTGGCTGCTGTCTCTGGGAAGGGTCTTTGGCAGGTGGCAGCCAGGGGCAGAGGACAGGAGCGGGAGCCCGGAGCAGGGCAGTGCCATGTGAACGTGCTGCCTTCGGAGTAAGGGGTGGGCGCAGGATGCTCTCACCTGTCTCCGGCAGGTTGCTCAGCACAAACTCCTTGGCCGCAGCCACGTCCCGCTCCCGGGTGACATCCAGCGGCAGTACCCGCAGGTGGCCGAAGCCGGAGGTGGCTTCCTGCAGCAGCCGCTGCGCCCCTTCCCTGCCCGGGCAAAGGCAGCCGGCGAAGACTGTGAAGTCCAGGCGGTGTAGGCGCAGCGCCAGCAGGTGCCCGAAGCCGCTGTTGCAGCTGGTGATGAGCACCGCCCGGCCGGCGGGCTGCAGCGCTGCCTGCCGCAGGAGCCTGGCCAGCAGCGCCAGGGCCAGCAGCGCCAGGGCCAGCAGCAGCGTGGTCGCTTCCCACATGGTGGCTGCGCAGGAGCGGTGCCAGGGTTTTTGCGGCCCCCTAGGTGGGGGGTCCTTCCACGCTCCTAGTCTTCGGGGCACTTTGGCGGCGGGTCCCAGAGCAAGTGAAGGACCCGCCGCAGAATTGCCGCAGAAGACCCGGAGCGCGGAAGGACCCCCGCCGCAGAATTGACGCCGAGGGCGGCAAAATGGCGCCCCCCCAAATCCTGGCGCCCTAGGCGACCGCCTAGGTCACCTAAATGGAAGCACCGGCCCTGATTATCCAGCTTCAAGCCCCCATTTCAGCAAAGGACTGAAGCACATGCTTAACTTGAAAGATGTACTGGAGCCCATTGACTTCAGAAGAACTTAAAGCGTGTTTTTGAAGTGCTTTTCCAAACAGGGATGCTTTCCTGAATTGTGGCCAGAATGAATAGATCTCAGAGTTAAATAAGTTCTAGTAGAATGGCTACCCATCTTCCACCTAAATATAGCTTTGAACTAAAAGCAGAGAAGTTAAGCTATCATGAAAGCTAGGCTGTTCTTACTATTTGGGAAGGTGGGGAGTAAGAAAGTAAAAATGTGCAAGTTTAACCAAAAAAAGCATACGGCATCCTTATGTCACATCTAACCATTTTTTTTAATGTAGGGAATAAAAAATTGCTTAGGTTGATCACTCATGTCTACAAACTTACAAGTGAATTTTGAGTTATCCAGCCAAAACCAAACAGAATTAAAAACCCAGTATAAAAATCACAAATTGAATTGGTTGGCTATATTTCTCCTTCAGTATCTCAGACATCAGTGATGATTAGGGGCTAATAAATCCTTCAATATTATCCCACATGTATTCTAGTGTGGAAATATTACTTTACGAGTTAAATGACCTCAAATGAGCCATTATAAACAGGCATAGTGGCAAGAAGGTTTCATTTCACTTTGCGTTCTCAGCCCCTTGGTTACTGTTGCTTGGAATGTAAAAGTATCTGGAATTCCATGAGTTTTCCAGTAAAGTTTGTACACTTTCTTTGCTGTACAACTGTATAGCCCAGTTTTCTGCAGCTTGGTCCATTTTCATTTTTATTTGCTGGATATTTGTTTTGCTCCTCATGTCTACTTCTTCCAGAGCAGGTTTTTGAATGATAGCATAATGTGAACTGTGGGTCTTCTGCCACTGTATTAAGGTGCTTTCATCTGTAGTTAATATGGAAATCACATGTAGCATAATTTAGTCATGGTTTCTGTTTGCTGTAGGCAAGTTGCAGGGGATATAGCCATAACTGCATATTTCAGGGTTCATCACATGGTCTTGAGAGATGTGGGGGAAGCTTGGTAAACTCAGGACCAATCGGGCGGGCTTCTGCAGTCCACCCCTGCCCAAATTCTGCCCATTCCCCGTGCACAGTGGAAGCATAGCAGAGCATTCTAGACTGCCTTGTAGTGAGGGGGAGGAGTTGAGATGCTGAATACCCTTCACTGGTATTAATTTCAGTGGGAGTTGGTTTCTCTCAGTCTTTTCCTGGATTGGTCCTCACTCAGTAGTGAAACCAAGTCCAGATGTTTGGAACAGCTCTTCCCAATTACACTGTAAATATTTCAACATATTGCCACCACTAGTTTTATAAAACTAATGCTATCATTCCAGTTTCACTGGCTTGGGGATCCTCTATCATAGATTTCAGATAAGCACTGAACAGCAATATGGATGACCATTTGTTTAGTATTATCTCTTGAGGTCCCTTCCAACTCTACATTTCTATGATTGTGTCTCCAGTTGTACATCTATATAAACTGTAAGCAAAATGGAGTTTATTATGGGTGGATTATTCTTGCAAACACAATGGCTGGGTCTACCCTAGCGTACTTGTGCTAATATATCCAAGCAAGGCTACCAATCTTTCAACTCCTCTGGTAAAATTGGGAATGCTAGAGTAGACTGGGTTCTAGGCAATCACAGCACTGTGTTGTCTAAACCGCATCACTGCAAGTTTACGCAGTATGGTGATTAAAATTCTAGCAGCTGTCTGGAGCCCTGTCTATGCTGGCGCTACTGCTGTTGCTATGATCAGTGATAAGTGAAATGGTGGCTAGCAAGAGGGGGAAATTTTATACCACAGGCAAGACTACATTGTCGCATTCTGACCTCCCTTAAACTAGTTTTAGACCATTGTAGCTCCATGGACTGTGAATTACTTCTGACGTATGCCAGTGTAAATAATTGGAACAAAACGGTTGGATTTATTATACCACCCTAAATGGTAGATGATTACCAGAGCTGAGCAAATAATTTATTTTTCAAATGAAAACTGAATGTTTAAGTTTACAAAACAAAAAATTGGGAAGAAAAAAAAAAAAAGCTTGTTTGAGTCAAACAAAACATTTTGAATGTCAGTTTGAATTGACATTTTCTATATGGACTGGTTTGACATTTTCTAAAATTGTTTTCAGGGGTGTTTTGGGTGGGGGATGGTTTTTTGTTTTTTCGTTGGTTTGTTTGTTTTTTTTGAGCAAAATTATTTACCAGATTTGACCCAAATTCTCAAATGGTTCTGGTGCCCCCAAAATGCATATTTTGGTGAATTTACTGTTG
The DNA here is from genome assembly GCF_028017835.1 of Emys orbicularis. Classification (NCBI taxonomy): domain Eukaryota; kingdom Metazoa; phylum Chordata; order Testudines; family Emydidae; genus Emys; species Emys orbicularis. The sequence continues at coordinate 57,450,414 of NC_088692.1, forward strand.
GCCAAAATAATTTTGCCCAGCTGTACTAATAATCACAAAAAAATTAACAGCAGACATTTCCGATTACCTCAGACCAGTTACACTGGATTGACATTGCTGTATCTGAGAGCACAATCAGACTTGGAGTATGTGTAGAATTTTTCAATGTTTCTTGACATTTATTGTGTGTGTTTGTTTGTTTTTTCTTAATTTGTTACTCTAAATGTTTCTCAATTAAACAAAATAACCCCAAATTACTGATTTATTTGCTAGCATTATTTTTCCTTACCTTTCTTCAGTCTGTTTAATCTTTGCATAGACTGATTTATCTTCCCCACTTCCATTTTAATTCCTCTATCTCACACTTGGCTACCTAAGTAAAACATTTCCCCCTTTGGGATTTCATAGCCGCTTGATTCAGAATTTCACTTTTATGAAAAACCTTTAAAACATCATGGATAATCAAATGAAATGATGAAATAGTCCCCTAAGGAAAAACATACTTCAATTTGTAAAATATTCCCTCCAGATGTCTTAGAAAATGTTCCCTCTCCTCATGCAATTCCCACTAGCAGTACAACATGCTTTGCATTTGTAGATCATTTTACTAAGTGATAGGCATTAGAACTCTTTAAAAACTCCATAATCTTTCACTTGCACTCTGTTTCACCTAAGGGATTTCTTTTGGGGACAGTTACCCTCAGAGATGGGAGTGGATACAAATCTGTTTTTTACGCTAGACTAAGTGCTGCTACATAGAGCCATATTTTCAAAGGGCTGCCTTAGATATGCAAATCAGGTAATTTTACATGCAAATAAGTAGACCAGTACTCACTTTATTTGTGAATATTAATATGAGGGGTTGTTCTTGCATATGTTGCCAGTGCAGTTAAGGGGGTTCTTTTGAAAACCTGGCCCATACACCTTAGCTGCATGGTTGGATGTATGAATGCAAGTGTTTCAGATCTGATGCATGTCTTAGAATATGAATAGTTTAAGTAAAGCAGCACAGTGTAGAGTGAGACCAAATTAAAACCCTAGAAACAAATGCTGAATCCATTTTTTTTAAATCTCAGACCTGTATATCAGGCAGAACACTGGCTCTGGACACTCCAGAATTTGGCAGTTTAAATTCTAGATGTCAAACTAACCTTTGCAAATATTGTGGAGTATTCAAAGTCAGTGACCAAGTCTGGCCCTTTATAGAATATCCCTGATTTTCAGTAAATTCAGACCCAAAACTCAGACTTGTTCCAATCTGGAGTTTTGGGTTCAGGCCCATCCTTGTCATGTAATAAGCCTGTTCATAATCTAGGAAGTTGGAAACTACCAAATTAAAGCTCTCATTGTCTCGATAGCTGCATACCCTGCAGATGCTCTGGGAGCTGCAATGTGGCTCTGTAATTCTGATTTTGGTCCTACACAGCTTCCAAGACTCGTCTGCTGGACGGGGGCTCCACCATCTCATATCTGGCAGATAACAATGTGCTGAGGATTCAGGCCCATTATGGATGGATAAAGTTTAAGCCTTACTTGGACATTTGCATACTTAGTTATTTTAATGTAAAAAGTGAAATTTTGCAAGCTAGCAATACAATAACTTACCTATCGGTGTAAAAATCTGACATCATGCTTTACAAATCAGTGACACATATGGCCTGGTCCCGAGAGGTCCTGAATTCCCTTATTTCCCATTGACTTTGGATCAAAGCAAGTAACAGACAGCAGAAAGAAAAGATCCTATTCAATATCAACCTCCTTGGCTAGCTCCATAAAAGAAAAACAACCCCACAGAAATACGTTTGCTGTGTCTGAGTGTATATGTTAACCTGTGTATTACAGAGTTGTAATAGATCTAATTGGGCAGGCATTAGCAGTAGTAGCTGAACGTAGGATTTTTGTCTAGTGGGAAAGTACAACGGGGAATTGCAACTGTATTGGTCACATCCCTAGTAGTGAAATGATGCATTTCTGTAGTGGTTCAGCGGCAGGGTTCCTCCCACTCCGGGTCCATGGGAAGCCAGTTGGCCTCACTACGTCGCTGGACGTTGCCTATCATGGGGAATTAGCAGCGCAGCAAGAGTCTCTAACTCGGGCCTGTAGTCAGAGGCTGAGCAACAAACGCAGTTAGCCCAAGCCCTCATGCTGGGTGAGGTAATGAGTCTATAGCTCAGGCCTGCTTCAGGGCTGAGCAGCAAGCACAGTTAGGGCCACAAAGGTCTAGGGTTCGGGCCTGTGGTCAGGGCCGAGCAGCAAGGGGTTTGGGCATCCTAGCTCCGGCGGATGGTTGACAAACACTGGCTCCTTGGCCTAGAGAGGGAGAGACTGGTACCCCAGGGTTGGGGTGGCGGCGGGGGTGCAGGCCCACATACTCCACTGCACCTCGGCCCAGGGCCCTAACAGTGGCAGCGGGATTTGCCACTGGGTCAGCGGGGATCCTGACCGCAACACGCTGACCTATGTTCAGGCAGTGCTGCAGCCAGACAAGGGTGAGCTGTCCCATGGCCACTTCCTAACTCCCCCTCGGGTTGTACCTGTGTCTGTAGAGGGTTGTCCAGATCATCCGGGTAGAAGGCCCGTGGTAGTGCTGGCAGCTCCTTTGCGGTCGGGTCAGCATACGGCTCTGGCCAGTCCTCAGGTCCCCAGGGGCCAGCAGCAGTCTCCCAACTTGGGAGCAAGCAGGAGGCATCTGGCTCCTCCAGCAGCTGCAGCCCAACTGAGCTTTCAAACCCGTCTTTTATACTTCTTGTCCTGCCCACTGACTTCCAGCGGGAGGGGTGAGCATGGCCTGGCTCTGCCCAGCAGGCTCAGTGAGGGGTTCCCCCCCCCTCTGGGTCCATGGGAGGCCACTCTGCCTCACTACAATTTCCTATGTTCTTGTGTTTCTGAGTATATATCAAGAGTGCCCAGAGTGCTCCCTTTGGTTGTGGAGTTCATATAAAACCAAATTGTAAATATATAGTACTATTAGTTACACACACGCATCATAATGTAGGGATGCATATGTGTATGTGCACGTGCCCACATACTCACACATATTTCCCTCACTGTTCTGCTTTGGCTAGATCTACCACCTTTCAAGAGTTGACTTATTTCGGGTAGTGTCCCCTAGCTGTGAATTTGATGCACACCCTCTCTTCCTAAGCAGAACATGTTTAATGACAAGTGTGTTATGGGAGAATTGTGGCCTCCAGATCGGGGCATGGAGGGAGCTCTCCGTACACAGATTTACCCCTCTTCCATTAAGAAAGAGGTGAATAGGGCAGCTAAGACAAGGGAAACAGAGGCCCCTGTCAGGCTCAAGACTCAGGCCCAAGCCTCTAGGGTCGCTGTATTGGGTAGCCTGAGAGAAGCACAATACCCATGGTATTTCTGAGTGAAGGTGCATATATAATTCTAGATCAGCCCTACACACAAGATACCAGTTTCTATCAGACATGCCAAACCCGTGGAAAAAACACAGAGATTGGGCTTGGTTTTGGCTTAATTGGCTTGTGAGTTGCTTGTTGGCTAGTTTTTGGTTTGTAGCTTGTTGCTTGTTTGGCTTGTACCTTGTTGCTTGTTGTAGCTTGTTGCTTCTTTTTTTTGATCGGCTCTCGGTAAGCAGGGGCAAGGGGCAAGCAGGGGCGAGAGTCGGGGTGCACAGCGGGCCTTCCACAGTCCCAGAGTGCATGCCGGGGGGATCTAGTCACATAGAGTGTTGGGTTCTTAGGGATTTACTTGTTTTGGCCTTGTTTTCAAATGGGATTAGTTTGATTTTTGGCTTATTGTGAAAGTCGGGGTGCTTATTTACCATGTGAAAGTTGGCAACTATGGTTTCTATATATGGACTTTGGATGCAGTACGTTCATCTTTACAGAGCTCTCTGAATTCTTTGTCATACTGACACCTGCCAACAAACATACTTGCTTGACCATATACTTTTTGTATAGACTTCCCTATAGTTAATGGAAACTGTCAGTTAGTTTTGACTCAAAGTGAGAAGGCTGAACTCTGGTCAGTTACCTAGGTGTAAGTTTGGGTGAGCAGAATGTACCCAGGTTTTGTATTGAAAGAGTTTGCCATAATTGCAAAAAAAAAGTTGAAGTAATATTTGTTGGCATTTAAACTTTTCCCTGCATGCCAACCAGCGTGGTGCACAAGATCCAAACTCACTCACCTATTTTAGTGTTTGAAGCAGAGTGAAATGTAAATAACAGACAATCAGCATGAAGCATGACAAGGGACTTTTAATAATTTATTATAATACAACTTCCTCTAATAAACAAATGCTTTATTAAGATAGGGTTTTTTTTTTAAATCCACAAATGAGTGGGGGGTAGATTATACAAGGTCAAAGTCTAATTGTGTGAGTCTCATAAGGCTATAAAAGGTGCTCTCAACCCCTATTGATCCATAAGAAGGAAAGGCTAAGAATTAGATGCAATAGGTATTTCCTGCAGGCTGGGATTATTGTGTCTTCACTATTGCTGAACTAGTCTCTTTGCTGTCTTTCTTCAGAACCTGGTGATTTGTGCAGTTGATGGGATGGGAGAGGACTGCTCTCCCACTAGGAAATGTTCCAGATAGATGAGCCAAAGGTCAGGTCTACACTACAAATTTATATCAGTATAATCCACACCCATGTGCGACGTAGTTATACCAACCTAACCCTCCATGTAGACAGCACTGTATTGACTACCATCTCTCACGTAGGCAGATTAACTACACCGATGGGAGAGCTCTGTCCCCTTGGCATAGGGAGTGTCTTCACTTAAGCACTACAGCCGCGCTGATGCAGCATTTAAAGTGTAGCTGTGCCCTAAATCTAACAGTGCCCTTGTGTTACTAAGAGGAAAGAAAACAAAGTTTGTCACATTTAGCTGCCTTTTCCTACTGTGACTAGTGCTTAAGGAAGGTCTTTAGCCATCTCTGCTGTACCCTTAATCACACTGTCAAATGCCATAGAGGTTGCAATATGATTTGGAGACATTTCCTGTGTTTACATCTCATCATTCATGGAAGCTAGAGGGATCTCTGTTCCCACTCTGCGGTATATACAGCAGATTGATCACTCTAGCATCTGAGCACAAACTGAGATGCAGCCAATCCACTGAAGTATCTTACAGATACCATTAGATGTGATTATTGCCCGAAGATAAAATAGGAAGGGACCTAGGCTCTCAAAGTGTATCCACCACCCTCCCTCAGGGCAGCAGGCCTCCAAGGGAATAGCTAGCCTGTTGTATGGAAAAGAGACAGCATGGGCACCCTCCCATCCTCACCATGTTCCCTTTGGATGTTTAAGGTCTCAATCTTACAGTGCACGATGGGTGTGGGAGACTTTCATGGGATCCAGGAAGGAAAGGCTAAGTCATGGAGTCACTGTTCCCTGCATTCTCTGCCACCCTTTCACTATATCCACGTGTTCTCCCTTATGAAGGCTGAACTGGCAGGGAGCAGTGGGGCTTTAAGTTAATAATAGTACTGTCACTATGGTCTGTGTAGTACCTTTAAAACAAAGCAGAAAAGACTGAGGTGAATGGAGCTGCACTTACAGCCCCACCTTGTATTCTCCTTCCCTTGTTTATATAGCTATTTGTTCCCTTCCTAGAGTTGTTGGGTTCATGCTTTCTGAAATGAGAGGCTAGCAGCTGAAATCAAAATCACTGTCTTGACTTCTCACCATAAAAGTTGTTCAATCTCAATATGGCTGTTTGAATTCAATCGGTCACACAACCGGACACACTTCCCAAAATAAGTCAGCTGGCCAATCCTCCAAGGTGACGTCCACCCTCTTCTTCTCTGAAGACCAATAGCAATGGCCCAGCATCTTGCAGGGAGGACCCAGAGTAAGGGCCTCATCCTCCTGAAAGTGGAAGTGATCACTTGTCTTCTCTGGCTATAAGAGAAACCACTAGTTATTGTCCCTAGTGTTGTGCCCGTGTGTCAGGGGTTTCACTATTCTTTATATTGTAGTAGCACCTAAGAAATCCAGGTCTCCGTTGTGCTAGGAGCTGTACAAATACAGGACAAAAAGAGGGTCCCTGCCCCAAAAAGCTTACAAGGTAAGCATAAGACAACAGGTGGGTACAGACCGACAGGATCACAAGATAACAGCTAAGGCTTAATTTAACCATTAATTGAAGGTTTTTCTGTTTCCTGGGCTAGTATCTTTGTAATCACTGAGTTCCTACCCCAATTCTGAACTACCCACTCGCCAAACCAAAGAGAGTCATGCTTTCTGGGTTTTGGTTATTAATAAAAAATATTAATCCCAAAATACTACCGGAAGCTCCAGGCTAAGCTTTCCCTTCAGGTTTTGCAGCTCCTAGGGTTTGTTTCCCCAAGGTCTGCTTGTCCTAAACCCTAGTTTCCTTCATCGCTATGAAGGATGCTCCCACCTCATTTATATCCACGTGTGACAGCACACCAGCTATGCTAGTGTGTCAGCAGAACCTACTTAACACTTTCCCTGCAGGATCAACAACAACTAACAGGCGCGGGTATTTCAAGCAAACACTGCCAGCCTGTTACACACTTATATTTATCTACAATAGTTCCTCCAGGTAGAGTCATTAGGTAGGTTGATCATACGTGATGCCCAAGATTTGTGATCTCAGAGGCCTTGGAGAATCTCTGACTTGAACCTTCACTTCATCTCAGCAGAGTAATTAAAGAAGTGAATGCAGATAATGATGTACATGTAAATATAGTGTCTAAACACTTATCTTGGATTTTGTCACAGCTTGAAATATATAACTAGCCCGCTGCTTCCAGTTCTCAGCTGCACTATCATTTTATTTAGCTGTTTGTTAGTCTCCTATGCTATTTACAGACACTTGGATACTACAGCTCAGCTTCCAGTGTGGTTCTGCTCATTGTCATCATAAGTTTATATTAAAGCAGGACAGTCACTAACTGATTTCTTATATCACAACTCCAGTAAAGCTGTGCACGTCTAAGGCTATTACTGTAATAATCAAAGATCAACATTTTCAACGATGGATTCTTAAAGTCAGACACATATCCGTACTTAGACACCTAAATATGGGGCCTGGTTTCCACTGGAACTGAGCACCTGCAACTTCCTCTTAAAGTTAGAGTGAGTTGTCGGTGCTTAACAACTTTTGTTAATTAGGTACTATACTTTAGGAACTTCAGTTTGAAAATTGCAACTCAGCATGTTTTAAAATAAGAGGCTGACAGTGAAAAGCAATTTGAAAATAAGGGGTCAGAACTGTGATCGGCACTTGAGAAACAAGCATGAGCCCTGAACAAAAATTCATTATGTTCTAAATTAAGAGAAAATTAGCCTGGAAGTTATGCAATAAAAGTTGAGCACTCTAGATTAATAGAGGGTTTTTTTTTGTTAGTCTTTCCCATGTAACTCTCCTGTTAAGTGAACATTCACAATGGAAACAGTCTAGAGTATCCTATTGTTTCTGGTCATGCCACACCATCTCTTTACATTGGTCTCTATTTGCAGAATTACCCAGCTGAGTGATTAACAAAAACAATAGGTAAAATATATTGTGTACAGCAGAACCAATGTATATGTGTTGGCAAACAACTACTATGAGTTTAGCTTGACTTCTTAAGTAAAACTATTAATTACATGTTATTGTGCTGCACATTGATGAATTTCTTTGTGGTAGAAGAATTGTGCACATTTCGCTTGATATTAAAGCCTTTTCTCTTTGATGGTGGTAGTTAAAAAACAAAGACAAAATATGACTGTCAGAACTGAGGTTTGTTTTTTTTTCCTGAGAAGACATAATTTATAAATTAGAAGCAGTATGTCTAAGCTAAGAATAAGCTGGCAGGTGGTCTTCTGAACTATGGTATGAATTTTGTCAAATATGATATGAAAAACATCATCTTTTCCCAGAAGAATGAGTGTTTTTTCTAGTTTCTTCACATCACTCAGAGCCTGAGCCTGCAATCTTTCTTCACTCATGAGTAATCTTTACTCACTGGAGTCAGTAGGACTGCTCCTGTGAATAAAGATTTCGGAGACTAAGCTTTTGGTTCACATTTAAGACTAAACTTAAGCCCATTTTGGCTTCAGCAGTTAGCCAGAATTCAGGTCCGGGAAGGGGTATTTCCATTAGGATGAGAAATCAATTATGTGGGCCAGGCCTATTCTAGGTATAATCTTGGTTATTTACAAAAAATGTACATAAAGTCCTGTTTGCCTGAACACAGTGGAAACAAACAGAAGCAGGCAATGTCCTTGCTCAGAAATCCCCACGTCTGCCCCTCCAATGAGCTCTGTACTACAGAAGTTCTGTGTCTCTGCTTCCCCTTAGGGTCACTACCCATCCTGGCTGTCTGCCTCTGACACACTCAGGCTACATCTACATGTTTGTGAGTGTATAGGATTGTATGTGTACTTTTCTGCCATAACCCTCCTATTGTCCACATCTGTAGCCCTGAAGGACAATATAGTGTGGGAAAGCTAGCATGCATGAGGGGTGTGAGTATGTACATGACCCTGTACCTATTTCATAGTGCAATATGGACAGGAACAAGGGGTGTGTAATGAGTTACATGTATCAATAGTCCTCCAGTGCCATCCCCATAATGCATTGAACCCTTTGCTGCCTGACCCTTACCCAAAGTTATAAAGGTCCCCCCCCCACACACACACACACACCATTGCCAGTGATAGTAGAGACCTGAACTGAGCATTGAAGATCAGTTCTTCCTTGAACTGTATTGATGAGCACTAGCAATCATGGATCATGTTCCAAGAGCTGCCTCCTGGTCTGTGGAGCATACCTGGATGCTGATCAGTATGTGGCCGAGTGCACTGTCCTCCATGACTTCGCCCATACCAGCAGGAACATACCGCTGTACCAGGAGATTGTGTGGAAGGTGAAGGAGGCAAGCACTCACCAGACTCCATCCCACCACAGGATGCTGTGCTGAAGGGTGAACAACTCTACCAATCACTCCAGCAGGAGATCTAGTTGGACTGAGTGCTCTCACGGGCTGAGAGTACTGAGTCTGAAATGACTCATGACCTCCTCCTCAAACCTGCTGTGCTCCTCATATGGTGGGACACCAATGAGGGGCAGGGTGAGGAGGCAGCCCGCACCTTGCAGGAAGTCCCGGAGGAAGCCCTGGGAGACCCGGAAGAAGAGGAGTACATTATTCTGTACTTCTACCTGGTGGACGTGGTTGAGGACAGCCCCCTAAGGAGCCTGAAGATGACACTGAGCCACGGCAGGAAACAGATTCCAAAGCCATTAAGTTACAATAGTCCCACACACTCCCTGGCAATATCCCCTCTTGTTCCAATAATATATGCCTCAAGCTGGCTCCCCACCACACCACATGGTCCCTGAGCAAGACAAGGCTGTAAAGCAGTTATTTAATTGAAGTCCCATGAACCACTGTGTCTGTGCATTCCTTGGCCAGCACTCTGAACAATGCTAGGCCCTGGGACCTGTGGACCAGTGGGGGAGGGATGGCTGAAGGAAGGGAGGGGCAGGTTCTGAAAGATTTAACCTATGGAGCCTATGCCAGCATAGCCCCCTAGTGTAGACACAGCAATAGAAGACGTTTCTGTGCAGTGTAGGAACACCACCTCCTTGAATGACGTTAGCTATGCTGAAAAAAGCACTCTTCTGTCAGAGCAGCTGCATCTAAACTAGGGGTTTTGTTGGCATTTGTCAATCAGTGGTGTGTTTTTCACACCCTTGATCAACATAGCAAAGCAATAAGTTTTAAGTGTAGATCTAGCCACAGTCTGCAACTGATATTTTAGCCCCTGAATTTCAACAAGGGAAACCCCTGTTAATATTTCTAGGTTTTGCTCTAGTTTGCTATTATCTTGGACAGTCACCATCTTTGTTTGCAGTTACATACAGTTTTTACTATAGAGAGAGCCTTGAAAGCCTCCAAGAGTGCTCGTCCCACCCATTGGTTTTAACAAGGTCAGTGTCCTCTAGGTGGCAGCCCATAAAGCGCTATTCATTCTATGAAGTCTGGTTGGGTTTAGGTGTATGACGTAATAATGATCCAATAGGGCAATGATAATCTAATACCTCAGTTGAGCTCGCCAAAAAAGCGTGTAGAATATTTAGTTATTCACAAAAGGCCTAATCCAATTATTTAAAGACTTCCATTGATTAGGGTTGTGCCCTGAATTCAGAAAAGTGAGCATGTAGTAGTTTAAACTTACTGTGTTGTTTGACATTTCCCATTCTAAAGTACCAGAGAAACATTCTCTGAGCAGGCATTACTTATTTTTGTGAATATGCGTCGTTTAGCCAGATATACCACTATACTCTGCTTAAAAGAAGTGTCCGTTTCATAATGTATAATATAACATAATATAAAATATAATGGTATATAATAGTGTTAAGAACCAGGAATAAGAACAGAAGAATCCATTTAATGTCAAGCAAGAATGCACATGGATATTGATGAATATTGCTTTACCACCCAGTCAGCCAATCCTGGTGCAGTTGCAAGATTAAGATTAAGATGTTACTGTCTTTGAGGAACAGTGCCATTGATTAACAGCCAAAGGTGTGGCCTGCTTTCCATGCCCTACTCCTCAATCCTATGTTCTAGGAAGACAAGTAAAATGGTTGGTGGTGGTTTTCAGACAACCACTATAAACTGGGCAACATTTAAAACATACCACAGCACCAAAAATCACCCTGGCCTGGTATTAATCCCAATTTAAGGTATGGAAACAGCTTCCCTTAAAGCAAATACAGCCCTATCTAACACATCCCAATGCTGTAAATCCTAAAAAGTCCTGAGACCCAAATTTAAAAAATAAAACAAACCAAGGTGCTTTTTTCCATGGTTGCAGGTGATACGGAGAGTCCAGAGAATGTCTTTCTCAAATGTGTAGTTAAAACATCCTCCATCCATGAATTGGATCAAGTTTGACACTTTCTGGTTGTTAGCATTGCTCTTGTAGCCATGTTGGTCCTAAGATATGTGAGAAAAAAGGTGAGTGAGGTAATATCTTTTATTGGACCACCTTCTGTTGGTGAAAAACTCAGAGAAAAGCTTTTGAGCTCCACAGAGCTCTTCTTTGGGTTTGGGAAAGGTACTCAGAGCATCACAGCTAAATACAAGGTGGAACAGATCCTTGTGTTTTACAGTCTGGTCAAATAAAAGATATTACTTCACCCACCTTGTCTCTTTCCTGGTTGTCAGGCTGAATATCCAAACTTTAAGAGTTTGAATGTACCTCTGTAGAAGTTGTCCCCTCGTTTTCTCTCTTTCCCCCCCCCACCCCCCCCGCCATCCGAAGCAGTAAAATATTTGATTGGTGGATTTTTTAATCTTTGTTAATTTGAAGGTTTGCTTCTCATTACCTTGCACTTTACTGCTGTTTCCTCTAAAACCCAATTTTAGCCTGGCTGACTTCAGTGTCTGAATCACAGTCTGAAGCTTTGCGGTTTGTTCCCAATTCCTGCAGCAGAAGATTGCACTTTAAATAGCTTTGTTGTTCCTCTATTTCATCAAGGAGCTGAGTTAGGTTTCCTGATCTGTTGTTGGGTGCTTGTTCCTTGTGGTTGCACACGATGACGTTTCATGGTACAAAGTTCTTTTTGCTGCTTGTATTCTGTCTTGGTACTGATACATTCAGGATTTAAAACAGAATAATATATCAGATCAGTGGCTTTACAATCTTTTATCTAAAAGTTTATTAAAATTACAGGTGGCTGAAATTTTTCATCCCCAGGTGTTTTGATGAAAAATAGCTTCTCCCCCCCCCCCATATATGAATTTTAAATGAACATTTAAATTTCTTTCAAAAATTTCTATTTTGGAATGAAAAAGTTGACGATTTTTTTAAAGGGATCGCCCCCCTTTCTTTCAATGCCCACCCAATGCCCCTGCACCAACACATATACAAACACATACACTCCTTTTCTAGTGGCAAAACAGAACACCAAAAAAAGGTGTGGAGCAGGGGTAGGCAACCTATGGCACGCATGCCGAAGGCGGCATGCGAGCTGATTTTCAGTGGCACTCACACTGCCCAGCTCCTGGCCACCAGTCCGGGGGACTCTGCATTTTAATTTAATTTTAAATTAAGCTTCTTAAACATTTTAAAAACCTTATTTACTTTACATACAGCAACAGTTTAGTTATATATTATAGACTTAGAGAAAGAGACCTTCTAAAAATGTTAAAATGTATTACTGGCACACGAAACCTTAAATTAGAGTGAATAAATGAAGACTCGGCACACCACTTCTGAAAGGTTGCCGACCCCTGGTGTGGAGAATGAAGAGAAGGAGGGAAATCACCCAAACCAGAAAATATGAATGGAAAACTTGGGGAGGGAAAGCATTACCACAAAATATATTTAATGTGTTTCAATGAACTCTTGTTAAAATTAGCTGAAAGTATAATATTGTGGCATCAGTATCTCTGAGCTTTGTGTGGCACCTCTGCCCTCCTCTTGATATTTTTAGCACTACTTCTCCTTTTATGTCTTTCTGTTCTTCCCAGGTGAGGTTGCATTATAGGACAAAGTACCTTTCTCTGTGACTCTCCTGTTTTCCACTGCCCTTTAGTGGCTCTTGGCACTTTTCCTTGAAGCACTAAAATGAGTTTTACCGGTATCCAAGCTTCAGGCACCATACTGCCAGAAGTCTCTCATGACACTGGGGATCACAGGAGCTACAAAGAACTCTGAGTTCTTTTGAGAGGCATGATTATGCAGTGGTTGTCATGCTTTGTGTCTTTACGCTGTGTGTTTTCGTGCTACTAAGGGAGAGGTGAATGGGGAAAGAGTTAATGTCAGCTCTAGAGCCATGAGAACAGACAGAGTCCTAGCAGCATACATTGCCTGGGGCCAGGCTCCCACTTGGCATCTCTGGTGTTGTTGCCTTTGCTAATCCCTTTTGGGTTGGCTGCATGTGGTCCCAGTGTAGAGTAAAAGAGTGGAGTGACCTTCCACCTCTGTTAGAGGTTGTTAGCTAAAGACAGTTAAAATGGCAGTACTGTTAATATTGCAATCATCCTGATAAAGGGATTGGAGGTCATACCTGAGACACTTGAGCTAATTGGGTGCTGTGGAATTCACAAAGGAGAGACAGATTAAAACCTGAATCACATGAACCCTCATTTAGATACCACTGCAGAATAGGCAGAGTGTTCTCTGCCCACCCCACCCTCTATTTATCTTTTGCTCAGAAAATGTTGTTGAATTTTAAGAACAGCTATCAAACATGCATAGACAATATTGAAAAATTCAGTCACCGAATAATACATCTTCAAAAAGAAAAATGTTACCAGGATTATGTCCTGTTATAAGATATTTTCCATCACCAAATATGAAGAGCTCTTGCATTTTCTAGTCTAAAGTCTTGTGGTCATTCCAATGTTATCTTGTATTGTCCCAATCCAGTAACAGTAAAAGCTGTTTTTTTTCTTGTTTTGCCAATTAGTGCATGTTTGATAGGGAAGCTGGCTGTTGGTTAAAGCATGTTTCTGGGTTGTTTATCCTAAGATAATAGCCCAGGCTAACAAGATGCTGAGTTATCACATATGGAAAAATAATTCATAGTGAATTAAATATGAAAGAATGGAGTAAATCTTCTGACTCTCAAATATTTAGAGTTAGTTTTGTCTTATTTAAAGCCAGTTGGGTCAACAAAATTGCATAAAGATGGTTTGATATAACAGGTATATGTTTTTTTTAATCCTTCTCATGATGAAAATTACATGTTTGGACCTTACACATATCATGAAAAGATAATTTCTGTATTAGAAAATACTGTTAGTTGATTACTGTTAACGTTGAGCTTTGACGACCAAAGTTATCCCTAGAGTAACTCCCCTGACTTCAGTGAATTTACATCAGGTATGAATTTGGTCCAGTGACTTTATGTGAGCAATCTAACTGGAATGTGTGGCCCTTAAACTTGCTATGAATTCCACATGGAGCTGCACATTCTGTTCATAGCAGGACCAGGACCTAAAATTGTTGCTAAATTCATTGATAAGTGTCTCTTCAACCGGTCTTTCTGCACTGGTAAGAGGATTCAGAAATATATTTGAACCAGTGAGTATTCTCTACATTGAAGATGTACAAATTTGCAAAACAAAATCAATCTTACTGCTCTTCAGGGTTCTGATAGTGGTCATTCCACATTACAGTTATCTTCTGGATGACATAAATTCACCACTCCTTGTGAAGAATATTGAAGAAAAAAATTAAACTTTCTCTTACTGTAAGTGTATTATTTGGGGTTTATATATATTTAAATTTTGTCTGTTGCAAGTGCAATAACATGTCTGAAATAGAGAAAGTGATATTGTTATAAGAACATCTAGCAACCATTCAATATGCTAACTGGATTAGTCAGGTAAAGTTAATGGCTTGAAAATTCAATTTTCAATGGTACTTCATTTTTTCTTTTTTAAAGAAATTTCTTTTTGCAAGTACTTAAAGATGAATTTACTTTTAAATAATGGGACTAAATCTACCAGCGAGAGTACTATAAAGCCAACACGCTTGTGGGTATTAAATCATCTTTATGCAGTTTTTATGGTGTCCATTTGATGCAATGCAATGCAAAAAAAACAAACAAACCCCAAACAAAACAAAATTGAGATCTGGAGACTTGAGACTAAGCCAGAAGATTTAAACATCCACTTTCCTATTTTATTTCATTTTTCCATGCTTTACTCCCATTGTAAATCATCTTTTCATAGGAAACATCAGATGGCTCACATTTATTAGTAATATTGAGGTGGCTCTTTTTTTTTTTTTTAAAGACTGTCTGGGAGGATTTCAATAAGGAAACAGTTAAGGACTCAGCTGCATTCTCATATTTTAAAGGGCATGCAGTAAATTGAGAAGGAGAAAACTACAGCATGTTAATGGCATGTATTTATAGTATGGAGATTCTGCCTTACAGTATTTTCACTGTATTTCTGAGAATCTCTTCTATCAGTTGTTGTATCTACAGAGTGAACATTTTTCTGTCAATTTTTTTTAGTGAAATGGCATTTTATTTTTAGATGAAAGACCCACTGAGCCCCATCTGCCAGAGTGGTGAAACCCAGCGGAACAGCAACAGCACATCAGAATAGGTAACACTGTTTGTCTAGAATTCAGCAAACTATTTCTCACAGCCAACCCATGACTTTGTGAATGGGGCAGCAGACAAGGGGTTATATGAACTCACGTACGTTGGAGCACAAACATGTCACAGCTGATTTTAATCCTTAAGCCACTTTTTGTTTTGAAGGTTCTTGTTTGATGCAAGTACCTAAATTTAGCCATATTTTTGTCAGCTAGAAACTATGTTACAGAAAAGAAGGCTAGCAAATCTCAGCAATGTCACACTTTATTAGTCATGCAAGCACTTAAAAGCAAGGTTGGACACATAATTCCAGAGATTTGTGGTGGCAGTTCTTTAAAAATGCCACATTGAGCCTTTTAGGATTTGCCTCCTGAAACTGGACAAGTTATAGCATTAAATTTTATGAACAATGCAGCTTTTTTATGTTTGGAAAAAAGAATATTTAAATCCCAAAGAAAACCTCAGCTGGTGATGCGTGCTCCTTTTTGCTACGACATTGAGTCCATCACATTTTCTATCAAGTTCAAAGGAAGAAAAATTTTATTTTCTGATACTTTGCTATCTTACTTGGGTAACTTATATAGACTGTCAATGCAGGTTGAGTTACACAAATAAGCTAAACTGAACCCTGGCATCAAGTTTTAAACATTCTCCCTCTATATTTTTTTAGTCTGGCTATCTGTCATTGTTGCATTGTTCTATTCATAATGTTAGAGGCCAGAAGACATGCTATGCTGTTAGACAGCAGTTTCAGATACTGCAGCTCTAAAAAGGAGCTTAAAAGCACAAAGCAGTTCTGTTGCTTCTATGTCAAGTAAGGATGTATTAAAATGAATAAATAAAATAATAGTGCCATGTCTATCATTTTGAGTTGCCCACCATGGTGAGTGCAAAGGAGAATAGCTAATCAGATGTTTTTATTTTTTTCTTTATCCTGTCCTGTCTTTTTAAGTTCTCTTAAGGTTACACAGAATTGATATTAGAGATTTAAAATCACAGGCTCACCAAATATCTCCAGCCCCAATGTCCTTGAGCCTATTATTTCTTTCCATTACATAATGTGCTGCTATTTAACCAAAGAGAGGTAGTGAGCATGCTAACAAACAGCAATATAACAAATAGAATAAAAAGGGGGGGAGATAGCAATTGATATCAATTTTCTGCACTTCATAACTTCCAATTTATAAGGGAAGTTAAGGACATCAGGGAAAAATCTCTGGCTGGCAGGGCAAAGGGCAATAGGGAGTTTTTAAACGATATTAGGAACAAAAGAAATCCTAGCAATGGTATAGACCCATGACTAGATGGAGATGATAAAACTTGTTAATGATGTAGAAAAGGCAGCAGTGTTCCATCAATATTTTTGTTCAGTATTTGGAAGGAAACAGGATGATGTACTGGAATTATGAGGATGATGAAGTACTTTGCAGCCCATTAGTAACTGAAAAGAATGTTAGACCACAGTGGGCTAACATTTTAAAATCAGCAGGCCCAGAAAGCTTGCATCAAAGAGTTCTCTCAGAAGATGTCGGGCCTGCTGATGTTAATTTGTAATCAACTTGGAATATCTAGGAAATTCCAGAAGACTCAAAGAGTGCTAATGTTGTGCCAATATTCTGAAAGGACAAGCAGGATGACCAGGGTAATTATACACTGGTTAACCTGACATCAGTCCTGGGCAAAATAATGGAAAAAAATATACAGGATTCAACTGATGCCAGTCAACATGGTTTTATGGAAAACAGATCTTGTCAAACCTGATTTCATTCTTTGATGAGATTGTGTTTGGTTGATAAAGGTAATTGTGTAGATGTAATATACATAGATTTTTGTAAGGTGTTTGACTTAATACTGCCTGACACTCTGATTAAAAAATTAGCACTATAGAATATTAATAGAGCACACATTAAATGCATTAAGTACCGGACTGATAAATCTTTAAAGGTAGTTGTCAATGGGGAATCATCACTGAATCGGGGTGTTTCTAGTGGGATTCTGCAGGGATCGGTAAGAGGCCTGATGCTATTGAGCATTTTTATCAATGATCTGGAAGTAAGTATAAAATCACTGCTGATAAAACGTGCAGATGAGACACAGATTGGTTGAATGGTTAATAATAAAGAGTACAGAGGATGATCTGCCTCTCTCAGTAAATTGGGCCTATTTACATTTGATTGTATTAAAACACATTTGGTTTGACGTTTAAACATCTAGGAACAAGGAATGCAGGCCAAACCTACAGAAAGGGGGACTGTATCCTGGATAGCTGCAGCTCTGAAAAGGCTTTAGGGGTTATATTGGACAAACAACTGAATGTGAGCTCCAGTGTGATGCTGTGGCAAAAAGAACTAATGCAATTATTGGATGTATAAACAGGGAAGTAGAGAGGTGATTTTTACTTCTCTATACGACATTAGTGAGACAATATTAGAATACTGCATCCAGTACTGGTGACCACACTTTAAAAAAAATATTGAAAAACTGGAGCAGGTGCAAAGAAGAGGCACAAAAACTGTGCGTCTGGAGAAAACAACTTACAACAAGAGACTTAGGGCTTGTCTACACAGCAAGTTAGTGCATGGCAAGCCAGGATGTGACTCTACAGTGCACTAGCTTGCTGTACCCTCACGGGACATGTGGAACCTGTAATAGCACACTGAAAGTTCCTATAGAAGTACATCAAACCACACAGTTGAACTTGTAGTGTGCTGAAGCAGGGTCCACAAGGCCATTTTCACTATATTGGAACAATACGTTGGGATGACAAGGAGAGCCACAAAATGTAAAGCCATGCACATGGAGGACAAAATGAACAATATAAAAGCTATAAATACAGATCAGGACATGGGAATAAAGGACTTGTCAACGGTAACTAAATTATGATGACACTGGGCCAAATTCATGAATATCGAACAATTAAATTCAATTTTTTTTACCCCTTCCCCAGTGATAGGACTAAGGCTTCCACTTTCACATAGTATTCTGTTCCAAAAACTGCAACTATGAAACATCAGCATCAGAGAATTGCACTTAACGTGGTTCCCAGTAACAGATTTACAAAGGCAGCACAATGTGAAGTTGTAGGGAATTGAAGCCTTGAGGCTGTTATCAGCATCCCTTGATCCCTACCTGGTTACAGAACCTCATCTTTCTGTGCCAAATCCCATTAGGATACCCCAAAATGACAGATGGCTGTGCCTAGCTGCCATTCGGCACAGATGTGATCCCAGTTTTTGGATAAACAATAGAGTTTGTATGTAGTAACCTAAATTTTCCTGGCATAAATGTAATGAATGCCATGATACAAGTAATGCAGGTGGTTAGTTGTCTGTTTGGGGGGCTTTTTTATATTGTGAATCAGGGCTTTTGTACATGAGAAAGTTATCTCATTATAAGGTAATGTGTGAATTTTAAACCCCCATAGTTAAAGCAGTTTAACCCCCTGTGTAGATACTCTTACTCTGGCATGAGTGACTTTTCTTTTTTCCAATTTAGCTTATGTCACTTTTGGAAGCAATTTAAACTAAGCTGCCAAAAGCCATTCATATTCTAGAATAAGAATGTCCACACAGGTACTCTTACCAGTATTATTATAACTGGTGAAACTTTTCCATGTAGACAAGCCCTCCATTTAAAAAAAAAAAATTATTCAACTAATTGTTAGTAAATGTTTCATCATGTTGTAAATATAGGGTTCTTAAAAATATGGCAAACTGGCCCAGCTAGTGTGTAATAATCTAGTCTTCTCCATCATACAGTTGATAAATAGTGGATGTTAATACAAAATAATCATTGACTACACCATGGTCAAAGTGCCTTGCTGTTATAGGATCATATTGTGACTCTTAACCATGGCTCTGGCTGGCGACCAGGGTGGACCTGTGTGATGTCAGCAGGAGCACTACAGAGGGATTGTGCCTTCTTCATACCTCACTTTCTTGGAGTCTTTTACCCCAGGGCATTAGCAATGGATGGTTCCTATGATTGGAAGGGTGCAAGGTCTGTGATTTATGGCTGGAGGACACTTCATGCTTTCTCTGCTTACCTTTTACATCCACCCAGCTGCCAACCACAATCTGGCTACTGTGTGGTATTTGCCCACTTTCTAATGGCAAGTGCTTGTAGTAGAGCTTATTCTGTAAGGGGACAAATACACACTTAAGAGCACATGGCCCAGACTCTCAAAGTGACTAGTGATTTTGGGTGTTCAAGCTGAAACACCTTAAAGGGACTTCCTTTTCCAAAAATGCTGAACCACTTGACCTCTGAAAATCAGACCTCTTTAAGGTGTCTCGGCTTGTACACACAAAATCACTAGTCACTTTGAAAATTTAGGCCAAATGTGAATATTCATCAAAACACAAAATATTGTGCATGTGTTATACATGTATCTTACTTTTGCATTTGATGTTCAAATGGAACTCGCCTGTTTCTAGTATCTAGATGTGAATCCTGTTTAACTGCAGAAGTAAAGCTCTTCATTTTACTCTCAAAAAGATAATGCACAGCTTACACAGGTAGCATACAAACTCAGAATGCATGCAACAAATAAATGAGAAGAGTTGTTTTCAGAAATACAGTTTGCTACAGAATTAAGATGGAAAAGTTGTGCTTTCTGGGAAAGATGAGAAATATTATTTCTTAAGGGAATTGACAAAGGAGCCCTGCTGTTATTGAAGATGATGGAAATTTTCAGTCAATTCAGTGGGGAAGAATTAGGTCCTAAATAAGATACTGAAAACAGTAGTCAATGAATCCCAGTAGTGGCTGACTGTGCTAGGGGACCAAACTTTAATATTTCCCCACCAGTAAAATATGGGGAAATGATAATTTCTTAGCTCAGCACAGAAATACTTACCAATTGATTTCTGCAGCTCTGTTGTGAACAGTTGGACATGCTTGTTAACTTTCAAATAAGTCAAATAAACCTTCCATTTACCAAAGCAACCATTTCTGGACTTCACTCCTTTTGAAAAGGAAGAATGTAGAACCATGCTACCAGCCAATGTACATGGCCAAAATCGTAGTTGTGGGCTCTGCTGATGAAGTATTTGAGTCCAATCCCGCTCCAAAATGAAATAATACAGGAAAACTTGAAGGACTGTGCATTGTAATATACTTAAAAAAACAAAAAACAAAACAGAACAAACTTTTAGTTCTGCGTTGTCATTGTCCCTATATGTAGTGCACTTCAGGCTGTGCATGTGTTCCATGCATCAAGGCCAGAGATTTTTCCCTTGAGGTGTCTGTCTGGTCTGCACATGCACACCTGCTTGCATCATGCTCTGCACTGAGGGAATAAAGGGGGCTGCCGGACCACCACCAGCTTAGTTTTTTCTTACTGCTTGTAGTCTAGGATGGAGTGTTGACTTCTTCCGCCTTTCTCTGTAAATAATTTTTAAAAGTCTTTTTTAAAGTTCATAGTAAGCTATTTTTTTGGTAGAGTGAGTTAGGAGATAGTTTTAGGGATTCGATTCCCTACTTTTGGAAACCCTCTCGCCAGGCCAGGGAGCTGTTGCTGTTAACTCCCTTCCCCAACCTTCCTATGATTGCAGGAGAGCATATCAAGGATCTTCAACTTAAAAAATTGCATGAAGTAACCCAAACCTTTCACGATCATGGACTTCCATGAAACCTGCTTGTCTTGCCTGGGGAAAACTCACATCCCTTCTAGGTTCAGTATCTGCAGGTTTTTCCTGAGTAGGACTAAGCAGTCCAGGGAGTTTGGGCTCTAAAATTTCTTCATGGAGAAAGACATGAAGGCAAGAACAACCTCTGACTGGGGAGACACCCCTGTATGTTGGCCTGAAGGAAGTAAGAGTGGCCCTTTTTTGGTCCTGGATAGCTCAATTCCTACACTCCCACCACTGGCTCTGAGAGACTCAGGAGAACAGAGACAGAGCAAATACACTATTCCCATAAGGACAAGAGGGAAGGCTCCCCATCCAAGCCCTCTAAAAGGAACAGAAATACCCATCTCCTACGAAGTCATGCTCCAAGGCGGGACCATCTGGTTCCAGGAAGAGCCGGAGTGGGAGTTTCTGCAGAACCAAAACCTTCACTGGTACCACCAGATCCAGCGCTCTCTACAAGCTATGGAAATGACTCAACATTGGCTTGCTTCCTGGCTCCAGAACACTTTCTATTACTCCTGGAACCAGAGTCACCTTTCCTTTCAAGACTTCAGTGTCTGGTCCCAGGACTTCAGCCAGTACCGGTATCACTACAGTACTCCACTCTGCTCCTGTCTACAAGTAAGGGTCAAGCCAGACTGTCACTGGTACTGTCAATGAGTAGAGACAAGTCTTCACCACCTCCTCGGATACCAGTGGCTTCTCCACTAGATCTGGGCTCTGAATAGTCAAAGTCGGAACAGGTCTGTAACAGACACCCACTCCCAAACTATCCCCCAGGGAGCACCTGGAGGGGATTGAGCCCAGATGGGACATCAGGAGTCTCCAGGGTATCTCGCTACTCTCATTCAAGAGAATATCCCCCTCTACAGCCAGTAGTACCCATCACCCTGGGGCCCTGCAGTGAGGGGAATATGAGATTCCACAGTGGCAGTACTGGGCCTTGAAGATTCTCAAGACTACTGCCCAATATGCCCACCTTGTAACACAAGGAACTCAAGCAGATCTAGGGCTCCAAGAGTAGAGGAGGGACGTCTTCAGCCTCCTAAAGAGGCCCAACTTCAGCAGCATTAGCAGACAAGCAACAGGAACAAGAGGAATCTATGCTTGTGACCTCTTCTCTTTTTCCCCAGATGAGGTTGAGGTTCCAGCTTCCCCACCATGCCTTGGTGATCCTAAAGCCTTCAGAGTCACTTCAGATCCCCATGGAAGCAGTTCAGGAGGCACCATGCAAACTGCTGGATATCTTGCATAGCTTGGCTCTGAGTATAGTAGCACTTCCTAGTAATGTGGCTATCCTCAAACCTGCCAGGGCCCACTGGCAGACACCTGCCATGATCCCACCAGTATCTATGTGGACTGAAAAGATGTATCTTGTACCAGCAAAAAGGTTGGAGTACTATTCGCTCACCCACCTCCCAAAGCATTGGTAGTGTCAGTGGCCACCGAGCATAGCAGACGGAGACAACTCAAGGCCATGCCACATAAGAAAGGCATTTTTCTCAGCCTCCCTGCAGTTTCAAGTCTCAAACTGCTAAGCTCTGATGGCCAAGTATGATTTTATCATCTGAAAGATTGGCAAAGCCAGCCAATCAGGTGCCCCAGTATGTTAGAGACTAGTTCCAGGCCCTGACTGATGAAAGAAATCTGGCGATGAAATCAACACTTCATACTGGCTTGGACATAGCAGACATGGTGGCAAGGTCCATGCTGACTGCTGGTGTGATGAGACTTTCATTGTGACACTCCTTTTTGGGAATCTCTAAGGAGGTTCAAGCTGGCAGAGGACCTTCCATTTGAGTGTGATGCTCTGTTCACTGCAAAGACGGATGAGTGTCTCCACTCATAAAGAGACTTCCAAGCCACATTGCAATCGCTGGGTATTTACACACCTTCACTCAAGAAGAAATCCAGTAAGCCGCAATTTAGATGACCAGCCCTTACATACTTTTTATCTTCAGAAACAGTATGTTAGCATCAAAGGACAAACAGAAAGGGTGCATGAGGTCAACAATCTTTCACTTCCCAACCACTACCACTCTCAAAACCAGCATTTTCATTGGACCTTTGAGAACCACACACAATTTGTCCCTCTGGATCTGTACAACCCCTATGGTATTTCCCCTCCGATTGAAGGCTGAATTTCCAACTACCTATTTGCCTGGATGCAAACCATGTTGAACAGATAGGGTACACCATCCAGTTCTCTTCCATCCCCAGTCCCCACCCCCTGTCCTCCTTCAGGGACCCATTTCACAAGAGGATTATTCTGCAGGAGGTAGAGGTTCTCCTTGAACTGGAAGCAATAGAACTAGAATCTCCCGCAGCAACAGAAATGGGTTTATACTTGAAGTACTTCCTCATCTCCAAGAGGACAGGGAGATAGAGACCCATTCTGGACCTCATGGAACTGAACAATTTCATCCGCTGTGTAGCATTCAGAATGGTGACCTGCCATCCATCCATAGAGCCAGACAATTGGTTCACAGCTGTCTGTCTCAAAGATGCCTACTTTCATGTGGACATTCATCCAGCACACAGGAGATTTCTAAGATTTCTGGTGGGCCCCTTTGGGCTCTGAGTGGTGCTAAAAGCATTTACCAATGTGCTGTTGGTGGTGGCAACTCACTTTCATTGACAAGGGACAATAGCTTTATTTAGCTGATTGGCTCCTGAAGAGACAATCACACCAAGAAACAAGAGAAGCAACCACTGTACTTCTAGATCGCTTTGAGATATTGGGTCTCAGAGTGAACCTAGAGAATTCCACCCTGGAACCCTCACAGTGAATAGAATGTATTGGGGGAAGGCTGGATACTGTAACGGCCAGGGCATACTTACCAGACAACTGCTTCCTTTCCATCATTGGGCTTATAAAGTGAATCCATACAAGCTGTAGTTTCTGTGCTGACCTGCATGGCACTTCGGGGTTATATAGCCCCAAGTACTTATGTGACACTGTTTGCGAAGCTTCACCTGAGATGTCTACAAGCCTAGTTGTGGATTATCTATACTCTAGCAAACATAGTCTTGACTTGCAAGTTTCTAATTCCCCAAAGGGTCTTAGCCTCCGTTACTTGTTGGGAGGACAGAGGAAAGGTATATGTGGGGGCACTGTTCAGCTTCCCAGTTCCAACAAAGACTATAACCACAGATGCTTCCCTCTTAGGGTGAGGAGCATGCATGGAGGGACAAGTTTCCCAAAGAAAGTGGTCCCCTCAGAAGTCTATGCTTCACATCAATGTGTAGGAGCTAAGAGCTGTCCGATTGGTCTGTAAACAATTCCCTCTTGCATCTGTAGCCAGTCAATCCAGGTGTTATCAGATGCTATCATGGCGTCTATTATATCAACAAGTACAGAAGAGCACACTCTTCACAGCTCTGCATGGAGGCTGTTGCACTTTGGAACTGATAGATTCTCATTTAGGTTACCCTGACTCCTACCAAGGGTGTGCAACACCTTGGCAGATTATCTGAGCAGACATTTCTCCACAGAACACAAGTGAGCGCTGTACAGTCCAACTCTCCAGGAGGTGTTTCAGGTGTGGTATCTCCCATCCACAGATCTCTTCATGTCCCATGTGAACATGTGCAAGGAGTTTTGCTCCAGGAGGGTTGCAGCCCAGCCTCTCTGGGTGATGTGTTTCTCATGCAATGGTCAGGAGCTTTGCAACACCCATTTCCCCAAATTACCTTATTACTTCAACTGTTGAGGAAAATAAGATAAGACAAAGTACAAATTATCCTTATAGCACCAGGCTGGGCCCCCACAATTCTGGTACACTATGCGTCTGCAACCAACCTCCCCTCTGCCTTCCTTTGATACATCAACTATTAACCCAGGACCAATGATGGACTTGCCACCCGAACCAAGCCATGCTTCACCTGATGACATGGTATTTGGATGGATGTCAGAGATAGAAAAGGTCTGTTCAGCTGATGTCCGGGTTATCCTGAGAAGCAGTAAGAAATGTTACGAAAAAAAGTGCAAAAGATTTGTTTTGATGTGACCAGTGAGGAAGCTCTCCTTTTATGGGCAAAAATTCCAGATGTACTACTAGACTACCTCTTTCTCTTAAAATCCTGGGGGCTGCCTAGTAGTTCCCTCAGGCTACACGTGGCAGTCATCCATGTGTTTCATCTACCAGTAGACACCTATTCTGTATTTTCCTACCCTGTCAGTGCCCACTTCTTGAAGGTATGATTCAAGTCTTCCTTCTGGTGGCAAAGTCTGTACCAGCCAGGGACTTGAACCTTGTTTTAGCAACCCTGACTAAGTCACTTTTCAAGCCTCTGGCATCCTGCCCTCTACGTCTCTCTATGAAGGGACAATACAAATGTCTACACTTGTAGACAAGTTATTACAAGGGGAGTGACCTATCTCTTTGGTTTTTCAGAGGAGTAATCTAGGAAAACAAAATTACAAGGGAATCTGGAAACATTGCCTCAAACTGTCAAATTCAATACACTGCTGATATTTTAAAATCTATGATGAGTGCCACAATATCATGCTGATATTGCTGGTAGAGTACAGTATATAATCAAGGTTGTTACATGTGAGTATAGCAAGGTTCTCATCAGGCAGTACAAAGATAAAATACCCATTAAGAAGAACTTAAAAATCTAAAGCCCCTGTTCTGCAATGTGTTCTGTACAAGTTAATGACTTACTTGTGGTCCTGTTTGGTCGTATAAATGGACCATAAGTTCATGGCAAGATTGGGCCATAAAAAACAAGTGATATATAAAGGATGTCGAAGGGTACAATCAAACTTAGTATTTATACAAATGTGCACAATTTCTGTTTCTTGTTGCTTTTTTGAAGGAACAGAAGGCAGTGGACGGGAGGGTTACAATAATGCAAGACTGGAGCCTTCAAGGGCTGGGATGGGAATTTTGGTGTCCTAGCAGAGTGAAAAGGACAATCTTACAAATGTTATGGAGCAAGAAGCAGCAAGATTTGAATTTTGGTTCCCCAGATACTCAAATAGTTTACTCCACTTCTGCTGTGACCCCCTTTGGGGGTAGGTTATGAAATGATATAAGGTATATGCAAATCTGTGCCATATATCTGAAAAACAAAATAAAAGAAAATCAATTGATCTGTCCCTCCCTACTATGTAGATCAGCATCATGCTTGTAGTATGAATACATACACACAACACAGCAGAATTCTGGGACACAATGGACAAGCATAAACCAGCCATCTGTGATGTCCAAGAAATGCAGCGGGGAATGGGAGGGGAGAGAGAGAGTTTGAAATCACATAGGTGTGGAATGCTCTTTGACCCCTAATGTTTGGAATAAAGGAGCACATAAAACTTGCCCATATATTTAGCTACCTTTAAGAAAAACAAACAAACAAACAAAACACCTTGCTGGTCATGTTGAACTCGTACTCTCCTTAATGTTACAACAGCACAAAATATCTTTAGAGCCATGTAAAACGTTTTGTATTTGATTTCCAGCCTGGTTGGAATCCCAGCCTCACTTTTGGTGACTGCTATTTCGCAGGCACAAATTAGCATTTATTGAGCTAGCTATCTGAAATACAGGCTCAGACAGATCTCTGAAAGGTATCACACTGCACCCACAACTATTTACTTATGCACAGTGCAGGCTCCAGAAGGGAGGCTAGGCTTTTTAAATTTGAGCTCACATGTGTCAAGTAGAAGAAACAGAGACAAACTGCTTCCTGACTTTTTTAAAAAATACAGAGCAGTTTCAAGTTTCACAGTAATGAAACACAGCACACACACTTTAATAGCCATCCTGCTTAACAAAATGACTCCAAAACAAGAGTATAGTGAGGAGCAGCAGAAATATAATGCCTTTTTTAAAAAAGCAGCTGGCTCTTATTGACGTGATCAGCTGCACTCAGACTCATAAGAGAGAACTTGAACAGAGGAAAATCTCTGACCTACAATTTGAAGAAAATGTTGGGGTTGTAGTGGAAAAAACTTGGCTTATTAGCTTTATTAATTGGAATACTTAGGTTGTTTAGATTGAGCATTTTAAAGTGTTGTTTTGTTGCTTGTTATTAAAACTTGACCATGTAATTTAAAGAAGTTTGTGGATGATTTCCTGGCCTCTGATGGGATTGTCCTGTCTAGATATTCTTAAATCAGCCCTGCCAAAGTAAACTTAGTTTGGGGTTTCTTCCAATACTTGTAAAGTATCATTTTTGGTTGTTGGAATGCACCAGGTTTGACCAAGAGTCAGGTATTTTAAAAACATTTCCCCAAAACTTCCAGAATTGTGTTTAACCACCCCACCCTCCTACAAGGTATTGCTTTCTCCCGCATATTGTTCTACTTTGTTAAAAACCTCCAGTTTACTTTTTGGGAATTAAGTATCCAAACACTTCCAGCAAATGGTTACAGTTTTGATTAGCCTCAAACGCCACCAAATTTGGATCCAGACTCAGATTCTGAAAACCTCAAATTGTGAAGCTCTTCAGAGCTGGAGTTGTGAATGGCCCGATCTAAACTATTTTTTTCCTTAAATGTTAAAGCAAATGAATTGAATACTCAGTCCTGTAATCCTTTTTGGTGAGCATACATACACACCCCTATTACATGGTTATCACAAACTAAGAAGAGCAATTTTTGTGAGCGCCTGTTTACAAGATAATACTGCATGTCACAGCATCACAGTTATCAGCTACACAGCTCATTTCAGCTATACTTGACTCGTCACCATGGTATCCGAAAGCTTCTGAACTGACATGGCTTTTTTGTAGGAGGCCTTTTACAAGTATAAAGCAATTCAGAAATATTTTTAATTCTGTCATTTGAACCAAACTGAAGTACTTAAAAAATATTGAACCCTGTCTATGGATGATTTTTACCCAGCTACGAAGTATTTCATGCTTAGAGCATGCATCATACTGAAACTTTTAGGTTAATATACTTGTAATGTATTTTCAATACATGTATGCAGTACAAGCATTCTGAGCTGCCAACAGATGGTGCTGGTGTGACTTACACTTATCTTGCCCAATATGCAAATCTAGCTTCAGGCAAAGGGTTTTAGGGCTTACCTCTGTGCACATAGTTATGAAGCATCATGAATTGATAGCAGGAGATTGTTGTTAGGATTTTGTCAGGTTTTTAAGGGATTTCAGATAGCTGTGTTGTGCCCAGAGAAAAGTGCTAGAAAGCAGGTAGGGTTAGTATTGGGAATGGCCTTAGGGGTTTTGATCCTAGGAGAAGCATAAGCACATATATATAAAAACCCAGTATGTGCTCTCGCTGAATATCACTAGTTTTCCTCTATCTCTACACACCCTTAATTTCCTCTAGTCTTCTCTTCCCTACCTGCGACCACCCTAATGCACCAGGGGAATTTGCCACAGCATACCTATCTGTGTGGCTTTTGGGTCTCTGGTGATGCCCCTGCATGAATGAGGAAGCCAGGGGATGGAGTTTTCAAAACCTAAAGTGGAGGTTTGGGGAGTAGATGGCACCCTGCAGAGACAGGTGTGTTAGAGTCTGGGGCCTATATAGCTGCACTGGTCTAAGGGTGCCACAGGTAAGCGTAGCCTGTTAAATCATCCAGACTTTGTGTTTGGAGCTACAGGGAGAAGGATTGGGTGGGACAAAGGGAAGAAGACTGTGACACCCATGTCACTCAGTGGAATCTTAGCCCAGTAATTCATTTATACATATGTAGCTTCACTCCAGAAATTAGTTACCAATGGCAGTACCGAGTCTCATGGGAGTTGTACTTGTTTTGTAGCTGCACAGTGCAGCTAAGTTGGAACTTTGGTACTGTCATGAACACTGACAACAGGAAGGGAAGATGCTTGTAACTTTAGCATGCTTTTTCCTCCGCTATTGTCCTGTTCAGTTTCATATGGCTCTGATACACATGGTAGTTGTATCTTGATGCTACCTTTAGTAAAATAATCTACAGAAAAGCTTGAAGGTGAATAACTCCCATCCATCATTGGATAGTATCTTACTATACCATTCATTAGAGTGGTTAGATAGTATTGGGTATTAATTCCAAAAGTACTGTGAGAAAAATGCATTAATTTATTTAATCCATCAGAAAGTATCATTTATGGGAGTTCTCTTTACAATTAAAAAAACCTTCAACCCATTACAATTGTTATATTTACATGTTTTATATATTTTAAAAAAATATTTGATTTTGGTGCAATTGATCAGAATAAATAGAAGGAGAGATGCATTTGTAGTCTTATTCTCTTTGAGATAAAATTGCTAAATGCATCAGTGATGATGTTTTTGAAAGTGAATGTAGAGAACATTCTGAATTAAATATTCATGTTTAAGCTTTTATAGGCAATCCAAATAAAGCTTTTGTGTTTTTTTTCCACTAAACAAAGCAGGCTTAATTTTACTCAGCCAAATTTAACAGGTTTTGGCTCAGTAGGTACTAAACTGTGGTTTTATGGGGAAAAGTGCTAGTAGTCTATGATCTTAACTCTGTTGTACAACTCAGAAGGGCAGGGCCAAGATGGCTTAATCTGAGCTATGCACCTCTCAAGCTGCAGAGGTTATACTGCTGTACACCTTGCCCCCAAACTGCACCAGTCCCCAGTGGATCATCCAGCAGTCCAGGATAATTGAAATGCAGAGCACTCCAGTCACATACCCTTTCCTCCTCAGTAAAACGGGACGGTGGTGGTGACCCGCATAGGACTATTACTGTAGCCCTACACCAGGGAAATGCACCTGCACTAGGAATGTTCTTGGTTCCTGCCTTCCAAGAGGAGTGGCATCAAGAGCTCAGAATGCAGTCCTGAATCAGGGCCCGTCTGTTAATTGCTTTCAAAATGGAACAGCAAGTGGTAAACCTTCCTAGGAATGCTGTTAGTTACAAGCATGGTTAACATAGTTAATTAATTACAAATGATGTATGCAATTATTACTGAGAAAAGGAACTTAAAAGCATAAAAACTAATGAGGAAAGGAACTACAGGAGCACAAACTCCAAAGACATCAGTTATCGTTCTTCACTGATATTCTTCACATTAAATTGTGAATGTTTTTACCCAATAAATGTCTGACTTTCAGAAACATGCAGATATATGACTAGCTTGAAAAATCATACACAAGAAACAGATAGGAAGAGCCTTTCAATTTTTGTCTTCATGGTGCATATACCTTAATGATACCCTGCTATGAGACAGAATGTTTGGTATCTGGTTGTACTGAATTATTTGAATAAGCTACGATCAAACAATGGTGGTTTATAATACAGGGGTATTTAGTTATAATTATAACTTTAATTATATTGAGGAATGGTACAAATGTCTTTCTCGCTTTCCTTCTTTTAAAATCTGAATGCCATTAAACATTTGAACCTGGATTGAAATTATAAAATCATCACAAAATTAATAAAACAAACAAGCTTGTGATTTAAATATCTTCCACCCAACTTTTCTCGGGAGTGGTGGGTAATTTTATACTTAAAAAACAAGTGGGAGTTGCTTGAATTTGAAAGTAATGAAGTTAAATTACCTTTTAGTACTCAATCATAATTAAACCTTGAATATCTGATAGCCTAGCCTCAGCAGCAAACGTGACTGTCCAAGTTTGCCTGAAATGTGCCTCACTTGTAGATTGTAGACCCTAGATCCATAAACTATAACATGCCATGAAAAAAATAATCAACCAGTTCAAAATGTTCAAAAATAATGAGTTAAGCCCCACAAAATCATGATTGGCTTAAATCATGTGATTTAAAACGAAATGGGTTTGTTTATTTGCCTCTGTTATTTCAGGTTTAGGGTTCAAATTGTCAAGCTTTCTCCAGCACAGAAGGCCTAGAAACTTTTCTTTTAGATGAAAGCTGAGATTCTCTCATAGTTACAGGACTCCAGTAGCTGGGGCTTCGAGAGACTCCAAATATCACACAACTCTCAATAAAAACTGAGAGAGTTGGTAAACCACTTCAAATAATACTTTTGAGGGTAGTGTATATATATATATATATATATATATATATATATATATATATATATATATATATATATATATAATGTGTGTGTGTGTGTGTGTGTGTATGTGTGTGTGACATTAAAATAAACTGCTCACAAAGTTACCAAGTTTTTGATTTTAATATAAAGCTAAATCTACTTTTATAAATATTCCAGTATGTCTTCATAATAGATCTGCCAGCCCTGAAAGAGCAACATCACACAATCCAGCTATATATATAATTAGTTTTACTTGATTAATATAAAAGAGAAGCACAGTACAGAAAACTGGTGGTATTCTCTTTGCTGCTGTTAGGAGTGTGCTTGGATAGGAAGAAAGCGGATACACTGGTGGTACAGCTACACTGGAATGAGAGACCTGCAGCACGGCTGCCCCTGGCCTGGGTCAGCTGACTTGGGATCATGGGGCTCGGACTGTGGGTCTAAACATTGCTGTGTAGACGTTCGGGCTCTGAGGCCTCCCCCGATGTGGGGTTCTAGACCCTGGGCTCCAGCCCAAGCCCAAATGTCTACACTGCAATTAAACATCCCCATAGCCCAAACCCCACAAGCCCAAGTCAGTTGACACAGGGCACTTATGGGTGTTTAATTGCAGTGTTGGCATCCGAAAGTGAACAAAACCACCAAAAACTTGAAGGTAATTATAACTAGCAATACCAAATACACATGTAGGGTGAAATTCACCTCTGAGAAGAAGGGGCACACTCAGGGCTTATGCACCACTTAACTTCCATGTAAATATTCAAATTAGGATTTCATATTTTTTTTTTAAGTTGCATTAAAAAGACTAGGGATCTTAATTTTCTTCTCATCCATAAGATGGCAGTTAGCAGGAAAGGCTCAGTGTCCAAACTGAAAGACTGCTTGCGTGTTTGCATATTCTAAAGCTGCAGCTTTGGTTGGTTTGTTATTTATTTATTGCCCAGTGTGCTAAGAACACCATACGAGCAAATAAAGAAGCAAGGTCACTGTTGTAAGGAGTTTACAAGCTAAACTGACAATGAACATGGGATAAGAACTGATAGGATTTTTTTCTTGCAGAAAATTTCAACTTTTTGGCAAAAAATGGAAGTATTTTGGCTGTAAACTGCAATATTTCAGCTGAGAGCCAAAATAGTTCAATTTGGAAATGCTGCCGCAGTGCCTCCTGTGAACTGTACTTGAGGAACTTCATATTCCTCTTGGTCTTCTACATGCTGGGATTCCTGGTCGGTCTGTATCTCCCAAGATGCACTATGGTCTCTCATCTTAGTGAAAGGAAGCAGTGTATCATGGGATAACCAATCCAACTGTGGGATCTGACCCATAGAAGAGAATGGGGACATGAGGAAACCAAACTACAACTCCCATGAGTCACTGCTGTGGCATTTCCAAATCAAAATATTTGTTGTTGGGCATTCAGTTTTTTCATGACAAACTGAAACTTTCCTTGGAAACAAGATACTTCTATTGATCAAATTTGGTCAAAAACAGTTATCTGACAAAACAATTTTGACAGAAAAGTTTTGGTAATGGGATGTTATGTGGGATGCAACAAAAGCAAGCTGATCCAGATGTGGAGATTGGAAAGTATTTTTTTTTTACTTATTTAAAAATGTAATGTGTTGTAAAGTCTTCCTCACCATGGTAAGTGGAGTTAATAGGCTTTGTGGAAATATATTGTAATGATTAGGAAGAAGAGTTATACCACTTGGATGGAGCAAAGGGGCTAGGTCAGGGGTCGGCAACGTTCGGCACGTGGCTCGCCAGGGTAAGCACCCTAGCGGGCCGGGCCAGTTTATTTACCTGCTGACGCGGCAGGTTCGGCCGATCGCGGCCCCCTCTGGCCGCGGTTCACCGTCCCGGGCCAATGGGGGCGGCGGGAAGTAGCGCGGGCTGAGGGATGTGCTGGCCGCGGCTTCCCGCCACCCCCATTGGCCTGGGACGGCGAACCGCAGCCAGTGGGGGCCGCGATCGGCCGAACCTGCCGCATCAGCAGGTAAATAAACTGGCCCGGCCCGCTAGGGTGCTTACCCTGGCGAGCCGTGTGCCGAACATTGCCGACCCCTGGGCTAGGTGAAGAATGGAAATGGACAAGAGCAAAGAAACAGGCAGACATTAAGTTGCAATTCCAGGGCAAGGACAAAGATAAATTTCCTACACCATGTCCTTTCTAATGAATGAAATAACAGGTTCACTCAGCTGCCTTATACCAGTGGTTCTCAACCAGGGGTATGCATATCTCTGCGGATACGCAGAGGTCTTCTAGGGGGTAAATCAACTCATCTAGATATTTGCCTGGTTTTACAACAGGCTACATAAAAGCACTAGCGAAGTCAGTACAAACTAAAATTTCATACAGACATTGACTTGTTTCTACCGCTTTATATACTATACACTGAAATATAAGTACAATATTTATATCAAATTGATTTATTTTATAATTATATGGTAAAATGAGAAAGTAAGCAATTTTTCAGTACTAGTGTGCTGGGACACTTGTATTTTTATGTCTGATTTTATTAGCAATTAGTTTTTAGGTGAGATGAAACTTGGGGGGAAGGGGAGTACAGAAGACAAATCAAACTCCTGAAAGGAGTATGGTAGTCTGGAAAGGTTGAGAGCCACTGCCCTAGACAAGCAGATTAGATTGATGATGGTGGCTTGCTGTGAAGCAGTTAACAATTTTGGCCTTGAAGTGGTTTATATACAGGCTTCAAAGCTGACATGCTAAAGCAAAGAATGGGAGGCCAAGGCACTTCTCTATGTAATACTGTTTTAAAGTCTGTTCTGTTGCAGATGCAAAAAGAAATGTTTGCCATCTTCTCAACGAGAACGGCTATAACTTGTTCTTTTTAGTGAAAATTGAGATTCTGTCTTGCTCTGGAGGGAGGTCTTCAGGAAAACCTTTAGTTCATAGATTATATGGGTTTTCTGAATGCACGGGGTTTTACTTTCCTAGGCTTCAGTTCATCATGGCCAAAAGAAACTGCAGGCTGACAGTTGTCTGTCTCTTGTGCTGTGTTACTCTGACATTCAAGCTGTCTGTTTTCCATTCAGTTGCACTGTGAGTCTGACATGAGCACTTGGTAAAGAAAATAGGAACTGTTAAGAACCTGATGCTCATAACATCCATCCAGTGGAGGGTTGCTCCTGGCATCAGGTGGTCAGGTTCAAAAGATCAGCCTCTTATAACAATGCTATGCCATTTTTAGCCTCTGATGCATAGTAATAGGTTGGCAACTGACTGTGATAGGATTATAGGACTTCTGGGTGAATCGTACAGTGTGTTCCTTTACTGTGCACTATATTACACTATAATATTCAATAAATATACTATTGAAAAGCTGAACATTCTTTTCCACTTGATATTAACAAAAAGACAGCTTACCGTACATTAAAGGACAGATCACATCATTATGTGATCAGTAGTTGTCTACAGACTTTGGTACAACATTGAAAGAACAGGGTATATAGGTTCAGTACTTCTTGTGCCATGCTTTTGAAATAACTGATGGCTATTAGGTGCTTGATTACTTTCTTTTTAATGAATTCCATCATGTTCGGAAATAAAGTATTAAATGAAGAATGTAAAGCTTCTTTGCCTTTGCTGTTCAATTGTAAAGAAATGAAATTGCCTGCTCCCCCCCCCCTTTTTTGTGGGGGGGATGCAGGGGGTAAGTGTTCCGCAACCTGAATGCTACAAAAAGTATTGTCAATGTATGCATATAATGTGATATACTAATATTACTTGAAATGCGAGGGCAAAATTAATACTGCTGGTACCGTGGTTAAGGTGTGTGATGAATTATATCTCAAGCATTTGAAGCATTTTTTTATACACCAGATCTGAGCACTTTTACACTTCACACCGGCCGGTATTTAAAAATGATTGATTAAACTGACATTATCTGAGAAGACTGCCACTGCGCTATTCTGCCATGTCACAGGAACAATATCTCAATTTAATAGAATAGATGGCAAGTTACAAAACTACCAGGTTTATATCCTTCTGAATTAAGTTGGAAAAACATACACAACCTTCCAGCTAGTAATTGTGTAGGGGTAAGGAGGGGGAAGTCTCAAAGAGGAGAAGAGAGGGGAGGGATTGAAGGATGAATATGGTACAACAAACAGATGTGGCAATTTGTTTTATAACATAGTCAGAAAATGCTACTTAAAATATCTCATTTGTATTCTGTGTCAATGTAATAGATGTAAATCTTTCAGTGAGTTATTAAATACAGTATACATTTGTGTTGGCAAGTACAAAAAGCACATGATCCATGAAAAGGTCACAGTGATTTTTTAGGGGTGAATGATGGGATTTTCTGGACTTGTTCAGAGTAGCCTCACATTTTAGTTAATTTGTTCTCTGCCTTTCCCTTTGACATTTTATTGCTTCATAGGTGGGTTTTTTTTTTTTTTTTTTTTTTTTTTAAGTTCTCATCATACACATCATGGTAACTGATCAGTGAAATATCTGCTATTGAAACTTGCTTGCTGTATAAAATAGTGATATGTCACAAATAGGGCAATTGTAAAATCCCCAAAGTCTTCTAGTGAATTTCCTGAGAAATAGCAGGTAATAGAGGACCTAAGGCCTGATCCAGAGAGTTGGTGAGTACTTGCAGCTCTGATTGAGGAATGAGAATTATAGGATCAGGTCTTTATTACATCAAGAGGACAGTTGACTTCAATGGGACTACATGGGCATAGGCAGAGTTTGGCCAATCTTTATAAAGAACAGGAAGAACATATTTTCAAATTATTCTGGAAAAGGTGTAAAATTGGTCATCCGATAACAGTTTTAAATTATCTAATTATTTAAATTATTATTATTTTAAATTTAAATTTTACGTTCCATAAATATGATGACTGCTAGGGACAAGAGTAACTACTAATAAAAAGAATTAAGGGAAGCACATATTTTAATGTCTGTATGTCTTACATGAGGAGTTCTATAGATAACATGGGGAACAAATTTCTTTTGTTTGCTAGTAGGTATTGACTTCTGTTCTGCAGAAGGTCTGGTTATGTGGACCAATTCTTGACTCAGAATTCAGTTCCTGTTTCTTTCACACGTTTGTCTGCTGACTTCTGAGCTGAAGCATTCTACATCATCTATTTTTCTAGAATGTGGTGCCTCTAGGAATGATTTTATTTCATGGAGAAGAAAATAGCATTCAGCTATGGTGAAATATAGGCACAGATCCTGCCTGTATAGGTTCTTATATGGCCTCTATCACTGTAGTATTTAGTAAAATATTGGCATCACCCAGAAATGACCGTGTATTTCCATATTAGGACATAACTCTCACTTCATCATTCAAACCTGTAACAATTTGATTTTGCTGAAAAGTCTTTGGAATAGCTTTTATTTTTAATAGCAAAAATATGTCCTTTTAAAGTATTCTGCCTAATAATGAGCTTATAGATCAGTTAATCTGCAATCTATACTGTGATTTATTTCAGTATCTGCACATTTGTTAATATCAGTAGCTGTCCCATTCTATCTTACTTATTTGATTCACTGCATCCATTATCATTTGAAATCTCACTTAAAAGGATTAATACTCTGAACTCTAATTTTTGATATAGTCCGAGAAGTTCATCTCCAGACTTCAGAACCCTTGTGGAAAGAATCAAAACAATCACACAAAGCTCTTTGACAGACCCAAAGTTTGAATTTTCTGGGAGCTGCTGCCTTTTGCTCTCTTGGCTGCCATGCAGGAAGTTATGACACCTTTAAGATCACACAGCAAGATAGAAATCAGATGCAGTTAAAATCCCAAACTGGCCTTGTTTCCAGTCCTTTGCTCTAACCATTGGACAGTGCAGACTCGCTTGTGGGTATCATATCTTGCTTGGTAGCTACTATGTGAATTTTATGCTGCAAGTTATATCTTTTTCTTTTAACTTTACTAAATGTTGAAAGTATGCACACATAGTTGTCCACGTCTCTCTCTGCCTTACTTGCTGGTTCATAATACTGTATTCCCGAAACCCCAAAATCCATCTCCCTTGAGCTTGAGAAGCTGAAGACTTCAGAAGTGATTCTTTATCCTGCATGAGTAATAGTGTGTCTATATATACATATCTGTGTGTTTATGTGTGTCTCTGTGTGTATACGCATTACTGTGTTCTGCAGTAGTTGTCTAAAAGAGCATAATTTACAGTAATACTGCATCATATGGGGCTATTTATATTTAATGGTGTAGCCTGACCTATAGATTATGTATTGATTATATTGATTACTTAAGAATTCCCAGTTATCACTTTGAGGGTTGATAGGTTCTTGTCCCAAGATCAGGTCCAGTATTATGAAAATTACTATATAGTTGGGAACTCCGAGGTGCATGGTTGCAAAACTCATACTACAGGAACTCTTCTATATTTACAATAATGTATTAATACATGTAGCAAAGTCACAAACACTCCAGCTCAATAAGGTAAATAGAAATAATACAGAATGTACATCTAAACATCCATACTTTCCACATTCCTTGCAGAACAACCTGAAATGTTAGCCATTATCTTCCTCTTCACCATCACCTTCCTCATCATCATTTGAAGCCATCATTCTGGCACCTCCCAAGGGCTACATTTTTCTCTTCTACTGCCCACAGGCTTGGATACAACTTTATAATATTTTACGCTGACACCACTATGGCTAATGCATATTCAGTAAGGGTTTCTCCCCTCTTCCTTAGACTCATAGACTCAAAGGTCAGAAGGGACCAATATGACCATCTAGTCTGACCTCCCGCATGATGCAGGCCACAAAAGCTGACCCACCCACTCCTGGAATAATTCTCTCCCTTGACTCAGCTGTTGAAGTCCCCAAATCATGATTTGAAGACTTCAAGTCGCATAGAATCCTCCAGCCAGCGACCCCTGCCCCATGCTGCGGAGGAAGGCGAAAAACCTCCAGGGCCTTTGCCAATCTACCCTGGAGGAAAATTCCTTCCCAACCCCAAATATGGCGATCAGCAGAACCCCGAGCATGCGGGCAAGATTCTCCAGCCAGACCCGCATTGACCATTGATACTAATTACCTGTGATGGCACGTTATTGACCTATTGACTAAAATCACGTTATCCCATCAAACCATCCCCTCCATAAACTTATCAAGCTTAATCTTAAAGCCAGAGAGATCTTTCGCCCCCACCGTGTCCCTCGGAAGGGTGTTCCAGAACTTCACCCCTCTGACGGTTAGAAACCGTCATCTAATTTCAAGCCTAAACTTCCCGACGGCCAGTTTATATCCATTTGTTCTCGTGTCCACATTAGTACTGAGCTGAAATAATTCCTCTCCCTCCCTGGTATTTATCCCTCTGATATATTTAAAGAGAGCAATCATATCCCCTCTCAGCCTTCTTTTGGTTAGGGTAAACAAACCAAGCTCCTCGAGTCTCCTTTCATACGACAGGTTTTCCATTCCTCGGATCATCCTAGTGGCCCTTCTCTGCACCCGTTCCAGTTTGAGTTCATCCTTTTTAAACATGGGAGACCAGAACTGCACACAGTACTCCAAATGAGGTCTCACCAGTGCCTTGTATAACGGAAGCAGCACCTCCTTATCCCTACTAGAAATACCTTGCCTAATGCATCCCAAGACCGCATTAGCTTTTTTCACGGCCACATCACATTGCCGACTCATAGTCATCCTGCGATCAACCAGGACTCCGAGGTCCTTCTCCTCCTCCGTTACTTCTAACCGATGCCTCCCCAGCTTATAACTAAAATTCTTGTTAGTCATCCCTAAATGCATCACCTTACACTTTTCACTATTGAATTTCATCCTATTACTATTACTCCAATTTACAAGGTCATCCAAGTCTCCCTGCAGGATATCCCGATCCTTCTCCGAATTGGCAATACCTCCCAACTTTGTGTCATCCGCAAACTTTATCAGCCCAATCCTACATTCGGTTCCGAGGTCAGTAATAAATAGATTAAATAAAATCGGACCCAAAACCGAACCGTGAGGAACCCCACTGGTGACCTCCTTCCAACCTGACAGCTCACCTTTCAGTACTACCCGCTGCAGTCTCCCCTTTAACCAGTTCTTTATCCACCTCTGGATTTTCATATCGATCCCCATCTTTTCCAATTTAACCAATAATTCCTCATGAGGTACCGTATCAAACGCTTTACTGAAATCGAGGTATATTAGATCCACCGCATTTCCTTTATCTAAAAAATCTGTTACTTTCTCAAAGAAGGAGATCAGGTTGGTTTGGCATGATCTGCCTTTCGTAAAGCCATGTTGTAATTTGTCCCAATTGCCATTGACCTCAAGGTCAT
The DNA here is from genome assembly GCF_028017835.1 of Emys orbicularis. Taxonomy (NCBI): domain Eukaryota; kingdom Metazoa; phylum Chordata; order Testudines; family Emydidae; genus Emys; species Emys orbicularis. The sequence goes on from NC_088692.1 coordinate 57,489,343, forward strand.
TAACTACTTTCTCCTTCAAAAATTTTTCCAAGACCTTGCATATTACAGATGTTAAACTAACAGGCCTGTAGTTACCCGGGTCACTTTTTCTCCCCTTCTTGAAAATAGGAACCACATTAGCTATTCTCCAGTCCAACGGTACCACCCCCGAGTTTACAGATTCATTAAAAATTATTGCTAATTATTGCTTGCAATTTCTCGCGCCAGTTCCTTTAATATTCTCGGATGAAGATCATCCGGTCCGCCCGATTTAGTCCCGTTAAGCTGTTCGAGTTTGGCTTCTACCTCGGATACGGTAATGTCAACCCCCCCTCCTTTATTCCCCTCTGTCACGCTACCTATATTCCTAAACCCTTCATTAGCCTCATTAAAGACCGATGCAAAATATTCGTTTAGACATTGTGCCATGCCCAGATTATCCTTAATCTCCACTCCATCTACAGTCTTCAGCGGTCCCACTTCTTCTTTCTTTGTTTTCTTCCTATTTATATGGCTATAAAACCTCTTGCTATTGGTTTTAATTCCCCTCGCAAGGTCCAACTCTACACTGCTTTTGGCCTTTCTCACTCCATCTCTACATGCTCTGACCTCAATAAGGTAGGTTTCTTTGTCGATCCCTCCCCTCTTTCACTCTTTGTACGCTTTCTGTTTTTTCTTAATCACCCCTCTGAGACACTCATTCATCCAGCTCGGTCTAAATCTCCTGCCTATGATCCGTTTTCCCTTTCTCGGGATACAGGCCTCCGACAGCTCCTGCAACTTCAACTTGAAATAATCCCAGGAGCCTTCTGCCTTATTTGTATTTCCTCATCCTATAATGTTGAGGTTTCGTCCTTCTATAGGTTAATATATTAACTTATTATCATATACATCAGGGGCCGGCAACGTTCGGCACGCGGCTCTCCAGGGTAAGCACCCTGGCGGGCCGGGCCAGTTTTATTTACCTGCTGACGCGGCAGGTTCGGCCGATCGCGGCCCCGACTGGCCGCGGTTTGCCGTCCCGGGCCAATGGGGGCGGCAAGAAGCCGCGGCCAGCACATCGCTCGCCCGCGCCACTTCTCGCTGCCCCCATTGGCCCGGGATGGCGAACTGCGGCCAGTGGGGGCCGCGATCGGCCGAACCTGCCACGTCAGCAGGTAAATAAAACTGGCCCGGCCCGCCAGGGTGCCTACCCTGGCGAGCCGCGTGCCAAACGTTGCTGACCCCTGATATACATCAATTAGTTGTCATGGCACTCTTGCAGTTGGATGTTCTTTCCAAAAGTTTCCAAAAGCTGGTGTAAGCTTGTGTTTCTATGGTTGGCTGATATCATTATGGACCACATAGGATATAGGCTCGTAAGTTCCTTGCATTGCTGCTGAATATAATAAAGACAGAATAACAACTTAAGGCAAGGCAGTGAATATAATAAAGGCAAGCTAGTCCTATGGGCTACAATGGTTATACAATAGAACTCAGGACTAAGAGCTAATGTTTACCCTAGCTGTCAGTCCCTGACTTAGAAAGACCTGGGAATTGAGTGGATATGGTCCAGATAACTCAGGAGCCCTGTTTGTTCTCCATGTAACATCCTAGTCTCATAATTATCTTATTTCATCATTCTCTATGCATTCCTTCTATCTGTTCTCTGACTAAACCAATGAACTCTCTTTCGCCTCTTCAGTTCTCCTTCTTTTTCATGTTCATTTTATTTTAAAAGCTAATATTCTCTTTTCTTTCCTCCTTTGTTGGACTTGGGTTGTGATTGGTGCAAGAACTTTCCATTGTGAACTCCCGCATTAGCTTGTTTTTTTCCTGAGATTTTGATGCGACTCTGCTGGAGTCCCTTCACAGTCATGTTTTACAATATGAGTGTCCCATCTGGCCCAGCTAATATTTCAACTTAATCGGTCTGCTGAGCATGGTGGCAGCAGCAAAGGGTATTACAAAGACTGGAAAACCAATTGAAGTACAGTTATCCTCTGAAAAGTTACTTAAAATAAAGCATCGTGGGGTTCCACACTTATTTTCTCTTAATGACTTTGTCAGTTCTGTTCACTTTACAAATCACATAATGACTTTTTTCCCCCTACTGGCTGACTCCAGTGACTGAATAGTTTAGTGCTACTGTATCTCATAGATAAAGGAGTTAAATAACTCACATATTAGAAGCCTATATTCTTGCTGCTGACGTTCCTGGGTTTGATCCCCACTGATAACTCCAGGGTACCTATGTGTATGTGTGTGTCCGTGGCATGTGACAAAATTAGCTGTGTGGACTTGGGAAGCTCTTTGTTTCTCTTACTAATTTCAAATGTAATTCAGCAATCACTTGCTAGATACCTTGGCTAAGATTCTTACCCTGATACAGGCCCCATTCACCTGGAGCTGTAGAAAAGCCAGGTTTATATCTTTAATGAGAAAGGGGAAGAGAGAAAATGATCGGAAGCATAGTCTTGTGGTTATGGCACTGCACTTAGAGTCGGGAGATTTGAGTGCAGTTCCTCACTCGACACAGTCTCCTTGTGTGACCTTGGGCAAGTCACTTAATCTCCTAGTGTAAGTCTTAGCTGTTTAGATTCTAAGCTCTTTGGCACAGGAACAGTTTCTTACTACGTACGTACAGCATTTAGCACAATCTGACCTGCCTGGGCCCTATGTGCTACTGTAATACAGAAAATAATAACAACAGAACTAGAATTTAAACATTTAAATCTGAGTTAAGGGTGTCTGTGCAAACAATGGGGGGCTCACACATAAACTCAGCAAACTGGACCGAGGATTGACCATCAATCCATGCCTTTTCTGCCTCACAACGTCCTCCCTAGTATTACTGGTCTTTCCTTCAGAATTCAGTGGACAGTTAGGTTACTGATGTGCGTTTCCCAATAAAATCCGGCAGGCTCTTATCAAGTTGACTTGGCTCTGCAATAATAATGATGAACCTCTTTTATAGCTGTTTTCATCAGTACATGTCACAATGCTTTGCAAAGGTGGTAAGTGTCATTTATAATGCAAGAAACTATTGACTCAGTAACGTCAACAGATAGGGTGTGTGAGATGGTGTCAGTTTTACATAGCTACCTTTTTGGCCATCACTACCATTAGCTGAATGGGAAGGAAACAATGTATTGTGTACACTTTAGCAGGAATAGAATCCAGGGCCTTTTAAGGTGTGGGACTTTTTCACTGGGAATAAATGAGTAACTCCAGTAGCTGTTAGCAGTAGTGGGCCTTCATGCTCTATGTGGACTGGCCATTAGAACGCAACTCGTTGCACAGTTACCCCAAGGATATAATCCAGATGGTGTTTACACCAATATTAAAATGCTAATCCCTACCAGCCCTATATTATGTAAGACCCCAGCATACAAGAAAGATAAAGCAAGCTGCAGGGAATAGGCTAAATATTACCATTTTTAAACTATGTAAATGATTGGGAAAGATAAACACCAGCAATGTACTCCTTTTCTGTATACCTTTCAAAGCAGAGAATTAGCCCAAAGTAAATTTAGCAGATAAAACAAGTATTAGTATTTTTGTACATTTCCTATTCCTGCTGCTGCAATAAGATATTTTTAAGTCCCTAAAATGTGTAGCATTGGCCCTAATGAATATTCTTATGGAAGCTCAAAAATATTTAATAGAATACTATGGTATGTAGTTCTGCATACAGATGTATTATCATAACATTAACAATTATTCTCATTCCAATTCAAGTGACATTTAAACATGCTTAATCCTGAATCTTTATGCATTATTTTACAGATCACTAAAACAGATGCAAGCAAATGTACTGTAAACTGCAGATTTTATGTCCCCAACTTTTGGGCTATGTCGTAATTTGCTTTGTTTTCACCACCAGCTTCATTCACTGCTTTAGTTTATATCACTTTTTCACTAGCTGTTTGTCACATATTTTTAATTTCCAACTGCACTTACTATAAAGCAATAATGATCATGAGGAGGAGGAGTAAATACGTTTCTTGGTCTTTCTGAAGCTCAGGATCATTTTCTCTTTCGTTATATAGTTCCAGTCTTCAAGAAACATATCCTTAATCTTAAAGAAATGTTCAGTATTGGCTGTACACAAACAGCAAATCTTTCTTCCCATTTCATACTCAAAGATAATAAGCTGATTCACACTGCTTGAAGCAGCAAAGTATGAAACTGGACTAGGTTGCATTTTACAGCTTAATCTATTATATATTTTGTTCTCCTTTTAAAAAAGATTCATGGCCACTTAAATGTACGTGTGTACATAGAGTAAGTATTTTATGTAGTTATATTTCTTTTACTGATTAGAGGTCTTGTTTTTCTGAATCTGAAACCAAAAATAAGGCTTTTTAAAAAAAATTAGAAAGAGCATACTAAATGGGGAGAGACTGTATCAAAATGAAGCAAACTGTCAGGAATCTATTCATATAAGTAGTTTTTAGCAAAAACAGGATATCAAGGAATACTGTCAACTATATTTGGCATTTCTGGAGCAGGAAAAATGTGGGTGCTTCATTAAAGACCAGCATAGTGAAAAGGGAAAGAGAATGTTGAGCCTCTATCAGGAATGTCCTTGAAATGAATATAGGTGATCTGAAAGGTATGGTCATATCATTGTGGTATTGTGTAATATCTTCAACAACAACAACAACATTATTTCTTTGTTTAAAGAGCAGTAAGCTGTAAATAATCTATGGGAATGTTGAAATGCCATGCACAAAATTATTTTTGATCAAAGTGAAGACCATAAAATATTAATCTTTTTAATACACATGAAATTAAACATAGTGAAAACCATATTTAGATCCTTTTGTGTCCCCTCACCACATAATAATGATTTAAAAAATATATCCTGGCCAGAGTTCTAAAGATGATTTTAGATTATCAGATATAAAATGGCCAATTTTAAAATTGTACTTAATCAAATAATTTATGCAACAAAGCATACCTGTGTATCTCTTCTCCAACTACACACAATAAAACCATAAACACTAATCTTTATGAAGAAACAGTAATATTTAGTAAATATTCTGTATCAAGAGCCCACTACTGCATGCTCAGTCTTCCATTTTTCTTGCTTTCCCAAAACTACTATGAAAGCTAGTGAACGTGGAATTGCAGGGTCAGCCTCCAAAATGACACTCAATAGAAAATGTTCCACCAATGCAGTGTGGTGGCATTGTAAATTTAAAATCTAAATGTCTAACAGATGTATTTGGTATTTAAGCAAAGGCTTTTTAAGCCTAGTGAACCTATCTCTTAAAGACTAGTTTCCTTTTTGAAGGCGAGGGGGAAAGAATGTTCTGCCTGCGGAAAAGGTGTGTTGCAGTAGCTATTCTCTGGGTTGCCATGAGGCCAGGAGCGACCATAACACACTCATTCTTGTAGTGGATACTAGGTGTATGGTAAAGATAACCCTTCCTGGCATATAGCATGCTGTTGGTTCTGCTTTTCTTCTGATCCTTTGAGAAGGACTGAGTTTGTGAAATAATGGGGGGTGTTCCATCCTCCTGATTGCAGATGATGTAAGGTACATTGATGTTGGCCAAATTGTGGGTGTCAGGGGGGTAAAAAAAGGCTGAGAAGGCAGCCAAGAATGAAGGCTTGGCTAAAGACCATAACTGAATGCTTAAAAGCCCCTCTCTCCAGCTCTGCTGTGGGGTGGGGGGAAAGAAGAGCATTACTTTTTTTATTGTGTTCCTTGTCTGGTGCTGCTTTTCTCTTTCTCCTTTTCTGTGCCATGCCACACAGAACCCCTTGAGCATGTTAAAGAAGCCAAAATTGAAACTACAATGGGGGGGAAATAGTGTGTCCAGTCCCCATGGTGTGGTGAATTGGCCCAAAAGCTAATACCACCCATATGCAGAATGAGGCGCTTGCTGCTGCAAGCCTTTGTTTCGTTGCCAGTGTTATATTCAGTCCTACGGATACCATTCCTGAAAACATCTCCCAAACACCAGCTGTAAATGCAGTTACTAAATGCCCACATCATAAAAGCACTTCTAAATGCAAATGGCCCAGTTTTCTTTTGTATATAAAACCATGGGGTGGGGAGTGTGTATAAATCATTTTCAGTTTGGTTATGATTGATGGACTGTCCTCCGTACCAGAGGGGAAATAGAAAAGAAGGAAGTCAAAGCCTCTGATTTCTGTTTCAGTGACAGCCAGGCACATACATCTGTGCACAGAATTTGGCACTCCGTAAGGCTGAATTTGCCAAACCAACCCAAGCAATTGGTGTAACAGGGCTCTCCTGAAATGCATGGAAAAAAGACAGTAAAGCTCTGTTGATCTGAACAGAATGAGATGTAAGGAACGTATTTAGATAACAACCAGGGTTATCTTGAAGGTTAATGTAGGTTATCCAAGTAAGTTATCCATCAGGGTTAAATTGGTGTCTTTGCAATGCAAATGATGCTTGTAAGGGAGACTTGACTGATGATGTTATTTATTTGGATTTTGTTAATGGCCAAAGGCCCCATTGTGCTAACACATAGGAAGACATGGATTCCCAACTTCAGAGTCCTTACAATATAATTCCAGACATTGCTCAGTTCACTCAAGTGCTAACAATAAGGAAGCTAAGAGAGGCAGAAGAAGGGTTACGGGCATAATAATGTAAAAAGATATGACTGTAATATTAGTTATTGTCAGCATCATACTATGTGGTTTGGGCACAGAGGAAACTACTTAACACACATACACATCTGGGAAACATATTGACTGGTGGTGGTTATGGGAAGGGGAGAAAAGAGCTACTGTCTTGGTTTTGTCATGACCTTTTGTTTGGTGTTGTATTAACAACAATACGGGTACTTAGAGCCCTGGCTAGTCATTGTCAATACTGACAATCCAGAGTGTTTCAATATCATGAGCCAGGCCCCAAAAATCATGACATTGGTTTGAAAATCTTGAAATGTAAAAAAAAAATACATTTTTGATTTCCTTTACTTACTTTCTGGTATTTGTTATGCATTGGGATGGCATTTTCAAGCTTTTCTCCACAATAATAATGGCTAGAAATTTGAGCACTTTTTAAAATGAACGTTGAAATCCGAGCATTTTCACATCATTCCAGGAGCACAAATATTGCAAGGCTTACAATAAAATCATGAGAGTTGGCACCACTGCATTAGTGTTGCATTTAAATAGACCACTGCAAGGTTCAGGGATTGCTGATGAGAGTTCCATGCTGCCATTGGGGAGAGGCAGTCTTGCCAACTCCCTCCCCCCACACACACATCTTTTTTAACATGCAGTGTTTGGAAAGATGGGGAGAAAGTATATAGCGGAGAGAAATAAAAAAAAACAAATAATGTTAGCGCAATCTCTAAATGTTTTGTATAGATGATTGTTAGAGCTGGATGGAAAATTATTTTTTTTCTGCTGAAAATGTTGACAAAAATAAAAAAAAAAGTCTTATTCAAAATTTTCTATGAAAATTGTGACTTCTTGACAAAAAAATAAAAAACTGACAAATGAAAACAAGCACAACGTTGGGTTTTTTTGGAAATGTTGTTGTGGTGCCTCAAGGGAGTTGTAGTTTGGGGTCTGATTCCCCATTTTCCTCTCTGGGCTGAGCTTCCATGGTGCGCTGTTGTCTCCCCTCTTGCTGAGGTGCTATGGTGTGTCAACTTCAGAGTTGTTGTTCGGCTAGGAAGCCCACTCATGGAGAACAGGGGCATGTATTGCCCAAACTTCAACTCCCAAGAGGCACCACAGTGACGCTTCAAGAAAATTCTGTTCAGGCATTTTTGCCAATGCCAGGGACATTTCTGAAGCAGGGGCGGCTCTAGCTTTTTTGCTGCCCCAAGCACGGCAGGCAGGCTGCCTTCGGCGGCGCGCCTGCGGGAGGTCCGCCGGTCCCGCGGATTCGGGGCCATGCCTACGGGAGGTCCGCCGGTCCTGCGCGGCTTTGGCGTACCCGCCGCCGAAGCCGCGGGACCGGCGGACCTCCCGCAGGCATGCCGCCAAAGGCTGCCTGACTGCCGCCCTTGCAGGGACCGGCAGGGCGCCCCCCGCGGCTTGCCGCCCCAGGCACGCGCTTGGAGCGCTGGTGCCTGGAGCTGCTGCTCTTCTGAAGAGAAATTTTTGGTTTGGAGCCAAAGGTTACTGCATTTCAGATGAAAAACAAACACTTTTCAGTTTGGGGGAGGGGTGTTAGCTTTTTGATGAAAAGTTCATTTTCTGCAGGAAGGGGATTCTTTTTGTGAAATGTGTAGTTTAGTCCAAAAAAATCTGATGGAAAATTTTCCACTTGCCATAGTGTTCATACCTGAATAGTTCTTCAAAAACAAATACACACTGTCTTCACCTATTCTACCTCACTGCCCTAACCCCCACCACTACCTCCCTGTGCACTGATCAGATTATGAACCATCACCTATTTCTAAAACCAAACTTCAGTCAACTGTTTAAAAAGTTTAGACAAGTTTGGAGGGAATATTTTTTTTGCTTCCAGTTTCTGTCTGTAAAGAAAGAGCCTGCTCTCCTAAAATTTACAGCCCAATTTCTTAATCTCAAAAGCTTGTATAGTTGGAGTAAGCATCTGACCTGTTGGATGCTTATCTAAACTGAACCAGATCATTTCAAGCTTTACCTGCTGGTGATCGGGTATATATCTCTGAATGTCACACCTACACTTTAACACTTCTGCAGATGCCTGTTTTGAAGGGCAAAGAAAATAGATACCAAAACTCTTTTATAAAGTAACAAAATCCAAAACAAAGTTAAAGCATGATCCTTAGTTTTAAGGGGAAGGGAGTTCAAAAGGAAATACTTGAAATAGCCTCTTTGACTTTAATGAGCTAGGAAAGGCAGCATTAGAAGACGCAGGGTTCACGTTACTCACTTTACCCGAAAGCTCATGCTCCTATATGTCTGTTAGTCTATAAGGTGCCACAGGACGCTTTGCTGCTTTTACAGATCCAGACTAACACGGCTACCCCTTTGATACTTTACTCATATTGAAGCCAGCGGGAGCTTTGCCTTCTTGTGAGCATTTTCTTGTGGATAGGTTGCTGGATCAGAAGTCAGAAGTCCTAGGTTCTGTCACTGGCTCTGCCACTGATCTGTTGTATGAGCTTGGACAAGTCACTTTCTTCAACAATTTCTCTCCCTCTTTGGTACTGACAAATAATTATTGCCTCTTTTGTTATTGTCTTGATTTAATTGTCAAGTAGCCCCAGGTTTTGTGTCCTCATCAAGGCACCCTAGTAATTAGTAATGTGCACCATGGCTATCTAAACTTACCTCCACGGTCATAGTACCTAGAACTAGTCAGGACATTTTCATTGGAATGGTTTTTCTGATAGAAAATGCCCTTTTTGCAAAATCTGAATTTTCCGTATCAAAATATTTCAGTTTTCAGGAAAATCAAAATGATGGGTTCCTCAGCTGCCCAGACGGAGAAAGGTCTTGTCATCTTCACTTCCTGCTCACAGTCAGAAAGTGAGATGGACAGAAGTCTTCAGGAGGGTTGCCAAGACTTAGTCCCTTGACTCTTTGCCTCTCTGGTTCTCGGGCTAGAGAGAGAGAGAGATGGGGTGCTCCTCCTCCCTCTTTTCCCGTCTCCAGCTCTGGGGCGGAAGAGGCTGAGCACCCCAGCTCTCTGCTTCTCCAGCAGCCAAAGTGAAATTGACAGGAGTCGACCAGGCGGGCACCTGGGAAACCAAAGAAATCCATTTTCGGGACTCCCAAGATGGATCCTTTTCTTGAAATCCCTTCCTGTGAAACATTTTGCGGTTTTGACTTTTTTTAGCCTGGTTTGGGACAACTTTTTTTTTTTTTCCCCCAAAAATGTGAGATTTTTCATGGCAAGGGATTTCCATTTTCTGGCCTGTTCTCACAGTGACCCAGTGATAGAACATGGCATTGCTTTGTCCTTTAAAGGACTGCTATAGTTCCATTTGCAGCAGTTGTCTCCCCTGTACTATTCACTTTCAGATCCAAAAACAGAAAATCCTATTGCAGATTTTCATTTTGTGTTTGTAGAAATAAATTTTACAGCTGTTTTTTTTTTGTTTTCATAAAACTCAGTTTTTTAAATAATACCCATTATTTAAATGGGTATTTCTTTTCACATCACAGCCAGACAGTGACAAAGGAATTGTACAGGTGTCTCTCACTGAGACAATGTAATTGTTAAGTTTGCTGGCATCCTGCTTGCTTAGTCTCTGTCAAGACAGACAGCAGTATGAAGTGTTACTTGAGCGAGAGTTTTTCACACCCAGCAAATGGCTAAGAGTGTCTGTAGCTGGGACACTAGCAGCTGTCAGTGCAGAATTTGAGATCTGGTGAACTGAGATCTTTGCTATCCCCTGGGCTGTTTGTCTTTGGCCTTCTGTAACTTTCCTCATCTGATTTATAATGGTTTGTGAGATAGATGCTACTTGAGCAAATCTTTTCTTGTTTGTACACAAGCTGGCTGTGTAACTAGCCAAGACTGTAGCAGCCTCATCAACCTCTGTCTGTGGCCCAACAACACTAGAGTGAGACAGAGCACCACACTGAGTGGGTGTGGGTTACCCCTGCTACATACTTGACGGACCAGTTGGTAAACTGCGCTGCCTGACAGAGTACAAGTACATGTATTGGGACTCGCTACTCAGTGACTTGTCCCTGTGCTATAGCACGAGGGGAAGAGAAGGCACAAGGATCTTTTCCCCACCTCGCATCTTGTACTGCACAATCGCAACCCTTGTGTTTCCTGAGTGCAAGAGCTGGTTCTGGTAGCTCCCAATACACCCAAAGGAGGTACAGTGAGGATGCAGTCAGAGCCCAGCTCTTCCTCCTCCCCTGTCCTTGACCATGAGAACTGAACTCGTAGTAGGAGAGAGCACGTTTTCATGGGGTGGAAAAATTAAGAGTTGAGTGCTTCCTCAGAGCCTCAAAAGGGATTCTGGCTGACTTATTTGGACACTGGGAAAAAGCTGGTCATGAAGTTTCTAGAGGGACTTTGCTGCTTCTCACCAGCTGAAGCACACTCTCAAGCTTAAATAGCATGTGCACATAATAATGTGATGTCCTGGTCCGCAGCAATTAAATTTTCAGCTTTTGCAACAGCAAGCAAACAGAAGAACCCAATAAGTTTTTTAACTGAATGATTCTCAGTAATGTAGGATACACTGAGACCCAGTGTGTATTTAGCTGCTTTGTTTTGATCACACTAACAATCAGTAATGGTCGATATTTTCCCTCACAAATAGCTGCTGCATTTTCTGAAAGTGTTTTAGTGGTAAGGTCCCATTGGGAGGTGGTGCATCACAGTGATTTCAAAAAGGCTCAACTTGACCAGTCAGATTGTAGTTTTGGAGAGTTGATGGCCCAGCCCTGCTAGTGCATGAGAAGTCCCAAACCTGCTCTCTTTCATCCTGTAATCTTATTCTTAGCCCATAACCTGAAACTTCATTGAGGCCTTTTGTCATCTTCTGCTCATTTTTTAAATCTGGCTCAAATTTGTTGACAAGTTCTATTAGACCGGGAAAAATTACCATCAATATTATGAAATCACCTGAAGACAGGGTGTCCTGCTGAGCACTGCCTAATAGCAAATAGCTGCTCCACCATGCTTTCCTGGTACTGTTTTCCCATTTTAGTAACCTTTGATTGTGGCTGTCGCTTTTGCAAGGCTTATAAAGGCTGATTTCTAGCTCCAACTATGTGTGCATATCTCCCTATGTTGTCTGTATGCTTAGGCAATCACTCATGTTGACATAAAATTTCCCTTGTTCTTCCAGGTGAGAGACCCTCTAGTCATTACATTAATTTGAACAGTTTAAGAATGATCAACAGCAAAAGCAGAAAACATCATTTCTTATTTTAAATAAACAATTCATCTTCTTACAATGGCTACCCCCACCACTTGAGTTTCTTACATATTACGCCATAAATTTATGCTTTCAATAAGCTATAACCTCGTGGATATTTCATAATTCTTTGGATTGCATCCTTGGCAACAATTCTGATTTCCAGCTTGGCATTAATTATGCTGTCCAAGTAGCTGTGATCAGATGGATGGGGTTGTGATCAGATGTAGGTAACATAGTTTGAACATCACTATTATGGGAGATATCTTTCAGTAAACCAGTGGAAAAAAATCTTCCTCTCTCCATGTTGGATTGTTCTTTTGTTCCTTAACAATATGGATGTTGTTAGATTTCAGCAAAGCACATTTTTTATCAGCAGCAAATGGGAGAAAGGAATCAGAAATCATAGGGGATGCTAAACTTCCTTAGGGTGACCAGATGTCCTGATTTTATAGGGACAGTCCCGATTTTGGGGGCTTTTTCTTATATAGGCTCCTATTACCCCCCACCCCCGTCCCGATTTTTTACACTTGCTATCTGGTCACCCTAAACTTCTTTCATATGATTTCAGTGCTTCCTCTGTCCTATTCTTCTCCCAGTAGTTTATTCTTACTGCAAAGATCCTTTTTTGATGTTTTAGAAATGAGTTTCATTCAGTCTTAATCTTCTGAAAGTATTTTTTTAAATGATTTCTTTTCCATCTCTGATTTTAGGATTATTTTCTCATGTAACTAACATTGTCCAAAGAAGCCAGTCTATTCGATCTCTCTAGGAATGGGTGGAGCCCCATGTCTCAACAAAACAAAACAAAAATGCAGGTCTACAAAAGAACAAGATCAAATAATTACAGGGGGAGAGAGAATGCACAAACAGGGATTGAAATACAGGTCATAAATTCAAAATCAGGGGACACAAAGGGGATACGAAGCAGAGAACCTCAGACAACACCCACTGCTCTGAGAGATAATCTAGGGAATTGGTGGATGCCACCCGAAGGAACTCTGCCCAATATGAGACTGAAGGAATGATGGGAAATAGGCCTGGCAGTTTGTCCTCATATCGTGTATATCATGAGTAAACACAGTGCAAGCTGACATTGCCCTGACAATGAGCTCTCCCCTTCCTTGGAGAAAGGGCCTTCAGAAACGAGAGGGTAATTAACGCCTTCATAGCCAATGCTGAAAGTCCCGGAAACATGTGCAGGTTCATCTCCTCTGATCTACTAAAGAGACACTCTGAATTATTTTAATAGTTTTGTACACAAGTCTTGGCTCCAGTCATTGATTTAAATGTACAATGTCTTGCCAACAATATTCGGAGAGATATCGGGAGGCGGGAGGGAGTTCTTATGAATAAGATACAACCCCTTTCAAATAAATTCAACATTAATAGCTTATCTCCTACCACCAATTACTTAAAAGCAACAGGATGTTTTGAGACAAGTATTGAATTATTATCAAAATGTCTCAGTCTCTCAACTCACACTTTGACACATTCTATAGGGAATTTATTTCTTTAGCCAGAGGTATGGAATTGAGGATTCCACTCAGTAACTTCCCACTCAAGTTATAGATTTTCTGTTGGAGAAAATAAAAACATACTCATATACAGCTATAATTAAAATGTGTGGCTGTGTTTTGGCATCTGTTCTTTCTTTTGATTAAAGATTTCAAATAAATAATAATAAGGGCAGTGTTTATGACTACAGCTAGTTTTGGGTAGTGATTTACAGTTTGGGAGGCTGGTATTACTATATTCCTTTAAAATCTATAAGAATAGTTCTTTACTAAATGGTTCACAAAATGTAACTATTTTATGGGCTCTGGCCTGGGTTTCTAGAGTATCTGAATCTAAACGTACAGTAACTCGTCACTTAAAGTCGTCCCGGTTAACGTTGTTTCGTTGTTAAGTTGCTGATCAATTAGGGAACATGCTCGTTTAAAGTTGTGCAATGCTCCCTTCTAATGCCATTTGGCAGCCGCCTGCTATGTCCACTGCTTGCAGGAAGAGCAGCCCGTTGGAGCTAGCTGGTGGGGGCTTGGAACCAGGGTGGACCGGCAACCCCCTATCAGCTCCCCCTATCAGCTCCCCGCTCCCCTAAGTTCCCTGTGCAGCAGCTGCCCAGCAGGCTATCAATTGCCGGCAGTTCAGCTGTCCCTCCCCCCACTGCCATGTGCTGCTCCTGCCCTCTGCCTTGGAGCTGCTCCCCGAGACTCCTGCTTGCTGTGTGGGGGGGGGGAGGAGAGAAAGGGGGGCTGTCAGGGTGTCCCCCTCCCCCCGCTTCTGCACCCTGCTTACCCCATCTTCCATAGAGCAGGGGGGACAGACGACAGGGCTCAGGATGGAGGGAGCTTGCTGGCAGCAGCTGCGGTCTCAGCAAGCTGATCTAATTAACAAGGCAGTGTACTTAAGAGTAGGGTCAGTGTACTTAAAGGGGAAATGTGCATCTCTCTCTCACACACACACACACACACACACACACACACACACACACACACACACACACACACACGGTGTGTGTCTCTGTCTCTGTCTGCGATGCTGTCTCCCCTCCTTCCATTCCTGCTGCCTTGTAGAGTGTGAGAGTTAACCCTTGAGGGCTCAGCCAATTGCTAGTTCATCATTTAGCAGCAAGGCATTCCCTGGGAAATATCCCACCCTCTGACTCCTCCACCTCAGCCAAGCTTCACAATTATCATCACTGTGTACCAGTATTAAATTGTTTGTTTAAAACTTATACTGTGTGTGTGTGTGTGTGTGTGTGTGTGTGTGTGTATATATATATATATATATATATATATAGTCTTTTGTCTGGTGAAAAAAATTCCCTGGAACCTAACCCCCTCATTTACATTAATTCTTATGGGGAAATTGGATTCGCTTAACATCGTTTCGCTTAAAGTCGCATTTTTCAGGAACATAACTACAACGTTAAGTGAGGAGTTACTATATTAAATCAGACTAATTATGACTAATTCCTAAAAGGTATCAAATGTTGACACAAATTCAGCATTATTAAGGTGGAAATTTTCAAAGGCACAGTTAGGTACTTAACTTAACCCATTGTGCATTTGAAAAATGCCCTTTAAATTCTGAATCAGTATTGTCTCATTGGAGCATGGTTTTTCACTACCTATTTAGACAAAACTAAGATCTCAGAAACAATGATAAAATATTCCTTATAACTTTTACAGCCGGGCAAGTAATGGGCAAAATCTTTATTGAATATTTCAGTTTTGAAATTGATTCACTTTGGAGTTGGTACCTTTTTAGTGTCATTTTCCTCCAACATTTGAGTTATCAGTTTGAATGTCACAAATTGTAGTGGCACTGTTAGCACACACATTTTAAAGCTTTCTATTGTATTTGAAAGTGCGTTGCATGCTCACCTGATCAAATAGTAAATACCATTTGACATATCTGACAAATCACAGCTAAGTAACACAGCTCAGAGTTTGATTATTCAGGATCCACAGAAATATGTGATAAGATATTCATCACATTCGAATAAGGACTATATATGAGGAAATAATGATCTTTTCATTGGTAGTCTATGAAGTGGAAGAGGCTGAATTCAATGAATAAGTTACTTGCTGTGAATTACTTGCTTAGCTCAGAAAACAATGTTGAATCTTTAAAAAGCAGCACTAAATTCTTGGGTGAATGGAATTTTAAAAGCATCTGGTTTGGATGTATCTGTATTAAGTTCTTTGACCAAATGTGAATGTTTCTTCCAGTAATGCACTAATGAGAAGAAAAAAACTTAAATCTCTAAGGGCAAATCCTGATCCCATTGAAGGGGGGAGGGATAGCTCAGTGGGGGGGGAGGGATAGCTCAGTGGTTTGAGCATTGGCCTGCTAAACCCAGGGTTGTGAGTTCAATCCTTGAGGGGGCCACTTGGGGATCTGGGGCAAAAATCAGTACTTGGTCCTGCTAGTGAAGGCAGGGGGCTGGACTCGATGACCTTTCAAGGTCCCTTCCAGTTCTAGGAGATAGGATATCTCCATTAATTTATTTTTATTTTATTTAAGTCAATGGGAGTTTTGCCATTGACTTAAATAGGAACAAAATTCTGCTGTAATTGTATTGCAGCAGCTGGATGGTGTGGGTAGCAAATTTCCCAACTGTTTTACTGGAAGCCAAGAAGGCAGATTCTTTCAAATAAGCTCCCCATACATCTAGGTTCTATGTGGTACCACTAACTGCATGCTATAAGTCAGAGACTAACTGCCAGAAAGATTGACATTACATAGGGTATGTCTTCACTACCTGCCGGATCGGCGGGTAGTAACCGATCTATCGGGGATAGATCCCCGAACGCGCTCCCCGTCGACTCCGGAACTCCTCCAGAGCGAGAGGTGGTAGTGGTGTCGACGGGGGAGCCGCGGCCGTCAGTCCTGCGCCGTGAGGACCCAAGGTAAATCGATCTAAGATACATCAACTTCAGCTATGCTATTCACGTAGCTGAAGTTGCGTATCTTAGATCGATTTCCCCCCCCCCAGTGTAGACCAGCCCATAGTGCCTAAATTCCTTTTAGTTACTGTAGTGAATTTACATTTTCAGAACGTTTCCAGTTGCAGAATTCACAGATGCAGGAGCCTAGTGATAGGAATGTTTTATTGCTATGCAAGCTAAGACTATGAAGAAGGTAGTATATTAAGAGCTCTAATGCTGCAGGGCATCAGATGATGCCTTTCATAGTTTATGTAAGAACCCTGCTCCTTCTGTAGAGTGCTGCATAACTGGCTGGGGTGACTGTAGAGGAGTTTGCCCTAGTCAGTGGCCACTGTCAAAACAGGCTACTAAAGCAGATGGACCAGTACTCTGATCCAGAAAGATAATTTCTGTCTTAACTATCCATCCCTTCACTCCCACACGCTGTGCATACTGTATCTGTGTACCTTTTTGTTGTTAAAGACATAATACCCAGCTCTTGTATAGCATTTTTCATGAGCAGATCTCAAAGTGCTTCTACAGAAATGGAAACTGAGGCACAGAATAGGGAAATTACTTGCCCAAGGTCACCTAGCCAGCCAGAGGTGGAGCCAGGAATAAAACCCATGTTTCCCCATCCCAGGCCGGTACTTTATCCATTAGGCCACATTCCTCTGTGTTCTAGACATGTGGATGTTGGGGTAGAGAAGACTATGATCTGGAGTCATCATTTTACTCAAATTTTCATGTCACTTCTTCAATGTTCTGTTTTTTCTTTTAAATCCAGTTAGATATTACTTCAGTTGTTTGTTATAGCTGTTTTCAAGCAAGGTTGATGCTAAATGACAATACTTAAATATAGATCTAAACTCCATGTCTGAAAAGAGAGAATTTTTTTTTTAACACAGTTTTGGCCCTCAGGTTCTTAAATCAATTTTGTCTGGTTATAGCTTTTAATTTATATGTACTGAGTGTTCCAACCTCACGTATTTTGAGCATAAGATATAGAATGAGCGTTCAATCTAAAAATGTAGATTCATTGCTATGACTCAGAGAAACTGAATTACCATATCATAAAGTCCTGGTAATCTGTCTTTCCCAGGGCACCTACAGTTTTCACCATCTGCTCATATCGATTTTTTCCCTTTGCCAACTATAGTAGTCAGCTCTTTGAGACAGTGTTTTTTTTTATTGTTTTACAGATCTGGGATCATATGATGGGCATAGAAACAGGCAGAAGATGCACCAGAAGTCTTTCCAACATCAACTACTGTATCCTCATATTTAAGAGAACATTATGCTCTGTGTGTTGCTCATCCAAAGCTTCCTACATTGTGGTTTGTAGATGAGCTAGCTTCATGTGGCTTCTCTGATTGTTCGTCTCTGGGAGCCATCTTGTTTTAGAATGCACAATTCCTGAGAGCTCAAGATGCCACTTTGTGCCCTTTCTATGTGCTCTTCTGGGGCTGGAGAATATCTTACAGCATGTGGACTTCATCATATTCCAATGTCCTGTGCTAGATCGGACTGGGAATACCTTTATGGTATTGGGAAATGCCTTTTGGGAAATGCCACTGCAGCACTTTCAAAACTTAAAAAAAAAAAAAAAATTTAGCTGCCTTATTATGGAAGTAATTTTACAAATCTTCCTTAAAATATTGTCTCTTAGTGTATCAGTGTCGTAGCCCCTTTAAAGTGAGGTGCCTCTACCAATGGTCAGAGGGGAGAAGTCATCACCTCAGTAGGTGGTAACTGTACCCTTTCGTGCGTAGCTGCCACTGAACCAAAGCATCTCTGCTGATGTCCTATTGGTATTTGGAGGCTAATGGGGTTTGGTTGGGTTTCAGATGCCTCTAAGAAATAAAGCCATTATGCCCTTGGATCACTCTAATTGTAGCCAATTTGGACATGAGCTTTTTTTGCCCGAGTCACCCTTCATCTTCTTTGTAGCTATCCAGTCAGAAATTGAGATGAATTCACCAATACTTCTACATTCCTTATGTTCACCCTACTTGAAGGACGGTTTTTATTGGGGAGAATTTTAACTTCATGTTGACAAGTATATTACATCCACATGTGTAAGAGTTTGCACCAGAAGTGCTTACACACTCATTGAATCCGTTCACAAATCAAAATCCTGGGACTTGACTGCTGAATAGCAACTAATCAACACAGTTTGATTAGTGAACATGTAACACTAACGCTTGAATAATCCAGATTTGGGAAAAATAGTCTACAAATAATTGAATCATTTTCAATAATGAAAAAAATCAAGGAAATTGTGGTCTGCTTGTGGTTATTTTTGCAAAGAGAGGCCACATTTATTCTATTATTCCCTCAGTTCTAGTTAATTTTATTATACAGCTATTATGTGAAAGTTTGTGCCATGTAAACTAGAAGACATTTCAAGAAAGGAATAGTTAAATAAATACGGTGAAATAGGTGCAATTTGCTTTTTTGTCATTTTCCTTTCCAAGCAGAAGAATTCACCTATCACTTGGGTCAACTTTGCCTCAGGCAAATACTTTCATTGTTGGTGGTGGTGGTGTTTTTTTTGTTGTTGTTGTTTTTGTTTTTTTTACTTTCATAGCAGAAAGTGCATCAGTGATAGAGGTGCAGGTTAAAGATGGAATTCAATTTGCTATGCAGTGACGGTTACCAGAGCTCAGTGTCACAGCCAGGGAAATGTGGCAGGCAAGGTCATGTAGGCCTTGAAAGAAAAATAAAAAAAAAATACTAAATAGAATTCACTAAACAGAGTTGTTTTTAAAAATATTTGGCAGGAGACATTCATGGAGTCGTTAAGGTTAACTCTCTATTCTAAATCCAATTATTACCAGCTTAGATGATGCTGTATCCTCATCTTACTTTAGTTCTCTTCTACTCTAAAGTTTGCCTTTTTGAGCTTTGTTTGTACTTCATGGATTTTGGAAACTCTCTGTTTTACTGGCCCATATTTCTTTTGTGCAAAACTCCTGTGACATCTATGCAAAATTGTCTTGGAAAATGTATCGGCCCAGACACACAATATTCTGTCCTACCTCTTGATGATGGTTGATAAAATGAATGTCTCAATCACCGAATAAATGTTTGTTACTAGTACTTTTGCAAGGCTGGAGTACAGTACATAGACAATACAATACATAGACGCCAATCTCCTGAGTTGCAGGCTTTAATAGCATGTTAAAATACTAAAACTTCTAAATTCCAACACAAAAATTCTGCTCTGTAAGTACATACTGAACCCTGAAAATTGTACTGAGCAACAAATACCAAATGACATGGGACAAAGGAAACCAATGAGACAGATTCTCCAGCTATGATTATAAGGGTATGTCTACACTACGAAATTAGGTCAATTTTATAGAAGTTGATTTTTAGAAAACGATTTTATACAGTCGATTGTGTATGTCCCCACTAAGCGCATTAAGTTGACAGAGTGCGTCCTCACTACCGTGGCTAGCATCGACTCACGGTTCCAGCCGAATGGCTAGTCTACACTACCCGCCCGGATCGGCGGGTAGAAATCGATCTCTCGGGGATCGATTTATCGCGTCTCATCTAGACGGATAAATCAATCCCCGAAACGACGCCGCTTACTCCCACCTCGTCAGGAGGAGTAAGCGCCGTCGACGGGGGAGCCGCAGCGGTCGATTTGCCGCCGTCCTCACAGCAGGATGGCACTAGGGGGACCATAAGGGAAAATAGAAACAGACAGGAGTTGCGAATACAGGGAACAGGGGATAGATTGGTAGATCGCACTGTCACCAGGCAAAGGCAGGTTTATGTGATTGGGGACTCCTTACTGAGGAGGTTAGACAGGCCTGTGACCAGGGCGGACCCAGAGAACAGAAGGGTGTGCTGTCTACCGGGAGCTAAGATACGGGATGTGGACCTGCAGTTGAAAAGGATCCTAAAAGGATCCTTGATCATCCTTCACGTAGGAACGAATGACACGGCTAGGTTCTCACTAGAGAGAATCAAGGGAGATTATGCCAGGCTGGGGAAGACGCTTAAGGAAGTCGAGGCTCAGATTATCTTCAGTGGGATTCTGCCTGTTCCTAGAGAAGGACAGCAAAGGGCTGACAGAATTGGGAGGATAAATAGCTGGCTAAGGGAGTGGTGCTATAAGGAGGGCTTTGGGATGTATGGCCACTGGGAGGCTTTCGGGGACAGACAGCTGTTCTCGCGGGATGGACTTCACCTGAGTAGGGAAGGAAATAGACTTCTGGGAGGGAGGCTGGCTCGTCTCATCAAAAGGGCTTTAAACTAGGAATTTGGGGGAGACGGTTGGGAGATGTCCAGTTAATCTCCACGCCAGATTCAAACACTGAAAAGGAGGGTGAAGAGATAAGCACAGATATAGGTAGGGGTAAGGGATTAGACATAAGAAGGAGGGGGAGGATGGACAGTACGGGGTCCGTACCAAATTGCATAACTAATGGGAGAAAGGATAAACAGCATACAGTAAGATGTTTATACACCAATGCAAGAAGCCTAGGTAACAAAATGGAGGAATTGGAGCTCCTGGTCCAAGATATGAAACCGGATATTGTAGGAATAACCGAAACATGGTGGAACGGTAGTCATGACTGGAGTACAGGTATGGAAGGGTATGTGCTATTTAGGAATGACCGGAACAAAGGTAAAGGTGGGGGAGTGGCATTGTATGTCAATAATGAGGTAAACTGTAAAGAAATAATAACTGATGGAATGGATAAGACAAAGTCTGTCTGGGCAATAATCACACTGGGTAAAAGAACTACTACAGCCTCCCCTGGGATAGTGCTTAGGGTGTGCTATAGACCACCGGGATCTAGCCTGGAAGCAGACAGAGAACTATTTAATGTTTTTAGGGAAGTAAAAACTAATAAGAACTGTGTAATCATGGGAGACTTTAACTTCCCGGATATAGACTGGGGAACAAATGCTAGTAACAATAATAGGGCTCAGATGTTCCTAGACATGCTAGCAGATGAATTCCTTCATCAAGTAGTAGCTGAACCGACGAGGGGGGATGCCATTTTAGATTTGGTTTTGGTGAGTAGTGAGGACCTCGTTGAGGAAATGGTTGTAGGGGACAACCTTGGCTCGAGTGACCATGAGCTAATTCAGTTCAAACTAAATGGAAGGATTAACAGAATTAAAACTGTGACTAAGGTTTACGATTTCAGAAAGGCCAACTTTAATAAATTAAGGCAACTACTTAGGGAAGTGGATTGGGCTAACATATTTAGGAATCTAAAGGCAGATGGCGCCTGGGATTATTTCAAGTTGAAGTTGCATGAGCTGTCCGAGGCCTGTATCCCGAGAAAGGGAAAACGGTTAGTAGGCAGGAGATTTAGACCTAGCTGGATGACCGAGCGTCTCAAAGGGGAGATTAAGAAAAAACAGAAAGCGTACAAAGAATGGAAGAGGGGAGGGATCAGCAAGGAAACCTACCTTATTGAGGTCAGAGCATGTAGAGATGCAGTGAGAAAGGCCAAAAGCCGTGTAGAGTTGGACCTTGCGAGGGGAATTAAAACCAATAGTAAGAGGTTTTACAGCCATATAAATAGGAAGAAAACAAAGAAAGAGGAAGTGGGACCGCTGAAGAATGTACATGGAGTGGAGATTAAGGATAATCTAGGCATGGCAGAATATCTAAATGAATATTTTGCATCGGTCTTTAATAAGGCTAATGAAGGGCTTAGGAATAGAGGCAGCAGGACAGAGGGGAATAAAGGAGGGGGGGTTGACATTACCGTATCAGAGGTGGAAGCCAAACTTGAACAGCTAAACGGGACTAAATCGGGCGGACCAGATGATCTTCAACCTAGAATATTGAAGGAACTGGCGCGAGAAATTGCAAGCAATAATTAGCAATAATTTTTAATGAATCTGTAAACTCGGGGGTGGTACCGTTGGACTGGAGAATAGCTAATGTGGTTCCTATTTTCAAGAAGGGGAGAAAAAGTGACCCGGGTAACTACAGGCCTGTTAGTTTAACATCTGTAATATGCAAGGTCTTGGAAAAAATTTTGAAGGAGAAAGTAGTTAAGGACCTTGAGGTGAATGGCAGTTGGGACAAATTACAGCATGGGTTTACGAAAGGCAGATCGTGCCAAACCAACCTGATCTCCTTCTTTGAGAAAGTAACAGACTTTCTAGATAAAGGAAATGTGGTGGATCTAATTTACCTCGATTTTAGTAAAGCGTTTGATACAGTACCGCATGAGGAATTATTGGTTAAATTGGAAAAGATGGGGATCGATATGAAAATCCAGAGGTGGATAAAGAACTGGTTAAAGGGGAGACTGCAGCGGGTAGTACTGAAAGGTGAGCTGTCAGGTTGGAAGGAGGTCACCAGTGGGGTTCCTCAAGGTTCGGTTTTGGGTCCGATTTTATTTAATCTATTTATTACTGACCTCGGAACCGAATGTAGGATTGGGCTGATAAAGTTTGCGGATGACACAAAGTTGGGAGGTATTGCCAATTCGGAGAAGGATCGGGATATCCTGCAGGGAGACTTGGATGACCTTGTAAATTGGAGTAATAGTAATAGGATGAAATTTAATAGTGAGAAGTGTAAGGTGATGCAATTAGGGATGCCTAACAAGAATTTTAGTTATAAGCTGGGGACGCATCGGTTGGAAGTAACGGAGGAGGAGAAGGACCTCAGAGTCCTGGTTGACCGCAGGATGACTATGAGTCGGCAATGTGACGTGGCCATGAAAAAAGCTAATGTGGTCTTGGGATGCATTAGGCGAGGTATTTCTAGTAGGGACAAGGAGGTGCTGCTTCTGTTATACAAGGCACTGGTGAGACCTCATTTGGAGTACTGTGTGCAGTTCTGGTCTCCTATGTTTAAAAAGGATGAACTCAAACTGGAACGGGTACAGAGAAGGGCCACTAGGATGATCCGAGGAATGGAAAACCTTTCCTATGAAAGGAGACTCGAGGAGCTCAGTTTGTTTAGCCTAACCAAAAGAAGGCTGAGGGGGGATATGATTGCTCTCTTTAAATATATCAGAGGGATAAATACCAGGGAGGGAGAGGAATTATTTCAGCTCAGTACTAATGTGGACACGAGAACAAATGGATATAAACTGGCTGTGGGGAAGTTTAGGCTTGAAATTAGATGAAGGTTTCTAACCATCAGAGGGGTGAAATTTTGGAACAGCCTTCCGAGGGAAACAGTGGGGGCGAAAGACCTCTCTGGCTTTAAGATTAGGCTAGATAAGTTTATGGAGGGAATGGTTTGATGGGATAACGTGATTTTAGTCAATTAGGCAATAACGTGCCATCGCTGGTAAAATGAGGGTCCGGCTGGAGAATCTTGCCTGTATGCTCGGGGTTCTACTGATCGCCATATTTGGGGTCGGGAAGGAATTTTCCTCCAGGGTAGATTGGCAGAGGCCCTGGAGGTTTTTCGCCTTCCTCCGCAGCATGGGGCAGGGGTCCCAAGCTGGAGGATTCTCTGCGACTTGAAGTCTTTAAATCACGATCTGGAGACTTCAACAGCTGAGTTAAGGGAAAGTGGGTGGGTCAGCTTTTGTGGCCTGCATCATGCGGGAGGTCAGACTAGATGACCATAATGGTCCCTTCTGACCTTAAAGTCTATGAGTCTATGAATAGGATACGCCGAATTCAGCTACGCTATTCGCGTACCTGAATTTGCGTATCTTAAATCGACCCCCCCCCCTTAGTGTAGACCTAGCCTAAGTCCGAATGTCTACACCACAATTAAACAGCCTGTTAGCACAAGCCCCTCAAGCCTGAGTCAGCTGGTACAGGCCAGCAGCAGGTTTTGAATTGCCGTGTAGATGTACCCTTAGAGCACCGATGCTCTGTGGAGCCATGCATAATGGTTCACATAATGATACATTTGGTGAACCAACCTGACAGTGGCTGACTGGTGTCCTCAGAGGAGAGATGGGTCCCACAAGAGAATCTCTGTGTTGCTAAGAGGCTCTCGGGGGGTGGGGTAGAGTTCCTGCATTAAGCAGTTAGACAAGGATTCCCAGGTTTGCCTTAACAATTGTCTCCTTTAGGATTTATGATAAAAAAATTAAAAACCCAAAACCTATGGGACGTACTGCAGGAAAACTTTTCTGTGTATATATTTTAAAAGAAGAGCATAAGAGCCTTTCTAGTGCTCTTTGGGGAAAAACACTTCATATAGCCAAAAATAAAATATCTTAAAAAATAAATGCCAAAAAGAGAGTATGAAAATATGACTACCATTCACACCTAGTATTAATGATTTAAAACAAGCAGGGAAAGGAAAGTATTAATTATCTATGGAATTACTTATTATCCAGGGACTCTAAACTAGCTCATGGAAAGTATCTCATGTATCACTCCTAACTTCTATATAACACTTTTCATCAGTAGGTGTCAAAGCACATTGCAAAGGAGGTCAGTATCTTTACCCCTATTTTACAGATGGAGAAACTGAGGTACAGAGAACACAGTGACTTGCCCAAGGTCAGTAGCGGAGATAGGAATAGACTCGAGGCCTCCTAAGTCCCAATTCATTGCTCTAGCTAATAGGCACCATTTCCTCCATTTTAATATAAAAAATATTTAGCATGGAAGCCTCTTCTCATGAAATCAATTCCCCCTCCCCATACACAGATGAGAACTGTAACTGTCAGTTGGAGCTATGCTAACTGGAACTGTGATTTGTTCATTGTAGTGCATTTGTATAATTGGAGATTTTCATGCCTTTTCAGCATCTGAGCTTCATTATCTGAGTTGACTGTGGATCAAGTGCCCGAGGCACTTCCTGCAGCAGGGCCAAAAGCAACGTAAGGGCTGTAGTTCTGATCCATAGAAAAATAAGAGTGACAAACTCTGCACGGGAGGATTCCATGTTTCTATGAAAGCTGCCCAAACTTTTGCTGTTCAACATGTTTGGTGAGGGTGGTGGTTATAAACTTGTTGAACAGTGAGTCTCAACTCTATTCCTCCTTATGCTTGGTAGTGATTGTATGCAAACCAGCTGTACTGGAGATCTGGCTACTCAGTGAGCGTGAGGTTTCTGTTTGTTCTCTGCGTTGTGAATGAAGTTTTTGTTCATACTGCTCAACTTACATCATTCTCCCAGGCAATTCTCTTTGTGGGTTTTGCTGTTGCTGTACCTAGATTCTTGTCTGCCCTATATCTGAGAGAGGGAGAAAAACAAGAGGTCTCTACAGAAAAAAATAGAGCAGCATTTCAAACAAAGGGACATAAAGCTTACCAGAATCACATGCTGATACTTCCCAAGAAAAAACATGGGGAAACAATTAAAACATGAACCATTTCACAGTTGGGGGAGGGGGAGGAACTTGCACCAATGTTTTTTAAAGAAGCAAACAAATTCTGGGAAATATGTGCCTAGCACATTTAAGTGCCATAAAGACTAATGTAAAGATCCAGTGATACCAATCCATCTGCATTTTATTTAAAAATAAAGTGAGGAGGACAACCCTTGGGATAAGCATGTTCTGCGGAACATTCTGGCAGAGATGCATTGATACTGGAGGCACTGGTTCAAGTAGCTCTGCTGGAGCTCCTACTGCTGTAGGGGTGAGAAATAGGATGCCAAAGTGTGGGGAGGGTCAGACACACCTGGGATGTGGATGTCTCGATGTGGCGAGGGTACACAGTGGGGCTGCCAGAGATTGGACTGTAATGGGGAGGGCATAAGTAAAAGGTATTAACATTAGAGATATTTTTCTACAATATGAAATCTCTGCCCTTTACCCTTTCAAGACAAATGTATTGAATCCCAGGGATTTTGTCATATGGGTGGGAAGTCAGACAGTTGAGAGTTTAAATCATGAGACTCTGTCTGCTCTGCATGGACATGGGAGATTTCCATATCTCTTTTAATATGCATCTAGATTTGTCCACTTTTCATTGGACAGAATTTCACTTCAGTCCATTTGGGTTGAATTCCAACCCAGAGATGGCTCTATATCAGTACTTCTGTATAGATAGAGACAGTACTTTCTCTAGTGCTTTGTGATCATTCAAAATGAAAGGCAATATATTAAGATAAAATAGCATTTATTTTAATTGATTCTGACTCTAAAGAGATTAGAATTCCATCAAGTGAAGGTTTGTCAGATATATGGGTAACTTTACAAGAAGTACAATGTGTAATACTGCAATAGAAAACTTTCCATTTTCTTAATTTTATTTTGTTTGTCAATACGTAGAGTGTATTGAAATCACCTCATTTATGATTATATGGAATAGTCAATTATTCTAATAGTGTTGTCATTTCTTATTGGAGAACAATTGACAGTTCATAGTCCATAGACAAAAATCTATTCTTCCTAGGAATGACTGGAAAAAAGGGAGAGACTATCAGTATTCAGTGCCTTCCATTCTTGTTGGCTTAGTAATATTTGTCTGAATCTGTAACTCTGGGGGTTGGTGTATGTGAGGGGGGCAGGAGTATTGAGAGAGATCTGGAAATGAAAAAGCTTAGGCAAGCATGGCATTAAGAGCAGACAAAACTATAGGTCAGTGGCTGGCAGATGGTATTGTGAGCTGAGGAGGCTGAAGGCAGATGGCACTGACAGCGTGGACAAGGCAGAAATTTTGGCTACAGAAAGGGAGCTTTGGAAAGATATTAGATGTCTGTCTATCCTGATGATTTCACTGTTGAACTTGGACATACTACATGTTTTTGACCAGACATATTCAAGAGATAGAGAAGGGGACAAGCTTCACTGGTATAGAAAGGGAAAGGGGCATAAAACAGGGAAAGGAGGGCTTTGTAGTTTGGCTAGTGCCTTACCAAAGGCTGACCATTCATTGGCTGTAAGTAACAAGAAAGACTATGTAACTGACATGTAACTTTATGATTACCAGTGAAGATCCTTCTGTCTCCTTCCCTGTTACTGAACTAATTACACTTTCCTTATGCAACACTAGCAAATGAAATCATTCCAATTATTCACATTTCTTTCTTTTCATTTATCTGTGTTTCCTTTTGTGCCATGCAATCTTTCTCCTCATCCCCTGTGATGGTGTCTGTCACACTTTCATTTGCAACACAATTTCCTCTTTGGCAGCTTGTTCATTCTTCTGATTAGCTTAGAGCCTACAACAAAATTCTGACTAAGGTACTGGATATGATCAGTGTGAATGTGTACATAACTCCGAATGTGTGTGTGTATAATAGTCTACTTGGATTTCCATGGTGACAGGTGACCTAAGAACCTAGGTAGATGATAAGTATGTGAACACAGATATTTCAAAAGCCAAATGCTTTTAGATATGAATTAGGAATAAGGGAAACAGTTCATATAAAATAAGAACCCTCCTGAAATGTCATCCAGATGCAAACCATAGTTTTTAAGGTTCAAAATTGTTTGTTCTGTTGATTTTGTTTTTTTGTGCACCTCAAAATGTTAAAATATCAACAAAGCAGGTATTAGGGAAGGTACAAAGAATTTCATTAGGGAATGTTGGTTGGTTGGTTTGTGTCTTTCCCCCCTCCCCCCCCCCCCCCCATTAGACTTTTAGGTCAAAGAGTCAGGGGTTTCAGAAAAGCAGTTAGATTATTGGCTGGGTGCTGATCATGTTACATGTTGGTATTCTAGGTGGCTTTAGGGGGAGGGGAGGGGGAAAGTGCTGCCTGGAGAAAAAAAATTAGGCCGCTCACTCAAAAATGCTGAGGTCAACTCAGGAAACTGTCCCGAAACAGAGGAGTTTGGATCCAAATCTCAATTTATACAAAGTTCAGTGGAGTTGTAAATTGTCATTCTTGTTAGGATTTCCCTCGCAGAGATGGGCCTGAGCCAAAATGTTTGAATTCAGACCCGAGCTTCCTTAGATCTTAAGGACCTGCACCTGAACTGGAAAACCAGATCCATCTCTACTTTTGAGGTTCACCTATCACTACTATGAACTTGCTCCCCTGGGTGTCATGATAATAGGTAACAGAATCTTTCAAGAGCTCTACTTACAGCCAATAAGTAACTCTTGCTTTGCCTCATTATCCCTGCTGAAAGAAATGTTACAGCTGCAATTGTTTGTTGCTTTACAAATTACAAATATACTGTAAGCATTAACGTTCTGTGGGACTCAGACAGCACCAGCTATTTACAATATTCTCCTTCTGAAATACAGTTTGAATTTAATGTTGGTACAATCCCTTTGTTGTTGTTATCTTCCCAAGCTTTTCCCGACTCTCTCTAAGTTGGCAATATGGCTTTAATTGAAACTTATTGACTACAGTGATAATTGCAGTACCTGAGAAGTGTAGTTCACACTAAGAATATCTTGTTAAGTTGGCTGGCTTCTTCATGACAAGTATGGAACTTCAAAACTTTACTTTGCAAAAGAAAAGTACTAAATAGCAGTAGAACCATTGTAAGAATAGTATTAATAATTGTGTGAATGTTACATAAACAGGAATATATACTGCAGTGGTAAACATAAAAAAGTCAACCTTTGCTGGCCATTATATGTCAGTAGTATGTCTGATATTACGGAATGTCCCAATATTAATAATAGGGAATACTTTAGTATTTAGTGGGTAACCACTGATTAATGCTGACTTATTGTGGGGACCAATGTAGTGTAGAATTATGAAGTCAGTGGATAGATTTTCAAAGGAGCTGAGCTCCCTCTTAAGCAATTAAAGGCGCTCATTTAAGCAATTAAATCAAGTGGCCAGATTTACAGGCGTACTCAGCAGCTCATACTGGGAACAACAGACGCTGTTGGGTCCTGAGATCTTCTGAAAATCTGGCCTTCTCTTCCTCCATCTAAAACCCTTTCACCTTACCACTTTTTATTTCAAAGAGCGGACTGAAAGTTTGGAAATGCCGATGCAAAAGTTGTAGTATCGTCTATTCCATTTACAATCTCTGCTGGTGATGCTCAGAGTTGATAAATACAAAGTAAATGTTTATGCAATACATAATCTTGAGAACTATTTACATCAACAAGAGTCTGGAGAACCATGCATGTGTCAAATTCTGCAGAGTTTAAGTACCAGGCAGTCATCAAGTCACCATTCCCTGCTGTCCATTCTCAGCTTTGGCAATCAGAGGCTAGGGACACTCAGACCATAGGGATGCATGCCTGACCATCTGGGCTAACAGCCATTGATGGACCTATCCTCCATAAATTTATCTAGTCCCTTTTTTGAATCCCATAATAGTTTTGGCTTTCACAACATCCCCTGGTAATGAGTTCCACAGGTTGACTGTGTGTTGTGTGAATTACTTTCTTTTTTTTAAAACCTGCTGTGTATTAAATTAATTGGTTGACCCTTGGTTCTAGTGTTATATTTACTTTCTCCACACCACTCATGATTTTTTAGACCTCTATCATATCCCTTCTTAGTCTTCTCTCTTCCAAGCTGGAAAGAACCAGTCTTTTTAATCTCTCCTCATACAGAAGCTGTACATTATCCTTAATTATTTTTGTTGCCCTTCTCTGTACCTATTCCATTTCTAATGTATCTTTTTTGAGATGGGGTGAACAAATCTGCATGCCGCATTCAAGGTGTAGGCATACCATGGATTTATATAGTGACATTATGATCATTTCTTATTATCTATCCCTTTCCTAATGGTTCCTAACATTGTTAGCTTTTTTGACTGCTGCTGCACATTGAGTGGATATTTTCAGAGAATTATCCACAGTGACTCCAAGACCTCTTTCTTGAGTGGTAACAGCTAAGTTAGATCCCATCGTTTTGTATGTATAGTTGAGATTGTTTTCCAATGTTGCATCTATCAACACTGAATTTCATTTGCCATTTTGTTGCCCAGTCACTCAGTTTTGTGAGATCCCTTTTTAACTCTTCGCGGTCTGCCTTGGATTTAACTATCTTGAGTAATTTCGTATCTTGTATTGTCTCTGAAGCCTTTTTTAAAACAATTGGCATCACATTAGCTATCCTCCAGTCATCTGGTACAGAAGCTGATTTAAATGATAGGTTATATACCATAGTTAGTAGTTCTGTAATTTCATATTTCAGTTCATTCAGAACTCTTGAGTGAATACCATCAGGTCCTGGTGATTTATTACTGTTTAATGTATCAATTTGTTCCAAAATCTCCTCTACTGACGCCTCAATCTGGGACAGTTCCTCAGATTTGTCACCTAAAAAGAATGGCTCATGTATGGGAATCTCCCTCACATCCTCTGCAGTGAAGACTGATGCAAATCATTCATTTAGCATCTCCACAATGGCCTTATCTTCCTTGAGTGCTCCTTTAGCACCTTGATCATCCAATGGCCCCTCTGGTTGTTTGTCAGTCTTCCTGCTTCTGATATATTTAACAAACAATTTGCTGTTAGTTTTTGAATCTTTGGTTAGCTACTCTTCAAATTCTTTTTTGGCCTGCCTAATTATACTTTTACATGTGACTTGCCAGAGTTTATGCTCCTTTTAATTTTCCTCAGTAGGATTTCATTTCCAATTTTTAAAGGATGCCTTTTTTTTTTTTTTTTTTTTTTTGCCTCTAACCATTTCTTTTACTTGTATTTAGCCATGGTGGCACTTTTGGTCCTCTTACTATGTGAAGTCTTTCTCACGCTTGTACTGACAGAACTCAGAAGTGCAGAAACAAGTAAAAAAACTGCAAAAAATAAATGTATCACCTTTTAAAAGGCTCAGTTTGGATACTGGGAGAAAGTGTGGGGTTCTTTATATGAATTGTGTAGCCCATCCCTACATGGAATAATATGAGTTTTACTTTCCATGGCTTCACACACAATGTATTTGCAAGTGTTAATTCACTGTGAAAATTCTGCTTACATAATGCCACTTAAAAATTTGGCAGGTGGCCCTGAAGCCCAGCTGTGGTTCTGAACCCAGACTTCAGTGATAATGCTTTAGCCTGTGATTGGCTGACATTTTAAATTTGGAGTAGAACAGGAAGGTGCTCACAAGCTGGCAGGGTGAAATCTGTGTGTTTTGCTTTATTAATGAAAACTATGCATGAACTGGAAAAATTCCTGATATTTCACCAAATCAAAATCTGAAATGAAACTTCACCCTACAACAGACAGGGAAGAGAATGAGCCATAGAAACAAATTTAGCTTGAAACTCTTTCCAAGATTTTGCTGATCACTAGGGAGGGGGAACTTCTAAAGGTTGGGAGATAGGTTTGGTTTGAGCATTCATAGGGTTCGATACAATATCTAATTAAAGTATTCAACACATTTAAGCCTGAAAAACTGGGGTATAAAACTGGCTTTCTGAGTTATTTTCAGTGCTTCCTGTCGTTCTTAGAAAATCCTTTTTCTCCTAGTATTTTGGCACTTTCTCATTCCAATCCTGGCTGCAAACAAAAAGTATATCACACAAGCAGAACTTGTCCTTTGACATTTAGCTCCCATCCTCACCGCATTAAGCAACTGTGCATGCTGCTTTAAGGCTGAAAAACTCAGCCAGGTTTTGCCTTTTTGTGAAACTTAGCTCTTCATTTTCACTTTCTATCCGTACTTTACACAACTGTATTTCAGCTGATCTTTGAAAACCGCCGGCCTCCTCTTTTTTTACCTTCTGGTGTCAATCTTGATTTTCTGTTGTTGAATTGTACATAACAAGAATATTTAGTTCTTCTTCGAGTGCTTGCTCATATCGATTCCAATTAGGTGTGCGTGCGCCGCGTGCACGATCGTCGGAGAATTTTCTACCCTAGCAACACCCGGTGGGTCGGCTGTGGAGCCCCCTGGAGTAGCGCCTTCATGGCGCTGGATATATACCCCAGCCGACCCAGCGCCCCCTAAATTCCTTCTTACTGCCCGTGACGGTCGTTGGAACTGTGGAGCGCGGCATAGCTGTTCTCCACTCTCCCTAGCTTTACTCGTTAGTTCTTGTAGATAGTTGTTGGTTATATTCTTTAGATTAGTAGTTCGTTGTTAACAGTTTTGTAGAGTAGTTTTAAATAGTTAGCGGGGGTTAAGGGGGCTATTATCCCCCCTTTTCCCCCCGTCGCGCAGCCGGGCTCATGCACAAGGCTCCTGGCTTTAAGCCGTGCGCGACCTGTGCTAAGCCTATGCCAACGGGAGACCCTCACGACTCTTGTCTGAAGTGTTTAGGGGAGTCTCACCAGACGGACAAGTGTAAGATCTGCAAGGCTTTCAGGCCCAGGACCAAAAAGGAGCAGGACTTTAGACTTAAGCAGCTCCTTATGGAGGCGGCACTTAGCCCAGATCTCCCTTCGGCGCGCCAAGTTCCGGCACCGAGTGCCTCGGTGCGCAGCGCCCCAGCAGCACCCTCCAGTACTGCACCGCGAGCAGATGCAGATAAGGCCCCACGGCACCGTCCTCCCTTGGCACCGCGTCCGCCGCAAGCCCCTCGGCGCCGTTCCCTGTCTCCGGGACATAAAAGACCCCATAAGACCCAGGACGCTGCCGTCCAACAGGCACCGGCTCCCCCCGCACCGGTGGTAGAGCCGCGTCCGGCTTCGGAGCGCCAGAGGGTGCAGGCTTCGTCAACACCGTTGACTCCGGCACCGGTTGTAGGGCCGTTGAGTCCGGTGCGGACTGGCTCACTGTCTCATCCTGTGGTTGAGCCCTGTCTCCCTTCTACACCGGAGACTTTTGCAACGGCGAAAGACCTCATCGCCCTCACGGAGCCGGCGCCGTCTCAGCCCGCGGCACCGCATCCCCTTCGCACGGTGCAATCCAGGGGCAAGCCTGCCCTGATACACCCCCCATCTCCGAGCGTGGACTCGCGGCACCGCTCCGGGTCTCGGAGCAGGTCCCGATGCCGCTCGCAGTCCCGGCACCGATCTTCATCTCGGCGCCGGTCGTACTCGCAGCCCAGATCTTCCTCCTGGCACCGGTCTACTTCTCGGCACTGACCTGAGCATCGGTACCGGTCAGAGTCCAGACGCAGTTCCCGGCACCGGTATGAGCGCCGCTCCCGTTCGCGAGGCCGCTCCCGGCACCGAGTCTACAGACGGTCTTCGTCTTCGCGATCCAGATCTGGATCCTGGTACCGGCATGGCCATCGGCACCATTCTCGATCCCAGTACCGCTCACCGGCACCGCGCAGAGACCGCTCGCCTGTGGACCGGCACCGCTCGGCACCGTACCAGGACGAGCCCCTGCAACCACGCTCGGCACCGCCCTGGCCCTCAAGATCGGCGTCTCGCTCGTCGGAAGGGGCTTCCTGATCAGCATACCCTGCTCAGGGTCAGGCTGCAGACAACTTGGGTCATTGGCAGGAGGAGGCAGAGGACCCTAGACAGGACCCTGCACATTGGTCCTTCTGGACCCCATGGGCATATCACCAAGCTCAAGGGGCTCCACCAGCGGCCTCTCGCTCGGCACACTCTGAGCCCAGGGTACCTGAGGCCACCATCTCCCGGCCCCCCCCAGGGGGCATGGAGGCTCCAGTGCTGACACCCACGCAGGCCCCAGACCCCAGTGTAGGGGATCCTGCACATCAGGGACCCTTGGAGCCGGACCCTCATCTGGATCCTTTACCCCCTGAGGCACCCTTCTCATCCTCCCCAGATGAGGCGGTGGCGGGTACAACATCCTCAGGCCCAATAGACCTCTGTGCCCACCAAGACTTGTTGCGTAGGGTGGCACGGAACATGGACCTACAGGCTGAGGAGATAGTGGAGGTGGAGGACCCGGTGGTGAGCATCCTCTCAGCTGATGCCGCATCCCGGGTGGCGTTGCCCATTATTCGTACAATCCAGGCTAACGCTAATGCCATATGGCAAACCCCGGCCTCCATCCCTCCCACTGCCAGAGGTGTAGAGAGGAAGTACTTTGTCCCCTCTAAAGACCATGAGTACCTCTATACACACCCTCCGCCGTGTTCACTAGTAGTCTCCTCAGTAAACGCAAGAGAGCATCATGGTCAGCAGGCAGCAGCGCCCAAATCGAAGGACGCCAAACACTTCGATTTGTTTGGGCGCAAGGTTTACTCAGCGGGGAGTCTGCAGCTCAGAGCCGCAAACCAACAGGCGCTCTTGAGTCAGTACAATTACAACTCATGGAATTCCATGGGTAAATTTAAAGAGTTGGTCCCCCAGGACTCGAGGGAAGAGTTCGGGGCCCTAGTGGAGGAAGCTAAAAAGGTGGCTAGGACCTCCTTGCAGGCCTCCCTGGACATAGCGGACTCCGCCGCCAGGACACTAGCGTCTGGGATAGCCATGAGACGCGTCTCCTGGCTCCAGGTTTCAGGGTTACCGCCAGAACTGCAGCAGACCCTGCAAGATCTGCCGTTCAAGGGCCAGGGGTTGTTCTCGGACAAGACGGACTCTCGGTTGCAGAGCCTCAAGGACTCCAGAACCATCATGCGCTCCCTGGGGATGCATGTCCCAGGTCCCCAGCACAGGCCCTTTAGGCCCCAGCCACAAAGGTTCTACCCTCCTCCTCCTTGTCCGAGACAGGACTTCCCCAGAAGGCGGGGACGAGGTGGTAGACGGAGGTCGACCGGCCCCCAACCCGGTCAGAACCAAGGCCCTCCTAGACCACCTTCAGGACATAGGCAAAATTTTTGAAGGTGCGCTCGAGAACGGCATGCCAGCCACTACCCAGGATCCATTTCCTTTCTTTCGGGATCGCCTCTCCCGTTTCCACTGTGCTTGGTCCCTTATAACCTCGGACCGTTGGGTCCTTCGCACGGTGGAGTGGGGATACGCTCTCCAGTTTTCTTCGTTCCCCCCCCCACCCCTCCTCCCCGTCCCTCTTCAGGGACCCTTCTCACGAGCATCTCCTTACACAGGAGGTTTTTGGGCTCCTCTCTATGGGGGCCATAGAGGAGGTTCCGCCAGAGTTAAGGGGCAAGGGGTTTTACTCCCACTACTTCCTGATCCCCAAAGCAAAAGGGGGTCTGCGACCCATTTTAGACTTACGCGGACTCAACAAATTCATAGTAAAGTTAAAGTTCCGCATGGTCTCCTTGGGGACCATCATCCCTTCCCTGGTTCCTGGAGACTGGTATGCCGCCCTCGACATGAAGGACACATATTTTCATATAGCAATCTACCCCCCACACAGGCGCTTCCTTCGATTTGTAGTAAACAATGTGCACTACCAATTTGCCGTCCTTCCCTTCGGCTTGTCCGCGGCTCCGAGAGTGTTCACCAAATGTATGGCTGTCGTGGCAGCATACCTTCGTTGACAAAAGATACAGGTGTTCCGGTATCTAGACGACTGGCTGGTGCGCAGCCGCACCAGGGAGCAAGTTCAAGCTCACGTCCAGATAATACTACAAACATTCCACGAGTTAGGCATTCTGCTCAACAAAGAAAAGTCCACTCTGGAGCCAACCCAGAGAATAGAGTTTATTGGGGCAGTCTTAGACTCCAGACTCGCCCGAGCTCTTCTACCAGACACTCGGTTTCACACCATCACAAACATCATCCACGGACTCCAGGTCTTCCTGATCACCACAATAAGGACGTGCCTCGGCCTGTTGGGACACATGGCCTCTTGCACTTACGTAACCAGGCATGCCAGACTTCGGCTTCGCCAACTTCAGGCCTGGGTATCTTTGGTGTACCGTCCTTATCGGGACAACCTGAACATGGTGGTCACGGTTCCGAACTCGGTCTTGACCTCTCTCACCTGGTGGCTGGATCACAAGGCGGTTTGCGCAGGAGTGCCATTTCACGCCCCACAACCCTCCCTGCACCTGGTCACGGATGCTTCATCTCTAGGTTGGGTCGCTCACCTCGGGGAGCACCATACCCAGGGCCTGTGGACCGCATCCCAACTAGCTCTGCACATCAATGTTCGAGAGCTGATGGCGGTGCGCCTAGCCTGTCAGGCATTTCTCGGTCTCCTACATGGCCGTTGTGTGTCAGTCCTCACAGACAACACCACGGCCATGTTCTACATCAACAAGCAAGGAGGAGCCCGGTTGTCTCTCCTATGCCAAGAGGCCATTCGCCTGTGGGAGTTCTGCATTGCCCACTTGATACACCTCATGGCATCGTTCCTCCCTGGAGTCCAGAACACTCTAGCGGACCGTCTCAGCAGATCCTTCCAGACGCACGAGTGGTCGATTCGCCCGGATATCATCCATTCCATCTTCCAGAGGTGGGGATTTCCCCAGGTCGACCTGTTCGCCTCACGAGCCAACAGGAAGTGCCACGTGTTCTGCTCCCTCCAAGGGCGATCTCCAGGCTCCCTGTCGGACGCTTTCCTCCTATCGTGGAGAGACCAGCTGTTCTACGCTTTCCCTCCATTCCCACTGGTCCACAGGGTACTGCTCAAGCTACGCAGAGACAAGGCACGTATGATTCTAGTCGCTCCAGCTTGGCCAAGACAGCACTGGTACACCATGCTTCTGGAGCTATTGGTACAAACTCCGATCACGCTTCCCTTGTGCCCAGACTTGATCTCTCAGGACCACAGCCGACTCTGTCACCCCAACCTGCAATCGCTCCACCTTACGGCATGGATGCTCCATGGCTGAATCGGGCAGAGCTACGATGCTCACATCCCGTGCAACAGATTCTGCTGGGAAGTAGGAAGCCCTCTACACGGACCACTTACTTAGCTAAGTGGAAGCGTTTCTCCTGTTGGTGCGAGCAGCGAGCCACGCCCCCCTTGCAGGTGTCAATTCCACTTATCCTTGAATATCTCCTATCCCTAAAACAGCAGGGCTTGGCGATATCTTCGGTCAGGGTTCACCTGGCCGCTATATCGGCGTTCCACCCAGGAGAACACGCTTCCTCTGTCTTCTCTAACCCGATGGTCGTCAGATTCCTCAAGGGCTTACACCGTCTATACCCACAGCAACATCAACCGGTTCCGGCGTGGGATCTTAACCTGGTTCTCTCCAAGCTCACAGGGCCCCCGTTCAAGCCATTGGCTACCTGCTCACTCCTTTACCTATCTTGGAAGACAGCCTTCCTTGTAGCCATCACTTCAGCAAGGCGTGTTTCTGAAATCAGGGCGCTCACGTCTGAGCCTCCATACACAGTCTTCCATAAAGACAAGGTGCAGCTTCGCCCCCACCCTGCCTTTCTTTCCAAGGTGGTATCAGCTTTTCATGTGAACCAGGATATATTTCTCCCGGTCTTCCATCCTAAGCCACACGCCACGTGCCAAGACCAGCGTATGCACTCCTTGGACGTACGCAGGGCCCTTGCTTTCTATATTGAGCGTACGAAGCCGTTTAGGAAGATGACGCAACTCTTCGTTGCAGTGGCCGACCGGATGAAAGGCTTACCGGTCTCCTCGCAACGTCTCTCCTCTTGGATCACGTCCTGCATTCGTGCTTGCTACGACCTGGCCGGTGCCCCAACGCCACGCCTCACCGCCCACTCCACGAGGGCCCAAGCCTCCTCAACTGCCTTCCTGGCTCACGTCCCGATCCAGGACATTTGTAGAGCGGTGGTTTGGTCATTGGTCCACACCTTCGCCGCTCACTTTGCGCTTGTACAGCAGTCTAGAAACGATGCTGCATTCGGATCAGCGGTTTTGCACTCAGCGATGTCTCACTCTGACCCCACCGCCTAGGTAAGGCTTGGTAGCCACCTACTTGGAATCGATATGAGCAAGCACTCGAAGAAGAAAAAACGGTTACTCACCTTTGTAACTGTTGTTCTTCGAGATGTGTTGCTCATATCCATTCCAAACCTGCCCCCCTTCCCCACTGTCGGAGTAGCCGGCAAGAAGGAACTGAGGGGGTGCTGGGTCGGCTGGGGTATATATCCAGCGCCATGAAGGCGCCACTCCAGGGGGCTCCACAGCCGACCTACCGGGTGTTGCTAGGGTAGAAAATTCTCCGACGATCGTGCACGCGGCGTGCGCACACCTAATTGGAATGGATATGAGCAACACATCTCGAAGAACAACAGTT
Organism: Emys orbicularis; assembly: GCF_028017835.1. NCBI lineage: Eukaryota > Metazoa > Chordata > Testudines > Emydidae > Emys > Emys orbicularis. The sequence continues at coordinate 57,527,353 of NC_088692.1, forward strand.
ACAAAGGTGAGTAACCGTTTTTTTTCACTTAGAAATAAGTTCCAGTTGATTTTTATTTCATTTTAAATGTTGACTTTTAAAAGATGGAGGGACTTTTCTTACCATTAAAATGTAATGAAAGTCCATATTTGGAATTACAAATATAAAATCAATGCAATATCATTAATAAGCTAACCTTTAGGAAAAACACCATAACATTTTTGGTTTGTTTAGTATGATTGAGAGTATAATAAAAGGAATTAAAGAAATGTCAGTCTAATAAAGTTCAGAGGAGTGGTGTGAATTATTCATAACAAAATGCTACTCAGAATTCAAAGGTTTTTCATGTTAATTCACAAATGATTCAATTGGGAAAATTTTGCAGTAGTGCTGATGTGCAAATTCTCAAAAAACTGAAACTAACTAATATTTAGTGAATTGGCCAACTCTGGAGGTAAAAATGGACCCATTTTTTCAAGAATAAATGTCTTTTGCACCAAATACATATGACAATAAACCCACATGTCTGAATACTTGAAATGCAAAAATACATTATGAACTATCCATTTTGTAGTAATGGGAAATAAAGCATAATTTCGGTAAAGTGAAAGCATGTGACATAAATTGGTGGGTATTGCAGCTCATCTCTGGAAAAAAAATTGTGAATGTTGCAGAGCTTTAATTATTAGCTAACTAGATTCAAGATGGATCTGTATGTAAGCAAAACAATAGACAAAAAGAGTATTATGCAGAGCACAGCATGCCTCTAGCCACTGTTTGTTCCATTTCATTTGCAGCTACTCATAACAAGATGCTAGTTTAGCTTGGCATATATATACATCATTATTTTATAATTCAAGTAATGATTCTAGATTTTGCAATACAAAATTCTGCTATAGGTCAGGAATATATACAATATTCAATATACATGATATATATTGTATATATTGTATATACTGTATAAAATAATTCTTCTGAGTAAAGTTTAGAATCTGGTGACTGCCAATTTCTCTCTAATAAATTATTTCTGGTTTATATTTCATTGCAATAGATTAGATTTTTAAACTGAAATAAATTTTGTAGCTGAAATTCCTGAGCGAAGAGAACTTTGTGATTTGTTTATAAAATGCTGATAATATACACATACTTAATTCATTCAACTATCTTCATAAAGATTCAAATAACACTTGAAATCGCTGGGATTCATAATATTTAGGATTACTAAATTCCATGCTATTATCTAAACTATTATTTAAACTCTGCAAGATGTATCTGTAGAATCTTTGAGTCCAGAACTTTGTCTTCAAGGTTCAGTCATCAAAGTGCTAGTAAAGTAATATGTATTGTGAACATGGATATTTTGTGCATTGTGATGGAATAGAATTTTTCTCTAAGGCTAGGTCTACACTGCAGCGGGGGTCCGACCTAAGATACGCAACTTCAGCTACGTGAATACCGTAGCTGAAGTTGCGTATTTTAGGTCGGCTTACCTGGCGGTGAGGACGCGGGAAAGTCGACCGCTGCCGCGCCGCCGCCGACTCCGCTGCCGCCTCCTGCCGAGGTGGATTTCCGGAGTCGACGGCAGAGCGATCAGGGATCGATTTTACCGCGTCTTCACTAGACGCGGTAAGTCGATCCCCGATAAACCGATTGCTACCCGCCGGATCGGCGGGTAGTGAAGACAAAGCCTAAGATATTGCATTGGTGAAGTTCATGGACCTCATCCTGCAGCTCTTATGTAACTTGGCCGATCACATATGACAAACTGGGGGAGGAGGAGGTTCTCTTAATCTGTTTCCACCCCATTTCCTGCATTTTTGTGTGTGTCCATTTCAATTGTAAACTCTTTAGGACAGAGACCCTGAGCAGGCATTTTTGTTTCTAAAGCACCTACTACACTGTAAACACTTCACAAATATAGCTAACATCTTTCTACTGATAAGTACAACTTAATTCCACCCTGAAATCTTGGTGATATATATTATTTTTAAATTAAATAACTTTAGAAATGTATGCATTGTTTTTTTCATCCCAGTGTAAGCAATTTTGTAGACGACATGGCACATATGAAAGAATCCTATTGCTTTGTGCAACTACTGAGGGTGTTTATTTGTAGAACAAATGGCATGTATAGCTCATCAAACATACATTTGTAATCACACTTGAAATTCAGTAGCATATTCCTGCTGCATGTCAGCACTCAGAAATATAAATTGACCTCTCTGGAATGGCTCACATAAATTCTTAAGAAAACCACCAGAGAAAAAGGATGTCGTTTTCAACCAAGATGCACCTATCAGAGAAGAAACTTTGCTGCAGCAGAAACAGTCACAAAACCTCACTGATGTGCTGGAGAGGTGGATTTTCTTCTCCTTCCCCCCTTAAAATCAGTTATATGGAGATGGGGGCCATATGGATGATCTCATACAAAAAATGAACACGTGGCAGACCATAACCATAAAACCCAGAGAGAGAAACTAACAGGCTAATGAGGAATGGGAGGAAGAGTTGTATCACAAGTTATAGCCTGTGTATGGAGAGGAAAGGACCTCATGAGGACAAGGGTCATACCTTGGCACTGAAGTGCTAAGCTCTCATTGCTGCATAGTGAGTGTATATCAGGATATTGGTGTAATAGAAAATAAATCCAGCGATGACTGGAAGTCTGGTAATGACCCTAGCTCCTAGATTTGAGCACTTTTTCTCACCCTGCTCCCCCCATTTCTGCATTGTTTCCCAACTGTTCTCTATTTTACCATGTTCATGGTTAGCAGAGGCAATATGGAAGTAATTCACTGTACTTATTATCTCTGGGGTTTCTGTGGTGATGGTTTGGACAGCAAGCTGTTGGTTACTTGTTACTTTTCTGCTGCTAGGTGAACAGCATGACAGGGAAACCATAGAGTGAGCATCGGGCCGACACTTCTCCCAACTTTTATGACATGGTCCTTCTTTTCCCCAGCCCCAGGGGCCTCAGGGCTGGCTCCTCAGAGCAGTCTTTCAAAGTCAGAAACCCAGAAGCAAGAATGGTGGAGGCTTATGTGAAGGGTTGCCCCCAGGGTGCCACCTGGAATTGGGGTATCACTGAGCCCTCTGACCCACCAGCCTGGGCTCCCTCCCTCTCACACTGTGCTGCTGTGACAAGCTGCAAAGCCCTCCAAGCTTGCATTTTCACCACCATTCACACAGGTAGGGACACACCCAGCTGCAGTTACATGCAGGCACTGTAACCACCAGCCTCCCAGGCAAGGACCCCAGAGCAGTACCATCCTGCCCTGGTCAAATCTGGCCAGTATATGGTTTAATACCTGGTCCGCCTCTCCCTCAGTGTGAAGAGGACCATGCACACTTGTGGTAACCAAGCTGAGATTTTCCCCAGACTTAGTCAAACACACACTGGTTTGGATTAAAACATAAAATAAGTTTATTAACTACAAAAGATAGATTTTAAGTGATTATAGGTGATAGCAAACAGATCAAAGCAGATTACTTAGTAAATAAACAAAAACGCAAACTGATCTGAACATACTAGCTGAATTAGCAAATTCTCACTCTGAGTGATAAACAGGCTGGCAGATTCTTAAGGCGGTGGGTGAAATTTTCCTGGGGAACATATCCTAATTATATGACAGTGGTGAATAAGGGGTGCCAGGGTATCACAGCTTAAACTCCAAACTACTCAAGAAGGGGTAATGAGGTAAAGAATAAACTTTTGAAAGTAGAATGAAAAGAAATAGTCTGTATGACTGCAAGAAAGTAATCTGTCATAACTTGAAATTTGTGCTATCCCCAATGGAATCAGGATGGCCTGCGCTTGTGAAAGGGGTATTAAATTGTGATCGTATTTTAGATTCACTGTAAATGTAGGTGAAAGGTGAAATGTATTCATGTCTGTTTTAAATGGTACTATTCTGGAATGTTAAGCAATATTCAGCTCCTATGAGCTAAGCACTGTACGTATACATACTAAATTCTGTAATTAAAAACAATTGCCAGTATAAATAGAGCAATACTACATTTTATGCATCTACATTAAAATAGTGAGCTGTGACAAACTTGGAAAATAAGCCACAAATATCCCAAACACCCGCTGACAACACAACTGCCTTATTATTTGGTTAGCCACATAAGTGCACATGATGCTTTATAAAGAAGTACGAAGATAGGATCCCTGCTCTGAGGGACTAGCTTTTTCCTGTTAGACTGAAGCACAATAAAAGAGCAACAGACTATAGTGAGCAAGTGGGACTTGTCTGGAATGCGCGTCACACTGAGATACGCATCTTTCCCAAATATCTGCCTTGCCAGTCATTACCTATATCTCTTGGAGGCCTAGTTCCAGTTTCTAGTGTTCGCAAAGTAAGACTACCACAATTACACAATGGAAGACTAGATGTCAGTGTTATCTTAAGTCCTGACTGAGATTTATAAACACAGATGGGGAAGGGACATGATCAAATTCACTATCATAACTGTCTGGCAAAGAGTCATGAAAAAATCTGACACTTTCTCCTTTCTTTATTGCCTGGCTAATGCTGTCAAGGGAAGGTCATCTGACTCCTACCCATCAGTACAGGAAGGTGATAAATGTGTCAGATCAGATTTTGTGCTATCTTCCCCCTTGTAAACACTTTCTTTTGCTGTTCGTTGAGTTGTTTTTTTGTTTTGTTTTGTTTCGTTTTCATATTTTTTCTCTATATCAGGAAAGTAGTTGAAACATGAGAATTTCCACACACACCCTCATTAAGCATTTTGATTTATGTTGAAACTTGCATGTACTGTGTTTGTTTATTTTTTGCATAGGCTGACATAGTGGATGCACAACCCAGAGTTGGAGTGTGAGCTCTATCAATGGAGGGAAGTTGCAGGAGGGAATGTTTTTTCCAGTGCAGTTTTCCTGCTTAGACTCAAAGTCACATTGACAGGCTTAGAAGGGGCGCAGCATCTATTTGTGCGCGTTCAATAGACAAATTGTGGTCATTTTGGGGTGGGAGGGTGTTTCAGGGGAACAGTGGTGTTTTGTTTTGGAGAAATGAAAATACTGAGTCAGGAAATAATGAGACAAGTTATCTCCTGTGCTAAGGCACTGCTTGGGGTATCAGGAATCCACTCCCAGCTTCCTGATTCTCAGGTCCAGGTCTGGCCCCAACACCACCTGGAGTACTACTGGGCAGTTTCTAATTCTCTGATTGGCTCCAGGAACTGTAATTTACCCCATGATAGTGCAGGATTTGCTTAGTGCAAAGGGAGATTCTCCCTGCCCTGCTATATCCTCAGCACACTTCCTATGCCAGAAAGCAGGAGAGTTGCAGACTCCAGCTGCAGTATGTATTTCTGCTGGCCATTTTGAGATGCCATATGCATAGTCCAAAGAGTCCATGTCAAGCCTTGAGAATCTGGCCTTAAGAATCTGGGCAAGAATTAAAGGAATACCTGTCCTAGAAGCTTCTGGAAAAGTTGCCTTAAAAAAATTAACCCATTCATGGCCACTTCACAATGTTTGGTGGAAAAAGAGCAGATGCCTTGTCACTTGAAGGCAGCGAGACCTACAATAAGGTGTAAATAGAGCAGCGTAACGGGTACATTAGCATGTTTGTTTGTGGGTTGAGGGTCTTGTTTTAAAAGGTACAGTGGAAAAAAAACAATTGAAGAATATGGAAAGCTTTCCGTTGTCTTTGGAACAGACTGCAAATGATTGAATGTGTTGGGATAAAAGAGAATAAATATTTAAATCTGCTTTGCAAAATTTTAATCAATCATTCACCTGGGTGAGTATTTTTTTGATGAGCAAGTAAAATACCATTAAATGTTTTTATCATCAACATGGCAAAAGGAGTCTGAATAAAGCGTCTTAGATGTTGAATTCTCATGACAACTTTACAAGGTTGATTTAAAGCCACTGTGTGCTTTAGCCAATCAAAAGTTGAAAAATTTCAAACTTTCTCGCTTTTTTATTCTATTAGAAAGTTCATATGTTTATAATAGATTTCAAGCTGGGGAGGAAGTGTGCATCTATGGATAAGGGCTTGGGACAGCAGGCTTCTATCCTTGCCTCTGTGTGCCTCTGGTTCCCCTCCTGCCATTTCTCTAGTTAAGACTCTAAACTTTTCAAAGTAGCGACTATCTCTTACAGTGCCTAGCACAATGGGGCCTCCTATGGTTACCATAATACAAACCAGTGTACCTTCTTTTGAACTTGATTCCACAACAAACAAAAGAGAAAAGTTGGAGAAGCTGTCTGAGGGGGTCCCTTGAAATAACAACAAAACCTCTCTGAAATAACAGCATTAATCATCACATTTGGGGATTGATAAATCTAATAACCAGGCAAAGAAGTCTGAAAATGTTGTGGTTCAAGCATGCTAAGAAATTTTAACTGCTTTACTTAATTAATTAATTACTTTCATTTTGAATTCTCTGCCACGTGCCTGGCTGCCTCTTTTCTTTTCCATTTTTTTTTCACTTTCTCACATTTTGAAGGCTACTGGGTTGTTGTTGGAGGGTGGGGGGGCAGTTTATTTTTTGGTTTTGGCATTATAGAGAACACTAAAACTCATTCTTAGAAAAAAATGAAAGTTTTTCCCTTATGAAGGGTAATCTCTTATTATCCTGACCTTCCTGATTATGCCCTTGGAGAAAATATTGAGGGCTACTTGAACTGTAACATCTCCAATGGAGACCAATTTTTCAGGCTCATCGTTGTAGTCATTCATCAGCTTCAATGAGGGAATCCTGACTTCTGGTGCCTTAGAGGTAATATGTCACTGGAGTGAAAGTGCTATTAAAGGGCTTTGCGGCAAATCTGCTATAGGAGTTTTCATGTATTAAACAGCTGTTTTAAAATTTATTTCAAATTTTCATAAGGATCCTCTCAGGTCACGGTTGTATGTTATTTTATGGTGGAAATAAAACTGTCTAGTCAGTGTGAGTCTAAAGGAACATGTTTCATTTTGTCCTGTGCTCTGAAGAAGCACATTAGAATCAAGAGGATTTCAAAGGTCTGTATTAGTGCATAGTGAAACTATTATTAATGGTGAGTTAGTTATTACTGGAAAAAGCATTCATGACCATTTGTTCAAATAAATTGTGTGTTTTCTTTGATGGTATTCACAGCATCTTCTATTCACTTCACACAAACAATTATATGAGTGAGTTTTTGTTTGCAATAATACTTCTGGAAAGAGAATTTTGAAATTACTTAGTCACGTAAATATTTGGGGCAAAGTTTGTGTCGGCCATCTTGAATGTAATAATCTGAATAATCTGAGTAATCATGAAATCAAGGCCCTGTTTGAACTACAACCTTTGGCTGACACAAGAGACGTCAGCATAAAGCTGCTGCTGCAGTTAGTACATTGCTTGTGTGCCTGCATACTTGGCTCCTTGCTTCAGTGCTGCACATACTTACCAGGAGTGCTTGTATTAATGCACAGCACAGTGCAACATGGGTAGTACCCCAGTCTGAAGCCCACCATCATCCAGCGCACTATTTTGGCAATGCTTGGTGAGGCAGAAATGAGTTGCATAAGGGTGACTAGTAGCAAGGGCTCAGCTTGCCAGAGTGCAACTGTCTCCATCCTATGTCATCTAGATCCCATAACTTTTGTGCCTCTTTAAAAAATCCCATGAATCCACACCGACCTCCTTGCTGTCAAGGTGGCTGTTATACACCAGCCACCTTGACAGCACCAAGGAAAGATTCAACTACAAACATTCAGCAGGTGCAAAATGACAGCTGAATGAGCTTCTGGTAGATTGAAGGGACACCGGCACTGTTTACTCACAAGAATGGATCTCAGTGGGGGGGTGGGGGGGAACATCCCAATTGTTGTAGCTGCCTGCTGCATCCTGCACAATATTCATGAAGCACAGAGGGAAAAGTTGCTGATAGGTAGAGGGCAGAGGTGGAGCGTCTGTCTGCTGAGTTTGAACAATGGTTTGAACAACGGGCCATTATCAGAGCTCGATACAGACCAATACAGCTCTGGGATACTTTGAAAAAGCACTTTAACAGTGAGCCACAGTAATGCATTGTGGTGTACTTTGCTCTGCCTGGCCCTGCTGTTTCGGGCTCTGTTAGGAATTGTGTGGTACTTGGAGCACATCTATGAATTTAACACTGTCGATGCACCGATTAATGTTGCGGTGCTTGCTGTACATTCATTATTATTACACTGTTTGTCACTGATCCTATGAGTTGAGTCACACTGTGAAGTAACAAGTAAGTGGGTGCTTTGAGAACTGCTAGGCACTCTACAGCATGTGTTGGGAATTATAAAGATGAAATATTTTCCAAATAGAATTTTATTCAGTAACAAAACCAGTGCAAAAATCTGTTCAATTTAAAAGCAAGTACATTACAACTTTATATATTAATGGAACAGAATTTAAGAAAGGGAAAGAAAATTCATGTCCATTTTAGCTACACATACAGCAACCGTGGGTCCGTTTAAGTGAAGCTGTGGTTACCCTTACCATTCCCTAGTGTGGAGTGGGTGGGAAAGGAATTTGGCTCCTGATGCCACATGGAATGTTGAGAGGGTGGGGCTGAAGGGAGGTGCTGTAATGGAGTTGTCCCTGGACTGCAAAGGGAGGTGAGTCTGTGGTTGTTGAACCTGTAGGACCAGACGAGTCTGCAGCATCTGTGTTTGCTGCTGGATAAGCCCCATTATGTCCTGGTGCATCTCTCTCTTCTTTTCCTGCTGGGACCCCTGGGACTTTCTCCTGCCTGCTCTTTCTTTCTGCATATAGACTCCAATGTTTACCTTCTAGGCCCTTTGATCACGGTGTCATACAGCACTGGCTTGCAGGATCCCACTGAATATCATCCCAAGTCCTCTGTTTTCTCCTCCTCATCTGGTTCAGGCGTTCCAAGGATGTGGAGGGGGTGCTCCTGAAGACTGCAATGGCAGCAGCTACAGATAAAACACACAGAGGTAACATTGTCCGTGTTGTTGCATTGGGAAACAAAAGTTAAGGTTCAGAATGCCCTTCCCTTGCTCCCCTAAAGTTTTACACAAGACATAATTATTGACACTTCTGCTTTGGAAGTGGACTCTTCTGTTGGTAAGAAAGACAAGCTTTCGAGCTTATACAACTTGAACTCTCTGTAAGCTCAAAAACTTGTCTCTCTCACCAATAGAAGTTGGTCCAATAAAAGATATCTCTCCCACCTTGTCTCTCTAATCTCTGCTGAAGTCAATGTTTGTGCACATACTGATATCAGCATGTAGAACAGTTTCTCAAACTGGGGCCGCCGCTTGTGTAGGGAAAGCCCTTGGCGGGCCGGGCCGGTTTGTTTACCTGCCCCATCTGCAGGTCCGGCCGATCGCGGCTCCCACTGGCCGCAGTTCGCTGCTCCAGGCCAATGGGGGCTGCGGGAAGCAGCAGCCAGTACGTCCCTCGGCCCACACCACTTCCAGCAGCCCCCATTGGCCTGGAGCAGCGAACTGCAGCCAGTGGGAGCCGTGATCAGACGGACCTGCAGACAGGGTAGATAAACAAACCGGCCCAGCCCTCCAGGGGCTTTCCCTACACAGGCGGCAGCCCCAGTTTGAGAAACACTGATGTAGAATGACTTCTCTTCTCCCTTTTAATCCTATCCATTAAAACAGTGTGTCTACTGCTGCTTTGTATACCCAACCCCACTTGTACTCATGGTGGATTTTGAACCTGAGACCCAAGGTGCTAAAGGCATATGTTTCTACCACTTGAGCCATAGCAGTCCATTAGTGGACCAGCCATTTGTAGGATCAAAGATGCACACTCTCATAGTATGGGTTGTGAATGTTTGTGAGTACGAGTGTGTTCACAAAACATTCTTGCAAACAGTATTTGTCAAAGTCTACATATTATATCTAAGCAGCTAATATAATTTTAATGTCATAAGTCAACATTTCTGTCAAGGCTTTAATGGGTTATTTGGTTCTTCACACAAATTATTAGTAACATTCTGCTATATGTTTAAATGCATCAGCCTTAGAAAATTATGGCTAGGCATCAGGGTTGGGGTCTGCACTTGGGTGCATGGTTGCTGGTACATAAAATTTACTTGGCTAGATATACCCTGTAAGGTTATCGGCGGGTAAAATATATAGTATTTGGTAACCTCCCAGTGCTTACAGAAGATTATAATTACTATATGAAAGTTTGAAAGAAAACCTTGAACATTACAGCATAACAAAGCATATTGGACAAAAATCCACATAATTAATTAATTAATTTTAGAGTGTGACATGCAAGACAAAATATATGGCAATTCAATTCAGAAGTCAAGAACTCATCAGAAAGGGAGGAATAGAGCCAACCAGAGCTGGATGATGGAAGAGCAGTAGCACTGAATAATTTATGAAACAACACAGCAGAGTACATGTACTGGTCGGAAGCCTCTTTAAAGCCTTATTAATAGATGACAAAGTTCAATCAATTCTGCTATTAATGAGTCTTTAGAAAGAAGGATGTTGGAGAATGTGTTTGTGATGCAGAATAAAGAATTAATATGAGTTAAAAGGTCAAGTATCTCTCACATCAAATATGAATGATCAGGAACAAAAAAAACGCAGGACAAGTATATGGTTGATAAAACATAAGGTAGCAAAGGCAAATGTGGCCTTTATTATAGCTTTGATTGTTTAAGGGTCTGTCTACGGTGTTGCTAAGGTGTTTATAAACTCTGCTAAAACCTGTCCAACAAGTTCTCAACCCAAAGGAATACAAAACAAAGTGTAACGTAGAATAAATGTGGGTACAGTACTCATAGGTGAAATCGACATACAGGAACTTTACATACAAGTTTTCTTAGGGATAGAAATCCAGATTGTTACAAATGCGTGTCCCTCAAAATCTGAGACAAGCCAATAGAAAATGGTATCCAGGAAAAGCCTAGAGAGCCCAGCAGCAAAATAGTCATGTGACAGATCCACAGGCAAATCCAAAGCCACTTGAGTCTACCACGAAAGAAGATGTTGCTGCTAAAATGTCTTCTGCAGCATGGCATTCAGAGCCTCTGAGTGCTGTCCAGAGACAGTGGGGAGAAACTACATACCCTGAGGAGGTGAACAGCAGTTAATCAGAAGATTTACTTGTAAACTAAAATCCAAATTATTGAAAACAGTTGAGCAGAGGATTTTGATTAGGAATTCAAGATATTTTTGCTTATGATGAAATGATACTTTGAAATAAATTTACAAATCTGTGTATACCTGCCATAGGCATGCAAATATCTATGGTTTCTGCAAACCCAATGTTGTATCCACACCCATCTACAGATGCATGAGGAATGAAATTAAAAACACACATTGGCCTAAATCAAGCGTGAACACATGTAGTTGTGTGCTTATGATTTTGAAAATATGGCCCATTATTATCAGTCTGAAATTGGACTCTGGTTTAACTATATGCTGACCTCAGTGTCTGTGAGAATGGGTTTTGTACTTGATTCAGGAAAATGGAACCTGTGGAGTCTTCAAAGTTTTTGCTAACCAGAACAATGTTTGTGACAGTAGCGGAGCTAGGAGTGGAAATTTGTATGGGCCCTGACTTTCGGGTGAGCGGGCAATGTCAGGCTTTGTCTATCACCCAAATCTCCACTCCTAGCTATGCCACTGGCCTGCAGGCAGGGGGCTGGCGGCCAGGGGAAGGGAAGGGAGCCAGGCAGAGGAGAGCACGGAAGCGTGGAGGAGGACAGGTAGGAGTAGGCCATGCACATGTGCGTCCAAGGCCACTGTATGGGGGGGGGGGGGCAGATTAACCCACCACCACCCAAAACAAAAACCAGCCACTTTTTATTGATATTTTGCAGACTTTGGGAACCTAAAAGGAGAAATCTATTATGTTGCAGCATTGACCGTTTCGCAGGGTGAGAGTGGATAGTATCAACCTTTTGGTGCCACTTATGTATGGAGATATACCTATCTCATAGAACTGGAAGGGACCCCAAAAAGGTCATTGAGTCCAGCCCCTTGCCTTCACTAGCAGGACCAAGTACTGATTTTTGCCCCAGATCCCTAAGTGGCCCCCTCAAGGATTGAACTCACAACCCTGGGTTTAGCAGGCCAATGCTCAAACCACTGAGCTATCCCTTGGTGGCTCCTGTCACAGTGAGGATGGGGATGTTGTTGACACAGTTACTGCAGTCCTGGGGAGAGCTATAGAGTAGCCCAGGCAGGTGGAGTGTGTGTCTGGCAAGAGGGAGAGAGGGGGTGCAGGAGAGAGAGGGGGAGTGATGGCCGTGGTTTCCTCCAGCCTGGGAGCTCGGCTCCTCCCATTGTGCTGTGCCACTGCCTGCCAAGAGGGCTCCGTGCTGCTCCTGTCCGACCCGCCTGCAGGTGAATTGAAAGTCATTGGCGAGGAGGGAAGGACGCAAGCTGCTGGGTGTCCCCTGCTCAAATTTGGGTGGGCCGGGATGCTAAGTGGGTGGACCGCAGCCCACCCAGGCCCATCTGTAGCTATGCCCCTGGTTTGTGATCTGGAGTGCAACAGGAGGTCAGACCGTCACCGGATGAATTCTATATGATGTGAGGCAATGTCATGGGCTGAATCAATATCCACTCACGTAGCAGTGCTTACACTCCCAACAAGGGGAACTTTGAGAGGGGGAGTGTGTGAGGTTGGACAAAAATGGAGAAATGTGTTGATGGAACTGGATTTCAATACCAATTTACCTGGCAAATGCTTTGGGACCAAATGTGCCTTTAGACATGCATTGGTTTATTCCTGAGAGGGAATTAAAGTGAAGTTTTGATGTGAGTCCAAAACATTTAATTTAGGGGGACCAAATCCTTTTGGCCTTACTCAAATGAACAATCTCATTGGTTTCAAGTCTGGCCTGCTGGGGTTGACCATGTATCTGAAAGATTCTGCAAGCCTCCCAAATCTCTCTGAATTTCTGTATGAGTGTCTTGTGTAATTCAGAGGCTGGAATTACAAAAGGGAGAATGGTGTAGATAGAGACTCATAACTAACCGTTGCAAAACTCAGGTTTACAATTACCACTCTAAATAAATGGGAGGTTGAACGTGACCTCCCCTTCCAATAGTCAGAGTCCTTGCTGGACATTATGGTTTATTTAAAATCAATCAGTGCTTTACAGACCAGGAAAGTTTGGTCTGCCTGAGAGCCTGCAATCTGATTTTAGTTTTGAACATGACACGGGAGTGGGACAAGACAAAAAGCAGGTTAAATGGTGGGAAAGGACAAGCAAGTAAACTGAATAGGGGAGTGAGCCTTTCTGTGAGCAGTTGGAATGGGAATCCTGGGGGCTGTATGTTGGTTGGCACTGAGCTGGAGCACAAAGGCCTTTGTAACCCACTTACCAGACCACAATTTCTCTCTAAAATGGGGTGAGTGAGTGGAGTTGCTGTGGCAGCATTTGGAGAGCACTGAGGATCAGCCAAATCTGGCTCCATCAGCGCAGTGCAGGAAGAAAGTTCATTCAAATATGACAATGGTGAGTTGATGGTGATACAGCCCAAAACCACGAGGCCCTTTACAGATGAATATTAACTGTACCTGAAAGCAAATAGGAAATTAGTACAATCTATGACACACAGGTACAACGTTCTCCCTTTGGCCATCCACTTGAGTTTGTAGCAGATTTGAAATTCTTATGGTGAATTTTTAGTAGATTTGAAATTTTTCAGCAGCTTCCTTTAAATTAAACAATGGGAGAGTTTTTTAAAATAATGTATGCAAATGAACAGCCAATTAGAGCAGTAGTCCCGAGTCTGTTATTTGGATAGTATTTGAAGTTTATTTGACACGGTCCTTTTGTTCTCAGTTTTTGATATGACACAGATTGACGTCCACAATGGACAGATCGCTGCAATGTAGAAATTACCATGGAAAAACAAGAAGTTCGGGCAGCTGAGCAGAGAGTATTTGGGGACTTACCGGCACTTGTTGTGGTGTAAGGAGTAATTTGGGATTCTGGAGTAAGCGCATTAGCTGGATGTTTCCACTATAAACACTGAAATAGTTAACAATGTAGGTTTCAGGCTTAACACCCCCACTGAAATATATGTATAGTTCATATTGATCTGTGCTATTGTTTCAGGCAGTCTACAGACTTGGAAGAGAACATAGCATGGGTTTCCACTTAGTTAATGTTTTCAAGGTTATCTTTGCAACCAGGAAAAACTAGGCCAGGTGCACACAACAAATTTTTGCCAGTATGCCTATGTCTATCAGGGTTGTTGATGAGGGATTATTTCTGATTGACATAATTATGCTAGTGAAAGCCCCTAGTGCAGACATAGTTATACCAGAAAAACTGTGCATTTGCAGGTATATCTTATTTCACCTGAGTGGGGTGGGGGTACACCTTCCTTGGCTGACAGTCGTTAAAAGTCGGTGTCTGGTTTTTGGGTCTTCCATTGTTTCTTAAGTGTGCCCCATTCATATGAGTTGATTCCATTCAGTTCTTGATGGTGTATTTGCATCCCACCCATGCACACATTTGCCTACGTGATTCAAAAAACCATCTCTTATTCCCTGTGGCCCAGAGGAGAAATTAACCCCTTCACACTCGGTGGCAATACAGACTGAGTGGGTAAACCGAGTCACTTGGCTTGTTCATAAAATATTACAAACATTTCAACATTCTCCACATCAGTGAAGTGCTCCTAATATAGACCTAGCTTTGTGTGTGTGTGTGTGTGTGCGTGCGCACATTCGTGTGCTCACATTCTGGTGCAGTCTGTGGCAAAGGGTGGATTTCTTTCATTACAAAATACACAAGGTCCTGCCTGCGGCCCACTCCATTAAGAAGGTGGGCATTCTGCACCAGCTGAAGTTTCAAGGTTTTATGGGATAGTGGATGTAGAGTAGTGAAGCAATCCTGTAAGTGGGGGGGGGGGGGGGGGAGGGTGCAGGGAAAGAAGAAGCAGGAATGCATAGTTAATTGTGGCCAGGTGGATATTGGAAAGATGTTTGCAGTCCTGATGCTAAGAGTAGATGGGAAAAGTCACTTAGGTGAAGAAAACCTCTTCCTGTAACTGAAGTCTGTTTCAGGATCATACATTAATCCTGGCTTTAGGTGGAGTAATACTTTGGAGCAGCTGTGGATGAGTAACCAATAGCAGCTGGCTGCCAAGATGTGTCTTTAACACATATATGTGCTAATGTAAATGACCTAATGCATTTCTAAGCACTCAAAAACATTATGTGGATTTGGGAAAACCCCTGAAATTTTAATTCCATAAGCAAAATATTATTTTGGCAGTGGATGACAGAAATAATCCCGCTCCCCTATGTTTCATACTTTTGAAATTGAAATTAGTGTACAGTCATTTTCCAGCCAGTACTGAAATTTCACAAGAGAACCATTTGAGTATGTGTCAACTGAAGTATACAGGGCAGCAAAGAATTTTGCATGAACTTGGAAATTGCAGTTTTCTGGGAAATGTGAATTAGAATGAAGTTGACTTTTGACCTGTTTTTGGAGCATCTCACTTGAGAAAAGAGAACAGAGTGGAAATAGTGAAAAGGGGGAAAAACTGAAAAGGGGGGTGACAACATTTTGTGGCTTGTGCTAATCAAGTCACAGTTATGTTACATGCCTAAATTTTGGGGCTGTGGCCTGCCAGGAGGCTGTGTCATGTCACACTTAGTTTATAGGTCCTCTCTCAGGGTTTAGAGTTTGGCTTTTGAGCAGTCAGCATGTAGTGCATCTGCTACAAGAAGAAAAGAAAAGTGTATATAAAGCTCTGTGACTGTATTTGGGTATAGCCCTAGTATGTTAGCAACTCAAATTCAGGGATACTAGTCCCTACAAGAAATCTGAACCTAACTGAAGATCATAGGGATGGGATTATGAATTGTTACAACAGATGGATATTATCAGGGATGCTGGTTTGGTTGATAAACTATGGGGAATCCTCAAATAGGGAAACATTGTTTTTGCTGCTCTTTTTTTTGTCAGAGTAATGTGTGTCATAAGTAGCTAATACTTCATTTTTGAACATGTATTTGTTTAAATAACTGGAACATGACCCTGTTTACGTAGGATTTTAATACAATGAGAATAGTGCAACATCATTTAGAAATCTTAAGGGCTTTAGGCATTAATAACATAATGCTGTACCTGTAGCAGAAGCATGAGGCATAACAGGCCACAAGAATTAGTTCAGGGGTCTGACTTAGGATCCAGGGAGGACTAGCCCTTCCCTGTGCTGCACAGTTGTGGCTCCTGGGGCTTTTATGCCATGGAGATATGCCAACAACATCTAAGTAGATTCATCGATTCCAAGGCCCGGAGGGACCATTGTGATCACCAATACATTAATGAAGTTTCTGCAAACTTGTCCCAAAAGTTTAGACCAGATTTCAAATACATCCTCAGGGATATCTTGACATATTTATAATATCTGAAGGGGCTTGTTCTTAGGGGAAGCACAGCTTGAGGAATGGCACTTTTTCACACTAAAAAAGTATTATATACTAATGAGACCTATATTAAATATCTGAATATCAACTCTTTTTTATAAATGACTGAAGAGACGGTTTGTAGACACGTAATTGGAAGGAAAAGAAGAATATTGGAAAACTATTCAATCAGATACAAAAGGATTGCTTAGGTACCTGAGTGGCAAATAGAAGGCAGCTGTATTAATGCAGATCTTCTAGCAGAATGAGCTACGATGTGAGGAATAAAAGGAGAAACATGATTATTTCTGATTCTCAGTCTTTGTCCTTGGTTTTGTGTAGCACAATGGTCAAAAAAAGTGAGAGAGCGAAATGTCTGAGTTGTTGCAGAAAAAAAGCCAATGCTTAATTGGAATTTACATTAAAGAAGGCAAGAAAGAAGCTATGGGTAGTGAATGCTTCTGCTTGTAGAGTAGAGTGAAATATTTGCAGCTAAACTGAACACACGTTAAATATTCCTCTCTTTCCAAACTCTCCAAAATCCCACCCTGTATTTTCACAGGCACCCAACTCCCACTGACTTTCACTGGCAATTGGGCAACTCCCTATCTCCTTGGAAATCCTAGCCACAGTGATTAAAAAGTATTTTCTCTATTATTTGTTCACCCACTTATAGTAAAGGGTGTTAACCAGGATGACTTGAGCTATTCTGCCTGTTCTACTCACATAGGCTTTGGGGCCAGATTTGCCCACCAGATCACTGCAAATCCAGATGCTGGGCCACCAAAGTAGGAAATTCTCCCGGGGGAGACTGTTTCAGTACAAAATTGCAGCAATTTCTTTTCTGGCAAGTGACATAGCCAGGGGAGCAATGTGCTGACTGACTGAGTCTCCTTAGAGAGACACGGTGGGTGAAGTAATATCTTCTATTGGATCAACTTCTATTGGTGAGAGAGACAAGCTTTCAAGCTACACAGAGCTCTTCTTCAGGTCTGGGAAAGGTAATAAGAGTATCACAGCTAAATACAAGATCAAACAGATAGTTTAGCATAAGTAGTTTATACACATTCTACAGGACCATTCAAGGTGTGGTCCATTAACACTACTGCAGTCATAGGACAAAAATGGGGGTTAGTGGGTTACAGATTGTTGTAATAAGCCATAAATCCAGTGTCTTTATTAAGACCATTATTTTTAGCATCTAGCAAAGTTATGAATTTAAACTCCCAGGCTTGTCTTTTGAAAGCATTGTGCAGGTTTCCTTTGAGGATGATAGGTCAGAAACAGAGTGATCACTTTTTATGAAATGTCTTCACCCACGGGTGATAGGGTGTTTTTGTCTTTTTTCATTTTCCTGTGTGAATTCATTCAAGAGTGTAGTTATTGTCTGGTTTCACCCATATAGTTGTTATTGGGGCATTTAGTGCACTGGATAAGGTACACCACATGTTGTGATAGGTGTGTGCAGGATCCATGGATCTTGAAAGGTGTATCATGGAGGGAGTTCATCATTGTGGCAGTGGAGATATGTCTGCAGGTTTTCCATCTGTTGTTCTGGGAGGGTCTGGTGCTGCTTTGAGTTGGTGTGTCCTGGTCTGTAGGGAGCTTACTTCTGATGACGAGCTTGGACAGGTTGCGGGGGGCGGGAGTTGTTCGAAGGCCAGAAGAGAGGGTTCAAGAACGGTGAGGCTCTTACTGACTTGTAGCACAAACCCTGAAGAACTGAATCCCTCATTCAGTGTGTAGGCCCCTTTTGGTTCAAAACTTCGATTGGCACCTATGCCAAGCAGAGTGAATCTGGTCCTTGTGTCTGTAACAGTACATAATTGAGGCCTGACTAGCCACAGTCTTGCTTAATTCCCCCTTGAGTTGAGGGAACTAATTGAATGAAGTTTATTGCCTTGGTTTAATCCCCTTGATTTTCAGACAGGGAACTGATTGTGGCTTCCTCTACTTATTGAGTTTCCTTTTTAGTATTAGATTCTAAAACTAAATGTGCTGCTGCTTATTACCACAATGGCATTTGAACCC
Source organism: Emys orbicularis (assembly GCF_028017835.1). Lineage (NCBI taxonomy): Eukaryota > Metazoa > Chordata > Testudines > Emydidae > Emys > Emys orbicularis. The sequence goes on from NC_088692.1 coordinate 57,545,725, forward strand.
AGCCCCCTGAGAAATACCAGAGTTCTCTTCTCTTAAACTGAGGCAGGAGGGGGGAGACTCCTCACAAAATGAAGAGGGTGAATAGCACAGAAATAGCTTTATAGTCTCACACTTTGTCTTGCACAACTCTTTTCTCCCCAAGAGTCACCATTATCAAGGTATCGCATTATGCTGTCCACTTCCCAAGCACACAGTTCTGTTCGCAGGTCTCAAAGAGGTGCCACTCAAGAATCCAAAACTAGTTGTCCGTAGTTAACCAGGATGATTAGTCAGTCAGCAAATTTACTTGCCTGAACAAGAGACTGTGATACAAGTTGTTGCCGGGATTATGAGGTGGCTGCTGTTGCCACTATGTCTGGAAATCCTGTTACATAAGTACACTGTTACAGAGCAGTTAGCAATGGCAAGAAGGAGCAGTAGAGTTGGCTGATTTTCAAAAGTTATTCAACCAAAAAAGAACAGTATTTTTGGAAAACTTTGGAAAACTTCTGGTAGTTTTCACTGTGGGGAATGTTATATCTCTCTTGATGATCACAACAGGCAGGTGGACAAATTTGTTGAATTATTGTCTCTATACATGTGAGCACCCAGTGGGTTATCTTTGAAGGAGGAAACTTTGAGAGAGAAGAGGAGGAGGGTTAGTACTCGAGGGCAGGATGCCGGGCTGTGCATATGCAACTTCAGGATGCCACATACTGTGTGACAATCTTTTGCACAGTCTGAGGCAGTCTGAGTGGGTGCCCAGTTCTCCTCCCTGAGAGGCCACAGACACTGGGCTGGGTACAGTGCATGACGGTGGGTAGCCTGCTTTGTGCCAGGCCAGCCAAATATAATTGTGTATATAATGATTCCTGTCTTTCAAAGCTAGAGAATGCACAGCTGCTCCAATATCTATGAGCATATTTCAAGGAAAAACTGTCTCCTTTTTCTTCGCAAGTGAGAGAGACAGAGATCGAGCCTCTGTCTGAAACTTCACGACAAAGTTCCATTTTGGGAGCGTGAAACCATCCTAAGTGAAACAGGAAAAAATGTTTACCATGGAGCCATGCTAATTAGCTTGTAAGGCATGTCGAAAACCTAAGGTGCTATAGAATGCTAAGAATCAAGTGGCTTTGCATATTACTCCATGTGGCTCTTCACTGGCATTTCAAGAAGACTCTGTTCAACTTGATGACAGTTGTCCCAGGAAGTGGCAAATTCAAATGAGGACAAATGGAGAGATGCACACACAAGTGTTAGAGACACTGACTGTCACCTGGCTTGTCAAAATCAGTGACAGACATTGAATAGCTCAACTTGGGTTGAGTTCTAAGCAATGCAACTTTTGTAAAGCTATTTGGATTAATAGTAACTATTTACTTACAGCAAACTTGTTTGTCGTCCCTCACCCCACCCGCTGGCTAAATCCCACCCATGGTGAATGATGCATTCTCTTCAACAGGAATCCTGGTAAAAGCAGGAATCCTCACAGTGAACCAGTGTGTGATGCTCTGTGATGCATGGTTTGCTTGTCCTCTAAGTAGGAGCAAAGTTCCCGCAGGCAGCCAGGTGGTGGTGTTTTGCCCAAGGATCTCACAGGCTACATAGGCAGGACATAAGACAGCAAAGCAGGGCAAGCAATCTGTGGAGTATGGAAACTATGAGGGTTACATCATATAGAACTATTTAATGTATACATCTTATGAGTTTTCTTATGAGCTGGATATATGGTTCTAGGTGTTGTAGATGATGGAAATAATCCCATAAAATATCATGTGTTAGTCCTGTAGTTTGATGGAACAAAGTTTGGCAAGTGGACAGGCGTATACATCCTTCCTCTAATGTATACCTCTACCCCGATATAACGCTGTCCTCGGGAGCCAAAAAATCTTACCGTGTTATAGGTGAAACCGCGTTATATCGAACTTGCTTTGATCCGCCGGAGTGCGCAGCCCTGCCCCCCCAGAGCACTGCATTATATCCGAATTCGTGTTATATCGGGTCGCGTTATATCAGGGTAGAGGTGTATCACTTTTCCTTTGGGGTTGTAGTTCCTTGGTGAATTAGCCAGGTGTGATTCCCAGTGCACAAAGGTGTTACCATAGAGGAATTCTACCTAACTCGCTCTGGGGCAGAGGTGGGGAAACAACTCCTTTACCCCTTGCACATCAGTGTAGCAGAGAACAGGTGTCAGCCCTAAATGTGTGTTATTGTTTTGTGAATCTTGATGTACGGGTTATGCTACAGCTTTATTGCATTCGTACAGTACTGTATAAAGAGGTAATGGAAAGCTCTGATCATGTGCCCCAGCTTGAGCTCTGCTTATCATATTTAAAAACAGACATTTCCCTAAGGTATCAGAGAACAGAAATAATACTGTATTTTATAGAGTGAGAAAATGAAGTTTCCAGTGAGAATGCTTAAAAAGCTCCAGAGATATTACTGAATTTACTGGTATTCCCCTTTATAAGTATAAAGAATCCTCTGAAACCTCATGACCTCTCCAACCCAGAATGAATTTTTTATGTGCGTATACTGTAGGCTACTTGAAAACAGCATTCTCCCTCTTAGCAACCTCTTTGTCCATTAAAAGTTGAAGTAATAGAAATAATGATGAAGTTGGACTGATTTACTTCTTTCTTGTAAAGTTATGATATTTGCAAATAACAAAATCAGAATTGGAAAGAGAAATATAGGAGCCTGAACTTACCATAAATGTGATTGAATAGTTATTACCAAGAGGCATTGATGTAATGAGTTTGAATATTCTCCAAACAGTTCCAACATTCTTATGAAAAATTTAAGGAAATACCATGTTGAGCACTTTCAAATGTATTATAAAAAACCTCCAATAAAATCAGACGGAAGCTAACTGAAAAATCTCTTACAATATAACAATAACAGTCCTTTCTACATGCCTATAGTACTATGCAGTTGGTTGGCAGTTTTTTAGGGAAGAAGAAGGTGGAAAATACTAGCTTTCTTATTATGAACATTAAATTAGAAACCTGTTTTTCAGTGGTTGCTACTTACTTGACATCCTGACAGGCCCCTTTTTCATGCTGCACTATTAAATAAAATAAAACAAAGAGAAGGAAACATTATTTTTGTTCATCTCTCTACATGATCCCAAGGTGCTCAGTAAGTGCCTCCCTTTGGTACTTCTAAGTTAACATGCTAAAACTATAAATAATGCTTTTACTGTTCAGTTGAGCCCTTCTTTAATTATGGAGAGACACTAGTTTCTCCATAGTTAAAATGGGAAGCTAGCTTGATTTTTTTGACCTGTAACAATGCTTTGCACTTCTGTAGCGCTCTCCATAAGAGCACCTCCACAAGCTTGACAATCATTAACAAATTTAGCCTGCCAGCTCTCCTGTGAGGTAGATAAGTACTGCATTAGCATTGCTAGTTTACAAATGGGGAAACTGAGAGGTCTGATTATTGCTGCTATACAGTATGGAAAGGCACTTCCCAAAACATACCCGAGACATGCTTGCCCTGAAGAGATTATAACCTAATTAAATACATTACAAAAGAAATGGATGCAAGAGAACAAAGGGGGTGGGTTGAGTGAAAGGAGCACATGGTTACAATATCACTTGGTTGCTTTGAGAGTGGGGTACACATGTCAGTACTCAAGTTCTGAATTTTGTTTGGCGAGAGAGTGGTTTTTAGCTGCTGTGGTCTTTGCAAAATTAAAAAAAGAGAATTAGGAGATGGGTGAGAAACAGAATAGACCAGGATGTAGTGAGGTTGGGCAGCTGAGGGGCCACAGTGATAGAAAAGTTGTAGGATGAAGGAAGATCATCCATCAATGGCAGTAGAGCAAATGAGAAAAAAAGTCCAGAGTCCTAGGTTTAACGTTGGATGAATATGATATCTGGAGGTTCTGAAAGTCACTCTGAATCTGGGTAGAGCTGGAATTCCCTGATTTATTCCATGTAACTTCGTAGCTAGTACTGGCTGCTTTAGTGAAAGAGCTCTGAGGATGCATGGCTTCCCCAAAGTTCACCCCCACATGCTGACCTTGGCAGGAGCTGCTGCCCATTGAATGGGGAAGGAGAGGCTGCTAAGTGGAATCTTGTCCTTGGCTCCCCTCTAGTTCAGACCTACCCTTGGTATCCTCAGATTTCTTGAGCCTTGGAGTTGGAAAATTACCCTTTAAATGATGTTCCTTTTCCAGATTACTCTGAGATATCTAGCATAGAAGAAATAAATTGGTTTGTGATGAGATCAGTTATACGGCCTGTGGAAGCATCTGTAATCCCTCTTCTGCAAGCAGAATCCTTTTGCAATGTTTCCAGCTCTGTGATTTTATCATGACCCTTATGATATTTGGTGTATTCCTTAAGTTTTTAAGGAGCGTGTGATTAGGTGACAGTCTCAGTTTGCATTTTTTAAAATAAATATTAGCCTTCAAGGTTCCAGAGAAAAGCTAAGAAAATCTGACCCAAGGGTATCACAAAGATTCACAAAACAGAAGGTAAATAAAAAGAATCTAAAATATATACATATATTTTTTTAATCTCATGATTTTTTAATGCTTGGGGCTGGCAATACTCCTTTTGGATTGTTGCTGGATTGTCACATACAGGGGCACCCATTTGGATTGGATGAAAATGGTCACACATGTTTGCTTTGCTGCTTGTACTTTTGCAGTATGTTGTACCTTTGGCACCAACTGATGTTTCAGGTGCTTTTCGATATCAATACAGCTTCATTCTGTACCTGAAGAGTGCTCACTGAGTTCCCTGGGTTATAGAATCAGTCCCTTACCACCATGGTTTGATTCTATGCTAGGTTAAATACAGAGCTGCCTTTAAAGGCTCTGTAAACTACTTAAGCCTTCAGTACCATTATCAGTATGTGCTGATAAATTTCTCTAGGAGCTTGAGTGCTACATTTTAGTTTTCTACTGTAACATGCTACTGGGTTTTAAAATACACAGAGGGTTGATCTTTCTCTCAAAGTGAAGGTCTTGCAACAGAACTTAAATTATTATGTAGTATTGCATGTGTATATGAAGGAGAGAACAGACCCTTATCTAATTTGTCCAAAAAACAAGTGACTATTCTGCAACTAAGAAGTCTGGTCACTAGCACCACTTAATGTCAAATGCTTCTCCATCATATGATTTAAAGGACTATAGTACACTCGATAATTGTATTGGCAGGAAGCATTTGTATTTCTATGAAGCATGTGTGTTTTGCATTCAGGAGTATACCTTAACATTGCTCTTAGAAGGATTGTCATTTTTAAAATATGTTTTGTCCTGCTTTTGAAACACATTTAATCTTTTCCCCATTAATCTGCTTTCCCTAAACCTTTCCCTAATTCTTCTTCGAGGATTCCCCACCTGCTGTGCAAGCTACACAACATAGTGAATCTAATCATGTCTGGAATTATTTTATCATTTTAATCCATATTTTTGTATTATTTGCTTTCCAAAGTCTTAGATATAAATTGTACTGTGCTAAGCAATGGTGGGAGTTAGTCTCTTTCTGAAAAGGCTATGATTATGTAGATAAGATAATAAATTGATTATGTTCTGGAATATAGTGTTAGCCTTCCATGTAAGCTAAGCTTGATTCTTAGATTTGTTGAATTTATTTTAGACTTCAAATTGTACTTCCATTGAGCAACAACCCCCTCCCCCGTGCATTTAATTGTTAATATTAAGAAGGTTTGCTTTAATATTTAAAACATTTTCTGTCATAGACTCCACGCTATTGTCACTTTGAATTTGTTCATGCTGTGTTCATATACATTTTTTTCATATGTTTTTTTCTGGGAAGCTTTATAAAATAATTAAAATGAAGACAACGACATTGCCTATTTTCTCAAAAATTATTAATAGCACTAATTTAACTTACTTAGGTACAAAACATAATATCTTGGCTTCAAATAACACAGGAAACCAGTCTTAATTCAAATTAAGGGCTATATACTGGGCCAGACTTGGATTTTTGATGGGAATACTCTGGATTTTTGATGGTGTAACAGAGATTAGAGTTTGGTCCAATGTCCCCAATTCTTCTGCATGGAACTCCCGTTATATATGCTGAACAAGCGCATTATTCAGTTTACATTTTTGCATGATGGGAAGGGCAGATTCCTTGTGGCTTTGACTTACAACATATAACAACAAGGCTGTTGCTCCTGTATTACTTTGATATGTGATGTTTTCCTTATGGGCACCAGGTAATATGAAACACCTAAAATAAAATTATATATAGATACCTAAGCTTTTGCTATTAACAGCAGTTCTGGTGCAGGTGTCATAAAGAAATAGCCCTGGAGGCTCCGTACTGTTTCCTTCAATAGATTTCACTGTGGTTCCAGGGTAATTTACTCATTCAAGGTTGTCTTTTTTTTCCTCTACTTTTTATATCAGCTGAAGGAATGCTCAGCAACTTTAGCTACTGATCATCCATGTAAGTATAAAGGTCTAGTACTGCTCCTTCTGATGTGTTTTATAAAATATAACTTAGCAAAATCCTCCTGTAAACTCATCACTAACACACTGTAAACAGTTTGTAAAGGCCTATGATTTCTGCTATTTTAATTCTGAGTGGGGCATTAGGGGTCCAGCCACATTTCATTATCCATCTGAATAAGTTTTTCAATTTAGAGCTCTCTGCCTAACAATGAGCACTAAATTATGACTAGATTCTTTCCCTGCCTAGTGGGAACACTAAATAGATAAATAAAAATCATTGCAGAATAATTGTAGGTGCTGTGGGCTCAACGCCAAACCAGGCCATTTCAGCCTTTGAGCCTTGTCTGTCTGTTTTTTTCCCCATCGTAATAGGGTATTCAATTATAATCTTTTCTGTGCGTGCACAGTGGAGGTTTGCATACAATGGCCTAGGGGCATTATTAATCTCAATGCATTTGGAGAGTGAATGAAAGACTAAAGGGTTAGGGGGCAAATCTCTTTCCCTTAAAGCTGTATTCATCACTTAGGGTCTTTTTCAAATTGTACTCTTCCCCACCCCCCACCCCTACCCCCCACCCTTCCTTGGAGCGTAAGCTGGAAATGACTCCAGAAGTTACAGGACAATGAAAGCATTAGCACAGGGATTATGGATCTTCATGTTCACGGGGGGGGGGGGGCCTGCTCCTGGCAGCAGGGTATGGAGGTTTAAATGCACCACTGAACTAGTGCTTCCTACTGGATAATGAGTCAACAACAGTATAATTCAGTGACAGAGCTTTCTGTGCTAATAAGGGGGTGCACTAGGTAATTTCTAGAGTGGGGCAAATAATAGATCGTTGCATAAATGCCTAAATAGAATTCATAGCAAATAACATATTCCACTAATTTTGCTTATTATAGTTCAAAAACTGCCTTACAGCAGCTTATGATTTTCTTGAATTTATTAATTACTCAAAATTATCTGAATACTTTCTGTGCATAATTCTTAGATTGCATATGGCTTGTGAGCACTTCATTGTAAGAGTCCAAAGTTAGCAATATGGGGTGATATTTTCAAAAGCACCATAGCAATTGGAAGCAGAAGATCCCATTGGAAGTCATTGCCACCCCTGAAACTGTATGGGCTGGTTTTGACTGGACATGTATGTCACATCATATGTGCTTTCTTTGCCTGTCTAAAAGAAAACAAATTAGAATCCGGTTTCACCACTAATCATAGAATCATAAAACTGGAAGGGGCCTCGAGAGATCATCTAGTCCAGTCCCCTGCACTCATGGCAGGACTAAGTATTATCTAGACCATTCCTGACAGGTGTTTGTCTAACTCGCTCTTAAAAATCTCCAATGATGGAGATTCCACAACCTCCCTGGGCAATTTATTCCAGTGTTTTTCCTAATGTCCAACCCATTGCTTCTTGTCCTATCCTCAGAGGTTAAGAAAAACAATTTGTTTTCCTCCTCCTTGTAACAACCTTTTACATACTTGAAAACTGTTATCATGTCCCCTCTCAGTATTCTCTTTTCCAGACTAAACAAACCCAACTTTTTCAATCTTCCCTCATAGGTCATGTTTTCTAGACCTTTAATAATTTTTGTCACTCTTCTCTGGACTCTCTCCAGTTTGTCCACATCCTTCCAGAAATGTGGCACCCAGAACTGGACACAATACTCCAGCTGAGGCCTAATCGGAGCGGAGTAGAGCAGAAGAATTACTTCTCGTGTCTTGCTTACAACACTCCTGCTAATACATCCCAGAATGATGTTCGCTTTTTTTGCAACAGTGTTACACTGTTGACTCATATTTAGTTTGTGGTCCACTATGACCCCCAAATCCCTTTCCATGGTACACCCTCCTAGGCAGTCATTTCCCCATTTTGTATGTGTGCAACTGATTGTTCCTTCCTAAATGGAGTACTTTGCATTAGTCCTTATTGAATTTCATCCTGTTTACTTCAGACCATTTCTCCAGTTTGTCCAGGTCATTTTGAATTTTAATCCTATCCACCAAAGCACTTGCAACCCCTCCCAACTTAGTATTGTCTGCAAACTTTATAAGTGTACTCCGTATGCCATTATCTAAATCATTGATGAAGATATTAAACAGAACCAGACCCAGAACTGATCCCTGACGGACCCCACTCGTTATGCCCTTCCAGCATGACTGTGAAACACTGATAACTACTCTCTGGGAATGGTTTTTCAACCAGTTTTGCACACATCTTATAATAGCTCCATCTAGGTTGCATTCCCCTAGTTTGTTTATGAGAAGGTCATGCAAGACAGTATCAAAAACTTTACTAAAGTCAAGATAGACCACGTCTACCGCTCCCACGCTTCCCCCATCCACAAGCTTGTTACCCTGTCAAAGAAAGCTATCAAGTTGGTTTGACATGATTTGTTTTTGACAAATCCATGCTGACTGTTACTTATCACCTTATTATCTTCTAGATGTTTGCAAATTGATTGCTTAATTATTTGCTCCATTATCTTTCTGGGTACAGAAGTTAAACTGACTGGTCTGTAATTCCCAGGGTTGTCCTAATTTCCCTTTTTATAGATTGGCACTATATTTGCCCTTTTCCACACTTCTGGAATCTCTCCCGTCTTCCATGACTTTTCAAAGATAATCGCTAATGGCTCAGATATCTCCTCTGTCAGCTCCTTGAGTATTGTGGGATGCATTTCATCAGGCCCTGGTGACTGGAAGACATCTAATTTGTCCAAGTAATTTTTAACTTGTTCTTTCCCTATTTTAGCTCTTTTGATCCTACCTCATTTTCATTGGCATTCACTATGTTACACATCCAATCACCACCAACCTTCTTGGTGAAAACCGAAACAAAGAGGTCATTAAGTACCTCTGCCATTTCCACATTTTCTGTTGTTATTTCCCCCCCCTCATTGAGTAACGGGCCTACCCTGTCCTTAGTCTTCCTCTTGCTTCTAATGTATTTGTAGAAAGTATTCTTGTTACCCTTTATGTCTCTAGCTAGTTTGATCTCGTTTTGTGCCTTGGCCTTTCTAATTTTGTCCCTACATACTTGTGTTACTTGTTTATATTCATCCTTTGTAATTTGATCTAGTTTCCACTTTTTGTAGGACTATTTTTGATTCTAAGATCATTGAAGATCTCCTGGTTAAGCCAGGGTGATCTCTTGCCATACTTCCTATCTTTCCTGTGCACTGGGATAGTTTGCTCTTGTGTCCTTAATAATGTCTCTTTGAAAAACTGCCAACTGTCTTCTATTGTTTTTCCCCTTAGACTTTCTTCCCATGGGCTCTTACCTACCAACTCATTGAAATCCATTGTCTTCATTTTGCTGTTCTCCTTCCTACCATTCCTTAGAATCATGAACTCTATCATTTCATGATCACTTTCACCCAAGCTGCCTTCCACTTTCAAATTCTCAACCAGTTTCTCCCTATTTGTCAAAATCAAATCTAGAACAGCCTCTCCCCTAGTAGATGTCTCCACCTTCTGAAATAAAAAATTATCTCCAATACATTCCAAGAACTTATTGGATAATCTGTGCCCTGCTGTTATTTTTCCAACAGGTGCTTGGGTAGTTGAAGTCCCCCATCACCTCCAAGTCCTGTGCTTTGGATGATTTTGTTAGTTGTTTAAAAAAAGCCTCATCCACCTCTTCTTCCTGGTTAGGTGGTCTGTAGTAGACCCCTACCATGACATCATCCTTGTTTTTTACCCCTTTTATCCTTACCCAGAGACTTTCAACAAGTCTGTCTTCTATTTCCATTTCAACCCTCAGTCCGAGTATATACATTTTTAATATATAAGGCAACACCTCCTCCCATTTTAGCCTGCCTGTCCTTCCTGAGCAAGCTGTACTCTTCTGTACCAATATTCCAGTCATGCATATTATCCCCTCTATGTCTCTGTGATGCCAACTGTTTCATAGTTGTTTATTTATGAGCATTTTGAGTTCTTCCTGTTTGTTCCCCATATTTCTCACCTTAGTATACAGATATCTAAGATACTGATTTGATTTCCCCCTCCAGTTCTGTCTTGTCTCTCCTTTATTCCTTCTATAACAGCCCTTGCTCCCCCCAAATTCCAAACCTACTCCCGGGTCTCCATGTTCTTGACTTACCTGTGGGCTTTGGTCACCTGTCCCCTTCTAAGCTAGTTTAAAGCCCTCCTCACTAGGTTAGCCAGTCTGTATTCAAATATGCTCTTCCCCTTCCTCAATCGTGGACCCCATCTCTGCTTAGCAGTCCTTCTTCTTGGAACAACATCCCGTGGTCAAGGAAGCCGAAGCCCTCCTGATGACACCATCTTCACAGTCAGGCATTCACCTCCAGGATGCATCTGTCTCTGCCTGAGCCCCTACCCTTGATCGGAAGTATCGAAGAGAACACCACCTGCGCTCCAAACTCCTTCACCCGTACTCCCAGAGCCCTGTAGTCACTTCTGATCTAATGAGGGTCATATCTTGCAGTATCATTAGTGTCCACATGTATGAGTAGCATGTGGTAGTAGTCAGAGGGCCAGATGATCCTCAACAATCCCTCCATAACATCTCGCATACGGGCCCCTGGCAGGCAGCAGTGCCTTCCGGGATGCCATGTCAGGGCGACAGATGGGTGCCTCCATCCCCCTCAGAAGAGAGTCACCAACCACCACTACCCTATGTTTCCTCCTCGGAGTGGTGGCTGCAATCCTCCCAGCCTTGGGGGTACGTGGCTTCTCCTCCTCCTTTGGGGGTGATTCCTCATCACTCGTTGCAAAGGCAGCATATCAGTTTTCCATCACCATGGTGGGTGGGTTGCGAGTAGTGGTGGAGCACTGCGTGCTGCCAGGAGTAACCGGCTGCCAGTGCCCTCCCTGTGACAGAGCCTTATCCTCCTCCCTCAGTGGTGTGACAGCAGTCCTCGCTAGCTGGATAGCGTCCTCAGCCTTGGATGTCTCCATGTGAATACTCTTGAGGAATTCCTCGTGGGCACGGATGCTCCTCAGCCTAGCCACCTCCCCCTGTAGCTCTCCCACCTGCTTCCTGAGAGATTCCACCAGCAGGCACCTTTCGCACTGGATGGTCCCCCCAGCCGGCTTTCTGAGAGTGGGGAATGCAGTCCACAGTCTCTGCAAATCCACACCAGGATCTGGGTAGAGGCATCCACGATTAGGTTGTCTGTCTGGATACAGGTGCAGGTGGAGAAGACAGGAGCAGCGTTGGCACTGGCAATGCGGCCCTTCCTAATCATAGCGACTATATTACAACTCCCTCCTTCAAACTGCCCTGTTTGCAGTCCCCTGTTTGCTAGCTCCCCTTGGTCACTGAGCCTCTGGCTTTTAAGGCCTTCTCTCCGAGGTCAGCCCTACCCCCTTATTAATCACAGAGGGGGAGGGTGATCACAAGGCTGATTGAGGCTGATCAAAGATGATCAATGATGATCCAGGGAACAAAGGCTCCAACAGTCCCCAGACACACAATCTCAACTGATCCAGTAACTGAAATAACTGAAATAACCTGAAAGAGAAAGAAACACACAAACAGCCAAACAAACTCACTCACCCCAAAGTTAGTACTCTCACCTTGTTCATTCAGCAGGGGAATCTCCTTCTTCCCCTCTCAAACTCCCCTGTTTGCGGTGAACTCAAGTTCATGAATTCAAAGATGACTCTGAATTTTCTATAACAATGGCTTAGGGGGTTGGATAAATCATTTGGGGGAACTGGCTGCTTCTACAGAGTTCAGGGGTGTTTGGATGCAGGATTTGGGCCAATTTCTAACAAACTTGGTAGGGATGTAAGTAAAGAAAACTGATGAGAGGTGAACGAATAATAAATGTAGAGTAGTTAGTAGTTTGGGATTTTTATTACTTAATTTCCACATTACATTTTTTCTTACCAAAGAAATGATTCTTCACCATGCATTAGCTGAAAACACAATGCAGTTTGTACAGGCGACCATCATTAGTAGAAACCTTCCCAAAACATTGAGTAAAATGTTTCTCCTTCTTTATTAAGCTACTGATTATTGTTATCAGGCCTGAGAGTGCTTTAAATAAATCTTAGTGTTGCTTAAAGGAGGTTTCAACATATATTGAACTTACATGGGAACAGTAAAGATAAGGGAATAATGATTTCTCTATCTCTTTGTTTTACTTTGGATATTTTTCTGAATATCAAGGCCTGGACTTTTTGTTAAACAATTTTGACTGAAGGTTTGTGACTGAAATTGATCTAGTTCAGTGTGTTGAAGAGGTGGGGAAGGATTCTGGATACTTCTGAACATAAGTCTTTCCACATACACGTCGTGACCCCAACTGGAGTGCCCTCCTGCTGCAGATCGTATCATGACAGGCATGCCTGCCTCAGTTTCCCCTTTGAGGGATTTCCCCTTGTAAATCTACTTCAGGGTCTCTTGCTTAAATAATGTCCCTCTACGAGGCTGGATTATTACCAAACAGCTCATTGAATTATCAACAAAAGACGCAGACATAGTCTATTTCCCACACCCAGTGGAAACAGTCCTCAAAACCCCATTCTTCCCAGTGGGCATCCCAACCAGACCCTCCATTGGGAATCCTTCCATGCCACAGTCCAGTGTCTTCTGCCATACCTTGGTTCTTTGTCGGTCCTCTTCTCTCCTTCTGCCACGACAGCCGCCCCGGTTCTTCCAGCTGAAATGAAACCCCCTTTTCCCAGCAGGAACCTTCACAGCCTTTCTGCTGGGAGCTCATCCTTGGAACATTCCTCACTGTTCCCCTGGGTCCTTCTCTCTGGCACGGAGAAGTCAGTGGATAACCCTCTCCACTGCTCCCCTGCCTTCAGACCTCTGCGGCCCTCAGCTTCAGCTCCCTGGCTTAGAACTGGTAGGTAGGCATTTCCCTCTGCTGCTGCTCCTGCCTCCAGCCCTGGGTCTCTGCCTTGGGGAGGTCAGCCAGCAAACCCCTCTTCCTGCTCGCCTTGCCTTCAGCATTCCCCCAGTAAACACCTTCCAGCTCCGGCAGCCAGTGCCAGGTTTACAGTGGCGCCAGTGACGCCATGGAGCTGGGCCCATGCTCAGAAGGGGCCCCAGCCTGCTCTGCTTGCACTGTGCCCTGAGATCCCACCAGCCCGCTGGCTCCCCCCACCCTGCCCACCACTTGCTCCTCTCGGCCTACCCTCCAGCCGGCCAAGGGCTCCTCTTCACTCCCTGGCCCCATCCGCCGGCTTCTCTCTGCCCCCTGGCCAGACCCCAGTGCACTTCCAGCTTCGGGTAGTCTCTGCTTCCCACCACCTGTGGGGCCCCACCTGTCTCCCCGGAGCTGAGCCGCCTGGGACTGGTGCAGAAGCCTGGCCAGTCTCTGCCAGTTGTGAGGGGGACAGTGTGGGGGCCTTGACTGGGCCCCTCTAGGTGAGTGGGTCCTGAGGGAACCCGGACGGGGCAGGCCCTGGCCTGGCTGATTGCACCACTCCCGAGGGGCCGGAGCGATTCCCCGCCCTGGGACCAGCCCTGGCTGCACTGGCAGCTTAGCTTGGCAGACAGTTGCCTCCCAGCAGGGCCAGTGAGAGCGGCCGGGAGGCAGGGCATGGGGGAGTGGGTGTCTGGAGGGCCTTCGGGGGTGGGGGTCCTGGGCTGTGAGGAGGTGGGGAAAACCTGTGTGTGCTGGGGCACTAGGGAGTGGGGGGTTTGTGTGGGGTGCTGGGAGTTGTGGTGGGGCTGGTGGCAGGGGGGCGCTGGGCAGGGGTGGTGTTGTGCAGGGCGCTGTGCATTTGTGGCAGGGTCTGGGGGGCGCTGGATATAGTGGGTCCAGGAGGGCTCTGGCCATAGGGAATCGGGGGGATGTTCCAGTATTGGGGAGGGGGGCTGTGTGGCATGGCATGGGCCCACCCCTGAGGGGAAGGGGCATGCTTGCTGCACAGGGCTGGGCGGGCCACTGTGCGTCTGGCAACTGCCAGTTTGTAAATAGTGCCCTCACACTGGGCTGGGTGGAGCAGGGCCGCCGCTGCCATGCCATGCCCCTGGCCAGCCGCTCACTTAGAGACTGACCCCCATGCACCATGCTCCATTGCCCCCATGGGGGCCCACAAATATGTTGGGTGCCAGGCCCACAAAAGGTTAATCCGGCTCTGCCAGCAGCTCTCCTCTGCCCTTCCTGATTCTCACTCAGGCAGCTCTGATCACTTGCTGTGCCCCACCCCCCGCTTCTCTGATTCTCCCATATCATTTTATAGCCCCAGGTGCTGCTCTGCCCTCTTAACTGGCCAAGTGGGAGCACCTGTTCTGGCACAGGGGCGCTGGACCTACTTCATTTATAGGGGCCAGCCACCTTGTGATGCATACACTACTAGTTTTCTGTTGTTGAACTGTACGGTGCAGCTCTCTAAGTATTCACAGTTGTATCTCTTGCGTGACTTTGTGTAGCTTCATGGGATAGCCACTAACCAGGGCTATTAGACAAGAATGGATGTTAATAAGCCTTGACCACACTGAATCTTTGGTGTGCAAAATTCATGGGCACGTTCCTCATTGAAAGCACACAATTTAATTTCAGAGGCTAAGATTTTCAAGGAGCCTAGGAGTTCAATGGGATATGGATGCCTACCTCCCTAAGGCTCCTTGGAAAATCCCAGCTTCACAGTTTAGCTCCCTATCCTGTCTATACATGGTGCTACAGTAGAAAAACAGTAGAAGCTGTTTTAGTTGATAATTTATTACACACATGCAGTAGGTCCTGGGCTCCACGGAAAAAGTTGTTGCTCAGTATTTTGAAGGGTCTTTCCTTTTCAAACACCATACATAGACTAGGTCGTTGCCTCCCCCCATGTACCTCTTCAGTGCTTCCCCCTTCTTCTGAAAATGAACTTGCTCAGAGCTTCCCTAAATGCCCTAGTAAGGGTTAGGTAGTTTCCAGACTGACAGTGATACAGGGAAGATCCTGAAAGGCCCCTGTGACAGAGGGTAAGGAGTGAGTACCTATTGAGAAGCTGGGGAAGGGTGGGTGCAAGCCTGCCCTCATCTAAAGGCCCCTCCTCCAGCCTAAGGGGAGGAGCTGCTGAACCCAGCTCTTAACTGGAATTGGGGGACAACCAATGAAAAACAGGGACGGGAGTGAGGGTCACAGGTTCAAAATCAGGAATCCAGAAGTGGACACGAAGCAGCGAACCCCGGACAGCACTCACTGCTCCTCAGAGGCATCCAGGGAGCCAGCGATGCAACCCAGATGAATTCTGCCTGGATACGTGAGCCAAGGGAGGAGTGAAAATAGGCCCTACAGTCACAGAGCATCTCCTTGTCCAGCATCCTCCTACTGCAGTGTTTCCCAAACTTGGGACACCGTTTGTGATGGGAAAGCCCCTGGCAGGCCGGGCCGGTTTGTTTACTTGCTGCGTCCGCAGGTCCGGCTGATCGCAGCTCCCACTGGCCGCGGTTCACTGCTCCAGGCCAATGGGAGTGGCGGGAAGTGGCGGCCAGTACGTCCCTCGGCCCGCACCACTTCCAGCAGCTCCCATTGGCCTGGAGCAGCGAACCGCGGCCAGTGGAAGCTGCGATCGGCCAGACCTGCGGACGCAGCAGGTAAACAAACTGGCCAGGCCGGCCAGGGGCTTTCCCTACACAAGCGCCGTCCCAAATTTGGGAAACACTGTCCTACTGGTATGATGGATGGCCACCTTGCCAGAACCAGGAGGAGGTTGACGAGAAGGTTCTCGCAACTTCATAGGGTCATGGATGGGATTTGCGTAAATCTGAAGATGCGGGGGAAAGTGCAGCCAGAACCTAAGGAGAAGGTTCTGGAGGAGCCAGAAAAGGGGCTGCAACCTGGCACACTCAAGGTAGATGTGTGCCAGGGTCTCCCTTACGCCTCAGAAGGGCCAGGCGTCCAGGAGGGGGGTAAACAGCACCAGGTACCTGTCTGTGCTCACAGCTCCATGAAGGAACCATCTGGCCATGGGAGCAGGGTGGAATACAGACTGGTCCGCCAGGGTTACTCACCTTCCACAGGTGGTAGGAGGTCCCGCCACTTGGAATCAGGAGGCAGGAGCCTGATGACAAGGTCCAGAGGGCCAGGGTAAGAGGCGGGCAGGGAGAACCCTCCTGTAGGACCTGTTCAAGGAAGATGCGAGAGGCAGGCGGTAAGGCTGCCCTCACCTCCTGGAGTATGCGCCAGGTCCCATACCATGAGGAGCATGTCATTGGCATATGCTGACAGGAACACCCATGTCTGTGGCTCATGGAGCACCAACCCCATCAACTTCCTGTGGAGAAGACAGAGGAAGAGCTCAATAGCCAAAGTGTACAGTTGGCCTGACAGCAGACAGCCTTGATGCACCCCTTGCCTGAAGCTGACAGGTTCAGTCAAGGTACAGTTGAGCTTGCCCAGACACTCCGTGGAAGTGTTCAGCACCTAAAGAAAGCCCACAAACCAGAGCCCAAAGCTGAATGCTCGCAGAGTGCCCAGGAGATACCCATAGTCCACCCTGTCCAATGCCTTCTCCTGGTCCAGGGACAGGAGGGTGAACGACAGACCATCCCTATACCTGAGTGTAGGAGATCCCTGACCCAATAAAGATTATCAAAGATGGTACGGCCTGAGACAGTGTAGGTCTGGTTGGGATGAACCACATCCGCCAGCACGGACCCCAGCTGCAGCAAGATGATCTTCGCTACAACCTTGTAGTCTGTGCGGAGGAGCAAGATAGGACATCAATTCCAAAGGTCACAGAGGTCCCCCATCTTGGGCAGCAGGTCAAGCATGGCTCACCTGCATGACAGGAGGAGCACCCCGCTCCCCAAAGACTCAGTCCAGACGATGGCGAGGTCCCAGCCAAGGATGTCCAAGAATGCGTGGTAGATCTCCACAGTCAGTCCGTCGATGCCTGGGGTTTATTGGTGGGCATCAGACAGAGGGCTTCTGAGAACTCAGCCAGAGTGAGAGGCAGCTCCAGCAAGTACCGGTTGTGTGTGCTGACTGTTGGGAATCCGTCCCAGAGCACCCCGCATTGGTCAGAGCCAGGGAGAAGAGGCTGGCTTAGAATGCCCTGGCCTGACCTGCATCTCCACAGGATCTGTGAGGGGGTCCTGTCCCCTGCCAGGAGGCAGGTGAGGTGCTTCTTGGCCCCCCTCCTTTTCTCTAGGACATAGAAGAAGCTGGAGCCACAATCCATCTCCCTCTCTTTGCATTCTCTTAACCTTCCTTTCAGTGGCTTTCCCTTCACCCAAAGGTGTTAAGGCCATCTGCTCTATTAATCTCTTTCACCACACCTTCCACCTAACCCTCTAGAATGGGTAGCTCATTCCTCTGTTCTTTCTACCTCCTATTATGTAAGGGAAGGAAAGGAATGGTATTGCACTCTCCTGACCAGC
The DNA here is from genome assembly GCF_028017835.1 of Emys orbicularis. Lineage (NCBI taxonomy): Eukaryota > Metazoa > Chordata > Testudines > Emydidae > Emys > Emys orbicularis. The sequence goes on from NC_088692.1 coordinate 57,563,455, forward strand.
CACTCCCACCCCACTCAGAGGTGATTAATGTTGGAAGTGACCCCTTTTTCTTTCACTATCCCCGATCCACTACAGAGAGAAGGGGTCCATCTATTGAAATGTTAATACAGTAGATCTTTTGGCAGAGTTCAGAACATATTTATGGACCCTTTGCCTGATCTTAATTTATAGTTTCAATGGCAGACCCCAAGAGGGCTTGGATCTAGGAATCCATGGTCAATATATCTATGGTTGTAGAGTATGAACTGAATGACCTCGCTCACCACCATGACAGTGTGACGTGACACTTGCATCTCCTCTGGCAAGTAGGGCAAATGTAAAAAAAATCAGGGATCCCAGACGGAGTTAGCTGCTATGCTGAAACCGGTCTCCTAATGGAACAACATGAAGATTGTGTGTGTTCAATATTGCATTCAGTTTTTTTACATAACTAATTAAAATCCAAATCTTCTCTTTGTCCCTGGAAAATTACTGAAAAATTCAAGAAGAAAAATCAACAAGTTTTCCTATAACAAATTAAATTACTCTGTAGCCCCAGAACATTTTACAGTCAGTACTGCCCCCTGAGAAATCATCCTTCTGAAATATTGATGACATGAAGAATGCTAATGTTGTAGAAAATATTAACTATTATTGCAGACTACAAACGAATTAGATATATAATTTAGGTCATAAGCCAGAATATGGTCTTCTAATATCTATTGCATGTTTTTCAATCATGAACTGCTTTTATATTACTTATATTCTGTTTTGATTTTAGAGAAAATATTTTTAAAAGTATACAGCTTCACCAAAAATTATACAATGTTACCAAATCTACAGACCTCTGAATGTTGTTGTCTAAAGTGTAGATGCTGTGATACTGTGCCAAACACTTCTATATGTAATTTTAGCTGTCAGCATGCTAGAAGCATCGTCAGCTGGAGAAGGATTATGACCTTTTCTTATTCTGTTCAATGAATTTGGTTCTAAGCCTCACTCTTAGCATTACAAAACTACTTGTTCGCCTTCTCCCAATCTTCCCATGCAAGTCCAGTGCTCGCTTTGAGAAGATGGCCATCTATACCACCGCCTCAAAACACAAGGTAGTATTTACCATGACTTGCAGTGAACTCAGTCCTTTCCACCTGTCTTATACTCTGGAAATCTTAAAATGATTATTCACATTTCAAGACTATCTTCTCAATAAAATCTCTCAAAACTGTAAAGCTCACTTGGCATATCCAAGTGGTAACCTTGAGGGAATTCCCGTTCTTATGTTGCCTCGCTAGTGGGGTTTTTTTTTAGGGAGGTTTATCCATGTGAGTGATACAGGATGGTTCTAACTCAACTACAAGAATAGAAATTATATTTTAAATGAGTAAACCATCCTCAGTCATGTTACTTAACCTCCATGTGGGAAGATATGGGTGTAGCTTTGTTAGCATGGCTGCATCTACTAACAAAGAATGACTTTTTAAAAACTTATGTGTGGTTCCATACTCAATCACAGTGACTATAAAGCTTGCAGACTTCCTCACTGAAAGTCTTCATGCCTGACTACTAGTAAACCAGGATTATACAGTATCTGATTTAACCTGGATAATACTTTAACAGTGTCTTCTGCATAAAAGCTTTAACATTTCACATCAAGACTGTGATTTACTTACCATCTGCTCAGAGGTCTGTCATCAACAGAAATGATTTCTGATTCCCTTCAGATGACTGGAATTTGGCAGGGTTCTGGTAAACAGTCTATAACCTTGAAGATGAGGAGCATACAGTAACTCACACATATCAATTAACCTTTTAAAGTGGCTTAATTGACTCTCTCTAAATGAAGTCTGCAAGTCCGCCAGGTTTTTCATGACTTTCTACACGAGTCAGAGAGAAAACATTCAGTGAGACCTGAAGGGCAATGAGAAAATTTCATCACTGTTTTGTCTTCACTGTCTTCTGGTCCTTCCCCAAAAATCATCCTTAAGGTACTTGTTTTCCCTTATATCTGTCTTCCTCAAGATTGCTGCAGTGGACAAAGTTTATGGTGAGTCCTTTTGGAAATTTTGTCCTGGGAATACAAATGTTTGGCAGAAAGTCATAAGCAACTTCACTGGCTATTTTGTGGAACCAAATTGGTCCAATAAAGTAGGAAGAATAATTTGGGCTCAGTTTCTGACTGTGGCTTTGAACAAACCACTTGACCTTGCTCCCCAATCTACCAAACTTTAATAATAGTCTGATGTTTCAAGAGGTATAATAATTTAATACTATATATTTCCCAGGGTGTCAAGCTGAAAAGCAGAAAGGAAATGAATGTCTTCTGCTTAAGTTTAAAGAACAAAGGAATGTTTCTGTGCAGGGAACTGCAGAAAGATTATGCTAAATGGTGGCCCAAGACTTATGTTTAGATACTCGTCAGACAAACAAGCCAATATTAGATGGCTTCATTTAAGGCATAAGAGCAGAAGGAGTGGCCAGAAAATAAGAGACTGTAGCTTAGACCAAAATTCCAAATGTAAGGCAAGAAAAGCTCCATCAATCTGACTGGCATCCAGTAGTTCATCAAGGTAGAACTGTAGTTAGACTTCTTTCGTGCCAGTCAAAATTGCAGCTGTATTTGGTACTAGATGTACTTGATTAAATAATAAAAGGGTGTACAGAAGAGTGGCCAACTACCCCATAGCAGCACATCCACTTAGATACTATGCTGGACTATTTATAGGGCAAATGTTTTTGATTTCAGTAGATGCCCATTCTAAATGGCCTGAGGTATCTTTTATCAATTCAACTAGTTCAGTGCAGTGTAAGTGCAGTGTAAAGACTCCCATTTTCAAGGACACGGGTTCCTGAACAGATTGTAAATGACAGTTGAACTCAATGGATATGCTTAATCCTGAGTACAGTTTTCCTGAGAAGCTAAATTACAAAAACTAAAGCCCTTTTTACTTCTCCACAGATTGAATTCTGTCTACATTTCACAGTCTCTGCTCAGGGAACAGAATGGGAGACCTTGGCCAAACATCCATTGAGGAAGAAGCTGCAGAATAGGGAATAGCACTGCTACCACAAATTACCAATCTTCAGTGATCCTTAATCTCAATCATTTTAAGTGCTATTTTACCTGAAAATGAATGTATTTATTCCTTCAGATGTGTTTTTTTCACTTTATGGTCATATAAAAAAGACAAGGCATTCAGAATCTAGCAGCCAGCACTCCACACCTATCAGGAGGTGTGCAGAATCTGAGCACGAAATGATATTAGATATACTGATTTCTCTGAGATTTCACTGGGATTTTAACCTAGAGTCTCTTGCATCTTAAGTGAGGCTCAGACCCCAGGGCAGCAGGCCAGCTATACACAGGCACACTAGAATGATTTTAGCTTTGATAATATTCAAGTAGCAGAAAAGGGGCTTTCTGATAAAAATCTGAACTTCTCCACTAAGTCTCAAGTTTTATATTACATGCTTTCCCTAAACAATAACAACAACAATCCTCCAACTGTCTTATTTTATTATTTACCACAGTCAGATTTGGGACAATCCAAAATATGACTAACATTACCATGAGAAGAATCTGAAGATGGAAAATACGATGCATCCTTGTTAAATCTCACAGTACCGGTCCATACTACTTCATACTGCCAAAATGAGAATGCTCAGGTGAATGCTGAGTAAGGCGAGGCTACACAGTGAAATGGTATGAGCCATGATGCAGGTAGCCCTTATCATGGAAAAGTTGAAGGAGTATTGGTAACTGAGAAGGCTGGGTCATATGAGATGATGAGATTGGGATATGTTGGCCAGAAAGTACAAGACCTAATAGTCACAGGACAAAGACAACAAGACCTAGAAAAAGGTGGTTTGAGACCCTGAAGGAGAATATGAAGAAGATTGATATTAGCTTGGAAGACACACTTGACAAGAATGCTTGGACGTGAAGAGCAAGATCACCAACCCCAATTGACTGGACAAGCCAAAAGTGGTGAAGAATGCAATCCATTGTAATAATCCACTACAGAGGCATGTACTTCAGTTTATACTCAGTACAATAACAGGAAGTGACTAAGCAAAACCAGGAAGGATTTTTTACTAGGCACAAAGATAACCTTCTAGCTTGGTTAACCCACCACAGAAAATTCAATCAGCCCCTTGCAAGAGGTGTAGTGAAGATCTGACGGCTGTTGAGCTAACTTCTACCTATTACATCACGTGTCTTTTGCCTTGTGGGTTCTTACCTGTTGGTAAGTACCTCTAGTACCTGCTTAGAGGTACCTTATAGTGCAGTGTGCTTGTTAAGCTCCAAACTACATACTAGGAGGATTTCCAGGCATGCTGCATGTGCTGGGTCATGTCCCAGAGCTACCAAATTCAAAATAGCCAACAATAGTAGACTCAGCACTGTCTCTGCTGACAGAATGGAAGAGAGAACAGAGTCAACCTCAGACTCTTGCTGAAAGGATTGCAGAGAGATAGTTTAACTAACCCAAATAGCCAAAACTCATGATAAAAGACTTTCATAGTGGGTGGAGGACATAGAACCTACCTTTAAAGCCTTAAGCAAATGGCAATGCCTAGCCTCTCATCTCCAGGGTGTTACTCCCTGGGGTGACATAGAGGAAGACTCCACTACTGCAAAGTGTGTGTGTGTGTGCGCACACGCGTGCAGAAAGAAGGGCTCAGGAAGAAGGCCTTCTCAAATATTCAAAGACTTGTCAAGATGGCTGGGTGCTTATTCACAGTGCATACTCCAAGGCTTACCCATCATTAGGAAATGATGACTTTTAGACTTAGTCTTTTAGACTAAGTAGGAGTTCTAATTAAGGCACTTTATTATTATTTTATTACAGTATCATCTAGAGATTGGGGGCCCCAGTGTGTGAGGCAATGTACAAACACATGGCAAGAGATAGGGCTTAAAGTCTAAATAAACAAGACTGACAAAGGGTAGGAGAAAGGTTATCTCTATTTTCTCAGATGGCAAACGGAGGCACACAAGAGCTCGGTGTCAGAACTGAGAACTGGACCTAGATTTTCAGTGCCAGCCCAGTAATTTAGCCACAGGACTATCCTTTCTCTCTACTTGTATGCAGCTAGAATCACTCTGAATGCAAGAGAAGATGCCTTTCTAAATGCTTAATACTCCAAAACATTCTGCAATAATCTCTGGGGTGGAGTTATCAAGATTAGAATTTGGACGTCAATGTTTAATGACATTCTGCACAATATACAGTAATTGAATTCTATATTAAAAATTTAAGCTGAATTACATAACTTTAAATGGAATCCAGGTGCAGTAACAACTTTTTGCATTGTTTATATGAATTCCAGACTATGTATCAGCACTGCAATTAATCCATAATGAGGACTGGCATACAACACCATAATGACTCTAAAGAAGTCATAAAGTATTGTGGTATTCATTAGCTTTTTCTGTAGTGCTCGTGATTGACATAGTGAATTTCTTTTTACTGCAAATTGATTTGAGGTATCCATTAATGAATGTCACCTTGCTACTGATGGGTGTTTAAAAGAAGCCACTCTGAAGATATATTATGCTTGAAACCCTTAAAGGAACGTGTCTATTACTGCACAAATAGAGTTTGCAAGTATCTGTTTGTATTCTGAACCACTGTTAGCTGCTTAGACTGTGAATGTGACTCTTTGTTTATGGACACTTGTGAGAACAGGTTTGTGTTTATCTATGTGGGAAATGATGGTACTTTGTATGAATGGCTGTATGTGTACATAAACAATACTGTGCACGAGAGAGAGAGAGAGTGTTTTTGCCGTTTATTGTTCATCATTTCTTATTCTTGTATTTAAATAGTTTCAGTGATCCAGTCAGAGAGGAGAAACAATGCTTTGTGACCCAGCTGTCAAACATGTGCAGCACAAACAGTCTCCGTGAATGCTCCAAGAATAACCTGTAAAGCTGTAAAATGTTCAAAATCTTTGGTAAATAGTTTGGAATAACTAATATATTTTGAGGTAAGCAGTATCAGTTTGGGAACAGAAAAAAAGTTAAATTCATAAGAAACTTATTGGAAACAAGTAATTCAACAAGCTGTTGTCTGAATAAAGCACCTTAACTCATATTGATCTTGAATTGTACTCGGGTGCCTAACTCCCTTAGGCTCATTTGAAAATCTTAGTCCTAATCTTGACTAGGTACTTCTAGTTCAGCATGTGACAAAGTGCTTGATGATGTTGTAGAAGTGCAATAAAAATAGATGGATATGGAGAATCCTAGAAAGAAAACGGAACATACAGTCATAAATCCGGCCTCTCTTTGTGAGAAAGGAGAATCAGATTAGGGGGACAGTTTTTCTTTAAATGAAAGTTTAGAACAAACAATATCTTAAATTATCTTGCTCCCACTTATATCTCTGCCCTTGTTTTTCTAGGTGCTCAATCTCTAGGTTCTTCACAAGTCTTCCTTCAACTCAGTCTCCCACCCTTGTCTTTATGTTTCCTACCATGCTGCCCACCATGCATCGAACCCACTATCTTCTCAGTCTTCAGGTGGTCTCCTCTCTCCTCCTTGGAACCTCTGCAAACAATCCCTTCTCCCTTCTGATCACTAACAGTCCTCATGCCACGCCTCCTCCAAGCTGTTCTCCTGTTTTACCTTTTCTTTAGATTGTAAATTCTTCAGGGCAGAGATCATGCCACACTTAAGTTTGTAAAGTGTTACATAAATACAGTGCTATATAAATGTTTTGTAATAATAATAGAAAATCATCCAGGTAGGATAATATGAAATCTCAGGTTTAGGGAGTAAATCTACACAGTGGGTCAGATCCTCTATCACAATCTGGCACTTCGAGCTGCCTGAGTGGTGCAAAGGAGCAGGCCCGCTGACAGCAATTCCGGGCCCCAAAGGCAGAACAGTCAATGGGCCTCCTGGAAAGGGATGGCCTGGCGTGGCATCGCCATATGGGTGTGGAGCTGGACCACGTGTGGCAGCTCGTGCACGCACACATAAGCTGTGCCTGCATGGACGCGGTCCACCTGACATTTGGGCTGTGCTGCATCTGTGCTGGCTAGTGCCCAGCAAGCTGCCGGCTGCACTAATGGGCGCGCTCTTCCAGCCAGGGCCGGATTAACCTTTTGTGGGCCCAGTGCCAAACATATTTGTGGGCCCCCATGGGGGCAATGGAGCATGGCGCAGGGAGGTCAGTACCTGGAGCGAGGGGCCGGCCAGGGGCAATGGGACAGGGCATGGCATGGTGGGGCCAGCCCCGCTCCACCCAGCCCAGTGCGAGGGCACTGTTTACAAATCAACAGCTGCCAGATGCACACTGGCCCACCTGGCCCAGTGTGCTTTCAGTATGCCCCTTCCCTCAGGGGCCGTGCCACACAGCCCCCGCACCCAAAAGCGCCCGACTCCCTATGCCCAGCATCCCCACGCTCCGAGACCTCCCCACAGAACCCACCACCACAAATGCACAGAACCCTATCATAGAAGATTAGGGTTGGAAGAGACCTCAGGAGGTCATCTAGTCCAACCCCCTGCTCAAAGCAGGACCAACCCCAACTAAATCATCCCAGCCAGGGCTTTGTCAAGCCGGGCCTTAGAAACCTCCAAGGATGGAGATTCCACCACCTCCCTAGGTAACCCTTTCCAGTGCTTCACCACCCTCCTAGTGAAATAGTTTTGCCTGATATCCAACCTAGACCTCCCCCACTGCAACTTGAGACCATCGCTCCTTGTTCTGTCATTTGCCACCACTGCGAACAGCCTAGCTCCATTCTCTTTGGAACGCCCCTTCAGGTAGTTGAAGGCTGCTATTAAATTCCCCCTCACTCTTCTCTTCTCCAGACTAAATAACCCCAGTTCCCTCAGCCTCTCCTCCATAAGTCATGTGCCCCAGCCCCCTAATAATTTTTGTTGCCCTCTGATAGACTCTCTCCAATTTGTCCACATCCTTTCTGTAGTGGGGGTCCCAAAACTGGACACAGTACTCCAGATGTGGCCTCACCAATGCCGAATAGAGGGGAATGATCACTTCCCTCGATCTGCGAGCAATGCTCCTACTAATGCAGCCCAATATGCCGTTAGCCTTCTTGGCAACAAGGGCACACTGCTGACTCATATCCAGCTTCTCGTCCACTGTAATCCCCAGGTCCTTTTCTGCAGAACTCCCTTTTCTGCACCCCGCACACCACCACCCCTGCCCAGAGCCCACCACGCCCGCCCACAGCCCCACCACAACTGCCTAGCACCCCACACAGAACCCCCACTCCCTAGCACTCCAACACACAGAGATCTGGGCCATAGCAAGAGATGCCCATAGAGCCCAGGCTGCTGTGGGGACTCCTGGATCCTCCACCATGAGGGTCACCAGCAGAGAGAGGTAATGCAAGGAGTAGGCTGCGGGAGACAGGAGCTCCTGGAAGGAGGTGGGTTTATAGGCCCATGGGCCAGGGGGACTAGGCGTTTTGGAAGGGTGGGAAGCTTCAGTTTCAGATTTTGCTCCAGGCCCACCCCCCCAACTTCTGTGCTTAACACCACAAGGAACACTAAAACTGACCAGCTACATGGGGCACCAGGATGGAAACACAACTCACCACAGCATAGAGATGTGAGTCTCTGTGTCACTAGCCACACACACACAGAATTCCTTCTTCCTGTTCACTTGAACTTAAAACAACTGCTTCCCATTAGGTCCTTGCACTATTTATATTTTCCAGAGGAAGATCTGCAGGTCCTGGTTTCATACACTTGCACCTCAGTGACATTAATAATGTCACTTAGTTAATAACACCACCTTACCAGCCCCCCTGAGTGAGAGACAGCACGTAGTTGTGCTTCCTTGTGTTCATATCAGGTACTGAATTGTGACTCAATCAGTATTTTGTCTTTTCCTCCCCTCCCTCTTGCTCCGCTCAGGGAAATAAGCTCCACCAGCCCTTTTTCTGGCACAACTTACTTCCCCCAAACATGCTGTCTGCCCTGCACTCCCCTTCCTCTCTCTCCATGTGCAGAATTGTAAGGTGATGCCTTTCTGATCTCTTACTTCTCACTGTGGGCACAATGTAGGCAGCCCACATCTTGGAAAAGGGCTGCCCACATAAAGAAGTGGAATTTCTACACTCCTCATGTATCCTTTGCTGAATTCGGGTACAGCCTTGGAGCCAATTATATTAACATTTATTCTTATTAGTACAATTGCTAGAAAGCAGAAACAGCAGAGGACTAACAAATGCCATCTCTTCCTCATCACCTTTTTTCTAGTTTCATATTTAACACCTTCCTCCCCCACCCCACCCCCGCTAAGAAAAAGTAGCGAGGCTAGAACTAACCTGTTTCCCTCATGCCTGCATTCTTTACTCAGGGCCAAATCTCCTTTGAAATCAATGGGAGTTGTTTGTCCTAGAACCTGTTTCCCCCTGCCCACACCGCAGCTTCTGCCAGGGCTCCGGGGCTTCCCCGCCTGGCACGGCATCTACTGGGGCTCAGGGCTTCCCTCCACCCTGCCCTGTGGTGTCTGCCTGGGCTGGGGCTTTCCCTCGCCCGCCTACGCACCTGCCTGGCGCGGCTTCTGCCAGGGCACCCAGGCGAGCTTGGGGCTTCTTCCGCCCCGTGGCTTTGGCTGTCTATCTGCTGGGGTGCCCAGTTTTTCGGGGGCCCCAAATTGGCCGGGGGTGGCCTGGGCATGGGCCCCATTGGCCTGGGCATTAATCTTCATGGCTCCCAGTCCCTCGCAGCACCCGCTGCCCCATGCCAGTTCCTACCTGGTTGATCTCCCAGGGGCTGGAGTGAAGCCCTCCCACCCCTCAGCCAACCAGCGGGCAGGCCGAGAGGAGCAAGCGGTGGGCGGGGAGAGGGGACAGGCAGGTGGGGCTTCTGCTCCCCTCCCTTTTTTTTTTTTAAAGTCCCGTCTGTGCTGCAGCGGCGGCAGTTGGGGGCCCCCGGGCCCTTTTAAATCGCACAGGCCCCTGGGCAATTGCCCCTTTTGCCCCTCCACCCGTCAGCGGACCTGCAAATGAGCTAAGCATTGCCTCAGCATAAACACAGCCAAGTATTGCCTCAGCATAGAGAGTTAGTCAGGGGAAGGAGGAGGCATGAGTGGAGGGAGCTCAGCTCCACTTTACTGATCCTCAACTGATATATAGTTCTTTTGGGATCTTATGCTGATAGCATAAATTAGAGCAGCCATAAGGCTGCTCTAACTCCATGTTGGGCCAATGCAGATAAGTTTCAGACACAGGGAGATGTAACCAGCTATTGGATGCCCCGTCCTTCTCCTATTTGCCTGCACATTGAGTGGAGTTCTGGTGCAGGAAAGAATCTGCACCACCATCTCTTTTAATATTCTAATAGTCTTCTTGGGTCTTAGAGATACAACAGGGTAATTATTTCCTAAGCACCTTGTGACATTGCACTCCATATGATTTTATGAAAATATGCTAATAAGTGTGAATATAATGTAACTGGAATATGCTTCATGCAAAAGGTCTCTTGTAAGGTATCATTACAAAGCTTATAATCTACTGAGTGTGTTCATCCTATTTGTATGAATGTATCATTCTTGTATCTGAAACTAGGAATATAAAATATAACTCTGAGGTCCTATTGTAGTTATGCAAAGTGTGGGCCATTAATGGTAGTTTAGACTCTTGATGGCTCCCATCAACTAGGACAATTGACTGTAGATGGTTCTGTTTACTTGCAAGCCATCCTGTGAGTCAGGCTGGGAAGAATGAAGGCTTGGGGTATCCCAGGACATGTGACCATGTCACCTGGTACTGGAATCCATCTTAAACCTGGTGTTTTTCCAGTTAGAAGGAGCTGTGGGGACCCAGAGAGACAAAAGGTTTCCACCTTGTGCCAAAGGTATATAAGGGGGTGGAACAGAACAAAGGAGGCTGCAGTCATGAGAAATCCCCTAGCTACCACCTGAGCTGGAACAAGGACTGTATCAGGGGAAAGGATTGGGCCCAAACTAGAAAGAAGTCTAGTCTGTGAAAGAAGCTCATTGGAACATCTCTGAGGGTGAGGTTTCATCTGTAATCGGTTTCTTACTGTATTGGGCTTAGACTTGGATGTTTTTGTTTTATTTTGCTTGGTAATTTACTTTGTTCTGTCTGTTATTACTTGAAACCACTTAAATCCTACTTTTTATATTTAATAAAATCACTTTTGCTTATAAATTAACCCAGAGTAAGTAATTAATTCCTGGGGGAGCAAACAGCTGTGCATATCTCTCGATCAGTGTTATAGAGGGCGGATAATTTATGAGTTTACCCTGTATAAGCTTTATACAGAGTAAAACAGATTTATTCAGGGTTTGGATCCCATTGGGTACTGGGTTTCTGGGTGCTAGAGACAGGAGCACTTCGTAAGCTGTTTTCAGTTAAGTCTGCAGCTTTAGGGGGCTGTGGTTCAGACCTGGGTCTGTGTTTGCAGCAGGCTAGTGTATCTGGCTCAACAAGACAGGGTACTGAAGTCCCAAGTTGGCAGGGAAAACGGGCTCAGAGGTAGTCTCAGCACATCAGGTGGCAGTCCCAAGGAGGTCTCTGTGACCCAACCCGTCACACACCTAACATTCTTTAAATACATTTTTTTCTATTTAATTTTCTAAATAGCTAATAATCTTTATCAAATGTCCTAGGTAGGTTTCCCCAATTTACTTTTTCATTTGAAAGACTCTTGCAATCTCCAGAGCTCCAGTAGTATTAGCTGTTTTTATTGAACATTTGGACACCAACCCAGTTTCTACTTCACCTTCAAATGAGGTGATCTTCTGTTTAAAGTCCTCCATTGATCTTCTCTCTTTTTAAAATTTCTCCAAAATGCATGAGAACAGCCTGAAAATATATAAATTAGGCTTGTAGAAAATTCCCCTTTCTCTGCCAAAAAGGCATATCCAGAAGGTAATGCAATCCAGTCATGAAGCTTGGGGTAAGTACTTGCTATCTTAACTATTTATAACATTTCTGCTACTTTTTTGTGATCTAAATACTAATCTCTGAATCTTGTGTTGCACTTCACAAAGTGATTTCTGTCCAGTGGGTGACTTTTAAACCCAAGTACAGGATTAGAATAATGGAAATTTTGAAATTTTGGTTTGGTAGGGTTTTTTTGCAGTATTCAATGCTTTCTTTTCATTTAACTCTTGCAACTCTAACTTCTGCTTTATTTGCAATTTTGAGATGTTACTTGCACATCAAAACCATGAACAAATTTCATGCAAGTTATGCGAAAACCATCTTCATTCAGAAAATGGGTCTGTTAAATGTAATTTCTGCAGAAGTGAGTCAAATTTTGCATAAGGAAAAAATCTTCCATTCTGGCTAGTTTCACATTTTTTCCTCATTAATTTTTTGCACACTTCCAGCATAATCAAAATCTATCATGGGCAGTGAGTAACATTCTGTTTACAGAAAAATTCCTTTTTAAATTTTGTTGGGAGAATGTATTCTTCACTTGCCTCATTGTGTAAAGCTGCTGATACAGAATCAAAATGGTATTCACCGCCTCTTTAGAGGTAGGGAGTAAGAGCATCTCTCTAATCTCCTTGGTATTCTTCTGGTTTAAGGATATATAAACTTAATGATGCTGTTACTGTATAGTATGGATTTTGATATGCTTCATGGAAAGGACAGGAAGAGGTTGTCAAATATAGTGTTGCTCCTCAGTCACACTTGGTTTCAAGGAAGACTTCTGAAACAAAGTATAATAACATCACTGTATTTCAAAGGAGAATTAAACAAAGCATTAACAAAAGGTGCCACAAAAAAGGCAGCAAAAAGCAAGTAGGGACAGGAATGCACAAATAAAAAATTGGGGAGAAAAAACACCAAGTAGATATTAACGTCTGGGTTCATTTCAGATGAAGAAGCTCAAACTATCTTGGAATGTGTTCTAAAGAAAGTTTTCAGTTCTCTCTAATATATGCTGTTTTATTACAATCCAAAACTCTAGGTGTGGCTGGGAACAAATATGATTGTACTAACAAGGCAGCTCCAACGAGGTAATCTGGGACTAATCAACTCAATAGGCGTTAAAGTAACACAATGATGGTTCTCAGGGTATAGGGCCAGTGAAAGTAAATGACACTGAGAATATTACATTGCAGAGAAGTCCCACTATAAACGTCTCAAGAAACAATTCAAAGTGCAATTATGATTCTCCATTGCCATGGATGCTTGTGTAAGCGGGAGAATGGTTCCGCTATTGTGGGGAACTTTCCTGGCTTCTGCACTACCCCGGTGAAGTGGGCTAGCGAAAGGATCTGAGTCCTCGCTCCCACTCCCTTTACCCAGAGGCCGTCCTGCCCTTGAGGGCTCCCCTTCCACTCTCCTGTCTGGCAGAGTCCTCGTAACCCCAACAAGGCTGGGCCACTGAATGTTAGTAAGGGGGCAACAGTCCCCTTACACTTGGGTCTTCACTTATATCACTAAGACAAGGACCCTACTTAAAATCTTAATGAGACCAAAAAACAGACTATGGGGTGAGGGAAGGCATGTTTCAGGTATGTGACATGCCTGGATTATGTTTGTCATGTGTTGTACCTCCAGTGTATCTTTAATAATATTTTATAATTCATATTTATAACTGGTATTGAAGGCAAGAGAGTAGGAGAAGACTGTTAGTGCCAGAGAGGAAAAAAAGCCAAAATAAATTATTCTAGGTGCAACTTAAGGAGGCCACTAAGCAGCCTGGCACACAGGAGAGGGAAAGGAAGCTATTGCAGGAATAGGGACGTGCTGGATAAAGGGGTAGTAACTTCCAGTGAAGAGCCTAGTCAGAGAATCTGATGACCGAGCACATGGCTAGGACTGGGTTTAAGAGAATGGGCTTGATTCTCTTCTGTTAGTCCAATACCAGTATAAACCTGTAAATCATTGATGTTATTCCATCCTTAAACTCATGTGGGTCCAGTAGATGTAGCTTTTCATTAGTCACATATAATCCTGGAGAGCCTTATTACACTTAACAAAATAAACAATAATAAAGATCACTCAGTTTGATAACCAGAAGATTTAAAACATCTGTTTGCGGGCAATAATGTTGGCCGGCAGCAATTTAAGATTAGGTAGGTGAGCAAATTGCTCTACACCATAAATTGAGCTAACTTAGTTCAGTGCCTCATAGCAGTAAATGAAGCATTAGAGGGATTGCTAAAGTATGTAAGGCCCAAGAGGTGATAGTTCAAATTTACAAGAGGCTGGATGAAGAAGCCTGTATGTTAAAGGCAATTGACTATTTTATCCTTGTTAACAATAGAAAGAACAGTAAATAATTGAAGTCTGGTGGGCTAAAACTAATAAAGCAAGCTATCAGAAATACAGCTAATTAAACAAGATAGAAAAATCGGCACTGAAGTAAAGTAACCTATGATAAAATCAATTTTAGCAACATGAGCTGCCAAGAAGAGAGAGATTTCAACCTTAATTTTAAAAAGATGCAGTTTAAGTAGCACATGGTGCCTTGGTGATGGAGGCGTTTAACACTTAAAATATGGCAGCTAGAGGTTTTTGCTTCATGCATCTTTCAGGCAATCTCTGGGACAGGGAGAAGATGTAATCCTACATAGTATAGAATACAACCAGGGACAGGAATACTTAAAATATTGGTAAAATGTGCCAGACCATGACTGTGTATTCCTGATTTGTGCTACAAGTAAACAAAGCAATTTTTTAATCTATTCATTGACTTTGTTGCAACTGATGGAAAGACTTTGCAATCAGCGAAATATGTTCCAATCATTACTTTCTCAACAGAAATGGAGCAGCAGCCTGTACCAGCTGGAGACTTTGCAGAGCCCTGTTGTGCAAACCAGCCAATAAAGAATTACAGTAATCTAATCCTGAAGGAGAGACGAAAGTGTAAATTGCCTTTTCAAAGTTTCCTGAGATGGAAATGACAACCGCTTGGCAATGGCCTTTTCAAATGGTAGCAAGATGATCTCGCTGTGGAGATGAAATACTTCTCAAAGGTCTAACGTGAATCTCAAACATTTCTGATGACTGAGAAAATAACTTGATTGCAAACTGAAGAATTGTTTGGTGAAGAAAAAAGCTTCTATGAACTTCGCAGCTGAGAAGCAGCATATCTGTCTTGTCCAGATGGACTGGACATCCACCAAGAATGATGCTAGCACTCATGTTACATGGCATGTATGTCTATGAGAATTATACACAAGTATTAGAGATAGGCAAACTCTGTGCACTGCCTGCTTAGTGACTCACCCACTTCCTTGCTGGAATCTAACATGGATTTCCTCTCTCTCTAGTGTAAAGCGTTCATCACTGAACAACTTCTTTGGGCTGAGAAAGGAAGTTCCTCTCAGGATTCACTTGGATATCAGCAACTACAGAGCAAGAAAAAAATATCAGGTCTCGTGGCCTCCATTCTGTGCAGACTTTTGGGCTGAGCATTTGGGCAATTTGTTATCCTTGTTATCTGGATGACACAGATAAAAACCCCATCTTGAAAATTTTTCTTTTAATATTTTGTTGTTTGTAATGTGATTTTTCATCCTCGTTCAGAGTGTTTTTAAGAGTGGATGTTCCATCTAATGCAATGATCAGGCCCCTCTGGCCACTGTTGGGAGATTTATTATTAGAATTTTACACGTGTTTGGTCTGAGGGTGTGAGGAATAGGCAGCAACACTAAATAATTATTTAGTATAACCAACAAGGCAAACATCCAGAAGTCACTAAAAAACCTCACTGAAGATTAACTACTTTCTGAGACATCTCTCTAATGATGTGGATATTACTCAATAAAATTTGTAGTAACTGATGTATAATGTAGAAACTATTGCAAAAAAATCAATCTGGAATTGGCAAGGGAGTTGTTCTATGCTGAATAAGGGGCAAACTGATCCTAGTATAACTCCACTGAAGTTATTCACTCCAAGTAATTAATTGTCTGAAAATTTTAATTTAATTTAATTAATTGTCTAAAATACTTTAAGGGTATTTGTGTAGATGTAGATTCTTTCACACTTAAAAAGAACAGTCAGCTTGTAAATCAAATTTCCGCTGGAACCATTTTGTAACTGCAATTGTTACATGCAGCTCCTAAGATTATGGCTCTTTCACTGGCTTGTCAATTTGCATCATTCTCATGCACTACTTTGGGGGGGAGCTTCCCTGCATGTTTTTTCCTCAGGCTTAGGAAAAAAGGGTGTTCCAAGTAACATTCAGCAAAGCTGAAACTTTGAAGACAGGTGTGTTCGCAGAGAGAGAGCGGGGGAAGGAGAACTGGGCCTAAGCATGTCTGATGATGGTATGCTCAGGTTTGCCCAGGTGTTGCATCCAAAAATTTATTTTAAAAAAATTGTAATGTTCAAGTGAATTGATCCTGTGAGATCTTGAAGAGCCAAGGATGGGTCAGTATCTGAAATAATGCATAATAACTTGGGAAGTTAATAACTATGGAGGATGGATGTTAGAACGGCAACTACATACCAATAAGTCAAGGAGTCCATTTTACATAATACGTAAATACACTTCAATTCTGCTTGCTTTTTAATTTTACCATGCATTCCAACATTCTGGAAGTAAGTAGGCATGTGATGGGGTGTACTCCCCACACGGGTCCTGAGAAAATTAATTAAGCCCAATTAACCTATTGATGCCACATGGAGGAGGAGCCAGGGAACAGGGCTTGATTAATCAGACATGAGGCTCAGCTGGACAGGAACAGGAGGGGCCTGTATAAAGCCAAGTAGCTGGCAACTGAAGGGGATGAAGGAAGGTGTGTTGGGACTATAGAGGGCAGTCCACAGTTACTTCCGGTGAGGAGGGAGTTGGGAGGCTGGCAAACCCAAAGATGGGGGAAGCCAAGAAGGTAGGAGAAGGCTAATAGGAAAAGCAGCAAGGAAAAGGAGTGCAGACGTTGGCTGCTGATTAGAGGACCCCTGAACTGGAACCCAGAGTAGAGGGTGAGCCTGGGTTCCCCGACCAGCCACTGGAGATGTGGCACAGACCAGGCAGAGGACAGTGGACTGCCTGGGATGATTTGTTCTGGAAAGACTTTGTTAACCTTCTCCTGGCCCCCCGAAAGAGGAACTATGTAGAGACCCAGCCAGAGGGCTGAGTCACGAAGAGGAGGCTGCAGTTCCTGGATCAAGAGGGGTCTAGAGGGTGAGAGGACAATGGGAGAGTCACTGCCAGAGGAGGGACCAGCGCCTGGCCGGAGCTAATCCCCAAAGCGACCAGGATGAGGCGCCATCATCAGTGAGTGGACCCCATGACAAGGCATTATTTCAGCCTGAAGTTAAAATTTACATCTGTATTTCCAATGCTATCTTTCATGGGCCAGCATAAAATCCTGGCAGCATGTCTTCCTTTGAGAGCTTCTCCTACCAACATAGCTACCGCCTCTCATGGAGGTAGATTTATTATGCCGACGGGAGAGCTCTCTCCCATTGGCATAGGGTGCAGCTGAACCAATGTAGCACATATTGTGTAAACTAACCCTTAGTCTGTAGGAAATAAAAGGCACAGAAAGATGAAAGATCTATCAAGATACAGAAGAAATGAGGATGAGAGGAGAGAAAAGAATGACAGCTGAGAAAAAAACTTTCATCTTATCTGTGAGATGTTATCTTATAGAAAACCTGTTTTTTGAATCCATGAATAAATGGTAATTTTGCTGGACCTGACCTCACCTGCTGCCTGCCCCAGATACAACCTGTTTGGTTGCTTATGTATATCCTCTGTGTGTGTTTATAGACAGAGTTGGCAGTAATGCTCAAGTTAAGATTGACTAACACTTTCTATTATTCACCAGACAATAACTATTAAGGTTGAAATTTTCCATGCTCATCTCTGACTCAGATTCTTTTTGGCAAACTTTCAGCAAAATGATTGTCATTTCTAGGAATGATATAGGGGACAAATATATTTATTTGCTCAGGTGTATTCTTACGGTTTTGCTCGGAATTTTTATCACTCCATGCTTAGGAGCAGGAACTTCAAACTTGATAAGAGGGCCATCCTGGGGTCAGAGGTCATTTGTTGTTCCCATAAAAATCCACTCAAATCTGGCCATACTACAAGTCTTAGAAAATTGCTATTTGCACGTGTTTGGTAGGGGCTTGTTAGAGTTGGTCAGCAAAATTCCCCCTAAGATTCTTTCTGTTGAGTGTGCTCCAGTCTCTGAGAACTCAGTGAATATGCTGCAGGGAGCAGGACTTTCACTGCAGTTGATTCTCCTAGATGCCAGGTGCTGCTGGACACAGGAATTAAGAGCAAAGATGCTGCCTCTGCTGTGTTCTTAATGATCGCCCAGCTGATGAGCAGGTAGCATAAAGAAGAAAGGACAACCTCATTGGAAAGCAGAGAGGTGGGGAACAGAGAGAGAGAGAGAAGAGGAATAGAATCATAGAATATCAAGGTTGGAAGGGACCTCAGGAGATCATCTAGTCCAACCCCCTGCTCAAAGCAGGACCAATTCCCAGACAGATTTTTGCCCCAGATCCCTAAGTGGCCCCCCTCAAGGATTGAACTCACAACCTTGGGTTTAGCAGGCCAATGCTCAAACCACTGAGCTATCCCTCCCCCCTTGTGCAATATATTGGAAGAGATGGGGCAGAAGGATCTGCAAGCACTAGAGCAAACTCTCCTCCAGAGTCTGCAAGTATCTTTGAAACCAACTGGCAAAATGTCTTATTCCCCCTCTAGTGGGTGGTCCAAATAGAGAGAAACTTGCTACTGCTGCCAATTACTCCATTAAGTCAAGCAGACAAGAGGTCTATGATGTGGATCTAAAGGCTGCAACCCTGCTTATGACCCATGCTGAGGGGCAATATGATTCCCCATGACAGAATTTTGTGGGGAGTGGGATTCAGTTTATAAAAAATTCAGAAATCACATACAAACATCTGTTAAAAGAACATAAGGTTACCCATACAATCTTTATTCATTTCCCCCCCCCCTTGTGCAAGTGCATTATGAGACAGTCTTTAATTCCATGATCACAAGATCCCTGCCTCATACTGTGCACGATATAGACCTGCTCTGGGTTATGTTGTGAAGGAGCCTGTTGTCTGTAAGACCCCTGCTTTGTTTGTTCCAGAAGCTGGAAGGTGTGTAGTGAATAAAGTAGAGGACTGGAAGAAGAGAAAGTACGGTCTCATGGTTAAGACAATTGTACGCTGCCCTGGGAAGTTGGATTCTATCCTTGCCCGTGCTACAGAACTCCTGTGTGATACTAGACAAGTCACTTAAACCAAACTCATCACAGGTGGTCACTTGTTGCATGTTCCTCATGTTCTAGGTGCCCAACTTTTTGAAACACCTCACCCCTGCGGTGCTAAACACTAAAAACTGCAATTGAAATCAAAGGGAACTGCACTTTGAATGTAAAATGTGCTGAGTACTCTGAAAAATCACATTGTAGGTATCTCAAAATGGGAACCCAAAGTAAACTAACATTTGACAATTTTGTCATTAATCTCCTTCTGCCTCAGGTCCCATCTGTAAAATGGGGTAATAATACCATATTCCTTTCCAGGGGTGTTGTGAAGATAAATTCATTAATGAGCACCATACAAAAATCCATAAGGAAATTAATAATTCTGCATTCAGTGCAGGGTTTAAATGGCATACAGCAAATAAGGTCTGATGGCACACATTGAATAATAAGGATAAAAAGAAATATTAAATGACTCAGAGGTCCAGTGGAAAGAAGACATGTGTAGCTAAAGTCATACAAACAAGGGGGGCTGAATTAAGTGGCATTTCCCTACTTTTGAGTGCTTCACTTTGCAGCTTTACACTCTTCGAACCGTTTCGGTTTGGGTTTGGGTGGTTGGTTGTTTAATAAATCACCTTAATTTTGGACTAAAAATCTGAACAGTAGCAAAAAGGTGGTACTGTAGAGGAACACTGTGTAAATTAAAATTTGGCCCCAAATTATGATTTTTGCTAAAACAAGCTTTTATAAAACCTAAAATGCATGATTCCTTTCAAAATTCCTATTGAAAGACTGGTTTTAAAAGTTTTCTGCAGTGTTTGCAACCCAGACATGACAGTACTAAGAACTTTGAAAATGAACAATAACCATACTTGAAACTTTGACTAAGGGCCTATCTAAACACAAAGTTCTAATACTTTACCTGTACTTGTCTGATAAAGAGGTACAGACCCCCTAGAGTGGATGCAATTATAATGGTATGTGTAGCTTTTTACAGTATGGTAAAAAAAATTACACTCCTACCTGACATGATAGTGGTATAAGAACTGTGTAGCCCAGGCCTAAATGTCCAAGATGAATAAATAGTGAAAAGTAAAGTAGATTTTTAAAAATCTTCCATGCTTGGTGGAGCAGGTGCTGAGGTCCACCCAGTGCAGGATTAGAGCCCTTAATTTACATTAGGTGGGGCCGACCCTGTAAACCCTCATTCATGTGAGTAGTTCTTAACAGGACCACCTCCTCTGAGCAAGGATTTATGCCAATGATTTTTATATTGAATATTTGAATGCATTACAACTAACAAAACAAAGTGCCGTGGAACTGCTGGTACTTCTTGCTTTTGGTTGGGTTGATAATACAGAGAAAAGAACCTTTCTTACAGTAATTCAGTGCTTCTGGGTGGAACTCAGAAGTGTAGGTATGTGGTTAAAAATAACTTAATTAATATTCAGTGTTTTTAATGCCTTTAAAAAGTTTCAGTTCCTGTCTGATTTCAGAAGAGCTATTACCATCCTTCCTCTTGCAAGATCCTTGTCCATTTCTGAACATGTTCATGAGGTTTAAAGCCTCAGTGTATTCAAACTTTTATTAAATATGGTAGATCAAGAAGCTTTCTTCAGAAATATTATCTGGTAGAGACAGTGCAAGACAACTAACCGCCAGAATTAATGTTACTCTATGAGTTACATTAGCTGACTGAGTGCTTCAGCTTGAGATGTAAGTGAGCTTTTACTTTTGATATTTCTATTTATCTGAAAACAGAAGCACCTTGTAGTATACTTCATAAAGTTCTTCCTGGTTTGTTATCCATGTAAAGGACTACAAATGTCACAGCAGCAACTTGCTTTTGTAACACGAAATGGGGTGAGATGTGGCTGTGGTGAGAATGTTATGCATTATAGAACATCCCAGCCACCTGCATGTGCATGAGGTGCTCTAAAACAGAAATGTGCAAAGTAGTGCTTGGCCTACCAAATCAAAGTTCTATGGAAAGGATAATACATTTTACCGTTCTTGGGAATACAAAGTTGACTAATAACCTACGCAAGGAAAAAGAAACAAAACCACAACGCCCTGAGAGATGAATGCAAGGAGTGCTGTTTTTTCTACAGTTCTTTGAAGAGTATTTTAGACAAGATTTTACAGTGTTCATAATCTTGGACTTTTTAAAAGGAATGGGGAATGGATTGATTGGCATGGTGTGTTTGTTTTAAGTAGGTAGACTTGAATCAGAAAGTTAGGGAAAATTCAGATCCAAAAAGTTTGGGGGTGGGAGTGTTCAAAGGTTTTGCTTCATCCCATTGGGGATAGGAATAAACTATCTGAACTAATCTGGGTATTTGTTATCTTAAATTTGGAAAGAACAAGGAATTTAACTTGGATCATGTTGAAGTATGGGTTGGGACTGGGCAGTTTAGTGTGTTTTGTATTATGTATTGTATATTGTGCTGTTTTTTGATGCTTCATGGGTTTGAGATTTGTGCTATTAAAAAAAAGTGGTATCCGATTTTGTGAGATTCTGAGCCCTCAACTCCCATTAATTCAGTAGGAGCTGAAGGTGTTCAGCTGCAGGATTGACCCCAATCTCTATTTCTAAGATTGGATTGAATGTCAATGAGGTAACTTAAGCCATGTACAGTGATGTAGGATATATCTGAGCAATTCCTTATCCATTTGCACTTTGACTGTGACTCCTTGAAAAAATGTTGCATATTAATGCATTAAGCACTCCCAGAAGTAGTTCTCTCCAAGGAAACTGTATCAGGCAGGAATGAATTAAGAAAAAATACAGCAGGCAGCGTCAGCATCAGGAAGAAAAGCAGCAAGGTCAAGACCAATTGCAGGAGACAAAGTTGAGTTTCTCATGAAATGTTTCCATTGTAAAGTGTTAGGATATTGCAGAACATTAACTATATATGTAATATGTATGTTGCATTCTTTCTAGTTTCCAACTGGAAACATTTTAGGGTCATTCCTCCCTAAATAAGAATTCTTTATCATATAGGGCTTGTAGCAAATGGGTAAGATACCAGAAGGAAAATGCATTTACTTAATTAATTTTTGGGTCTGGTTGTATTCCCATTAAAGTTAATTGCAGAGCTCCTATTGATTTCAGAGAAACCTAGATCAGGCCCACAAAAGATGCTTCCTAAGAAGGAGAAACCAGTTTTATAAGCAATATACAAAAACTGATCATATTAATTTTAGCAACAAATTAAATTAAAAACCTTTAAAATGTATTAGCAAAATCTAATGTTAAACATGGCTGAATTCTGTGCAAAATAAGGAATCTAAAACTGTTTACATTTTTAAATTTCATATTATTAATTTTATACATTTTTCTATGGATGATTTTTTCTGGCAGAAATATACACAAAAATACATGAATACTGGAGACTATTTGTGAAAATCAAACTCTGAATGCATAAACATGAGATTTTGTATCAGAAAGCTTCTACAGACAACACAGCTCAGATATCAAATAGTCTCTTATGCATAAACAATTCACTTAGACCAATAATTATTTGTTCGAATTGTAGAGTGAATATTTTAGAATAATAAATTCATTTGAGGAAATTGAAATCTGCTTATGGACAACTTGAAAAAAAAAGAATTATTTGACTGCCCTAACACTCCCATATATATATAACTAGAGCTATATGATCCTTTTGCAGTGATACCCAAAAACCACCTGAAAATCAGCTAGCTTTGGGTTCACAGGTGGGGGTGGGAGGAATCCAAGTGGGCCTTATAAATGTTTGGCACAACTTAAAGCCATACATGTCTATCTGCTAAGACCCAAATGTGAGATGCAGACCCAAAGTGCAAGAAGCAAAAGAAAAAAAATAGTCATACAGAAAATGTAAAATGTCATGATTCCTTCCCTTAGTGTAAATAACCTCATATAATGTCAGTTTTATTATTGTTTTACACATATAATTTTCAACAGTGGGGGAATGACACATTTTGGTGGTACATGGGTAACTTGGAGAATAAAATGAATGACATAGACTATCAGGGTTGGATGGGACCTTGGGAAGTCATCTAGTCCAAGCCCCTGCTCAAAGCAGGCCCAATCCCCAGACAGATTTTTGCCCCAGAGCCCTAAATGGCCTCCTCAAGGACTGAACTCACAACAGTGGGTTTAGCAGGCCAATGCTCAAACCACTGAGCTATCCCTCCCCTCAGGTGCCAGACTGGGGGGGGACACTACTAGGACCCAGAGTGTAGAAAATTGTGTCTGCTCCTGGTGCATATGTATTCTCTCTGCTCTAGATGCACAGAGATGGAGGAGTGCTGTGCTGGAGGAAGGAGGTCACAAGAGACATAACAGGCAGGCAGGAGAAAAGGTGAGAGGGAATAACAGAAAGCAGCAGGAGCTGCAGGGAGAGAGAGGAGGAGGAGCCTCTTATGTACCTCTCTAGCACCCCCAGGAGACTGGACTGATTAACACCAGCTTCTCAGGGAGCTTCCTGCTGCTTCCCTGAACCCACTTGAGGAGAACAGGCAATCAACTGAAGTAGTAGGAGCCAGTTAGGCCCTTAAGACACTGATATCTTCCCTCACTCAGGCCCTGCTACCAGCCTGCTTATTTGTCCCCTTCAATTGAGTGTTGAGAGCCACTATAGCTGGCACAGAACAGCAGTCATGAGTGAAAGAAGAAAACGCCCCTCTGGGGCAGCATTCAGAAAAAGAAAGAAAGCAAAGGAAGCTTTTCTATCTAAGCAGGAAGGAGCTCTCCTGAGATACATAGACTGGACTGCACACCTGACATCAGCCATACAGAACAAATATCCCTGCAATGGCGACTGTCAGAGAGCATTTTCTAGAATTTATTGACATTGATGATACTACAGGAGCTGATATGACAAATGTGCTTCTTAAAAAGCTGGAAGATACAGGAATTGCGATAGCTGACATGAGAGGTCAGGCCTACCATAATGGTGCCAAGATAAGAGGAAAGAACAGAGGAGTGCATGGCTCCGAGAGTTAAACCCTCGAGCTTTTTTTTGTCCCATGCAGTTCTCTTTCATTGAACTTGGTGGTCAGTGATGCAGCATCAGCTTTTAGTAAGGCAGCTGAATTTTTTAATGTAATTCAAAGCATTTATGTATTTTTCTCTGCAACTCATCGATGGCAAATTTTGAAGCAACATCTGGGAACATGCTCTCTGATACTGAAACCACTGAGTGCCACACGATGAGAAAGTTGAGTGGAGGCGATAAAGCCTAACAAACACCAAATTGGGAAGATAGATGATGCCATAGTTCCCATTATGTAGGCTAATGCTATGACAGGAACTGTTCGTGGGAGAACAGTGGCAGAGGGAAATGGAATCACCAGAAACATACATAACTTCAAATTTCTGTGTGGCTTAGTGTTGTGGCATGACCTACTATTGTAAGCAAGAGACTCCAAGGTGTTGACCTTGATATATCTGGAGCAATGGAACAACTGGACAAAGCAAAGCCATATCTACAGTCTTACCAGTCAGATGAGGGATTTCAAAACGTTCTGAAGAGTGCATAGAAGTTGGCAGAGGAACTTCACACTGAAGCTATTTTCCCACCCATTCAAGAATACAAGAGTCACCGAAGAAGAAGACATTTTGATTACGAGGCACGGGATAATCCCATAAGAGACCTCAAACAACAATTCAAAGTTGAATTCTTTAACAAAGTGCTAGATTGTGCAATACAGTCAGTTGAAGAACGTTTCATGCAGCTCAAGGAACACAGCAGTATATTTGGGATGTTGTATGATATTCCAAAACTCCTCACTATACCTGAAGAAGACCTACACTAGCAATGCAGGGCACTAGAGACAGTGTTGACACATGATGACATGCACGATATTGATGCAAGTGATTTAGGTGATGAACTGAAAGCCCTTTCAAGATACATTTCAGAAGGATCAACTCCAAAGGCTGTTCTGAAATATATGTGCACAAATAAGATGAGCACCCTCTTTCCAAATGCTTTTGTTGCTCTGCGCATACTTCTAACACTTCCTGTAACAGTTGCAAGTGGACAACGCAGCTTCTCCAAGCTGAAGTTAATAAAAACACATCTGCGCTCCACAATGACACAGGAGAGGCTGGTCAGCCTTGCAACCATCTCAACAGAGCATGAGCTGGCCCGGACTGTGGACCTTCAGCAGGAAGCAGTTCAAATCTTTGCAACCACTTTAATTATTCAAACAGATAAAAATGCCAGTGTTTACTATGCAGATAAGAAAAGTTACATTTGCTGTTCAGGTGTTTGAAAGTTAAGTGTTACTTAAAATTTTTGAACCAGGCATTTTAAGTTGTTAGTTCTCCTTTATTGGGGTAGGTAGCAGAGCAGTACCATGAGAGGAGTAGAACAGGAAGAAGGCAGAATTGAGACCTTTCAAAGTTTTGGCCCAAGCAAGGGGGCATGGGGGCGACATTTGAGCTCCCCGCCTCAGATGCCAAAATGTTGTGGGCCAGCCCTGTGAGGTGGAACTGAGTGCTCAGGACCTCAGAAATTAAGCCCTTTGAGTCTGGATGAGTTGTAGTTCACAATGAGGAAGAAGAACAAACCAAAGGGGAAACATGTAGAATCTCTCTCTTTAGCACCTCCCCCTTTCATCGGCTGCTTAGCTGACAGGCCTGCAGACTTCCTATATTTAAAGGTATGGTGCTATCCAATTTGTTGTATGGGTGTGAGATCTAGATTTGGTACAGGCATCACATCAAGCTTCTAGATAAGGTTCATTTATGACACCTGCATGCCTCAAATAGCAGCATAAAGTTACCAATAATGAGAGCTTGGAAAACAGCCACTCCAAGGAATTGAAGACATGCTCATTGCATTACAGCTACGCTGGGCTGGTCATGGGTTGAGGATGGATGACACCAGAATGCCAAAGCAGTTGCTGTATGGCAAACTGAAAGTGGGTACCCACACGTGAGGCATCCAGAAGAAATGCTTCAAGGACACTTTGAAGCATAACGTGAAGCAATGCAACATTGACATCAACAGCTGGAAGTTGTCAGCAAGAGATAGATCAGGCTGGCGAGGAACAGTCAGCGATGGGGTTATTCAGTTTGAGATTAATCACTGGATGGCTCTTGAGGCACAGAGGCTGAGTCATAAACAACGGCAGATTCAGTGGGCACAGTCAGTTATCCCTTCCTCAACACTGAGCTACATATGCGCTCAATCCAGAAAGGACTACCACTCCTGCATCAGCTTTTTTAGGCACAATCATACTCGCAAGGTCTAATACCATCATCTGCAACATCTTCAGTGATGAAGGGCAACAATAGTCGATAATAGAACATACACTATGGTGCTTCCTTCTGGTTTTGATATGCAACTTACACCCTGCTTTATTTATAAGGTGAATTGAGAGAAACTGCATTATTAATTTTTCTCTTCTACTCTC
Source organism: Emys orbicularis (assembly GCF_028017835.1). Classification (NCBI taxonomy): domain Eukaryota; kingdom Metazoa; phylum Chordata; order Testudines; family Emydidae; genus Emys; species Emys orbicularis. The sequence goes on from NC_088692.1 coordinate 57,590,010, forward strand.
TGAATAGGTTTGTCATTGTTACTTTCTCTACTATACATAGCCTCTCAGCCTCAAAGCAGTTTTAAGCAGCAGAAGCGCATAAATTATTTATTGTGTATATATGTAAAAATTGAGGTGTGAAAAATCCCGTGAATGCCAGTCAAATTAACTGGGTAACTTAAAGCAAGTATGTACTTGCATAACCTATTTTATATTATTAAAAATAATGGAGCTAGCCTTGACTTCTTAAAAATGTTAATAAAATTGCTAACTATATACTTTGCAGCTTGTTATAAATGACAAATATTGAGATTTTTTTTTTAATTAAGCACTTAACACTTTTTATACATTCTCAACAAGATTATTATAGGGAGAAACATTTATCAGTACAAAAAAATAAGGCTAGGGTGTAATGTAAACCAGAAACAAGCAAGGGCATTCTAAGATGAGACTGCCCCATAACTCTGTGCCTAAACTCTGGAGGATCCATTATCATTACAGTTAGGGTTGCTGGACCATATTATATATGCTCAGAGGTTCAGCTGTAACTAATACAATAGTTAGTAACCATTTAGTAGCTGTGGAGTAAATGGAGAGCTGTCAACTGGTGGAACGACTCAACAATGACCCAACCCAACTGCAATGAGTAAGACTCTTTTAAAAATTATTTTGGGTAGGGATTGTATCTCGGTTACATGTGTATATAGTGGCTAGCACAATACAGCCTTATGGGCTACTGCAACATGAATAATAAAAGTTTATATGTACTAATAATGAAGGAAAATAAAACAATTTATTTAGCGTGTGCATAGTCGTCTAGCCGAGCGATGGCATCTTCAGTGGCGTGATGCAGGTCTTCTAGGCCACCGCTGACCCTAGTCAGCAGGCATCCATCGACAATGTGCGTCATCGTCTGTATTGCACCGCAGCTGCGCAAAGAGGTGTCACAAAAGCCCCAGCGATACTGGTTGGCTGCATAGAGACCTTGCCCGGTCTTGAACCTGTTCAACAGGGACCACTGATGACGGGGCAGGTCAAAACCAGGCGGGCAGATTGTGGGGTCGGCGACGAGGGACTGGTTAGGGATTATAACAGATATCCATTCCTCTCGCCAGAGTGTTTCCACCTACCATCCTGGCGTGGCGGATGAGACCATAATGGGCAACATGATGGCAAACGTGCAGCTGGTGGTTTAAAAAGGTCATTGTGCAGAGGCAGGCTTGGGTTGGCGCATACTTACTCCAGGAACTTGCCAGTGGCAACTTCTCGTCTGATATGAGAAGGAGCAATATTGCTCAGAACTGGAAGCCATGGGAGTGGAGTTGGATGCAGGGTGGCGGCATGTAACTGCGTATCCATCAATTTGGTGTGTAACGATCGACTCCAAACTGGTGCACAGTACTCCCCCACCGAATACGAGGTGGCAAGAGCTGACGGCAGAGTTGGAGCACTGGCACCCCATGACGAACCTGCCAGTTTACTAAGAAGATTGTTACACATCTTAACTTTAGCTGCTGTCTTCTTCAGGTGGGCATGGTAACTCAGTGTGCGGTCTAAGGTCACACCTAGACAGACCGGTTCTACTTCATGCTTCACCTTCTGACCATTCAGATAAACATTCAGTTCTCGGGTTGCACTGGTATGATGAAGATGGAACAAACTGGAGACTGTTTTTATGAAGCTTGGCTGGAGGCACCAAGTCTTACAGAAGTCAGCTAACTTTACCATGTCCCGGTTTAAGGTGGCATCAAGCTCGTGAAACGTCCAGGCCTGGGTACTGCAACAGATGTCGTCTGCGTAAATGAACTTTTGTGACTCCGTTGTTGGCAGGTCATTCATGTAAAGGTTGAATAGGGCTGGAGAAAGCACAGAGCCCTGGGGTAACCCATTGCTCTGTCGTTTCCAAGCACTTGTCTTCTCCCCCATATGAACTCTGAACTGTCTGTCATGGAGGAACAGTTCAATGATGCCTGTGACCCAAGGTAGCAGGACCCGTGATACCTTCACAAGCAGGCCAGTGTGCCATACCGTAACATACGCTGCTGTTAGATCGATGAAAACAGCACCTAATTTCAAGTTTCTCTGGAAGCCATTTTCAACAAATGTGGTCAGCGCGAGACATTGGTAAAACAATGAAAAAGTGAACAGAAAACTGTAGAATAGGGTGACCAGATGTCCCGATTTTATAGGGACAGTCCCAATTTTTGGGTCTTTTTCTTATATAGGCTTCTATTATCCCCTACCCCCGTCCCGATTTTTCAAATTTGCTGTCTGGTCACCCTGCTGTAGAAGGTGGAGTGGTGAACTCAGTCCGTTGGTTTCTAGATTGGAGATTTACCCTTGAATATTCTCGCCACTCTTACAGCTGTTGGTTTTTGTTTTTTTTTTGGAGGGTATATGTGAGGGGAGTACTGAGCTGGAGTTAGTCTCTTCTTATCCAGGACCAAGCCATGCTTCTGCAGCCTATCACAGCCCTATAATTTATTTAGCTTATTTTGGGAAAAATTGTTCTTTTCCAAGTATTATTATGGCCTACCATTAATGTCATTATCAGCCAGTAATTGTAAATTATACAGCAGCTTTCACATGAGAGTCCAAAGCACCCATACAACTACAGAAACTGATTACAAATGATATAGAGCAGTGGTTCTCAACCAGGAGTATGCATAGCATACTGGATACAATAGATGTTTTCCAGGGGGGTACATCAACTCATCTAGATATTTGCCTAGTTTTACAACAGGCCACATAAAAAGCACTAGCAAAGTCAGTACAAACTAAAATTTCATACAAACAATGACTTGTTTATTCTGCTCTATATACAATACACTAAAATTTATATTTATATTCCAATTGATTTCTTTTATAATTCTATGGAAAAAATGAAAAAGTAAGGAATTTTTCAATAATAGTCTGCTGTGATACTTTTTTTTTATTTTTATGTCTGATTTTGTAAACAAATAGTTTTTAAGTGAGGTGAAGCGTGGGGGTATGCAAGACAAATCAGACTCCTGAAAAGGGTACAGTAGTCTGGAAAGGTTGAGAGCCACTGATATAGAGCAGTTACTTCACCCATCACTGAAATGCAGCAGCCCCAGGGATGGAAGTTGGCAGTACTCTTCCATCAGTGTACACCAATAACACTGATCTATAATTTTTGAGAAGTCGTCTGCTTCAGAGATAAAATGTGCTATTTATTATGTATTTTGATTTGCTGAATTCAAATATGACAATTAAAACAACTGATTGGCTACTGTTTCTAAGATATTTAAGTTTTTACATTTTATGTCTATGTATATTGTGTAGATAGTAGAGTTTTAATCATAAATTGTAAACCTAGGTCTTTTCATGTGTTTATGGTTGCTTTACATGATAATATTTCACCTGTCCTTTTTATGTAACACTTTAAAAATCAGCAAAAGGGTTATATAAATACAATTTATTATGAAACAAAAGGCAAAAAACTATTATGCACATAGTTTAGTCCTATTCAGTGTCTACTCGGCGCTTCTTGGCTTGTCTCTTGTATTCATTAAATGGAGCATCTCTTGTCACTGTCCAGCAATAGTCTGCAAGCATTGATGGGCTCCATTTGCCCTGATAGCGTTTCTCCATTGTTGCAATGTCCTGGTGAAATCGCTCGCCATGCTCGTCGCTCACTGCTCCGCAGTTCGGTGGGGGAAAAAATCTAGATGAGAGTGCAAAAAATGTATCTTTAGTGACATGTTGCAACCAAGGCTTTTGTATGCCTTGAGGAGGTTTTCCACCAACAACTTGTAGTTGTCTGCCTTGTTGTTTCTGAGAAAATTTATTGCCACTAACTGGAAGGCTTTCCATGCCGTCTTTTCCTTGCCACGCAGTGCATGGACAAATGCATCATCTGGAAGAAGTTCACGAATCTGAGGACCAACAAAGACACCTTCCTTTATCTTAGCTTCACTTAACCTTGGAAATTTTCCACGGAGGTACTTGAAAGCTGCTTGTGTTTTGTCAATGGCCTTGACAAAGTTCTTCATCAGCCAGCTTAATGTGTAAGGGTGGTAACAAAATCTTCCTTGATTCAACAAGTGGTGGATGCTGAACACTTTTCCTCCCAGGCTCCAATGATTGTCGGAGTGGCCAATCTTTCTTGATGTAGTGGGAATCTCTTGCATGACTATCCCATTCGCAGAGAAAACAGCAGTACTTTGTGTATCCAGTCTGCAGACCAAGCAAGAGAGCAACAACCTTCAAATCGCCACAAAGCTGCCACTGATGTTGGTCATAGTTTATGCACCTCAAAAGTTGTTTCATGTTGTCATACGTTTCCTTCATATGGACTGCATGACCAACTGGAAAAGATGGCAAAACATTGCCATTATGCAGTAAAACAGCTTTAAGACTCGTCTTCGATGAATCAATGAACAGTCTCCACTCATCTGGATTGTGAACGATGTTGAGGGCTGACATCACACCATCGATGTTGTTGCAGGCTACAAGATCACCTTCCATGAAGAAGAATGGGACAAGATCCTTTTGACGGTCACGGAACATGGAAACCCTAACATCACCTGCCAGGAGATTCCACTGCTGTAGTCTGGAGCCCAACAGCTCTGCCTTACTCTTGGGTAGTTCCAAATCTCTGACAAGGTCATTCAGTTCACCTTGTGTTATGAGGTGTGGTTCAGAGGAGGAGGATGGGAGAAAATGTGGGTCCTGTGACATTGATGGTTCAGGACCAGAAGTTTCATCCTCTTCCTCTTCCTCTTCTGACTCAAGTGAGAATGATTCTGGTGCATCAGGAACTGGCAGTCCTTCTCCGTGGGGTACTGGGCGTATAGCTGATGGAATGTTTGGATAATGCACAGTCCACTTTTTCTTCTTTGACACACCTTTCCCAACTGGAGGCACCATGCAGAAGTAACAATTGCTGGTATGATCTGTTGGCTCTCTCCAAATCATTGGCACTGCAAAAGGCATAGATTTCCTTTTCCTGTTCAACCACTGGCGAAGATTTGTTGCACAAGTGTTGCAGCATATGTGTGGGGCCCACCTCTTGTCCTGATCTCCAATTTTGCAGCCAAAATAAAGGTGATAGGCTTTCTTAACCATAGTGGTTATACTGCGCTTTTGTGATGCAAAAGTCACTTCACCACAAACATAGCAGAAGTTATCTGCACTGTTCACACAAGTACGAGGCATCTCTGCTCACTTTGGCTAAACAGAAATGTGTCCCTTTGCAAAATCAAACACTGACAAATAAGAGAGCACGACACTGTGTGATTTCTAGAGCTGATATAGGGCAATTTGTTCAGCAGAGTGATGTAAGCTTCGTTATGATTGCATCATCCATGACTTCTAGGAATAACATGATGCAATTCATATCATGTATGACACAATACCAGCTTCAGATTGCATCATTCACTGTTTTGCCTAAAAAGCAAGTACTGTCCAAACCCAGTCATAGATTTATTCATAGATCCAGTCAAAGATGTATTTTAGTCATTTCTGGTTTAAATTGAGATCCCTTCCCTTTATAACTCACTTATCCTCCGCCATTCCCAAGTCAAGGGTCGTATATACTGACCCAATAGCATATCTTGAAAACTAGAGCCAATCAACAATTTTAAGCATCATTTTCGTTCTCAGTGACCCAGAATTAGTAAAGTTTGACTACATTTATTTCAGAAGCATTTTGGCTGTAGAGCAGTGTAATATATAATTCTTCTGGACACAGAACAATGCTTTCCCCTGAAGGAGAATATTGGGTAAGTGAATCATTTACCCAATCAGAGTTTAGTTAGGACGTTGAAACTCAAATGCTTAAGTAGACATGTTTGGATTCCACAAGGAGTGCAGTATAAATGTCCTTAATGCCTAGACACTTCACCCTCTGTGCTTGTGAAAAGGCCCTGGGGATTGTTGATGACCACAGACAATGAGAACTTTAACTTTCATCTCATGTTGATGTGGGGGAGTGGCCAGAGAATAGCTCCAAGAATGATTAAAGGATTAGAACACATGCCCATGATAGACTCAAGGAGCTCAAGCTTAAAAAAGTGAAGATTAAAGGGTGACTTGATCACCATCTATAAGTACGTACATGGGGAACAAAAACGTTATCATGGGCTCTTCAAGCTAGCAGAAAAAGGTTTAACAAGGACAAACGGATGGAAGTTGAAGCTAGACAAATTCAAACTGGAAATAAGGTGCTTAACCCTGAGGGTTATTAAACACTAGAACAATTTACTGAGGGGTGTGGTCAATTCTCCATCACTGGCCATATTTAAATTAAGATTGGAGGTTTTTCTAAAATATCTGTGCTAGTTCAAACAAATTACCTTGTGGGAGCTCTAGGACTTGTGTTATGGTGGAAGCCAGACTAGATGATCAAAATGGGCTCTTCGGGCTTTAGAATTTATAAGTCTTATGATCAGTTACCGCCATCAGAGCCTAGAAACCAAAAACAGCGGCTCATCTTTCGAACTGTTTGTTATGGGAACTGTAGTGAGGCACACGGTGGGCCCCTCTGGTTTCGGCCCCTGTTGCCCTCTCCAATCAGTCAGGAATGCCTCAGCTTGATGCAAAACCAGTGTTCTTTATTTACAGTTGTTTTCCCACCACCCCTTTCCACCTATGTACAGGTTTCGCAGCCAACTTTGCCAAGTGCAGGCCTTGCCAGCAACAGACCAGAAGGCTCCCGGTTCCCACCTCCCCCCATGCCTGGCCTTTCTCTTCCCTCTTTCCTCCATTCCTTCTGGCTTCCTCCCAGCCTTTATAGCCCTGGCTAATGAGGCTGGCAGGTGCTGCCCGTTACCATAGACACAGGGCTATCCAACCAGCCCCAATCAAGGGATTGGGGCTGGAGTGACAGGGGCTGATTAAGTGCTTCTCACTCAGCCAGGGCCGGCTCCAGCATTTCTGCCGCCCCAAGCAAAAAAAAAAAAAAAAAAAAAAAGCCGCGATCAGCAGTTCAGCGACAGGTCCTTCGCTCCTAGAGGGAGTGAGGGACCTGCCGCCCCCGAATTGCCGCAGGTGCTGCCCCTCTCCCTTGGCCGCCCCAAGCACCTGCTTGTTAAGTTGGTGCCTGGAGCCGGCCCTGCACTCAGCACCCTGTCACAGGAATGTTAGGGGCCAAATTTTGCCTGGTTTGCATGTATGGAGCCCCAGTAAAGTCAATATGGTCACATGAGCGAAAATAAGAGCAGAATTTATGTTTATAACTTGAAGGCTCCACTCTACTCTGTAGAACTTAATATCGTAGTGACTGACTACTATAAAGAACTCCATACACAGAGTGGCAATCACCCCGTCACCTCTACCTTTCTAAGCACAATCCAGGCAAGAATTTTTGTGTCATTTTTTTTTTGCTTTGTGAGCTACTGTTTTATTAAATATAGCTTTTCCCACTGTATTTTGCAGTAGCTGCAATTTCCTAGTGCTTTTAAGATGTAGCCCCACGTACATGACACTGCAGTAATCCAGTCTTCCAAGTGACAAAGATATTGAATAATTGTGTCAAGGTCCACATCCAAAAGATAAGGTTGAAACCTTGTTGCAAATCACCAGTGATTAAAAATATTCTTTGCAGCTGTTGCTATTTGGACATCCAGAGCTTCTAGAATCCAAAAAGATCCCCTAGTTGTGAAGCCAAGTAAGCAGCAGTACCCTGCTCATCTCAGTTGTAGGTGCTGACATCTCTGCTGTTTCTTCTAGTTTCTTTCCCCAAATCCCACATTTCCTTGCCCAAAGCTGCCCTGTATTAGACGTTCCATACATTTACCAGCTGCTGTGTCCGGTATCTTCTCTCAAGGGTGAAGAATGTTATCTGATCATGACCCTGCATTGCAATTCATGCTGTTTAAGCAAGGTCAGTGCCTAATGAAGTCTATATTATTGATTGATTTTTATTATGGAGAAGCTCTCTCTGATTTTGCATGTGTAGCTAAGACCTGGTCTCTACTGATAGATTATTAGCCTGTATGACTGTGGATGGTACTCTGTTCGATCTGAATTGAGAGAGGGTCATGGATGGTTTGCTTGTACCTGGCCTTAATTGGAGAAGGTCTACGGTACCTCCAGAACCGCAACATGACTCTTCCTCTTTCCTTTTCAGCATACTGTGACTGACTTTCCTTCCTTTGCTCTGCAACAATATTTTAAAGCACATAGCCTCTTCCTCAACCAGTATATTTAATAAAAATATTACACACACAATAAAAATGAACACATATAAAGTTATTTGCACCAAAGCAAATTAGAAATGAATAGAACTGAAAGAATTACTAAATAAAACTTCTATTAAATTAATAGAAAACAAAATTTGAATAAGCGAAAAAGTGAAGCTATTTCACATACAGTCTTCTACCATAACAGTTTAACTCATAGATGGAGTCTAAATGACTTAGGTGCTTTTGAAAATTTTATTCTGTATTTAATTGTGTCTCTCAGTCCCATTTTCAAAAGCAACCTCGAAGCCTTTTTTGAAATGGGACTTGGACACTTCTGGAAATGTTACTCCATGGTTTGCAAACAACCAGAATCACTATCACCACCCAAAAATGAATTTATAGTTTTCATTCCTAACAAGAGTGACACAAATAATATACCTTTATATGAATTACATGAACATCCTTTATCCTGATCTTCTAGTGCCAGAGATTGTCCCAATGCAGTCTAGAATTATCAAGATGGGAGAAAAGAGAAACCTCTTCTGATTTAAAAAGTCAAAATTTGGTAGGAAATAAAATATTAGTATCAATCCCCAAAGAAATGAGAATTTTTGAGCAACTTTTTCTTTGGGCTTAGGTAGCTTGAGTAATATCTAGGAAAATAAGTATTTTCTCCTCTTGATTCAAACTATTTCCCTGATACATCCAAACTTTACTCATAATGTGATCTACATTCTGACCAAAATAAACAGCAATATATGAGTTAGTTGACACACTGTGCCTTACCCAATTGTCATTTACACCAAACTGGCATAAGTCCATTGATTTGACTGTATTTATTCCTGATTTACACAAGTGGAACTGAGAACAAAATTACTGTTGAGTTACTGCATGGTTCTGTTGAGAAAGATGCAGAATTAAAAGGAAGCATAAATATATTTGATATCTGCAAAGACAGATAATACTTCCTCCAGAAAGGAGACTGTAGCAAAAGAATGAAGGTTTTACAGAGAACATCTCCATTACTCCTCCTAGGGAGACATAATGCTTGATGATCTCCCCAAACTATTTTCCATTTTCTCTGTTTTGATTATAACTGCTTTTCCTTTGTGAGCACCAAAATCCACCATTTCCCCTCCAAGTTTTTAAGATCCCTCGTCAGCTTGCAATCCCACCTGCCGCTTCCAGGGACCTAAATGGTGCATAGAATTTGTGTGGGCCTTCTGAGCAGATTTTGCCTCCTGTGAATATTCAACAGATGAAAAATTCTCCATTACTTCAGCTTTTTTATTTTTAGGGCATCGTTTTAGAGACATCTTAACAAAAAGTAGCGGAAAGCATCCAAAACACCCACTCTAATTAAAGTATGGAAAAAGAGCTACCTTTGAGCTCATGAAGTGTAATTAAATTCAGTGCTTCTTAAAAGCGTATATGTAGAGTAAAATAAAATAGAAAGCAATATGCTAATCACTAAAGCATCCATCAGCCCATATCCCTATAGCCCTATACTTTCTTAGAACTTCTTAAAGACCAAGAGTGATTCAAAATTACCCTTGAAAGTCCTCAGCTGGAGTATCCGTCTAAGCAGAAACATAAAAGGGGGTTGCAGCAGATCAATTGGGTAACACCCCAGCTCAGCAGTTCCACTTCACCCCTCTGAGCGCTTCAGTAGCAGAAAACTTGTCAAACAGCAACTCAAACACAGCCCATCTCATTAGCACAAGTCCCCAATGAAACATCAATTGGGCAGGCAGCAGATTCACCAGTTCCTGCTCCTCAGCATCTTCAGCTTGATAAATCAATATGTAGCTTAAAAGTTATCCTGGCTGGACAATACCAAAAATAAGACATCACCTCCTTAATTCAATGCTTAGGCCACTGTAATATTAGGCTGACCATAGTTACTGTACATATTTTTTTCTAACATTAGTGTGACAATCAGGGTCCAAACACAACCAGGGGAGAACAGGGGCTGAACACCAAAGAGTAAGCAATTGAATCAACTGGTTGCATACATTGATATTGTGTATAAAAATATGTCGTCAGGTCTTTTATGAAAGCTTGTAATGTTCTGTACTTGGTCATTATGAGATAGACGTACGACTGTCGTTATGACTGTATGTATTTGTGCATGTTTAGAGCTGTGCTGCAACATTCAGCTCCACCTCACAGAAGGGCAATGAAGCAGTCAGGCAATGTGAAAACTGATCAAAGGGGAAGGTGCAAAGCATGCTAGACTGTTAAACCTTTTGTTTATTTTTACCCCAAGCAGGTCGCAAACTGTGTGGAGTGCCGCTGCCCAAGGGAACTGATAACCATGGGCTGTTTTCACATCTCTGGGGGTAACAAACCATAGGGGGAAAAGTGCAAGTGTCTGGTAGTAAAGAACTTGGGGTAGATGGACTTTGGGGACACATGGGACTGGAAGGGTTGTTTGGGTCCCCCTGTAAGGAGTAACTGGGCTCGTGAGAGCCAGGGTCGGACCTGATGCTTGTGGACTGGCTAATGGTGTCAGGGCTCTGAGCCATAGCAGCATAGCATTAAGGCACCCAAAGTTACATGGCAAGTGGTGACAAAGCTCCTTAGTGGTCTGGGTCATGCCCAAAATGCCACAAATAGAAACCTAGATGGTGTATGGCTTAGGCCCTACTAACCTGAGATTTCTTTCTCTCACTGTGTCATTCCACCACATTCAGCATCACTCTATGCGCAAGCTGAAGCCCCACTGGATATGGGAGAAGGGCTACTCTCTGTGCGTTCTCTGGGAGGACATTCCAGACCTTCGTTTGTAATATTCCCAACTGGGGACTTTCAGGGTGTGCTGCAAAACTCCTTCCCCCTGCCAGCCTCCCCGCCCCCAGGTATTTGAGAACAGTCTCTGGATTGCAAGGGTGGGGAATTGCTGAAGTGGAAGGGAGCAATGGAAGTTGTGAAATTGCCTGGTTTGCTAGTTATAGGTTATATTGCATTTTGCTGCTGTACTTCTTGGGTCTCAGGTTTTTTTGTGTTATTAAGTAATGTTGCAGATAGGTGACCTCTTTAGCATTTTCTGTGAATCTAAGGGTATGTCTACACTACGAGGGTAGTTCGATTTCTCTTAAATCGAAAATGTAGAATCGATATTGCAAAGTCGAACGTGTGTGTCCACACTAAGGACAGTAATTCGACTTTGTGAGTCCACACTAACGGGGAAAGCGTCGACATTGGAAGCGGTGCACTGTGGGCAGCTATCCCACAGTTCCCGCAGTCCCCGCTGCCCATTGGAATTCTGGGTCGAGCCGCCAATGCCTTCTGGGTAAAAAAAAAAGGGTCAAGGGTGCTTTTGGGTAATTGTCGTCATCCGTCCGTCACTACCGCCCTCCCTCCCTCCCTGAAAGCGCCGGCGGGAAATCAGTTCGCGCAATTTTCCGGTCAGTGACAGCGCGAACGCCACAGCACTGCGAGCATGGAGCCCGCTGCGACCATCGCTGCAGTTGTGGCCGTTGTCAACGCCTCGCAGCTTATCATCCACCTTTCCCAGAGGCAGATGCAGATAAATCAGGCGAGGAGGCTACGGCACCGCGGTGAGGGCCTGAAGTCTGAGAGTAGCACAGACCTGTCAGAAAGCACGGGACCCAGCGCCGAGGACATCACGGTGGCAATGGGTCATGTGGATGTTGTGGAACGGCGATTCTGGGCACGGGAAACAAGCACGGACTGGTGGGACCGCATAGTGCTGCAGGTCTGGGACGAATCCCAGTGGCTGCGAAACTTTCGCATGCGGAAGGGGACTTTCCTTGAACTTTGTGAGTTGCTGTCCCCTGCCCTGAAGCGCAAGGACACCCGGATGCGAGCAGCCCTGACTGTCCAGAAGCGAGTGGCCATAGCCCTCTGGAAGCTTGCAACGCCAGACAGCTACCGGTCTGTCGCGAACCAGTTTGGCGTGGGCAAATCTACCGTGGGGGTTGTTGTGATGCAAGTAGCCAACGCAATCGTTAAGGTACTGCTCTCAAAGGTAGTGACCCTGGGAAACGTGGAGGTCATCATAGATGGCTTCGCCACGATGGGATTCCCAAACTGCGGTGGGGCTATAGATGGAACTCACATCCCTATCCTGGGACCGGAGCACCAGGCCAGCCAGTACATTAACAGAAAGGGCTACTTTTCAATGGTGCTGCAAGCACTGGTGGACCATCGGGGACGTTTTACAAACATCAACGTCGGATGGCCGGGCAAGGTTCATGACGCTCGCGTCTTCAGGAACTCTGGTCTGTTTAGACGGCTGCAGGAAGGTATTTACTTCCCGGACCACAAAATAAGTCTTGGGGATGTGGAGATGCCTACAGTGATCCTTGGGGACCCAGCCTACCCGCTAATGCCCTGGCTCATGAAGCCCTATACTGGCGCCCTGGACACTGAAAAAGAACTGTTCAACTACCGGCTGAGCAAGTGCAGAATGGTGGTGGAGTGTGCTTTTGGCCGTCTCAAGGGGAGATGGAGAAGCTTACTGACTCGCTGTGATCTCAGCGAAACCAATATCCCCATTGTTATAGCAGCTTGCTGTGTGCTCCACAATCTCTGTGAGAGCAAGGGGGAGACCTTTATGGAGGGGTGGGAGGTTGAGGCAAATAGCCTGGCATCTGATTACGCCCAGCCAGACAGCCGGGCGATTAGAAGAGCCCAGCGGGACGCGCTGTGCATCCGGGAGGCTTTGAAAGCTAGGTTCCACAGTGAGCAGGGTAACCAGTGACTTTTAAGGTTCTGTACAGACAAGCTGAACCTGCCCCCGTTTCTTTACCCAGTTAATGTTGACTATCCTCTCCAGTTACAGACCCCCTCCACCCCCTTCCAAAAAAATAAAATCAGTTTTATTTTGTTAATGAACACCGTTGTCTTTATTACTGTTTTCGCGGGAATGTTTTAAACCGGGGATGCAGACTGTGGTGGGGAGCGGGTGTAGTGTACTGATGCAAATGATCCTTCTAAACTCCAGGAATGACAGGATTCGCAGTGGCGGACTGGTTGTTTCAACGGAGCCTGCCAGCCCTCCTGAGCGGGACTGCGTGTATGTGGGGGCTATGTGACTTTATGGCAGGGGGAGGAGGGTTACAGATCCCCTGCTGCGTGGCTCTGTGATCCAGGACAAGGACCGCTGCATAAGATCTGTAACTGCCCTCCCCCGCCACAAAGTCACAGAGCAACCCCCCACCCCACGCACAGAACATGAAAACCACCTCCCAGACTGACCAGGGTAACTAGTCACTGCACTGTGTACGTGCCCTGCTGCTGGACCTGCCCCCGCCTCTGTACCCTGCTAAAGGTGACTGTCCTGTCCAATTACCAAGCCCCTTCCCCCCCTTCAGACAGACTCTCCCACAAAAGAACATGATTGAAACAGTAATGAACAGAAACGTATTTTTTATTAACAACCACACATGAAACTGGGGGGTGAAACTTGGACGGGGGCTTGGGTGAGGCGGGCAGGAAAGGACTTTTCAAATTTTGGGGAATGACAGCCTTCTGGTGCTTGAGCAGTCTGCAGGGGTCGAGTGAGAGTTTTCACGGACTCTGCCGCCCCTCCTTCTTTGGACTTTGGGCGAGGGGGGTATGGGACTTGGTGGCGGGGGAGTGCGGTTACTGATAGACTGCAGCGGGGCTCTGTCCTCCTGCCTCCGTTCCTGCAGAACATCAACAAGGCGCCGGAGCGTGTCCGTTTGCTCCCTCAGAAGTCCAAGCAGCATTTGAGTCGCCTGCTGGTCTTCCTGCCGCCACCTCTCCTAACGTTCCATGTGTGTCCGGTGCATTTGGGACAAATTCTCCCTCAAATGGTTCTGCTGTGCTGCCTGGGCTCGGGAGCAGCCCATTAGTTCTGAGAACATGTCCTCTCGCGTCTTCTTCTTTCTCCGCCTAATGTGCACTAGCCTCTGGGAGTGTGATGCCAGGCTGGGTTGGGAGACAGTCGCAGATGTGGCTGTGGGAATGAGAAAAAGGTAGTGAATTCCTCCGAAACATACATGTAGTTGTGAACAAAGAACATAGTCTTTCTCTGTGAACAAGACCATGCACCGCACCTATCACATGTGCACTCAGGACAAGGTCGAATTTTCGGACCTCGCCTTCAGTGCCTGGGGTCTTGCACTGCCGATCTGGGAAGTGGAGCAGGACACCGGAATTTCTGTAGCAGGCAGACATGGTAAGCCGTAGACTTGTGGCTGCTTAAAACTTTAGTAGTACCACTGGCCTCCATTCACATTGAAAGCAATGCCAGTCTCTGCTGCCAGCAATCGGCCAAGCATGAACTCTGGCCCTGTCCCACCCCCTCGCGGATGTCCCAGGGAAAGATCCCTGTATGCTGCCCCTCTCCCGCCTCCACCGCATGGCTGTAAACCAGCGGTTACAGTTCTGTAAAGGAACTTGCAAGCAGTCCCAATACTAACAGTCCCCTACCTAATTCAAAGCAGGTCATCATGAGCGACATAACAATAATGAGGATCTCGGACAGCGATAAGGAAAGGATGCTTTGGGAAAGCCTGCAAAGACCAGGGCCCTATGCCGCCATGCTGTGCAAGGCAATGATCCCGGAGTACTTGAGGATCTCCTGGCGCGGGAACGTCTCCTACTTCGGAGGACCCAATAAGGCCGCTCTCCCCAGGAACCTGATGAACAGGCTTTCCCATTACCTCCAGGAGAGCTTCCTCGAGATGTCCGTGGAGGATTTCAGCTCTATCCCCGGACATATAGACCGGATTTTAATATAGCTGCAGTGGCAGGGACTAAAGAGTGGAGCAGCTTGGGCAGCAGAATCATGCACAACCGGACACTGTTAGATTTTTTTTAAATAGTTGGAACTGAATACTTAAGCGCCCAGGGTAAAGAAATCATGAAGAACACATTGTTCTTATTCTTAATATTCCAGTTTTGTTAAAAATAAATGTTTAGATGTTTAAAACACTTACTGCTTGATCCTTCCCCTGAATCTGTGTCCGGGTTAAATGCTGGGGAGGGTTGGTAGGGGATCTCTGTAAGGGTGATGAAGAGCTCCTGGCTGTCGGGGAAATCAGCTTGGTAAGCGCTGTCGACTGCCTCGTCCTCCTCATCTCCTTTCTCATCTTCCCCGTCCGCTAACATGTCCGAGGAAGCGGCCGTCGACAATATCCCATCCTCAGAGTCCACGGTCAGTGGTGGGGTAGTGGTGGCGGCCGCACCTAGGATGGAATGCAGTGCCTCGTAGAAACGGGATGTGTGGGGCTGGGCTCCGGATCGTCCGTTTGCCTCTTTGGTCTTCTGGTAGCCTTGTCTCAGCTCCTTGATTTTCGCGCGGCACTGCGTTGCATCCCGGCTGTATCCTCTCTCTGCCATGGCTTTAGAGATCTTCTCATAGATCTTTGCGTTCCGTCTTTTGGAGCGCAGCTCGGAAAGCACGGACTCATCGCCCCACACAGAGATCAGATCCAAGACTTCCCAATCAGTCCATGCTGGGGCCCTCTTTCTATTCTGGGATTGCACGGCCATCTCTGCTGGAGAGCTCTGCATCGGTGCCAGTGCTGCTGAGCTCGCCACGATGTCCAAACAGGAAATGAGATTCAAACTGCCCAGACAGGAAAAGGAATTCAAATTTTCCCGGGGCTTTTCCTGTGTGGCTGGTCAGAGCATCCGAGCTGGACTGCTGTCCAGAGCGTCAACAGAGTGGTGCACTGTGGGATAGCTCCCGGAGCTATTACCGTCGATTTCCATCCACACCAAGCCTAGGTAACAAAATGGAGGAATTGGAGCTCCTGGTCCAAGAAATGAAACCTGATATCATAGGAATAACCGAAACATGGTGGAACTGTAGTCATGACTGGAGTACAGGTATGGAAGGGTATGTGCTGTTTAGGAATGACCGGAAAAAAGGTAAAGGTGGGGGTGTGGCACTGTATGTCAATAATGAGCGAAAATGTAAAGAAATAATAAGTGATGGAATGGATAAGACAGAGTCTGTCTGGGCAATGATTACACTGGGTAAAAGAACTACTAGAGCCTCCCCTGAGATACTGCTTGGGCTGTGCTATAGACCGCCGGGATCTAGCCTGGATGCGGACAGAGAACTATTTAATGTTTTTAAGGAAGTAAAAACTAATAAGAGCTGTGTAATCATGGGGGACTTTAACTTCCCGGACATAGATTGGGGAACAAATGCTAGTAACAATAATAGGGCTCAGATGTTCCTAGACGTGCTAGCAGATGAATTCCTTCATCAAGTAGTAGCTGAACCGACGAGGGGGGATGCCATTTTAGATTTGGTGCTGGTGAGTAGTGAGGACCTCGTTGAGGAAATGGTAGTAGGGGACAACCTTGGCTCGAGTGACCATGAGCTAATTCGGTTTAAACTAAATGGAAGGATTAACAGAAATAAAACTGTGACTAAGGTTTACGATTTCAAAAAGGCCAACTTTAATAAATTAAGGCAACTACTTAGGGAAGTGGATTGGGCTAACATACTTAGAGAGCTAAAGGCAGATGAGGCCTGGGATTATTTCAAGCTGAAGTTGCACGAGCTGTCCGAGGCCTGTATCCCGAGAAAGGGGAAACGGTTAGTAGGCAGGAGAATTAGACCTAGCTGGATGAGCGGGCGTCTCAAAGGGGCGATTAAGAAAAAACAGAAAGCGTACAAAGAATGGAAGAGGGGACAGATCGGCAAGGAAACCTACCTTATTGAGGTCAGAGCATGTAGGGATGCGGTGAGAAAGGCCAAAAGCCGTGTAGAGTTGGACCTCGCGAGGGGAATTAAATCCAATAGTAAGAGGTTTTATAGCCATATAAATAGGAAGAAAACAAAGAAAGAGGAAGTGGGACCGCTGAAGCATGTAGATGGAGTGGAGATTAAGGATAATCTAGGCATGGCACAATATCTAAATGAATATTTTGCGTCGGTGTTTAATAAGGCTAATGAAGGGCTTAGGAATAGAGGGAGCGGGACAGAGGGGAATAAAGGAGGGGCGATTGCAATTACAGTATCAGAGGTGGAAGCCAAACTTGACCAGCTAAATGGGACTAAATCGGGCGGACCGGATGATCTCCATCCTAGAATATTGAAGGAGCTGGCGCGAGAAATTGCAAGCCCCTTGGCGATAATTTTTAATAAATCTGTAAACTCGGGGGTGGTACCGATGGACTGGAAAATAGCTAATGTGGTTCCTATTTTTAAGAAGGGGAAAAAAAGTGACCCGGGTAACTACAGGCCTGTTAGTTTAACTTCTGTAGTATGCAAGGTCTTGGAAAAAATTTTGAAGGAAAAAGTAGTTAAGGACCTTGAGGTGAATGGCAATTGGGACAAATTACAACATGGGTTTACGAAAGGAAGATCGTGCCAAACCAACTTGATCTCCTTCTTTGAGAAAGTAACAGACCTTCTAGATAAAGGAAATGCGGTGGATCTAATTTACCTCGATTTTAGTAAAGCGTTTGATACTGTGCCGCACGAGGAATTATTGGTTAAATTGGAAAAGATGGGGATCGATATGAAATTCCAGAGGTGGATAAAGAACTGGTTAAAGGGGAGACTGCAGCGGGTAGTACTGAAAGGTGAACTGTCGGGTTGGACGGAGGTCACCAGTGCGGTTCCTCAAGGTTCGGTTTTGGGTCCGATTTTATTCAATCTATTCGTTACTGACCTCGGAACCGAATGTAGGAGTGGGCTGATAAAGTTTGCGGATGACACAAAGTTGGGAGGTATTGCCAATTCGGAGAAGGATCGGGATATTCTGCAGGGAGACTTGGATGACCTTGTAAATTGGAGTAACAATAATAGGATGAGATTTAATAGTGAGAAGTGTAAGGTGATGCATTTAGGGATGACTAATAAGAATTTTAGTTATAAGTTAGGGACGCATAGGTTGGAAGTGACGGAGGAGGAGAAGGACCTCGGAGTCCTGGTTGATCGCAGGATGACTATGAGTCGGCAATGTGACGTGGCTGTGAAAAAAGCTAATGCGATTTTGGGATGCGTTAGGCGAGGTATTTCTAGTAGGGACAGGGAGGTGCTGCTTCCGTTATACAAGGCGCTGGTGAGACCTCATTTGGAGTACTGTGTGCAGTTCTGGTCTCCTATGTTTAAAAAGGATGAACTCAAACTGGAACAGGTACAGAGAAGGGCCACTAGGATGATCCGAGGAATGGAAAACCTTTCCTATGAAAGGAGACTCGAGGAGCTCGGTTTGTTTAGCCTAACCAAAAGAAGGCTGAGGGGGGATATGATTGCTCTCTTTAAATATATCAAAGGGATTAATACCAAGGAGGGAGAGGAATTATTTCAGCTCAGTAGTAATGTGGACACGAGAACGAATGGATATAAACTGGCCGTGGGGAAATTTAGGCTTGAAATTAGAAGAAGGTTTCTAACCGTCAGAGGGGTGAAATTTTGGAACAGCCTTCCGAGGGAAACGGTGGGGGCGAAAGACCTTTCTGGCTTCAAGATTAGGCTTGATAAGTTTATGGAGGGAATGGTTTGAAGGGATAACGTGATTTTAGTCAATTAGGCATTAACGTGCCATCGCGGGTAAAATGAGGGTCCGGCTGTAGAATCTTGCCTGTATGCTCGGGGTTCTGCAGATCGCCATATTTGGGGTCGGGAAGGAATTTTCCTCCAGGGTAGATTGGCAGAGGCCCTGGAGGTTTTTCGCCTTCCTCCGCAGCATAGGGCAGGGGTCGCAGGCTGGAAGATTCTGTTGTGGGTGGGTCAGCTTTTGTGGCCTGCATCATGCGGGAGGTCAGACTAGATGACCATATTGGTCCCTTCTGACCTTAAAGTCTATGAGTCTATAATTCGATATGGCCATGTCGAATTTAGCGCTACTCCCCTCGTTGGGGAGGAGTACAGAAGTCGAATTTAAGAGACCTCTATGTCGAACTAAATAGCCTCGTGGTGTGGACGGGTGCAGGGTTAATTCGATGTAACGGCGCTAAATTCGACATAAACGCCTAGTGTAGACCAGGCCTAAGGAAATAACAACATTCTTCTGGTGCGTGCAGCTTCCCACAGTCAGTCTAAGGTCACTAGTGGAGACTGGCAGAGGGAGCAGCAGCTGCCTTGTTAAGGCGCTTCTATGAGCGTGCACACATTCTAAAATTGCAGTTTCTGGGGTAGAGCAGGAAGGGGCCAGTGAAAAGTTTGCATGTCTAACTGCAATTTTTCTCTCGATCTTTTCTAACAGAACAGAAGCTTGGCATTATAACAAATGCCACGGTAAACTGAACTACTGTATATGCACAGCTCTGAATGATTCCGCCTATACTTTGCAAACAGCTAGTAATTTGCATGACTACTTGGGCCATTGCAGAATTTTGTTCACTAGCTTCATCTCTTCGGTGCTTTTTATGTGTCTTAATATTTTTGTAGGTTTCTTCTAACTACAATATGGACTTACCTTTTTGTAGCCCCAGCTACTCTGAGCTCTAGAATGCTTTTCCTTCAGTGATTAGATATTTGAATTTTTACCACCTTTGTCAACTGGTGCTAGTGAGGTTATACACATAATAGTATGGACTTACAAATGCTTGATGCTCATGCCTTATGGAAACAGGTACACCACCTTGTGAGCTATCTGTGTTAAGATCGTGCTAAAACATGGTTGTGATTTCTGACAAGCAAAGAACCAGCTGCAGTAGTGACACAGTCAGTGACCAAACAATGTAAAATTTCACAGTTTCTCCATAATTAGTGTAGCTAAAATAGAAATGTTAAATGTGGTACTTTAAGTTCAGAAATATTGACACAATAGTCAACCCCACCTCTTTGAATAATGGGCTATGACATCACTGTTCCAGTTGAGATTGGAAGTAAAATAAAGAAGAAAATAAAAGAACAAAGAAAAAGAAATCCTCTGCAACCACAAAGCATCCCTGGCACTGATGAGTCAGGATTAATGTCCTGTAATGGTAAGGAGAGAGGTTCCAACTGGAGCCCCACCGCTTTTTGTATCTCCATTCAGGGTCCATATGGAACTGACTTAGTAATTAGTCAGGCAGCCAAGTTTCTGCTGAACAAGTCAAAAAGGCCTATTCCACATCCTGAAGGCCTGCATACTGTTTAGGCATCTTTAGTTTCAAAGGGTCAACACTGGCATGCTACAAAAGACATCTTTAAGGGAAGTTTGTCTAGAATTTTGACAGATGTTGTTATGTAGCTTAATTCCTATTTAGATTGTAAACTCATTTTGTTCTGTAAATTTCCTTACAGTTAAAGCACATTATTCTGTCAGATACAATTTCAGTCTCTTCCAGTGAGAGAGGAAACCTTGGGTCAGATTCATCAAAAAGGGATAACAGATTGTTTTAAGGTGTTGCATTCTAATGAATAACTGGCTCTTATTCATTATTTATCTACTTCAGAAGTTTTACGAATAGCTTGAAAGCTAATTACTGAATTTCTCTATTTGTGGAGAAAGTGCTTTAAGAAAGTAGAGCCAGGTGAATACCCTCCCCAGTACTAAAGTATGGCTGAATCTTAACATTAAGAACAGAGCAAAACATAAGAGAAACAATAGCTTACCACCCCCCAGGAAAGTCAGGAAGACTTAACTTCTTCAGAACCCCAGGTGGGTATGTCTGTCTATCTGTTTGTCTGTCAGTCAGTCTGTTCCCCACAGACAGCTCTCTGATGTCTGGCCACAGAGAGACTTTTTTAATTCAGAGGTTCTCAACTGGGGAAGTGCATCAAACTTTCTAGGGTGGCATGGCAAGCCGAGCCAAATTGCCTGCTGGCCTGAGGATGGAGGACAGGCTGCAGTTTGTGCTCTGAATGAATCCCAGGGCTGTTTCACAGAGCCCCACCCTCACAGGAAAGCCACAATTAGCCTGTGGTTTTGTCAATCACCGTAGCTCTGGGACGGAGGGAGCTCCCCATGAGCCTGTGACAGGGAGTTCTGACCCAGGTGAGTGGGGAAAGGGACTTCTGGACTAGGGGGCAGGTGGTAGAACAGGAAACCTCACCCCTCCCAGGAGAATTTGCTCCATGTGGCCTCCCCTTCCTCATCCTCTCTCTGACTGCTCCACTGTCCCTAGAGGCAGGGGCCATGGACAGATGATTGAGGGTAAAGGGCACAGCCAGGACATTCGCAGCTGGGGCACTGCCAGGTGGGGTTGGGGCAGTATGGAGGTGGAGGCAAGTGCTGCCAGCTGATCTGGGGGGGTTTAGGAAGTGGGGGCACTGCCGGGTGTGAGGGCACTGTCAGGTGAATTGGAGGGGGGAGCCTGGGGACTGGGGGGCAGTGCTGAATGGTGTAGGATATAACAACAACACATGCTCCTAAAATAGATGGATTTTTAAGGTTAAAATGTAAATATCAAAGAGCTGCCAGGGGCCAAGTGGCCCCTGGACTCCCGCTGAAAGTTGCCCTCCCCCAGTGAAATCTGAAATGGCAGCCTTGCCCTCTGTCATGACTTGGGGAGGAAGAGGGAGGCTCCAATTAATTTTAATAAAATGCTAAGCTGGGGCATGATTCAAAAGAGATTGAGAAAAACTGTTTTAAGTGTTTGTGGACCTTTTGATCTGTTTGCTCCCAGCATTGACCAACCGAGTCTTGTAACGTGGCTGGCGCATGGAAATAGTGCCTTCACAGCTGATAGCTCAGGCATTGTCCTTTACTGACCCTCCAGGTCTTTACCAGGAGGTTGCTTATGTAGGTTACCTTCCTGCTTGTTTCCTAATAGCACTGCTATTAAACTAAACCAAATATGCATCCAGTAAGCATAATACATGTTTAGAACCTTGCTAAATAAGGGCTTAAATATTTTCTATGATTTTCTATTTCAGTCATCAACAGAAGGACACAAGTACATTGCTATAGCATTCTAAAGTGATTGGTAAAATGTTCCATTCCATTCCATTGTGTTGTATAAAGACTGAATCTTCTCAAGATTGGTCAAAATGTTTCCCTAAAATTAAACTCTTAAGCCAAACTGAGCCCAGAATTTCACTCCTTATTTAGACAAAACTCTTTTTCCCCCCAATCAATGGAGAGTCTTGCCTAAGTAAGGAGGGCAAGATTGAACCCCTTTAAAGTACAAACCAATGCAAATCTTTTGGATAAGTTACTTAGCAGGTTCTCAATGTGTGCATTCAACACGACCAGGGCTGGCTCCAGGCACCAGCAAACCAAGCAGGTGCTTGGGGCGGCACATTTTCAGGGGCGGCATTCCAGCCAGCCTTTTTTTTTTTTGCGCTTGTGGCAGCAAAAGCCTAGAGCCGGCCCTGGCAGCAGCAGTGCGTCCTGCACGGGGGGCGCCCTGGGGCCGCTGCGGTTCGCGTTGGGGAGCAGCGCCCACACCTTATGGCCGGGCGGGCTCCGAGCATGGGACACTCGGGCTGGGGGCCGCCCCACGGGGCACATGGAGCCGCCTGCAGGTGCCGCAGGGTGGCCGCCCCCCAGCGCCACAGCCGGGGCTGGGTGAAGCGGCCCGAGCCACCCAGGGACTGCGGCAGGGCAGCCAGGAACAGCAGCAGCAGCGGGGCTATAGTGGGAACCGGTGCCCGGAGCGCTGTCGTGCGGGGCCCACATCCCGCTCTCCGGGGCCCCGCTCCCTCTGGGGCTGCCCTGCCCCAGCTCCTCAGCCCTCTGCTGGGCGGTCCCCTGGCTCTGCCGTCCTGGGTCCTGGCCGGTCCTGGAGGCGGGAGCCCTAGCTGGAGGGACCCTGGGCTGAGGCGCAGGCCGGGAGCCCCGCTGCCTACCCTGAGCCTGCCAGCGCAGGACCGGCTGGAGGCGAGGGGGAAAGCGGGCGGAGTCAGCACTGGTGGGGAGGAGAGCCCAGCGCTGGGGCAGCAGGGGAGTGTGGGAGGAGGGAGAGCCCAGGGGTTGGGGCGATAGGGGGTGCGGGTGGGGGGGAGAACCCAGCTCTGGGGCGGCAGGGGGTGCGGGTGGCGGGGGGAGAGCCCAGGGCTGGGGCAGCAGGGAGGTGCGGGGGGAGCCCAGGGCTGAGGTAGGGGGCAGCCAAAATTTTTTTTGCTTGGGGTGGCAAAAAACCTAGAGCCAGCCCTGAACATGACACGCTGAAGTCTTATTCCTCCGCTGCTGTAAATCACCATAACTCCATTAACCTCAAATGTTTGGGTACCTACATTATTTGCATGCCCCCCACATCAGATGTGTGTGCACACAAATATTGATTGTTTATGGCCAAATGGGGCGCACTGACATCTGTTTGCCTGATTTGGGAGAGGAAATACCTTTTCATGAACAAATCCAAATTTCTGGGTATGCAAAACCTAGGGCACTTAGTTTTGGGCTTGGCAATGTAGAGCCCAGATTGAGAGAGAAGGACATTCATTTGAAAACATAATGTGAAGTATGAGGAAATGTTAAGAGAGCACGTGTATTAAAAATGCCCAGTTTTCAACCATTCTTTAAAAAATTAAGGATTCTTCACTAATCATTCTGTATGTACTTTCCAAAAATAGATTTTTCCTAAAGATTTTATGACCAATTTAGGACCCATTCCAACATATCTTTCCTCGTGGGAATAAGGTTTTGTGGAATTGGGGTCTTAAAAAAGATATTCTCATCCAAATTCCATAGTTCTGTGGAAAAACCTACTACGGTAATCAACAGATTCATTTGGGTCAAAAACAGAGCTGAGCTGTTTACTTATCTTTAATTATAAGCGGTTAAACAAGGAGAACAGACTTGCAGTTCTTACTGAACTTTAAAAAGATGTGGTTTGTGTAAGCTGAAAATTAATAAGGGATTTTTAATTCCAACATCCCAGGCCAAGTCTGTTTATTCCCCAAGGAAAGGGGAGGGCTATGAGATCAGGTCAGAAGGAATATAAACTTTGTATTACACAAAGCTGACACTTTGAGCACCAGTGCATAGCAAGAGTCCATTTTGTGGGGTTTTTTTAATTTATTTTGTGGTAGAGCCCAATTTTTATTTATGTTGTGGTAGAGCCCAAAAGCCACATTCAGGATTGGGAGGCTCCATTGTGTCACATAGAGGAAGGCAAGGTTCCTGAATATCACCTGAACACTTTCAAGTAGAAAAATATTAACAGTAATTTGGTGGCAGGCACAAAATGACTCCCCTTTGCCTTGTTTATTTAGTTGGAATGATTTATTAGCGAATACTATTAATTTCAGGAGAACGTCATACTTTTTACCCCTCCCTCTTCTCCATTTTTATTAGAGGGACAAAAAAAATTCACAACAAAAGGCATATTACTTATTCTGAGTGTTTTGGCATATTGAAAATGGGATTATTTTGCCAAAACTTCACAACATTTTGTCTTATTTTGGAGGTGGGGGATTGAAAATGGAAACCTTTTAAAACTGACAGACTAAATGGACACATTTCATAAGGCAAGATTTTGAAGCTATTTTTCCTGTTGGAAATGTAAAGTTTCACATATTCTCAAAATGAAAATATCTGATTCCAAAGAAACACAATTGTTGAGGGTTGCAAAATCACTGACGGCAACTTTTTCTGTATCATATATTCACATATCACAGTTTCAAACACTTCCATCTATGAAGAGCTTCACCACTACCTCTGGGAAATGAATAAAAGAACTTAAAACATATTTGTGATTTAGCTTAATCTTCTAACATGCACCTATTGAAAACCTCTTAGTAGATCTGTGTTTTCCATTGTTGTTGCAAGTATATATTGATTATGCCTCAATTTAATTGAAAGCAACAAAGCCTTGCATGGAATTAGTCCTTAAGTGAGCGAACATTTTTTTCCCTTTGAAAATTATCCAGTGAGCACATGCAAAATGCATCTTCATACGGTTTTGTGACAATGCTATAATTTATCCTTCACTTGAATATTTAATATCAACATGAAGGTCTCATGAAGCTATAAATCAGGGCTCAGGAAAGGCTGAACAGAAGCCCCAGTGGTGTAAGTACTGGGAAAATGTCAATGCAAGTCTACAGATGATATACAATATGAGGCAAGGCAAAATGATGTCAGTGTAAAGTGAATAGCTTAACAACTGTTGAACTTTCTTAACTATTTGTTTAGAGTATTGGATATCTGAAGGTGAGGGCAAATACTGGAATCCATGCTAAGGTGAGAACAATAGTATAATGTTGTCACTTAAAGTTTGACTTCTCTGAGTGAGTAATGGGAAGTCCGTGTTGATGAATTTATGTGAGCAGTGGCAAAAAAATGTTGGGGGGAAAAGTCTATGGCTGTTTTATTATGAATGTAACCATGGGCAAACTTATTCTTATTAATGGCTATAGCTTTATAATGCCAGGCAAAAATTAGAGTCTATCTTTAGATAGGTAATGAGTTGACTTTAATTCACCCATTGAGTTGTCACCTTAGTAGAATTTTCTGCATTTTTATCTTTAAGGGTTTTCCCTGAGCTGCTGCTTTGCAGTACCTTTGACTGATAGCTACATTTCTACAATATAAACAAATAGAATATGGGAAACTTCTTCATTGCAGAAGCAATGTAAGCATAGAAGTCCCACTCAGAAAGCCTCTCATGCAGTACGGAAGATAGGATAGCAAAAGCATAGCACATAATCTGGTACACTTGAAGAGCTCAAATGGAAAAGTATCTTGAGGTTCTTTCTTTTCCTTTACAAGTTCAGTTCAACTGTATGGGTAACCCTAAAATGTCTCTATCACAGTATTCAAACATAAGCTAAAACAAACTTGTGTAGGGAAAGGTTTTTTTATTCTGCATATAAAAGCTGAAAGCCAACTATTTTTTTAAATGAGAATGTCTGAGCTATGTTAATGGGAGTTTTCTGCATAGTTTGTTTTTACTTTTAAGTAATGACTTTAGCTGTAAGAAAAGTGATGATTCCCTCTAGAGGGAAAAAAAAAGAAGAAACCTAACTTTCCTATTTAACTGCATTGACATTGTGTTCTTGGAAAGGTTTTTCTACTGCATATAACTGGGTTCTCTTTAGTGGAGGGTGGTAAACCCACACTGACAATTTTGAAGAGAACTCTGTCTGTGTTCTTTGAATCAGAGTAATGAAGACTTAAAGAAACAGTGAGTTATTTTTACATTTAATTTGCATAATTCAAGATGTAACAAGAGTCCCATCAGATGAGTAGCTCAAGATAGTTATTTTGTTACCAATCTTTTCCAGCTTCTTGAAATTAAAGTTGATATACGATTACCCCCAAAAAACAAAACAAAAAAAACCCTAGAAAATATTTAAAACTAAACCTGAGGCCTTTGTTAGAGTTTCTCCTTCGACTGGTATGGGGGGAAGAAGGGACCGGATATGCTGCCATCTGGTTTCTGTCTTTGTCTTTGTCTTCGATTTCTACGGTTTATTGTCATTTAGATAATTATTCCAAAATAGATTCTTTATTTGGTTATTTATTCATTTGTTGTGATAGGTGTTGGCTTCATGGCCCTAGACATACAAGTTGGTCATTTATTCAATGGTATGGCTAGGTCCTTCACCCCACTCTATCCCTAAAGCTGGCTCAGCTGGCCCAGTAGATGATTCCTCCTGCCTAAGGGTGTCCTTGGACAGCCCCGGTACAGGAGATGCATTCAGTCAATAGGATATATGACCAGAACTTCTCTATGTTCCACGGATGCTTGGCCCTGGAATTTCCTCTTGGGGAGCTGTTCTAATTTACAGCAGAGTCCTGGGCCAATCCAGGTTTGTTCTGGGGCCACAAATGTGCTTTAAAGCTACTTTTACACATCTTGGCCAGACTGGAGGATCTGGCCCAAAGATGTGAGCCATCAGACACCTCCTAAGGACCAAAATCATCGTCTGAACCATAACTGTACAGCATCACTCTGGCCTACTGTTTATGGCCCATCAATTCGCAGAGCACACATTCTGAATTTGAAGGTTTTGAAGGACCAACTCCAGGGATGAGAGAGTAGTTGCATCCTGATTTCTAAGGAAGACTTGGAGCCTATGCTGAGAATATTAATAAGGGGTCTGGTTTTCATGATGTGGACATATGTCTACTGGGAATTGGACCGAAGTCACCGACTCTTTGTATGTAGGCTATCAAGCAGCCACTAGATACTTCATTACACACTAGGCATATAGAAAACATCATGGTGAAAACAAATCACAGGAATCCTGCCTGTTTTCTTACTATTATAACTGTCGTTATGTATGGTCAGTAGCTACTTTCCTCTTCTCTCACTCATCTCTATACATGGGAGAAAATAACCTTCTTTTCCTGCCTTGTAAACCTTCGACACACTGGAATTATTATATCTATTATGAGTGAGTCTTCCTCCTTGCAAGCACAGATTTGTGGGTGTGAGTGTGCGCATGCGTGCACTGCCTGATGCTTCAGACTCAGAACATGCATGCAATGTATTTATCATCTAAAAGTAACAAACACAAGGAACCCTGACATTAATAGTATCTTATATGGTAATGCACTGCCTGCAGATCCTTTAGGTTGTCAGTACATGAAGAACTCCCTGTTCATATCCTCCTCCCCACCCCCACCCCCGCAAAAGTTTTCTAACTACCTGAAAGCCTGGTAACAAGACCTGATTGCATACTGTAGCTCATGTCAGCTGTGTGAAACTAGAGCAAAAATAATCAGATGATCACTCAAATAACGAAGCCCAGTTGCTTGACTTTGGCATCTCACTAGGTAAGAATATATATGTTTATTTCCAGTGCAAATGTAATGACTGAGTGGATTTTCCATTTTACGTTTCAGATGCAGTCTTCCTATGTGCTGTTTCCCTGGCTCTAACCTGGTGAGGTTAAGTTCTCTAAAAGTTACATAGAACGGAGGACATATATTTTCAATAACTTTTGCCCTGCTAGATGACCTTTGCACACAGTGGATAGCTTCCTTCTTTTATTTTAAAAAAATGTATATTTTACTAGCTACCATGTTCAATAAATTAAATTAAGCCCAATATTATGTAAAAGCTGAATAATTAATTAAAATTAAAATTGCAGTTTTCAACTCTGTCTTTGTGACATAATTCAATTTTAATGCTAATCTAAACCCCAACATCTCAGTTTTGTGCTTGTGCTGAAGAGACTGATGGGGAGTGTAATTTTTTGGTTCAGACATTAGGAGTGCAATTTCTAAAGTTTTAGGCTAGCTGAAACACAAAATACTGTTAATGAAGAGGACTCAGTGGGGGGGTGGGAGGGCAGGCTTGCCTCCTCAACATCATCCCCATCCCCAATAGGAACCCATAAAAGCCCCTCTGCCAGAGCTCTACAGGTTTGTGACTTCAGGTAGGTTGAAAAGTGCAGTTGTTTCTTTTTAATAGTCTTTCTTTTCATACGCCTCGGAAATTCCAGGTACATTCTGTGGAGAATATTAAGGTTGTGCAGTTAAGCAACAGATTCAGGAAATACCAAAACTACCACTAAGTGTTTAGTCTTCACTCTGCCTCCTTGGGTGGATGCATTACAACATGGCCTATGGAATTATTGCCTTGATTACATATGTATATGCTGTTTTTCGAGCAATACAATGTAAAGTACCATTTTTACAGCCTTACATTATATGCAGGACTAGGAATACTGATGAAGATATACACTAATCTTTCTGCTTTTACATACTGTTGGTTTATCAATGTAAAGTTTTTCTTATTTTGAATACAACTGAACTTTCCAAGTGAGTTTGAACTATTTGAGTTTTTAAGATCTCCCCTGTAACAGTGCGGACTCACCCCGCAAAGAAAAAGTAACTTGGAACACATTGACTCTCTGATAAGATATTTAGGAGGAGTATCACTGGCAAAGCTCAATGGGAGCATGATAGGCACTCAGTACAATTTGAGAAATATATGCATAGGTAATGCTAAGAACTCTATTATGACAATGCAGCTACTTTTCCTATATCCCAGCTTTAAATCCCCTCAAAAGTTTGCTAGCCCAACTATATTTTGCAAAAACCTTTGTACAAAAGGTGCTAATTATCATTCAGACTTAATGGGTATGCCAACTATTTGAATTACATAACAACACTGCATTTGGGGAAATGGCTAGTCAACGGAAACTGTGTTAAAACTAAGATATATGAAAGGGATTTAATTAAAAACAAACAATAACAATTAAAACTTAAATAGAGTTTGAGCTCTGAAATCTTTTAGAAATGGCCTCTCTTTTTCTGGTCTTCATTAAAATACCTAATTTTTCCCTCTTCTAAGGAGAAAAAATTCATACTTTAAGATTTTCTTATCCATGCCTCACTTGGTTCATCTGATAGTTTGGGTTTGACAAAAGCTGTATTGCTCTTCACAATTCAATTAGCTCAACTTTGTGGGAGGAAGAGTCATAGAGTCATAGACTTTAAGATCAGAAGGGACCATTATGATCTTCTAGTCCAGGGGTCGGCAACCTTTCAGAAGTGGTGTGCTGAGTCTTCATTTATTCACTCTAATTTAAGGTTTTGCGTGCCAGTAATACATTTTAACATTTTTAGAAGGTCTCTTTCTATAAGTCTATAATATATAACTAAACTGTTGTTGTATGTAAAGTATATAAGGTTTTTAAAATGTTTAAGAAGCTTCATTTAAAATTAAGTTAAAATGCAGAGCTCCCCGGACCGGTGGCCAGGACCCGGGCAGTGTGAGTGCCACTGAAAATCAGCTTGAGGGCCGCCTTCAGCATGTGTGCCATAGGTTGCCTACCCTGGTCTAGTCTGACCTCCTGCACAACGCAGGCCACAGAATCTCACCCACCCATTCCTGTAATAAACCCCTAACCTAGGTCTGAGCTGTTGAAGTCCTCAAATCATGGTTTAAAGACTTCAAGGTGCAGAGAAACTTCCAGCAAGTGACCCTTGCCCCATGCTGCAGAGGAAGGCGAAAAAACCCCAGGGCCTCTGCCAATCTGCCCTGGAGGAAAATTCCTTCCCAACCCCAAATATGGTGATCAGCTAAACCCTCAGCATGTGGGCAAGACTCACCAGCCAGACACCCAGGAAATAATTTTCTGTAGTAACTCAGATCCCACCCCATCTAACAGTCCATCACAGGCCATTGGGCATATTTACCGCTAATAGTCAAAGATCAATTAATTGCCAAAATTAGGCTATCCCATCATACCATCCCCTCCACAAACGTATCAAGTTTAGTCTTGAAGCCAGATATGTCTTTTGCCCCCACTGCTCCCCTTGGAAGGCTGTTCCAGAACTTCACTCCTCTGATGGTTAGAAACCTTCATCTAATTTCAAGTCTAAACTTCCTGATGGCCAGTTATACCCATTTGTTCTTGTGTCCACATTGGTACTGAGCTTAAATAATTCCTCTCCCTCCCTGGTATTTATCCCTCTGATATATTTGTAGAGAGCAATCATATCTCCCCTCAGGCTTCTTTTGGTTAGGCTAAACAAGCTAAGCTCTTTGAGTCTCCTTTCATAAGACAGGTTTTCCATTCCTCGGATCATCCCAGTAGCCCTTCTCTGTACCTGTTTCAGTTTGAATTCATCCTTCTTAAACATGGGAGACCAGAACTGCACACAGTATTCCAGATGAGGTCTCACCAGTGCCTTGTATAATGGTACTAACATCTTATCTCTACTGGAAATACCTCGCCTGATGCATCCCAAGACCGCATTAGCTTTTTTCACGGCCATATCACATTGGCAGCTCATAGTCATGCTGTGATCAACCAATACTCCAAGGTCCTTCTCCTCCTCTTACTTCCAACTGATGCATCCCCAGTTTATAACAAAAATTCTTGTTATTAATTCCTAAATGCATGACCTTGAACTTTTCACTATTAAATTTCATCCTATTACTGTTACTCCAGTTTACAAAGTCATCCAGATCTTCCTGTATGATATCCCGGTCCTTCTCTGTATTGGCAATACCTCCCAGCTTTGTCATCCGCAAACTTTATTAGCACACTCCCACTTTTTGTGCCAAGAGGCTTGTCTCCAATTGTATGGAACCTCATAAAGCTGCTCAGTTTCCTACAGGATGATATTCAGTAATTTATGAACAAATTGCAGGAAAACAGCAGTGAAAGAAAAGGTATTGAGAAAGCCAACTGTGGGAGACAGAGATGACTGTGCCATTTCCCTTACTTCAGTGAGAAAGGCTATTGGTCTGTTAGAAATACGTTGATGTTGTTACTGTTCACCCTTTACATCAGAAGATATTGAATGTGAATATGGTCACTAGTATATTGATGCGTGCTAAAGAACGAATTTGGTTTACATATTCTCTGTTTCAGCCATTTTCAGAAATAAATGAGGAATCCAGTAAGGATCCAAATCCAAACTGCAGGAGCGGGAAGTGAAAGTAGTGGCTTATCAAGCAATGAGCTTGTTGAAGGAAGACTAGTGGGTTATACTGTGAGTTTGCAGGGCATAGAGGAGACTACTGCAAAAAAGAATCTAACCAGTGACTTCTGCTGAGCTGTATCTGAGGCCAGCAGCCCACACTTCTGCTTCATTTAGGGGCTGAGGAAAGAGCACCCATCATTATATAAATGATATTTAGTTACATTTGTAGGTGTTCATGTATAGTTACCAATACAAATGAAGAGGCTTTAATAATTTAGTCACAATGCTTCTCCCTACCCCTTTACATTGCTCTCCTTTTATTTTCCAATTTTTTCTCCTTTATCCTAGAGCAGATGTTTAAAATTCTGCTAAAGTAATGTCTTATTTAATTACTGGCAAATGTTTGAGTTCCAGACATGTAACCAGCATTTTTTGCTAGAGATTAGTGGGTTGGGTAAGTTACAGAAAGTTGTTTTCAGGTACAGACAGGTAGCAGATATTTCATGTGGAAGCCATGTCTGCTATTGTAATTGCAATGCCAACTTTAACCAGCAAAACAATTTCAATTAAGTTATATAAATCATTAAAATACACACCTGAGGATATGGCAGCAAAGAATGGCTGCACACAATGCAAGTGCTTATTTTAAGAGGGAATTATGTAAAGGTGAGTATATCCTTAGTATTGCCAAGATAAATTCATATAGTCGTCTCCATATGAACTGACGCATTTGAAGACCCATCACAGGTCCCTCTCCATCAATGACTGAAATTAGCTTCTCCTGACTATCTACTACTCTCCCCCACCATCTCCAACATCTAACTCCTTTCCTGCAATCCTTGTCATCTCTCCGGCTTTGCAACCTGTAGAAACCCACCTCCTGATACGCACTGGGAAGCTAATAGGATGCAGCCAATGAGCAGTTCCCTAAGCAGGGAAAGGATAAGGCTGGCTAGAGCCCATCCTGTGCTTTGGCCTGATCTCATTGGAGTACAGTGGGAACACAGAAGGAAGTTGTGGGACAGTGCAGTAGCTGGTGTGTGAGTATACAATAGTGTGGCATTCCTTAAAGTTAAAGCATCTAAATGGCTGCATTAGTCATGTAGCGTTATGTGGCTCAAATTCAGAATGTGTGTTCTGCGAATTGATGGGCCATAAACAGTAGGCCAGGGTGATGCTGTCTAGTTATTGTTCAAATGATGATTTTAGTCCTTAGGAGGTGTCTGGTTGCCAAACTTTGGCCTGCCCCACCCTATAGCTGCTGATGATACATGCTGCCTGTTGTGTTTGATGGCTACATGCATTATTCCTTCTCTGTCAGTTATGCTACTATGTCACCACCTTGACAGTGTACCTACATTATTTCACACTGTGGATGTGCATTGCTCCAACACCTGTGGGTTCATTTCTGTGTTCTGCAGACATTGTTCCAATAATTAATATATGCAGTGATACTTGGATTACACAATTTCTTCCCAAAATGAATGATAGTTTATGCAAAGGTCCCAACTTCTCTGACATAGCATCTACAAAATCAGCAGCAAAATGCATGCAATTTTATTTTTTATATATCTTGCTATGAGAAATATGCCATTACAGAAAGTTGTCAGGGGTGGTCCTGGGTTTAGTGGGGCCACAGGGAAATAACATCTGCAGGAACTTATGTAGCGCCTTCTCCAACCAAACATTTCTCCCCACCTTCCTCTGCATACATATCTGTGCCAGCAACACCATCTCACCTGTTTAAAGAAGTTCCCTGGACCATAGAGAAGGATCCTGGCTTCCTACATGGTCCTGACAACCACAAATGGAAGAGGAATTTAACGTTCAGTACAAAGCATGAGACAGGTCATTCAGGGAACTGATTTTTCTGCCATGGCTCATTTCCACAAGTATCTGAAAGGCCTACAGATAGAGAACTGGGGGTGGCTTGGGGCTTAGCGCATGGTGTGTTGTGTGGTGAGGAGGACTACTCGGGGCTCTATAAGTAGTGTGACCATATTTACCAAAGTAAAATTGGGACACCTCTCAGAGCTGGCCTGAGCTGCCTGGCATCACCGCTCGCCTGAGCCCCCCCTCCCATCCTACGCAGAGCTATCCTGAGCCACCTGGTGTTGCTGCTTGCCCAAACTCCATGCTACCCAGGACTGGGGCTGATTGCCTGAGCCTCGCACTGCCCTGGGCTGACTGCCTGAGCCTCGCCGCCCAGTGTCTCATGTCGCCACTGGCCTCCCTAAATGTTCCTCCATGCCCCCCTAAGGGGGAACAGCCCACTCTTTGGGCAAAAGTGGGCATTTGTTCTTGTCAACTGATCAGAGCAACTTGCAACTGGCGAGACCAAATGGGACAAATGCCCACGTTTGCCAAAAAAGTCAGGACACGGTTTTAAAAAAGGGACTGTCCTGACCAAAACTGTATGTATGGTCACTTTATCTATAAGTCACATGGGTCTAAGGCTGGCTATGGGCCTAGTGATACTTAATGTACCTAGAGCTGGCTGAAACAGGAATTTTGGTTCATAAAAAATGTTGGTATTTTGCAATTTGCTTTTGTTCTGAATCGGGACAAAAGCCAATTGACTTGAAATTTCTTGTGAACTGAAGACCCTTGAAAATTTTGTTTTGGAAACAGTGAAAAATGGTGTTCCCAAAAGGAAATCTTTGGAAACAGCCGGGAATCCGGGACTGGCAATGGAAATTTGCTTGTGTTTTTACTAAAGTTTCATCAAATTTGTAGTAGATTTGGCCAACAGTTTGTTTCAGCAAATCAGCACTTTTGGAAAAAAACATTGTTTTCTTGGGAAATTTCTGACCAACTCTAATTATATCACTATATATAAATCCGGCTGGCCACTTGACCTTAGGGATTGACAGTGTGGGGGAATGTTTATTAGAATAATGTACCTCTGCTCTTCTCCCTCTTCAAATCCATTTCTTTTCTTTCCCCATTGCCACCTTTGCTTCTTTCCTAATACTCCTTTCCTTTCAGTCACTGAAATCCAGTGCTGCTGGCACTATTGGTAGAGGGACTTATGTGGGATCCAAAAATAGGCTTTTTTATTGTTCCTAATTATTTTCACTAATCTTGAGAAAATAATACTGGTCCTGCCAGTGCAATATCAGCTCAAAATGTAGCCCTCCTTCCATCAGGTCTTTGCTTTGTTTAAGGATATTTGGCTGTAGCTTAAGCCTTCCCTAGGGAATGATGAAGTTGCAGGCAGACAACTTCACTTGGGTAGTCACAAAATCGGTCAGAGAAGCATGGAAATGGTGTCTAAGGGTTCCTGGGGAAGAAGAGAGGTGTATGTGTCTGTGTCTGTGGCCTCCCACTGACCTTGTGTATGCGGTAGTGAAGTGGGCTCAGCTGCTTGCTTGTTTGTTCCATGCTAGAGCTTGCAAGATCAACAAGGGCTGCTTGATAGCAGCCTAGTTAGGGAGCTAATTTGAGCAATAATCTGTTTCAGTGCCCCTGACATAATGCCCCATAGTCTGACTGCAGTAATGGTTGTTTCTCCCCAATTATATAAAATGTGAGGAAGCTCCTGCTGCTATTGTTTCTCTGACACTGAAATTAGGTTCTCCCGAGGCTTTGTCTTCTGTTTTTACTGAGCAACAGGGCCGCCTTTTCCATTTCTTGTGTGGATGTTTCTGAAACACTCCAGTAAAGAGATATTGCCTTTTGAGCTGTTACTTTAGGCTCTAGCCCTGCCTTAGCTGATTCTTGCTCCTAGTGAGTTAGAGAGGAGAGGTGGTGTTGAGAGAGAATCTCTCTTGTGCATTAATTCAAATCCCTGTTACAAACACTAGCATTTTCTCCTCTGGTCTGTTTCCCCTTATTTTTAGTTTTTGAAGAAACCTCATTTTCCAACAACCAAACCCTACTGTACATTGTCCTACCATAGCCTTCAATGCCACACTCTCTTCTTTTTTCTCCCCTAAAAGGAACACAATAACTTTTTGATTTGTTTAGTTTTGCAAGCAGAAAAAATGAACGCTACATGAAAAATATTTATCCATAAATAGGATGAGTGTATTCAATCTCTGTTTGCGTGTGTGTGTGTACATATATATATATATATATATATATATATATATAAATAATCAACAAACAAAGATCCCTGGTTATTGAAAGTACACCTCTACCCCGATAGAACGCTGTCCTCGGGAGCCAAAAAATCTTAGTGCGTTATAGGTGAAACCGCGTTATATCGAACTTGCTTAGATCCGCTGGAGCACGCAGCCCCGCCCTCCTGGAGCACTGCTTTACTGTGTTATATCCGAATTCGTGTTATATCAGGTCGCGTTATATCGGGGTAGAGGTGTATATGGTATTCTAAAAGCATCGTGTCCTGCAAACACTCATGTGCGTAATCCTTACCCTCAGATGTAGTCCCATTGTATCCAGTGCTGGTGAAAGGCATTGGTTTGATAGTCTTGAGGACTGAAGTCCTCTTTTTCTGAACAAGGCAAGCTTCCCAACATACATTGCCTTGTCAGCAGGCCTCAACCTGGATCTGGGAGGTGGGAGAAACTTTTGTTAGGGGTAACAGGTGGTTCAGTTTCTGTGGTGTATGCAATTCTTAGTTTCTTTTCTGAGTCTGCCAGTTAGTAAAAAGAGAGTCATGATGTAGGAAGTTGCAACTCAAACCCACTAAACTTGCACCATAGAGGGGCCACCAAACATCCATTAGATCGGAACAACTTCTGATCCCTACTAAGCTGAGCTGGTCTCAGAATGGTGATGCAAGTGAAAAAGCTTTATAGCCTTTGGGGGCAATGAATGGTGAGGTTATTAAATAAAGTTCTGACCTTCTGGAGTTTATGCATTCTCTGGGAACAAAGGCAAAATCGTTCTTATGCTGCTCTCTGTCTCCTCTTAACATACACTACAATCTCAGTTCAGCCCCATGGTATGTTTGCATTGGGATATGTTTTTCCCCCCCCTGCATAGGTGGTCAGCGGGTTTAAACCCAGGACCTTCAGATCCACAGCCAAGATATTTTACACGTGAGCTAAAAGAACAACCGGCAGTAGAGTAGGATGTTGTCCAATTTCTGAACAGGGCCCTAGAGCTGTACATGTCAAACAGCATGTCATAGAACATGAGAGACAGTTGTGAATGTTGGCTGTTGGGATTCATGGGTTCTTTTCCAGGCTCTGATGCAGGGCATGGTGTAGTGGTTGGACTAATGCTTACAAACAGTATACCCAAGCACATAGATTTGTCACTTTGAGCCTGAAAGGCAGTTTGGCTGAGATTTGCCTGTCATAGTCGAGGTGTGTTTTGTTCCCAATTCTGGCTACTGTGGTTGTGTAAAACTCATGTTATCTTGTAAAAGAGGGTGATTGATAGTTGTCTGCTTTCTGGGATGGGGAATACAGGGGACTCGCATCTTACGCGGGGGTTAGGTTCTAATGTCAGCGCGTAAGGTGAAAATCGTGTATAGTCAAAATTACCCTTGAAAAATCCTTTAAATCGCCCATAAAATACAGTATACTGTACATGGTTTTGTGTATACAACCCTGTACAGTAATACTGTATGTATAAATGTATAATGTATACAGTAATGTACAGTATATAATAAAGGGTACATATGCAAAATATAATTTTACAGTATTTTTAATTACATAAAAGAGAGAGAGAGAGAGATGGAAGAATGAAAGAATAAAAAAGGAAAACAGTAAACCTAACCACTCCATTCATCCTGGACATTCTTGCTAGTCTACGACGACTATGATAGTGGTGATACGATGACTATGACAATGGTGATGTGATGACGATGATTAGTACAGCGCCCGTATGTTGAACGATGAGACGATGAAGATGGGTGCTGTACACACTCCGATGATTAGTCTTCCTCTTCCCCTGATAACACTATTGGAGGGGTCATCAGGGCTTGATGTCGATCCAGGAGACGGAGGTGACGGAGAGCGAGTCGTAGACGAAGTGGTTGATTCTGGTTCAGCTTGAGAAATTGATTGCGTAGGCTAATCTGCTGCTGGTTGTTTTTCTTGAAAAACATGGTGATCAGCAACTGTTGCTGTTGTCTCTTGAGCTGCTCAAACATTTCTTGATATGGTCTCAAATCGTCTGTAATACTACGTGTGATTTTGAGGCTTTGTTCCATAGAGGGATCGTATCCAGAAATTAAATCATTCAAGTGTTTTGCTGCTTGGAACACTTCAGCAAATTTACCTTTTAGGGCACGGGGATTTGTAGCCCTGTAGAGCAAGCCCGGCTTTATTAAATGCCCAGCCACATTGCCACAAAACAACACAGTCACACGGTCTTTAGCTGCTTTGAAGCCAGGGGCTTGTCTTTCTGATTTCGAAGTGTAAGTGCGGTTAGGCATTTTTTTTCCAGAAGAGCCCAGTCTCAACAGCATTAAAAACTTGTTCCGGAAGATAGCCCTTTTCTTCTATGATTTTCTTTAATTGTTCGGGGTAGGCTTTTGCTGCCTCTTCATTGGCAGATGCAGCTTCACCAGTAATCTGCACGTTTTTGAGGTTGAAGCGGTTCCTAAAACTGTTAAGCCAACCTTGCCTGGCTTTGAATTCCTTCTCATCAGAAGGCTGTCCCTCTTCGGCAGGAGGTTTGAACAGCGCGTAGAGGCTAAGAGCCTTTTCTCACAACGTGTTGCCATCGATAGGCACATGTTTATGGTTCATGTCTTCCAGCCCTAAGTTTAATGCCTTTTCAGTCTTCACTAAAGTCTTATCACGCACCTGGCTCGTCACCTTAGCAGTTATTGGAGCACTTGATGCCACGGCTTGATGAATTTCTCTCTCTTGAATCTTGATGGCACGGATGCTAGATTCGTTGCGGCCATATTTATGCGCCATGTTGGAGACTGACATATCGTCTCTCAATAAGTCCAATACAGCCAGTTTTTCTTCCAGCGTTGGAACAGATTGCTGTTTCTTCGGTTGAGCACCAGATGAAGTAGTTGGCTTGTGTTTAGGGGTCATGTTGTACGAAAAATACGTATCTTTAAACACTAGAATCACACTCAGTGCGGTGAGATGCTCACACTATGAGAGGGAACTGAGATCGACAGAGGGAACAGCAGATTCACGTCTCTCATCTCACGCTCACTCCGGGGCATACGCTCATTGAGTGGAATGGTGGGCGGAATCGCCCGCACTACTGTATTTAAATTGTTATTTTTCTTTTTTTTTGCCGCGCGCGTATAGTTGAATTCACGTAAGTTAAATGCGCGTATGATGCGACTCCACTGTATGAGGCCTTGGTCAGTAATAAAGGTTATGATGAGCAGCAGAAATATATTTTAGAAGAAATGAGACTGCAACTTATGGTCTTCTAGCTCCCAACTGTTGGCACCTTCCCCTAGGCTAAAAGGTATTTCACTGGAAAGTGTCTTAATTTGGTGTATGTGAGAGAAGGGGATGGGGACTGTGTGAGATTTTGCTTGTTGTGCAGGTGTGTGCCAGAGCTGCTAAATGGGTGAGTCTCACATGAGTTGTGCGACACCTGCCCCACCTGGCATGCCCTGCTGCTGCTTCAGCACCTATCCTGGCAAGGAAGTCTCTGCTGTGGTGGCTTTTCCTCTTCCAGGGGCCCTCGCTGGAAAGGGGGAGGGCACAACAGAGTGGGTGACCATGTCCAGGAGCCCTGGAAGGTATGGGGGGGGGAAGAGGACCTGGTACAGGGGGAGGTAGTGATGGGACTTCATTCCCCCCCCCCCCACACACACACACAGACTGGCAGCTGCTGCAGCAGCCTCAGCCTCATGCCCTGCTAGCAGGGAGCTGGGGACCTAAATCTCAAGGGAGGCTATTCCTGCTCAGGCCCTGGGGAGGGAAGCTGCCAGGGGGGTGGCAGGGTGCACTCTGCCCAGTGCTGGATTTCCCCTCCCCTGTCCCACTTCACCCCGCTACTGCCTCAGCCCTGGGCCCTGTCCGGGGAGGAGGGAATTGCCCGAACCCCTGGGGAGAGGGGGGGCTTTGCTGGGGGCCATTCCTGGCCGAGCCCGTGGGGGCGGGACACGCGTGGTACCAAGGGGAGCAGCCCGCTCCCTGACCCACAAGCCGGGTGCCTTGGCCTGGGCGTGTCCCCGCCGGCGGTGCAGCGAGAGCCCCCCGCCCCCCGTGTCGGGGCTGGGCAGCCCGCGCCGCGCGTGGCGGCGAAGGCGGGGGGACGCGGGGCTCTCGCTAGCGCTGCCTGTGGTCACAGCCCGGCGCGCTCGCCTCCCATCCGGCTCCGACTCGCGCTCTCCCCGCTGCAGCCGCCGCCGCCGCCGACCATAGAGTCGCGCTGCAAACAGAAGATAGAGGGAGTGCAGGAGCTCGCCATCTCCAAGCCATCTACAGCGGGAAAAACATGGAGTCCGCTCCGGCAGCCCCCGATCCAGCCGCCACCGAGCCGGGCAGCAGCGTCTCCGAGCCGGCCGCCGGCGCCAGGGACACCCCGGTCAACCTGGAGCCTGCCCGGAAAAGCGAAGCGCCGGCTCCAGTCCGCAGGCAGAGCTACTCCAGCAGCAGCGGCAGCAGAGGTAGGGAGACTTGGGGAAGGGGGAGCGCTGGGATAGGGAGGGTGGGAATAGAGAGAGGGGGGTAGGAGAGAAGGGCGAAATGCAGCAATTAAACCACCGGGGATAAACCAGGGGATATATTGGGAGCTGGGCACAAAAAAGCAACTCCCCACTCCATGAAATCTGGCAAACTTTTACAGCTCCTTTTAATTGCTGAGGGAGGAGGGACAGACCGGAGGAAAAATATTGAAAGAGAGAGAGGGCTGCTCGGTGCTTTCCCGTTTCCCCGTTTATCGCCTGCAAAACTCAGATGGGAACTATGCCCCTGAAATTACATAATTAAAACACAAAACAACCCCCCAGCAGGATCATTAGAATTCAAGAAAACAAACTTTTAAAGCTGCAGTGTCCTTCTCCCTCACCCTTTCCTTTTCTCCCTGCTTTTGACAGTTTCTTCTCTGATGTGTTGAGGTTTGTTGTTGGAATGGGGGAGTTTTATGTGATCTCGCTGATTAATTAGGAGGTTGCCGATCTGCGATTTACTGCTCCACTCTTTCGCATGCTGTGTTTTTTTAATTTGTTTCTTCGGTGTGTTTAAAAAAAAAATCCCTCCCAAAAGTTGATGCTGATGCTCTCCTGGCGTTTCTTGAAGGTGCACAACTTTGCAGAGAAGGCTCTTCCTGATCTCATGGATTTTCCTCCCCTCCACCCCCAGTCACAAGATATTGCAAACAAATTTTAAAAAGCCTTTAATTGCTGGTTTAATGATGACCTAAGCATTCTCATGATACAAACCGCATGTTTAATGTACGGGCAGCGAGAAACGTGTGCTGGCCAGTTTAAGTTCGGCATTGTTTATAGCATTACCTGTCCACTTTTACTGAAAGTAACGACAGCATTGTATGCTAACTGTTCGCTACTGTAGAGGGAGGGAGAGACCCGCTGCCCCCCTTTCCCCATTGCACAGGAGCGGTTAAAGTCGATGGGTTTTAAATATATTTAGGGTTTGTGGGGGGGGGGGGGGGGGAAGCGAGAGGGACAAAAATGCCGCTTTAATTCCCGCTGTCAATAATTTATAAATCGCTGCTATTATCCAGGGGGAACTGACTCGGCAGGATCGTTGGGTGATGGGTGGAAACTAAATAAAAATACATATACTGATCTGTTAAAGAAATGACAGCCAGGCTGGCGCACACAGTCCTCGCATGGCTCCGGGGTCCTGTGCCAGCTGCCGGCTGATTGCAGGGAGTCGGGGAACGTTTTCAGGTGGTGCGGGGGAAAAGCCGATTCCTCCCGGAGTGTGTGATTTTTGTTGTTGTTGTTTGGAATATGGCTGATCATGTGTTGGCTTGTGTTTTACAGTATTTTTCCCATTTTGGCCACGCCCCCTTTCCAGGCAGCTTCCCACTCAGGGAATCCGAGTACAGTAAAAGCCAGCAAGATGACACACGCTGAAACATTTAATTAGAGGCAATTTCCGAATAATGACCGCGCAGTTATGCAAATGCACGGGGGAGGAGGGTGGTGAGGAAGAGCTGGCTCTGGAGAAGACGGGAAGATGGGGAAGGTTTTTGTGTGCAGAAAGCTTTTGGCTGCAAAGAATATATTTAGAGCTTGAGACAGTGGATTTGGAATGCAAGCCGATTATGTAACAAGGTTAATCAGAACCACTAGAGAAAATTTCCTTAATAATGCTAAGGAGTTTTCTGAATGTTTTCAAAGCGGCCGTAGTTTGTGGTTGTTACACAACCTCCCCCTCCTCAGTTGCTTCAATCTGCTTTAATTGTCATTGCTGGCATATAATGACTTTTAGGGGTGGGAGGGGTGGGGAGAGAGGGATGGCAACCTTCAGATTAGTCTTGCGATGTTGTAACTTTTAGACCTTACATTATGTAATGGACTACTAGTAAGGTATGTATGTATCCAAAGGGGAGATGGCAATATTTCTGATGATGAGGGTGATTCTGAATCGTTTAGGCTTTGCTACCGCTAACCTGCTGACCCATATGTCCCTCCTCCCCCTTGTGTAGCATTAAATAAGGGAGGGGGGGGGGGTTAAACACACACACACTGCACGCAAGCACTAGGTTATGTAACAATCTGAATGAAAAAAACGAAGGTCAGTGATGGAAGCATCCATGCAGCAATGCAATACCAAAAGCCCCTGGAAATTGTCTTTAGAGTCTTTAATATCTGAGAGAATGTATGCTTTTTTAGGGACAATAATTGTTTGTGCCTTGTAGGGGGTGAGGGTATGGATAGGAATGATTTAAAGAAGGAAACTGTTTTGGGTTTAGGGATGATGTAATGGAGTTGGTAGGAAATACAAATCTGCTCCTAGATTGCAAACAGTAAGAAAATTGGAGCTGGCATTCAGGATTAATGTTGCATAAATTACAGTATTGAAAATAAGTTGACCTATACGCTAGGTGATTATGCCTTTCTAATATTTAAAAGGTGAAGGTCTGTAACTTTGCAAGAAAATACCAGAGAATTGTAATTAACGTTTTTAGCCTGTTTGAAAGCAGGACGTAGATGGAGACATTGGGTGAAATTGAGGCACCTGACTTGTGATTTATTTATTTATTTAAACCTGAGGCTGGTTTAATGCTTTTTTCATATCAAGGGAAAATATATTATATGGAAATCTTCTTGACATTGGGATGACCTCGCAATGCATGACTAGCACATGTATGCGTACAGGTAAAAAGAATAGCCCTGTAACACAGGTAAATTCCAAATCATGTGTTCGTGTACATGTTCAACACATCAACTAATCTCTTAGGTTGTTATCCCGCAATGTGCTCCATGGAGGCAGATCCAGACACACATGCAGGTCAGTTTGCAGAATTGGTACCCAGAAAAGCATTCCTTGATTTTTAAATCAATAAAGTTAAGACACTGGAAATATTTCTTCTGTATCATCTATTTTAGAAGCTGCTACTGTTGCAAACCTGTACTCAGGGCTGTGCAGCTAAACTAGCTGTTCTTAACAGGGAATTTGAGAAAATAAAGAATTGAAGAAAAGGGTAGTCGATGAGACTCTGGGAAAAAAAAGATGGTGAGAGGTTAGATTCTTAACTGCAGCTTTAATTACTGTAACATTTGAAATACTGTATCTCTTGATACATCTTATATATCTGGCATGTCAGATCCCTAAATAGCTTTATTTTATTTTTACTTTTGCTAACGGGTGGGTATTTTTACTTTTGTTCTAAGGGGTCGGTGTTTATTATAACAATTAATTCTTGTGCTTTTAGATATCAAAAGCAGTTGCAAAGCAAGTAGTATTATAAAAGTGTGTGTGTGACTGAGAGAGAGATCACCTGTGGACTGGTGGTATTGAGTAATGTTATTGAGTAGTGTGGAAGAATAATGACACACTAGGTTGAAAAAAGTGGCCAACAGTCAGATAAAAAGCCTGATATTTTCAAATAAAGATGTTGTTGTCACCTCCTCTAGTTGTTTATTTTAACCTAAGGGCAGTAGATTTCCAGTTTTCCATTAGGTTAAACTCTAATCCATACGTGTTTGTACAGATGTTCTCAGATGTCTTCATAGCATGCACTGACTTCATTGACTACTTTGCACACCCTAGTCACAATTGCATATACCACTTCCGTTTTCATCTGCAGTCATAGAATATTCCTAAGGCAACTACAGCTGTTGCTTACATGTAAAGTAATATTAGGAGAGT
This sequence comes from Emys orbicularis, assembly GCF_028017835.1. Lineage (NCBI taxonomy): Eukaryota > Metazoa > Chordata > Testudines > Emydidae > Emys > Emys orbicularis. The sequence goes on from NC_088692.1 coordinate 57,633,501, forward strand.
ATTTTAGATATATATAATATATAAATTATTGAGCATCTGGAAACAAAGAGAAGCCAGAATCATGTGACCAGCCAGCTGTTTGTGGATCATCAGGAAGTGCTCCACACACCACAGTCTAAGATTCTCAGTGTTATTACCTCCTTCTAAAAATGAACATATTTGAAAAAATGATAACAAATGTTGGACTGGGCTCTCTGTTATCCCATCAAAGCTTAAATGCTGCGTTTTCATTTTTTAAATCTGAAATATCAGTTGTCCTAATTTCAGGAGCCAAGTTCTTGTTCTCTAGGCTTTTTTCTCACCTTTTGTCATCTATAATATGTCAATCAACTGCAGTAGTTTTCCAAGGGCTGCCGAGGGGCTTGTGTTGTACTGTCCTGAAGTTTCTCCCCTGTCTGTCTATCAGACCTAGGACTAGAAAGCAAAATATTATTTTTTCTTTTCTGGGCTGTTACTCTGTTTTTTTGCACTGTCAGTAAGTGGGGGGTGCGGGGGGGAAAGATGTTTCCTCTCTGTTGAGAGAAGATACAGAAATTGTTTAGTAAAATTTCCTATTCATGTCCCCCAATGCATTTTTCAGGTATCTTGTTAGGAAAGTTGAACATTTTAAAGGCAGCATTCATGTTGTTGGAGGACATTGTATTAAATGTTTTGTGGTGGTGATTGCCGTACTTCTTTGAACAGAAAGCTATACGCACATAGGAGGCAGTTTCCTGAACCCTTACTGATGAATATTGAGTGTCTGCTTGCATTTCCCAATCCCTTGTTGGGACTTGGGTTTTTGTTGTCACCACTTGAGACTAATGATATCCTGATTTTTATTGTATTTAATTTTTTGCACTGTGCTGTGAGTAATTTGATTATAACATCAATGAATAGTGGCATCAGCCCTTTATTTCACAGCTCCATCTGCAGTTGCACACTTAGCAAATATTTCAGATGTTCTAAACAGAATATTTGTGATTTAACAAAATTTGTCAGTTTAGTGCGTGATCTTTGCATTTTCAAGTTTTGAGTATTCTCTTTAAATTTTCAGAACACTTTTCTCACACCGAGTGCTGTTCTGGAAGCACTGCTTCTGATTTAGGACTATAGATTTGCCTGTTGGGTAAATGAGATGTACTATGAAGCATCTGAAAGAAAACCCCAATCATTTAGTTTTAAACCTTCGTAGCATAAGAGCAATAATACCACTTTTGCATTATTTTCTCAGGATCAGTCCTGTTCCCTTGTTGCAATAAAACCATAACTTAGTCTTTTATGTTATTGACTTGAAAAGTATCTCAGTGGCTCGTAAACCAGTAAAGAACACATTTGGTAATGGAGATTAATTGGCAATATGACTATTATAGCTCAGGTTATAGAACTATATTTGAGTGGTAGGACAGTTTTGGCTGTTGAAAGTTGTCTGATTTTTTTCTGCTGTTTGTTTCCAACTGTAAAGAAATTTGGCCTTGGGAAAATATGGAGTAACTCCATTGAGGTTTATGGAGTAACTCCATTGAGGTTAATGGAGTTAGTCCAGATTTACCCAACTGCAATGAAGAGAAGAATCTAGCCCTAAGGTTTTATAATGTCTAAAATTAACCTTAAAATGATTTCATTATCAATACTTAAGATTGAGTATTTTGAGTTATTTAAGGTTGTAAGATAATGGGTCCAAAAAACTGGGAAGTGAAAGTACTCTGGGGAAAAATATTAAAATTCATTAAAATATGTTGATAAATGATAGATTTAATATGTTTGAGAAAGAGAAACTGGTACCACCAAGTTCAGCACGCATAATTAATTTAAAAGTTTCAGTTAGCTTTAATATTGTTTGTTAATTTTGACGTTTATCAACAAATTTGGGTAAATGCCTTAAGTGTAACCTATATAATAGAATCAATGTCTTTCAGTTTAAAATAATTATGAAATAATTGTTCTAAAGTACTTCTTGGTTTTTTTTTTTAAATACATTTTTCTTTATGTTAGGCTTGGTGCTGACTGTATTAAGGACTGGGTTTAAAAACCATAGGTATATTGCATTTTGAACATAATTGAAATGGAAAAAAGGAAGGGAAATGCACTTCCTTTTTTAAACAAAATTCCTAAAATCACTTTATATTTTTTAAGTTCATTAGGTATATTTTAAGTGATTATTTTGGCAAGTTCAGACACAGTTACTGTATATTTCACCAAAAAAGGGGGTACATTTAGATAATGCAAAATATTTCTTAGTTAGAAAACATTGTGTGTAATTTTTGCTACCTGTTTGGGGTGTGAACTTTCTGCTGCCGCTTCAGTTTTTTTGAGTAGCATAGAATGAAATTGAGTAAATTTCGCATGTGTTGAAAATATTTTAATATGGTACATTTCTGTTGTTCGTTGTGGTGCAGTCGTGTTTTAGAGGTTGAGTTTCAAATTTCTCAAATGATGGGGCTTTCACCACTTACCTTGGGAAACCCTTCAACACTGTGTCATGTTTTCCTGATACTCTGTTTAACATATCTTTCATCCCATTTGTCCTCATCTTTTTCATTTGAACCTCAATTTTTCTCACTGCATGCTATTCCATTCCTCCTCCTTAGTCATCGTTCATGTCTTTTAAAAATATTTACTCAGGCATCAGTCCATCTCACTCTAACTCTCTCCCCCCACCCCAAACTCCTTCCAATTGGGCAATAAATAAGAGAGATTTCCTTTTGTCACCTACAAGAAATTCAAACTCAGCAGAGAAACCACCCCTGTCAATCTGATAGCTGCCAAGTTGTGTGCAGCTCCATTTGTGACATTTCTCATGAATGACAGAAGTCACTGATTGGGGCAGGGTGCGTGGGATGGGGGGAAGTAGTCGCATTAGCGCATGGACATGGCAATGGGGGTGTGTGATAGGTGGGGGGCTAGGGATGCTGGGGTGCCTGAAAGGTGGAAAGGTTGCTGATGTGTCTGGTATGGGCGGGTGCAGGTGACAGCTTCGGACCCAGTGTCCCGCACCCACAAGCGATGTGGGTAGTTGCAGGTGTTTATCTGAAGAGGGTATCTGGGTGGAAGAATCTTGGGCCAGTATTCTGTCCTTCTTTTGCCTTCTGTCCTTGCCAGCTGCTGCCATTGCCATCTTTTGCTGCTGTCTCCTCCTCTTCCTCTATTCGGATCTAGGGGAACTGCTGTTGCTGGCTGTGAGGAGCAATTGCAGGCCATCCCTTCAGTCCAGTGGATATATGAGGATCCAGCTGGGTTGCGAGGATGCATGCAGGACTGCCAGATATGGCTGAATTCTGTTCTAGAAACCTAGCTTGCAGTGATGCAGGTGTCTCTACTCATGATGGTGTTGTATTGCAATGTCTGATGCAGTGTCATGGTAGAATTACTTGATCCATGGACAAGAAAAAAAGTTATTAGAAGAGGGATTTGTAAATTATGTCGGAATGTAACAGTCTCCCTAAAGTTTCCTCTGTGAAACCTTCATTTCCCCAAAAACTACATAAATTCAAAGCTTAGCCCTACGTCTTCAGAAAGTTAATGAATTTTTCAAGTTAGCATGGGACCAATTTTGAGTGAAAATCGGCCAATGGAAAATTCAGTTTCACAAAGTTCTGATGGGTGAAATGGGTGAAACTTGCAAATTCTAACCAAATTTCACATTTTTTATTTTTTGGGTTTGTTTTAATACTGGTTGTCCATTCTCCCTAACTGAAAGTGAAGAGGAGGTTGGCATGAACTTTTGTGAGATCTGAACTTCCACACTGAGCACTGCTCTCTCTGTCTACAAACTTCAGTTGAACACTTCAGCATACCTGTTATTGGTCTGTGCTGATGCACCACTACCTACTGTTATGCGTTTATGTCAATAGGAGTTACATATGTAAATTACGTCTTCTTTATGAAGTTGCTATTTGTGTGTGCTTGTGTTATAACACTTTAAATCTCCTAGTTATTCCTGCCCTAATAGCATCTTTCCTTTGGAAGGCTCCTCAGGTACTTTAAACACTGTACTGCTATCAGGAACAACTTCAATTGTTGTTGAAATCCAGTCACTTCTTGTGTGGAATTTGAAAGCTATATAATAGCACAGATAGGACAGGAAGTGAAGAATACCATCCCTGGCTGGAACACCGAAGGAGTTTAGCTAGCTAGAATGTAGTTACCCAGTCAAGACACTGGGATGAACAGCTGTATTCCTGTGGAAGAAGTCTTAGCAATCTTCCATGACTGTGTATGTTATTACATCTCACCAGAAAGACAGAACTTCTAGCAGCACAGTACACTCTAACATCAGTAATCAGTGCTGTCTCAGATGGAAGAGTGCTGTCTACTAAATCATGACTACTAGTTCTGTAAGCTTCTTTGGATATGTCTGCATTCATTCACTGAGCAACTCCAAGCCTGACTGGGTTTTGAGACCTGACAACATTGAAGCTGGAAGTGGTATGTCTGCAGGTCCTGCTTTCATTGACTTTATTAAACAGATTTCTATGCAAAGTTACTTTCTTTAATAGCGTGGTACAAAGCATGGTACTAAATGCCCTGATATTACCAGAGGCTTTAAGAAGCTTGTCATGAAGCATGTGTTGATGTTAAAGCAATGTGATTTTTTTCTTTTTTGGGGTATGGGGAAAGTCTGTGGCTGTTACCCAACCTACTTAATTTCTTCTTCTCGCATAAGCCCTCTTCCCCCCAACCCCCCAAATAATCACATAAACAGAAGCTTCTGCAGTTAAGGGACAACAGTTAAAATTCACGCTCAACCAAATGTACATAAATGATCCAGTACTGGTGTCCCACTGTGGAGTCTTTCATTTGTAATTTAATCTAACAATTTCCATACACTTCTAAAGCAGCACACTATGAAACTGGCAACTTCTGAGAAATTGCTGTGCTGTTACAAACAGTGTTTGAGCTGGCATTATAGCAGCATGAATAGATGGTGCGATGGAGAACAAAGTTAGTGGCTGAACCAGAGCTGAGAGAAATTGCTAGCAGAAGGTGAGAAAGCAGAGTTGGATTATGATAACCTCCCTTGTAGAATCAAATTAAATCTTGTTAAAGGTTTTATTGATCTTAGTTTGTAGTTGTACCATGCATTTACCGCACATAGGTACATGAGATTAATGAGGCAGATGTTCTGATCCAGGAGTGAAAAACTACAGTGCTGCTGTTTTTAAAATGTTTTATTTTGTACATGTTGTAGGATAGTTTATGTTTATGCACTTTAATTCCATGCCCACTCAAATATGTTGGAGGCATCTAATATGTAGCAATAATGGAAATACAGTTAAAATGTAAGAACATAATATTATACTAAAATGTGTTTGAGCAGTAAGCACCCATTTTCTCTAATTTGTATTTCCCAGAGACAGTCAGAATTTGTAGTATACAGCAGTATTCTCATAGGAAGAGAGTGTCTGTGTAAAGAATAATGTATGTATATCTGATCATGTGGAGCTAGCTTTTGAAGGTAGTACATGCACACTGTCTGATCTGTTGCCCCTAGCTCCATAGCTTCCCAGAGTAGACATCATTGCACACAGTGGGAATCACTAGTAGATGCATGCTTTTAGATATTTTAGATCTCACTATGCATTAAATGCTTAATGAAATACATTACAACTTACCAGTTGCCATAAAAAAAATTGGCTTGAAGGGAAAAAAAAAAGTGTGTGTGTGTGTGTTTGTGTGTGAAACCAATGGAAAAAAGTAAACCTTGATATGCAGTGGGGTATATGGGATATGCTTGAGTACAACTTTTGGTATCTGAGCCATCACCTACCTACCCAATGGAAATTAAGATTTGGCAGCATTTAGAGGGCAGTTTGTCTGTGTACATGTGCAGTAAGGTATAAACAGGCTGCTGAAACACACATACAGTTGTGGACATGGTGGGGAAAATGAAATTATGTATTAATAGAGTTTTACTTGACTGCTTTGACACTGGTACAAGGTCTGTGATATCAAGAATAAAATCAAGGCCAAGGCTTGTGAAACACAGGTTGTAGGATTTCCCCCCTCTCCCCGTCATATGAGTGTGAGAGTATTTTAAATTGAGATTTTTCCTTTTTGATCACCTGTGAATGGAAAACAGTGGCTATTCGTATGGAACTTACAAACTGATAGACTATTTTGCCAAGCAAAGTCTGTCAGTTGTGCACCAGTGATTGCCAAGTACTACTGTAAGTAAGGACAGAGAGAAATGGTTTTAACTATGCTTTTGAAAGAAGACTCGGAATTTGCTAAGACAAGCTAATATACAACTTTTGTTAATACTTTTCTTGAAGTCATAAATCTGTCAGCACAAAACATACTCTAAAACCTGTGTATATTAAAAAATAAAATGAAACAAATCCCAAAGAAAATGGGGTGTACCAGAAAGTCTTCTCTCCACGCATAATGTTTTATGTGCATAATTTTAGATAAGAGTTTTGTTAGTCATTTGCAGTGTGGAAGTTGCAGATAGTTGGCCTTGAAAGTAATATAGGACCAAAAAGTGATCTTTTTAAAATTTCTAATCGGGTAATGAATGTACTCTAGATTTTTAACATCTGATGTTGAACCACAGTGTGCTGAGACAATAAATATAATTTATGTTGGATCTAGCTAAAAACAGATGTAGCAACTATTTCCATGGCTGTTCCCTGGTGCTGATACACAGAAAAATTGTAAATGAAAAAACCGCACAGTAATTTCAAACTCTGTTAAATACACGCGCGCTCTCTCTCTCTCTCTCTCTCTTTCCAAGTAATTGGCTGACCATTAGGAAAGTACAAAACAAACAGCAAAAGAGATGTTATTTTAATACTTCTAAGACCCTGTTTATAAGCAACAGATAACTTTAAAAAATATTTGAAAATGTCCCATTAAATATCCTCTTGATTTTTATTACTGTGTCGGTGGTGACATTTTATTTCATATTGAAATCGCAGTATACTTCCTTAACCGTATTAACCATAATTCCATGGAAAATCAGTGTGCAGGAGATCCAACTTCTGGTTAGTAGTTGGTCATGCAGTACCAACGTGAAAACAAATCTTGGCTTCTAGATTGGGAGTGTTTTACATTCCTAACTAGGGCTTCAATCCTGCAAACGCTTAAGCACATGCTTAACTTCATGCACGGTGAGCTGCCCCACTGAAGTCAGTGGCACCACTCACAATGTGTAAAGTTAAGCATGTCCATTGATGTTTGTAGGATAGAGGCTGAGGTCTGCTACTAGTTAAGAATCACACTTTAAAGTAATTTTGGGGAAATAACAAGCTTCTGAGTAACATGAACAAGTGTTTGGAAAACAGGTGAATTGTATTTTATTTCATGGGTTTGTAACTACTTTGCAGGACCTACTGTTATCATGCCATAATACTGCCTCCCTGATAGTACTGTGCCTCTGGTGCTGGTATTGTTATACAATAAGGAAGGATTGTGTTATGGTATAGGATGTAGAACCTGAATTGTGCTTGTGTAACACTATTTATGGTATTTGACTATTGGCCAGTTTTTTGTTTCAGGGAAGTCCTGTCCCCTTTGCTCCAAGAAGGCAGAAGAAAGGCTGTTTCTGTTTTCTGACTGGAGAGACAGGCTGCAGAGAGCCCAGAGGGATTCTGCATCCACTCAGACCCTGTGGCTGTGGAGCAGAGTGCCCTAATGGTGCTGTGAGCTCAAACGCACAAGGAGGGTTTGCAGACAGGTTGGGGGCATAGCCAGTGAATCTGTCCATTGCATGGCTCCATTGACTTGAAACGCTGTGTAGGAGGCAGTGAAGGGAAGCAGGCTCCATACAAAATTGCCCCAGGAATGACTTGGCTGCTGAGGCAACCCAGTTAGTTGGGTTCTGTTCCTCCAGAATTTCCCTCATGGAGCAAAGCTTGCTTGTGCAGTGTTTGCTCCATACAACAGGTTTTGGCCTGGAGGGCTTAATTCTGCCCTGGCATGTGCATCCACAGTTCTGGGGATAGAACCTGACAAAACACTTCTGCTTTATCTCTTTCATTTTTTCAGGTGGGTGGGTTATTTCTAAAGACCTATTTTTTCCAAACTCATCTGTACGATTACATACTTTGCATCTTTTTAAAAAATGTTTGGCTCTGGTTTTTGAGCTATTTGCAGTTGTTCATGCTTTTGACCATATAACTTCTCACTAAAAGGACCATGTCCCACTGAGCAGTGTCTCAAGGATATCCTAGCTATGGTGAATATCAGTATTTTAACAAGCCCTTACAAAGCAAAGCCTGCCTCCATTGGATCAGTGCGGCGATAGGCTACTCCACTCCCGAAAGAACATTTGGTTTCTCTCTCAAACCACATTCGCCTGCATCCCAGCTAGTTGGGGAGGGGAAGCTCATTGCAATAGTGTGAACGAGACATAAAGATACTGGGCAGACCCAGACTGAACAGCTCAGCATGTGGGCTGTCAGAATTTGCTTACTTTAATTGGAACTGGTGCATTTTGCCCCTCTGACAGGCTTCTCTGTCTTTGCCTACGTCTACACTAGAAGCACTACAGGGACATAGCAGCAGCGCTGCGGTTACACTGCTTTGTGCTGACACTTACTACAGCTGTGGAAGGTTTTTTTCCATTGCTATAGTAAATCCACCCCTTCAAGAGGCAGTATCTAGGTCAGAGGAAGAAGTCTACTTCTATCAGGGATATATGGGTGTCTATACTGGGGCTTAGGTTGGCTTAATTGTATCTCTCAGCTGTAGCCTTAGGCGTGTCAGAGGCAGGCAAGCTGGCTTACATCTCCCAACCCACCTCTTATCCTTCTCTGCCAAGCTTGAAACTGCAAGAGTGGTTTGCCTGGGATCTTTCGGTTGCTGCCTCTCCTCTGCACTCCCCCTGCCTATCCTGCCGCCTCCTCCTTTTCTCAGCAGAGGCTGCAGAACTAGGATGTCTTCAGGGACTTAGATAAAGGGTGGTCAGTTGTTGGGTAGGGGCATGTGCGAGCCTTTCTGGTACCTCTGAAAGATGCTCAGAAAATATTTGCTGAGCTGCTTGTCTCCACCTGTGGCAGTCCTGGCAGAGCTTTGAGACAGTGCACACTGGAGGCGTTTGAGAGGGTGAGAGAGAATTAGAACAGCCAGCAGTAGGAAAACTTGGGTTATGGGCAAGGGAACCATGAGAGAGCAACAGCGTGATTGTGGGATGGTATTGGAGAAGCCAGGACACCCGAGAGAGGGTATTGAAAAGGCCCAAAGGAAGCTAAGAGTATAGAACAGTGTGTGACGGATTGTCACCCCTGCAGTGCAGTCGGGGAGCTGTGGGGACCACTGCGCCCCCCTAAGACACACAAGTGGGTTTGGGGACACAGCCAGCCTCACCCAGGCCTTGTTATCACCCAACACTACAGCAGGTGCTGCCGCTCACCCAAAATGGGCTACCTGAGTGCAACCAGCAGACAGCAGCCAATTTCTCAGCTCCCTAGGCATGCGCCCCCGTCCTGTGGAGTAGAAACCCAAAATTGTACCGTCTTGCACTGCACAGAGATTGGTACAATGTAAGCTCGTAGAGTTTGCCCCTCCCTTAATGTGGAGAGGAAATGCAACAGCCCCAGCCCCTGCTCCTTGAGCTAAGATTCCCAAGCACTTCACTCCAAACTTACTGGTTAAGATAATGCATAAAACACGTTTATGAACTACAAAAGATTTTAAGTGATAGCAAACAGATCAAAACAGATTACCTAGTAAATAAACAAAAATGCAAAGTAAATTTAACATCCTAGAAGGACAGGATTTGAATTAACAATCTCTCACCCTGACTGATGATTAGGGCTGTCAAGCGATTAAAAAAATTAATCGTGATTAATTGTGTGATTAATTGCACTGTTAATAATAGAATACCATTTAAATATTTTTGGATGTTTTCTACCTTTTAAAATATATTGATTTCAATTACAACACATAATACAATGTGTACAGGGCTCACTTTATATTTATTTTGATTACAAGTATTTGTACTATTAAAAAAAACAAAAATAGTATTTTTTCAATTCAACTAATACAAGTACTGTAGTGCAATCTGTTTATCATGAAAGTTCAACTTACAATTATAGAATTATGTATAATTATGTAAAAAACAACAACCCTGCATTCAAAAACAAAACAATACAAAATTTTAGAGCCTGTAAGTCCACTCAGTCCTACTTCTTGTTCAGCTAATCGCTCAGACAAACAAGTTTGTTTACATTTGCAGGAGATAATGCTGCCCACTTCTTATTTACAATATTACCTGAAAGTGAGAACAGGTGTTCTCATGGCACTGTTGTAGCTGGTGTCGCAAGATATTTACATGTCAGATGCGCTAAAGATTCATATGTGCCTTCATACTTCAACCACCATTCCAGGGGACATGCGTCCATGCTGATGACTGGTTCTGCTCAATAACAATCCAAAGCAGTGTGGACCGACGCATGTTCCTTTTCATTATCTGAGTCAGATGCCACCAGCAGAAGGTTGATTTTCTTTTTTGGTGGTTCAGGTTCTGTAGTTTCCACATAGGAGTGTTGCTCTTTTAAGACTTCTGAAAGCATGCTCCACACCTCGTCCCTCTCGGATTTTGGAAGATACTTCAGATTCTTAAACCTTGGGTCAAGTGCTGCAGTTATCATTAGTAATCTCACATTGGTACCTTCTTTGCGTTTTGTCAAATCTGAAGTGAAAGTGTTCTTAAAATGAACAACATGTGGTGGATCATCATCCAGGACTGCTATAACATGAAATATATGGCAGACTGTGGGTAAAATAGAGCCAGAGAGATACAATTCTGCCCCAAGGAGTTCAGTCACAAATTTAATTAACGCATTATTTTTTTTAACGAGTGTCATCAGCATGGAAGCATGTCTTCTGGACTGTTGGCCGAAGCATGAAGGGGCATACGAATGTTTAGCATATCTGGCATGTAAATACCTTGCAATGCCGACTACAAAAGTCCCATGAGAACGCCTATTTTCACTTTCTGGTGACGTAAATAAGAAGTGGGCAGCATTATCTCCCATAAATGTAAACAAACTTGTTTGTCTTAGCGATTGGCTGAACGAGAAGTAGGATTGAGTGGACTTGTAGGCTCTAAAGTTTTGCATTGTTTTGTTGTTGAGTGCAGTTATGTAACAAAAAAAATCTACATTTGTAAGTTGCACTTTCACGATAAAGAGATTGCACTACAGTACTTGTATGAGGTGAATTGAAAAATACTATTTCTTTTGTTTATCATTTTTACAGTGCAAATATTTGTAATAAAAATTATACATTTTGATTTCAATTACAACACAGAATACAATATATATGAAAATGTAGAAAAACATCCAAACTATTTAATAAATTTCAATTGGTATTCTGTTGTTTAACAGTGTGGTTAATCGCGATTGACTCAAAAAAATTAATTGCTGTTAAAAAAATGAATGTGAGTTAACTGCGATTAATGGACAGCCCTACTCATGATACAGGCAGGCTTGCAGATTCTCAAGGCACAAGATGCACTTGCTTTGCAGTATCCCCACCCCTGTTCCAAGTCCTTTTCTTTTGGAGCTTCTCCTAGGTGCTCAGTTTTGGGGGAGTGAAGAACAATCAGTGATGTCACTCTCTGCCTAATATAGCATTAGCACATGGTGGGAACCCTTTGTTCCAAACTTAGTTTCCAGACCAGCTTGTGGAAAAACACACACCCTCAAAATGGAGTCCAGAGTCATGTGGGCTGGTCATGTGCCCTTGGAGAGTCATAGCAGCCTTTGTTTACAAGCTGGCCAAACTGTCCACAGGAAGGCTCACCAGGCAGGGGGAAAGCTTTTCCTAAGGCCTATTGTTTTCCCTAATGACCCATTACCCTATTGGGCCCTTCACAACCAACTATTTAGACTGGAAAAACAACGAGGAGTCCGGTGGCACCTTAAAGACTAATAGATTTATTTGGGCATAAGCTTTCCTGGGTAAAAAGCTCACTTCTTCAGATGCATAGAGTGAAAATTACAGATGCAGGCAATATACTGACACATGAAGAGAAGGGAGTTACCTTACAAGTGGAGAACCAGTGTTGACAGGGCCAATCAATCAGGGTGGATGTGGTCCATTCCCAATAATTGATGAGGAGATGTCAATACCAAGAGAGGGGAAATTGCTTCTGTAGTGAGCCACTCCCAGTCCCTATTCAAGCCCAAATTAATGGTGTTAAATTTGCAAATGAATTGTAGCTCTGCAGTTTCTCTCTGAAGTCTGTTTTTGAAGTTTTTTGTTGTTGAAGTATGGCTACTTTTAAATCTGTTACAGAATGTCCACAGAGATTGAAGTGTTCTCCTACTGGCTTTTGTATGTTACCATTCCTGATGTCTGAGGTAGGCCAGTGCTCGCTTATAGACAGCCCCTCAACCTGAAGCAAATACTCACCAGCAGCTACACACCACAGAAACACTAACCAGGAACCAATCTCTGTAACTAACCCCGTTGCCTACTCTGTCCCCATATCTACTCTAGCAATACCATCAGAGGACCCATTCACCTGCACATCTACTAATGTGATACATTCCATCATGTGCCAGCAATGCCCCTCTGCCATGTACATTGGCCAAACCAGACAGTCTCTACGTAAAAGAATAAATGGACACAAATCAGACATTGTGGGACTGCAGCCCAGGCCCCCGAGCCCCACTACCTGGGGCTGAAGCCAAAGCCTGAGCAAGTTAGTGTCACGGTGCCCCCTATGCAGTGTGGGGCCCTGGGCAATTGCCCTTCTTACCCACCCCCTAACACCGGCCCTGGCTTTTATATGCAGAAAAAACAGTTGTTGTGGCACAGCTGGGCCATGTAGTTTTTATAGCGGGGGGGGGGGGGGGAGCGGGGAGCGGGGCTCAGAAAGCAAAAGGTTGAGAACTCCTGGCATAGAGAACTGAGGAATGGAGATGGCACTGGATTGACTGGGGAAGCAGAGGGAATTGGAGAAGCTGAGGCATCTATTAAAAAAAAAAAAAAATTCAATTGATCCATTGCCTCTGCACAGCTCTCATTTTGTAAATGATGACCTTGTCTTTACTCTGAAGTGCAACAGAATGTGCTTTAATGCATGATGAGGTCTCAAATACTTGCTGCTTACAGCTTTGCTCCAGCACCCCATTGTTTCCAATGAGCTTTGACTAAATGCTTTCACTGTAGATATTGTGCTAACGTGTTATATGAATTATTTGTCTTATCACAGTGCTGGGAAATTAGAGGCCCTTTCCCACAGAGTGTTAAGCAGATTAAAATGAAAGGCTGTTTTTATGGTCCAGGAGCAATGCAAATATTAGGAAAATATTTTGTTGTGATCTAACAGTAGGGTGCTGTAAGACGGCTTTATGAGCAAATGCATTTTGTAACCTAAAAGCTGAGATCAGCCCCCAAGGTTCCTTCAAAGATATTTTTATTTTATTCTCTGGTGCTTCTTAAAGCAAAGGGAAAGGTTTAGGATTGGGTGATACTTGTTGGATGACTTTTTTGTTGTCTTTTCAGATTTTGCTTTTTTTGGCAGCAGTTCAGGTAGTTCTTCCGAACCTTCTCAGTAAGTTAAGGCCAGATCCATCCTCTTCCATTAGGCCATGCTCATTTCCCCCTCCCCCCGGAAAGTATAGTGGAGCCTAGTACTAGCTGTGTTTTGTTGTTGTTTTTAAGAGAGCTCTGAACAGAAACCATTTAAAACCTAGTGAAGAGATGGTTCTGCTGAACTACAGACTAAATCCAATATTTTTGTTACTCCAGCTACTCTATTACTTGAATGGATCTGCCCCATGTGCTACCCCTTTGCTTATGGGTGTGGGTAGAATATAATCTTACTTTCAGTGATATTTTATATTCGTCTACTTAGTCTAATCTTATTGTTAGTGTCTCAAAGGATCTTTAGTGTCTTAGACATTTATATTTTAGCTACTCCTCTCTGCAGTATTTGGTACAAAAATGGTCTAAAGCTATAATGAAATTTCTGCAGGTAGTGGGAGGGAGGGCAGGAAATGAAGTCACTGTGCAGATATTTAAGATACAATGAATTTTGTATTGCCTTAGAGCAATAGTTTTAATTATAAGACCAATACTATTGTATTACGCACAGTAGGGGACAGAGTAATGATAGCATGTTAGAGTTAAGGTTGCACATTTCCTAACCTCAATTCTTAACTAGGGGATAACTTTGTTTTCCCTCCTCTTCTTCTACTCTCCCCCTTTCCCTCCTCCCCCGGGTGTGGGAAATAAAAACAATATATATTTGTGTGTGTGTGTGTGTGTGTGTGTGTGTATTGTATGTGTGTTTGTAACATCGCCATGTGGGGGTCTTCTGAGTAGTTTTCCAACTTTTCTTGGCCTTAGAAAGGCCAGAACGTATCTCTTAAAACTTTTGACTGGTGGTTTTTTTTTTTACAAGGCTTTCATTTTTCAATATTTTGTTTTAAGCATGAATATCTCTGCTCACAATAGTTATTTCATAAAAACACTGTGGAACACACACTGTATTTAAGGTACTGCCTTAACAAATGGCATCTTAGTGTTTTACCCACGTAAAGAAAACGTGGTCACACAGAGGAATAAAGAGAGCCCTTAGAAGGATATAGACATGATCATAAATTCAGGTTATGCATCGTTAGTGGACCTGGCTCATGAATATTCCAAATGACAAAGTGCATGTTCCTTAGAATTTGTTTAACACTTCACATGGTGAAGAAACTGTGAATGTAGGTACTGCAGAGAGTGCAGGGCACTTCCTGGAACAACATATTCAATCCTCTGGATAGTGGGCTTCCACAGAATTAATGTATACAAAGGGGTAGTGGAAGCATTTTGAAAAATTCAAAGCAGCACTATTGAGGTTGCTCAACAGCAATGAATTAAATTGCTAATGGCAGGTGGTGGGATTGAGCCTACTCACTTACAGCATTTGATTTGTCTGTAGGTACATTTCTTGTAGGAAGCTGCAGGTGCCACGGCCCTACTTTATATGAACCCTCATTTGCAGGGTTACAAGTCCCCACTTGGTAGACTCAGACAGTCTGATCAAACTGCTGCCGCTTCAAAAGAATGCTAGGGACACTGAGCCCCACCAATGGTAGAGTGATGTTCATTGCTCTTCTTACAGTGTGCCGTGCTATGCAGTGTGTGTGGTTTCATGATTACTGGGAGCTCTGTTCAATGCAAACACACTGTTGAATCAGGATGTCTGCTACTTTTTCAAGGCCCTGGTTCAGGCATGTCACAAGTTTCCCTCCTGAAAACTCCTCCACTCTTCCCAAACCATCCCCCTCCCCCTCCAAACTACAAACATATTGCCTATAGTGTTTTCTTCAACCCATTGTCAGACTGAGCCTCTCATGGCATAAGAGCTTGGAGCAGGTGATGAATCTTTGGACCCCAATGAATGGGTTGATTTTCTGGGGACGCTGAGGTAGGTGGGTCAGATTTGCTTGAATCAGCTCTTCCAAGTCGACTTTCTGCCACTAAGATTCACTGCCTAGGTTCTGCTGATGGAACCCAGGCAGTGAATCGCGCTTGTGAATAGATGAGTCTGGGAATGGGGACAATAGAATTCTACATTCACTCTTCTTCCTACCCTGCTTCTGAGCTTAATTTATTATTAATAAATTATGGCTGAGATCACATATCTGTATGATATTTGGAAGGACAGGGGGTTTGTTTGCATTGAGGAAGTGGGAGAAGTAGGAACTGCATCTTGTACCTAAGTATTTTAAAGCTAAATAAGGACATTAATATGATCAAATGTGAGCACCTGTATTTTACCCAGTGATTATTCCATCATGCCCAACAACATAAGTTTGAATAAATCCTTTCTTGCAGAAAGACATTCAATCTTAATTTAAAGACTCCAAGTGATGGAGAATTGACTACATGCCTGGGTAATCTGGTCCAATGATTAATACCTCACTATTAAAATGTGCATTTTATTTCCAGTTTGAATTTTGTTGATGTGCACTTCCAGCCAATGGATTTGGCTGGTAGATTAAAGAGTCCTCAAAAGTCTCAGGAGAACCAACGTGTATCCTTTTGACTGTATATTTTCTCCAGCTTCTCTCATTCCGACTACTTTCTGAATTAAAATTCCCTTCTTTTGAAAAAGAAATGTTTTCTGAAACTTGTTTTTTCACTTTTACAATACACACAAACACCTTGTCCTTTTGAACTAGTCAAAAGGACATGCATTGCTTCTCAAAAGCCTTAAAATGCTTCTGCTGCTTTTCTGTCTGGGTCTTGCTAACGCAAACTATTGTCAGATAGTATGTGTTAAATCTGCAGTGAAACCATTGATTTCTCTTTTTCTTTTTTGGAAGGATGAGAGTGGGATAAAGGGGAGGAGATCAGAATCTTAACCCTTATCCGTCCTAAAATAATAGTAAATAAGCATTCAGAAAGGGTGTGAAATCATTTTTTTAACATCTAAATAAAAGATATATAAAATATTTTGTTGCAAAGTAGTAGCAGAACAGTCTCAGCTAGATTTTTCCAAAGAGCTCAGCAGTTCCCATTGTTTTCAAAGTAAAGTTTTAAGTGAAATATTTTTATTCCTGCAAGAGGGGGCAAGGAAGTATTAGGAAAGTAAAGATCTACTTGATTGGTATGTACACTGGTACTATCGTTGTTCTCAATGAGTGCTGCTAGATGCTGAGGACTCTTGAAAATCTGTACCCAATTTTATTTTCAAAATGTAAGAGATGGGTTTTGGAAAGGAAGATAGAGGTATCAAATTTATAGAACTATGCTCCATTTATTAGCCAATAAAAAGCCCACGTATAGAGATTTCATTCAAATGCAGGACTCTGGCATATAACAAGAGTCTTTTTATTAAATAATTTAATAACAGTAAAGAAAGCTTTAGAAAAATAACAAATGCAAGGGATGTGGTATCCTATTAGCAAAGATCATCTCCCAGGCTGGTTTTTTTAATTGACAAAATTATAACAAATGATGGACCATTGGGTTCAACATGTTGTAATGACCAATTAATGGAAACAGGTTTTACTTCAGAAAATTGATGTGGCAAACAACTAGAGCAGATGCAAGTACATTGACAAATTGCTAAATTGATGTACTGTAGTGCTGCTTCTGAAAGACAAACAGCTGCGCAGGTTTTTTTGGTAAGTGGTTTTTTTTTTTTTTTTTTTTTTTTTTTTGCACTATCAGGATAAGTGCTGGTGATGCCACTAAGCCAAATATTAGTCTAGTAGATGTTTATTTTACTAATTTGTTGCATGTTCTGTTAATACATTTGAAAGTGTAATAGACGAAGCATTTCCTTTCACTGTGCACTAACAAAGACTATGGGGTTCATCTGCGTCTCGTGTTGGAGTTGTGTTTCTCTTCCCTGTTTTGTCTCTTCCTAGTTGTTCATATTTCAGTTCTCTCACCCTCAGGTGCTTCTTATTTATTTATTCTTAAACATCTTGTTCCCCAATTTACAGGGAAGGTTGTTTTTCAGCACGAGTAAACTTCTTGATAGTATAACAAAATTTAGCTTTGCTCCCTGCTGTCCTAACTAGCTTCCTTCTGGGTAGACAAAAACACACGGATTTGACAAGTAACTTTGGCTGATTGTTAAAAGCAAGCTATGATTATGAAATGGCAGTATGCACTACCAATTCTGAATAGTAAAGAGGTATTATCTGCTGTTCCTTGGAAAAACAACTCCAGCTCCAATCAATACTTGAATAACAGGAGTTATTAGTGGAATTATTCTTGAAGATGCCTTGGCCATACAATTAGGGTTTTTTGCTAGGGATCTGACCTATTGGCTTTTTTTCTATTTTCCAGACTCACAATATGGGGGGAGAGGAGGCTGTTTTTCTGTAGTAGAATCCCTTAGATTGTATTTTACACCCCATAAAAGTAAGTACTGGATGCAGAATAATTGTAAAAGGCAATTTTGGATTAAATTCTATGGCCCAATGGAATTTAATAGGTGAAACGGAGAATGGAATTTAGCCCAGTGCATATGAAGTCTGGCTTGAACATCATATACTTGGGAGTCATGATAATGAACACGACAATGAGTCTGAGGAGCTCCATGAATATTTCATGATTTTTCGCTTGTTTGTCATTTTATTTTGACAACTGTAAAAAGTAAAAGTGGTACCAGATCCTTTCTTTAAATGTTGGCTCTGGGTATATTAAATGTATTACACTATAAAATAGACATGAAATACAAATAATAGAATGCAACACAGACCTCTTGATTCCTATAGTGCAAAATCAACAATTGCTTTCAAATGAGCTCCTTAATAGCAAAAGCTGTGCTTTTCTACGATCCTTGGCACATTACAGGATCATAAATCATGACCCTGTAATGTACTGCCAGGTTACTTTAAAGAAATCTTATTTCTAGCACACTTGCTGTGCATGTTGTATCTGACTCTGTTCTGTTTTTAGATGTCAGAATATTTGTTATTAAAGTAAAAAAAGTCACTGAATATGGACTCTCTTCTTAGCATCTTAGTTATCAGGACTGAATTAAAGAGCACTCGTCACTGTTAGACAGGGAATGTTAATAACCAAAGTTATTGCTGAAGATGTAATCTGATATGGGACATACAAGTCCTTCAGAACTCAATATGGAAACCATCCTGGGGCAGAAACATTCTGCTTTTTACACCAGATAATTGCCCTATCATCCTTGTAAATTATATTGAGAAGTATAAAGTCTATGAAGCCAAATACTACAGGCAGGAAAGTAGAAAGAGTCCTTTTGAATCTTAGGTAGTTGAAGCAGAAATCCTGTAGAGTCAGTAAGTGTTCCCCTCTAGTCTGAGGGGTGGCAGTCTGAGAGCAGTGTTTGTGTGACAACTAATTAATGAGCTAATTAAAGGGACTCAAAAAATGGGTTGGGAAAGAGACGGAGATGGGAGGACCTGTCCTGGGAGACTTCTGATGCATGGAAATCAGATGAGTGAGTTTTATGTACTCTACAGGTTTTGAGATTGCTCAGGTGTTTAATTTTGACTGTAGATACTATGAGCCATATGTCCATGACTCTGGACTGCAATATTTTATTGAGAGTCATAAGCACGATAAAATAAATCCAGCCTCCTTGAAGATGGTTTATTCAGTCATCTAATCTGCTCAGAAAGTCTGGGTTTACAGTAGCACTGATCCCCATCTCTTCCATAGCAGTCATGAAGTCCTAATCATTTACCTGTTGGCTTGTAAGGAAACTATTACTGTATTATTCACTTTCAACAGGATACTCTTTCTAAGGGTATCCATAGGAAAGAGTACTAGAAGCTAATAAACAATGCCCTGTATTGCTTCACTTTCCACAGTATAACTTTCATAGGGTGCTGTAATGAGACTATTTTTCAGACATGCATGCTTGATACTCTCCCATCCAGATTATAGAATGCAATTTAGATCACCTAACAGTGATGTCAATTCATAGTTGAACGTTCAGAATGGGTGAACTAATCTGGGGGGCTCCTTTCCCCAACTCACAAACCTTCACTGTAAAGTTAAATTGAAACCAAATCAAACTTGTACTGAGATTTAAAAAAAAGTTTATTTTTTTCATTATTTTCTCACATCTTTTGCATTTTTGGGGTTCAGGACTGAAAGTGTAAGTGCCAAATGTCAAGAGTGAGTTGTCAAGTTATTTCCAGCCCAAGTTTTGCAGATATAAGGTGTTTGGATAAGTTAGATAAATTTTGTGTATGTACTGGTATTTGCCAATGCTTATGCAAACTGAACCTGCACTCTCTCTGAACACTGTATCTTGAAACTGATCCATCTTTTGTGTTAATGATGATACTAATAATAGTAAAGAAATTGTGTTGTGTTACTTTACTATTCCTTTCATATGTTGTCTCGTTCTTTAGTTTTTGTCTTGAGTTGTAAACTCTTCTGAGCAGGGAATCTGTCTTTGTTTTGCATAGCGCCATCTGTGTATACCTGTGTTGCTATAAAAATTAGCAATGTAAGGTAGGCTCCCCGATCCTTGTATATGTCCCCAAATAAATGGCAGAATTTCCAAAAGTGCTAGGCATTGTCAACACTCCAGTCAAGTTAGGTGCTCCTGATTTGCTCTTAGTGACAGAAGACCAAGTTCTTGGTAATGCAGACAGAGTCCTTCCTTTCTCATAAATGGCAGACATTCCTTACAGGTTTGATACAGTACTCGCAGTCACATCATTCTCACAATTATCCACTATTAAATTATGGCATCAGAGTCTGGGGGGGTGCACTGGGCACACCTTTCTTAGGAGACTTAGGTTAAAAACTGGTTTAGGTCATAAAAGAAATTACTGATATAAACTGAGATACCAGCCCCCTTCCCCTGCCACAAATGTCTCTATATTGGGAAATATTTTGGATTAAACAAAATGGAAGGATGTTTCCAGTTGTGTGTGTGTGTGTGTGTGTGTGTGTGTGTGTGTGTGTGAGAGAGAGAGAGAGAGAAAACTTAAATTCCTAATGGTGGTTTTCAGGACCCATAACACTGCTCTACAGCCAAAATGCTTCTGAAATAAATGTAGTCAAACTTTACTAATTCTGGGTCACTGAGAACGAAAATGATGCTTAAAATTGTTGATTGGCTCTAGTTTTCAAGATATGCTATTGGGTCAGTATATACGACCCTTGACTTGGGAATGGCGGAGGATAAGTGAGTTATAAAGGGAAGGGATCTCAATTTAAACCAGAAATGACTAAAATACATCTTTGACTGGATCTATGAATAAATCTATGACTGGGTTTGGACAGTACTTGCTTTTTAGGCAAAACAGTGAATGATGCAATCTGAAGCTGGTATTGTGTCATACATGATATGAATTGCATCATGTTATTCCTAGAAGTCATGGATGATGCAATCATAACGAAGCTTACATCACTCTGCTGAACAAATTGCCCTATATCAGCTCTAGAAATCACACAGTGTCGTGCTCTCTTATTTGTCAGTGTTTGATTTTGCAAAGGGACACATTTCTGTTTAGCCAAAGTGAGCAGAGATGCCTCGTACTTGTGTGAACAGTGCAGATAACTTCTGGTATGTTTGTGGTGAAGTGACTTTTGCATCACAAAAGCGCAGTATAACCACTATGGTTAAGAAAGCCTATCACCTTTATTTTGGCTGCAAAATTGGAGATCAGGACAAGAGGTGGGCCCCACACATATGCTGCAACACTTGGGCAACAAATCTTCGCCAGTGGTTGAACAGGAAAAGGAAATCTATGCCTTTTGCAGTGCCAATGATTTGGAGAGAGCCAACAGATCATACCAGCAATTGTTACTTCTGCATGGTGCCTCCAGTTGGGAAAGGTGTGTCAAAGAAGAAAAAGTGGACTGTGCATTATCCAAACATTCCATCAGCTATACGCCCAGTACCCCACGGAGAAGGACTGCCGGTTCCTGATGTACCAGAATCATTCTCACTTGAGTCAGAAGAGGAAGAGGATGAAACTTCTGGTCCTGAACCATCAATGTCACAGGACCCACATTTTCTCCCATCCTCCTCCTCTGAACCACACCTCATAACACAAGGTGAACTGAATGACCTTGTCAGGGAATTGGAACTACCCAAGAGGAAGGCAGAGCTGTTGGGCTCCAGACTACAGCAGTGGAATCTCCTGGCAGGTGATGTTAGGGTTTCCATGTTTCGTGACCGTCAAAAGGATCTTGTCCCATTCTTCTTCATGGAAGGTGTTCTTGTAGCCTGCAACAACATCGATGGTGTGATGGCAGATGAGTGGAGACTGTTCATTGATTCATCCAAGACGAGTCTTAAAGCTGTTTTACTGCATATTGGCAATGTTTTGCCATCAATTCCAGTTGGTCATGCAGTCCATATGAAGGAAACCTATGACAACATGAAACAACTTTTGAGGTGCATAAACTATGACCAACATCAGTGGCAGCTTTGTGGCGATTTGAAGGTTGTTGCTCTCTTGCTTGGTCTGCAGACTGGATACACAAAGTACTGCTGTTTTCTCTGCGAATGGGATAGTCGTGCAAGAGATTCCCACTACATCAAGAAAGATTGGCCACTCCGACAGTCATTGGAGCCTGGGAGGAAAAGTGTTCAGCATCCACCACTTGTTGAATCAAGGAAGATTTTGTTACCACCCTTACACATCAAGCTGGGTCTGATGAAGAACTTTGTCAAGGCCATTGACAAAACACAAGCAGCTTTCAAGTACCTCCGTGGAAAATTTCCAAGGTTAAGTGAAGCTAAGATAAAGGAAGGTGTCTTTGTTGGTCCTCAGATTTGTGAACTTCTTCGAGATGATGCATTTGACCATGCACTGCGTGGCAAGGAAAAGACGGCATGGAAAGCCTTCCAGTTAGTGGCAATAAATTTTCTCGGAAACAACAAGGCAGACAACTACAAGTTGTTGGTGGAAAACCTCCTCAAGGCATACAAAAGCCTTGGTTGCAACATGTCACTAAAGATACATTTTTTGCACTCTCATCTAGATTTTTTTCCACCGAACTGCGGAGCAGTGAGCAACGAGCACGGCGAGCAATTTCACCGGGACATTGCAACAATGGAGAAACGCTATCAGGGCAAATGGAGCCCATCAATGCTTGCAGACTATTGCTGGACAGTGACAAGAGATGCTCCATTTAATGAATACAAGAGACAAGCCAAGAAGCGCCGAGTAGACACTGAATAGGACTAAACTATGTACATAATAGTTTTTTGCCGTTTGTTTCATAATACATTTTATTTATATAACCCTTTTGCTGATTTTTAAAGTGTTACATAAACAGGACAGGTGAAATATTATCATGTAAAGCAACCATAAACACATGAAAAGACCTAGGTTTACAATTTATGATTAAAACTCTACTATCTACACAATATACATAGACATAAAATGTAAAAACTTAAATATCTTAGAAACAGTAGCCAATCAGTTGTTTTAATTGTCATATTTGAATTCAGCACATCAAAATACATAATAAATAGCACATTTTATCTCTGAAGCAGACGACTTCTCAAAAATTGTATACCAGTGTAATTAAGGTACACTTGTACAGCTGCCATTGGAGTCGATGCATGCACATCTAAGGACAAAATCTGGCCCTTTATTCCCATATGTTGTGTCACAGATGCTAGTGAGCGCCCCTTCCTGTCACCCACCAGGGCTGCTGCTTGGGGAATCCAAGCCCTGTGTTTTGGATCCCCTGAGGTGTGTTAAATTCCTGGAGCCTGAACAAAGTCCAGCCACTGCCCCAATCTTGGGGTACCTAGGCATACTCTCAGGGTGCAGACCCTCTGTGTGTTTGAACCTGGTGTCCCACCACTTAGCCCCCCTGGAGAGCAGCATTGACCCGTTAGACTCCTCAGTACTTAAACACACCCCTCTTCCAGAACGCCAACAAAGAGGTGTGAAGCTTCTGATTTACAGTTTAACATCTCAGGGGCACGCAGCAATTGTGAAGGAGTTAACACACACATATTTGGTACAGTATAACAACTTTATGCTCTTTTATCCTTATTCATATAATACACAGGAGAGTATAGATGAGAGAAAACAGCAAAACATCCTAACGGCAGCGTCCCTCATTAGTTCACCCCTCCCTTGGCAGTCCTTGGGGGATCATCTGTGTTCTGTCAGGCCTGCAGGGTCCTCTGCCCCCTTGCTTACCCTGCCCCTGCAGTAGCTTCCCTCATCCTAATCTGGTGCAAAACAGCTCTCTCCTCCAGTTCTCTCCTTTATAGACTCCTGCTGGGGTTATCTGCTTCTTTTGTTCTCCGAACTAGAGCAAAGTCACTGACCAAGGTATTTTACTTTGAATAGAGGATCGCTGTGAGTTGATTGCTCACCATTGGCTCTGGCCTGGCAGACATGACACAATCCTGCTAATTGAGGGTTGGTCCACGTACATGTCGTCTTCCCATGACACACTAATTTAATGGTACAATTTCATGCAATCTTCCACAATTCAGAAGTGGTTCCGAGGACCCCCAAATCATCATATAATGTAGAAACAAATCATGGGGATTAATATTTATATTTACTATATTTTAACAGTTTGCGGTTTCTATGTAATTAGAATAATTATTCTATTTGAAATTTCCATTTTTTCCTTTAAAGCACCAAAACCTCTCCACTTTTGTCTCTCCCTATTTCTGTTCCTCCTAAGAATGAATAGTTTTGCACTGTAAACACTCATGGGTTGATCGACTTTAAAGATTGGTAGATCATGACCAGGTGCCCCGGCAAGTTGTAAAGCTGAGACTGCTAAATTTACTTGGCAACTTTGTTTTAAAACAAGGAAAAAGTAGCTTTGAAAGAGAGACTGCTTTATGTGGGTTAGTTCCATGTGTATTTCAAGGGCTTGAGAACTTATTGAAGAAACTACAATTGTGGAATTAATTTTCAATGATTTACGACTTGAGCTAGCTGCCAAAGAGTTTACTTAGGTAAGTGTGGATGCTAAGGATGAAGGGGAAAGGGAACGAAAAGATGGAGAAGAGAGCCCTATATTATGTTACAAGTTTATTTCCCTTGCCTTCCATCTCCTTCTGCAGACTCTTAAGCAACCTCCTTGTCAGTTTGTTTTTCAACTACCTTTTCCTAACCTGAATTTCAGCTTTTGTTTTCCATGTAACCATGGAATTCTTGTAACCTGGATTAAAGATGAAAAGAGCTAATTTGTCTGTCTTGCTGGGCTAAATTAATCTTTAATTTGCCTTTGCTTAGTTGCAGCCCCATAAATGGTCTCACCCGACTTTTAGAGAAGCTTAAAGATCACTAGATACATGTAACTTCATGGTACATTTAAGAAAACCCCAAAGTCTTGAGTTGTTTCACCTACCTTTGATTTAAGATGATGAGGTTGAAACAGTTGATGGGTTGTAATGTGGATACAAAATTCATTCTGACCTGGTTGCATATTCTCGTTAATATGGAAATCTTAAGGATTTTTCTCTCCCCCACCTTTGGATCCAAGGATTATTTATATTTCCCCGCCCCCTTTCATAGCACCAGTGATGGCAGTCATTGCTGAGTATGATGCTGCGTCTGTAACTGAGGGGTTGGTTACAGTTACATGTATATCCATCCACCAGTTTAGTTCTGCAAAGTAGCTTTAATTCTTTCATTTTTACCACTACAGATAGAACACAAATCTGTGAATTTTCCAGCAATCACATGGCATCCTACACCTCCACTCTAATTGGTAAATTACCTGACTAGATCTGCTGAGAACTGAAACTAAAGCTTCACCCAGGGCAGCATTATCTGCTTTCTCCTGTTTGCACTGCATTCTTCTGTTATGCCACAATATAACGCTCACAATGAAAAACTGTATCTAAAGCAGAAGAATCACTTCAAAATTTATTCTAGTTTTGAGGCTTGCAGTATGGATTTAATTTACCATGAAAATGTTTTTCTTTTTATTTCATTGCTATCAAAGTGAGAAATGTATCTGTCTCTCCCCGCCTCCCCATATTCAGAGGAATGGGATTGTGCTGTGTAGTTTCAATGTATGTGTTGAATTTTAGGGCCATTGAAGATTTAATTCAGGAATGATTTAATTAGGGATCCAGAGAACTGGATTCAACTTATCCTTAAGTGTTGACTGTCCTGGGAGATGCTCTGGCAGATGGTTAGTTCAAAGTGAGTTTACCTTGGGCTCAGTTGCTTTAGACTGACAGCTTTTTTTACTCAATTAAATGAGACAACTGTCAAAAGAACAGACTCTGAGTTGATGCAAATAACTATGCAGCACTGATAAAGCTTAAATGTGTTCCTTGAGTCAGCTGAAACTGTCAGGTGCTTTCAGTAACTAGTTCAGCCAGCCAAAAAGGCACACTGGTATGCAAAAAGAAAATGTTAGGAGGCACCTAAAAATAAAACAAGCCTGGGTTTGTGTTACCTTTCTTTCTTGGTTTCATTTGTTACATACTAGTATGGAATGTTGGGGTTCTGTTGTATTTTTTTGCACTTGCTTTTGAGCCCTTTTAAGTAAGTTACATCAGGATTCATTTACTTACCTTGTGGAGTTTATTTTTTGTTAGGGTGCACAAATGCCTTGGGGTGCAAGTGCATAAAGATGAGCTATTAATAATAACAATAATAATAATAATATCCTTTTTATTGCTGTTATGTCAGACAGTCCTTAACCTAAGTCCCTTGTCTGTGAATTTTCAGTTGATTCCAAATGAATTAATTTTATTCCCCAGCAATTATAGCCAAAAACTATGATGTATGCAGCTAAAATCCAGTCCTTCCCCGACCCTTAGAAATGAACTAAAATTTTTTTTCCAGGTGCTGATTCTTAACAGTAAGTCAGCCCCCAGGGTTTGTGGTTTCTACTGTCCAGTCCCTACATCCTCCCTCTCAGATCAGATCAGCCTTACTGCTGGGATCTGCTTCTGTTCATGACTTGAGTTCTCTGCACCAGATTTTGCTCCAGGAGGAATAACAGTGGAAATTTAGCAGATAAAGTGGTAGGCCAAGTGCTGCTGTTGAGCAAGGGGGAAGCCAGCTGTTTGGCTTTGAACTGAAGATGAGCTGCTGTCCTCTGAAGATCCTGTTGTCTCCAGGTTGTGAGAGGAAAGGCCGAGGTCATCTTGCTGAGTGGGAAATTAGGGGAAGTGAGAGAACCAAGGGCTGCAGGAGAGAAGTCTCAAAATGGGGTGAGGGGTGTGTGGGGGTCTTGGCTTGTGTGTGGAATCCACTGTCTCTGGATGTTGAAGTGGGGTGTGGCTGAAATTACTCTTATAAGGTTGAATAAGCGTTTATACTAGTGGATGCTTATCCAAACCATAGTTTCCCCATTAGTGTTGTACACTGACTGAGCATGGACAGCAGTTGAGTTAGTGTAATAAAAAAGCAAGCTCTTGCTCCCACAACTCTGCCTGGAAATTTCAGTTGAGAAAAGGCAAAAGCCATTTTATTTTTTAAAGGCTATATCATTTCTTCAAGGGAAAAGGGGATGGGTTCATGCTGCCGATATCAGATGGGGAAGATCCTCTAGTTCACATTTTGTATGCCCTCGGAATGCTGCTCATGCCACATTTATGACTATTAACTCTCCATAGGCTGTAGCGATGACATAGAATGGTGGCCAATAAACAGATTTGCTTGCAGGGCTGCATATTTTTATAAATGGAGAAGTTTGTCTGGCTGGTATAGGATTTGACTGAGAGAATCCAGTGTAGCCGTGCAAGTCAGAGGATCCTTTAATACATGTTTATAGAAATGTACCAGGAAAATTTTTATAAATGCAGTAACATTCTTCAATAAAATACCTGCCCAACATGGGAGGTCGGAGCACTTGTTTCCAGCTCATGCCTCACAATGTATCACAGGCATTCAGCTCTCCAGTATATAACTATACAGCTTATGTGTTATTACTTATGTATGAACCAGGGAATGAGACCTTGAATGTTCCTCTTTGGATACATCCTACTTGTCAGCCTGATGCCAACTCCCTGATTTACTGTGTAACAGCTTTGAGAATTCTTGTCTCACGGAATTACATTTTCCTGTTTCTCTCATGCTCTACAGTAAACCCGTGTTAGAACTATGTGCTAGAAAAAATAGAATTGTACAATATATACAGTAGATTTTATAAAGGAAATTTAATCTCTCTAATAGTTAGGAGGAATATATTTAAAACTTCAATCTCCCTGGCTAAGATAGACTCCAAGACCAGTGAATGCCAAGTGACTTGCAGGACTCATCCTGAGTGGTGGAGAGTGGTCTCAGATCAGGGTTCAGGGGAAAAAAAGACTCCTCCCAGAATAAAGCCCAGTCCGTGAGTTCTGTAAGTTTTTTACAGGTTTTGAACTTCAGTAGATAAATTTTATATGAACATAATTTTTATATTAGAGCCATTAAGATTTATTATCAGTCAGTGAATGAAAATGTTAACTACTCTGACAGGTAAAGAAGAAGTGATGAGAACATCAGAGAAGCCGAGAGGGAAAGGGGAGAATGTGAAATCCTCGGTAACTGGGGCGAGGGGTGTAGCTTCTGGATCATCAGTATACGAATGTCTGATTCAATATGCCTGAAATTGAAAGAGGTGGTAGGAATGGAGCGATAAAATGGAGAAAAAGGTAATGCTACTAGTTAAAATGTAAGAACTGACATGAGTTAAGTGGTAAGGATTTGTGGTCATTTTAAAAATAAAAAGCAGAAAATCATTTGAGCCCAGCACAGGCTGAAGAAGTTGACATGTGCCTGATTGAACATAATCCTGAGTTCCTTTCTTTTTTTTCTAGCATTTTCATTAGAGGTCCATATTTCTTTCCCAAATTTTTCAAAGGAGACTGAATCACAGTTCATTGTAGTAAAATGTTAGAAATGAAAACAAGGAAGAAATGACTTAAATAATTTTGTCAAATTTTAGAAAACCTGCATTATTGTCCAGCTAGCTCTCCATGAAACAAACATGTTTTTAACACATTTGGATTGGTTTGACTGAAACCTCATAATAGGTTAATTGCTGAAAAGAGCATCTAGGCCTACCACTCATGTCTCTGCCTTTAGATCCTAGTACACTCTAATCTATCTAATTATTAGCTTCAGGACTTGATTATTGTCTACTTATGTTTTATTTATGGAATTGCAGGTTATTCATTTTGGGCAATATATATATACCTGTTTGAGTAATAAATATATTTGCATCACATAGCATGTGTTTTCCATTTCATTTGGTAAAACTTTGGATTTTTTCCATTTTATTTTCTGGAAGAAAAATAGTGATATTTCTTTTGGGTTGGGTAAAATCACAATGCCAGTGGCAACTCCCAGAAAAGCTGTCATACCTGCCTCAAGAGTGCAACATCATTCTGATAGGCAAAGGGACATCCACAGATGGCTGTCTTTAAAATATACTAAATCATATGTAGATGGATCCTTGGTACATCCTTTCATAATGCCTTGATCAGGAGGTTTTAGCTTGTGATTTTTTTTTTTTAAGCACAGTTACTTTGAATACTTTTCCTTTGGAACAGATTAATGTAAAGATACCATGGCATTTTCTATTCTAAACTGCACATATCGGAACATTGTATTAATGACAAGACTCCTTACTGCTCTTGAAAAAGGGAATGCATGTGTTAGTGGAACATTGCAGTGTTTCATAGACTGAAGAGTCCAAGGGACCCTGGTGATCTGGAATGCTGGATAAAAGATAAGGATGGAAAAGTGCCCTCAGGTATGTCTGTGGGACACCTTAGCTGGTCATCTAAGGTAGAATTGTAATCACATGTGTTCCTGCACTTACACTAAGGCCCTATTACCCTGCTAGAGCAGCGTAAAAAGGCCTTAAAATGATAAGAGAATCAGGTGCATGTATGTTTAAGTCTATTTCAACTGTGGGTTTTTGTATACAGTCTGTACTTCCTTTCCTTTAATGTTCATCTCCATACTTATACATTTTTGACTTTTTTTTTTTACTGTAATGTTATTGTTTGGGTTACATGTGTGCATTTGAGTGCTAACTAGCCAACTTCAGTTAAAGGTAACCCAGTGTTTTGTCTGGTAATAAATAAAATAAAGAAAAGAGACTCACAGAGATTAGCCATAACTCTGTCATTGGGATGTGCTAGTTGTAAGTGCTAAAGCAGTTTCATAACAATGCTAATAGTATACTCCTGTTCTCATTATAAAGCTCCCTGTTATGACATATTCTCTATACAAGTGCTTACACTTTGGCTCATAACTGTATTAAACCCCATAAGTATCTATATTGCCAACGCCTGCTGTTTGAATGCAGGTGGAGGGAAATGTGGCCAGCTTCGTAAATGAACAACCGTGCTCTTGTCAGGATTCATTGTTCTCAAACTTGCTATTAGAATGGCTAATGCGACCGTGTTTCTGTGACAAGCAGAATGTTGCCTTACAAAACGCGATGTCTGAGTGACCTATCTGATTCTTTCCGTGGAACCTCTGCCCTCCCCCATCACAAACAAACAGGGTGATATGTCTTTAAATTTCTATTATTTCACATGGCCTTCTCTAGCAACAGATCTCTGTCCTGAACCTGCAAAGTTAAATTTACCCAGAATGACAACTGTATACTCAGGGTTTAGTTACATAACAGCAGTTGCTGCGTTTCACGTTGCACTAATCCAAATACACTGATAAAACGGCCCATGAAAAAGCTGTCTGTTTTCAAGGTATTTACATAGGTGATAGGATAATGTGCCTTTTAATTTTCCTTTTACATTGTCAAAATTATGCCCATTATCTTGCATTTTGTGCTGTCCGGTGACTTATTTAAGATTTTAATTGTTAAATTAGCAGATGAGTGATACATAATTTTGTTTATACATTTTTTCACCTGACAGAATAAATTATGTCCCTTCCCCCATACACGCTTAATACCATTACCTGATCCTTTATGGTGCTGCAAGAGGGAAAAAATGCACTTCAGCTTTTGTATACTGTTGTGGGACTACTCTTAACACTGTTCATATGGAGAAGTTTCAAAACAGCACTGGGAAGAGCATCCCTGGACTACAGTTTCAAAAAGTTACATCTGGGTGCTCAGAAGTCATGGTGGTCATATAATCTATTGAGTATTCTATTATTTATAGGTTATGGCTCAAAATTTTGAACACTACTGAGATTGTGCGCCAGTCAGTTCTGTTTGTGAGCGCACACCTTCCAATTCCAATGTTTGCTCCAAATTTTCATTTGTTTAATCAGATGACAAGCCCTCCCTTGCACTCCTGATGTCGATGAAATGTTCTAGGGGTGTACAGAGTTGGGTTTTGGATTCATGCAGCTTGAGGTTGGTTTGTCTTCTCTTCCCTAAGGCTTCCCCTTCTCCATTCCTGCATCCTTGCTGAGTCTATAGTTGCCTTTCTCACCCCACTGATGCCTTGAACTCCTCTTCGGTGGTGGTGGTTTTATTTGTTTTGTCCTAACGTTGTGCTTGGCACTTGTACAGGAAACAAAAATAAAGACTGTCCATGCTATTAAGAGCTTGCAGGCTGAAGGACTGTACCTTAGATGATCCCATGTGAATGATGTCTCTAGTCTCTGGCAATGTGCCCATGGTCTGCAGTGGGGCCTGGCAGTGCTCCATTAGAATCTCTCATGCTCTAGTGCACAGTGTACTGTTAGGCTAACTTCATAAGGAAAGCCACAGAGTGTGAGAGAGAGCTGAGCACAACTGTGTCAGGGGCCCAGGATAAAATTGCAGGCACACTGTCTTAGGCAAGACCTCCCATGCTACGATCACTAGGGGATAGGTCTTGGGTGTCATGAAGGGAAGTCTCAGGAGGATGAGGAGAGGGAACTTAAAGCCAAGTTGTGGGGCTATTGGAGTTTTCCATAAGCCTGACAGCATAACACAGACGTGGAAGTGGATAGGCACGTGCTAATATTTAGGAAACGGTCATTGGCTACTCAGATTTATTCATATCTTTGAATACAAAAGCAATGTTGGGTGCTATGAATGAGAGCACTTCAGGCAAATGGACACCTCAGAAAAACTTCAATTAAATGTCCAGAACTTTCTCTCACTGTTTGTTTAAATACAATTTACCTGTGTTGATAAGCATAAATAACAGGAATTAATGACTGAAAGTCAAATGTTCAGGTATTATTAATATTGATTTGGTAACAAATCATGTGCACAGGCCTTACAAAGTAACGTTGAGTTAAATAGACATGCATTGGTCTTGGATAGCATACATTGACATAATTACCCTGAACATGTTACATGCTGACCTATGAGCTAATAGCCATTATACACCTCTTCTTTACATATAGGCTTTTTATTTAGGGATCAGTGAATGTTTTTATTTACAAACTAAAATTCCATATGGTTACGTTGGCATTGATAGTATCATCCCTGGAAAAGAACACATGGTTCACAGCCCTTGTACTTACCTGTGGACATCACCTTGGCTGGAAGGATAGGTGAACTCAGGTCCCTCGTGGCTGATCCATCATTAGCAATGTTCCCATAAAAAACGAAGTCTCGCCATGTCTACACCCAAAATTCACTCCTAAGCTAGTTTCAGATTTTCATATAAAACTGTCAATTCACTTACCTATATTTCTTCTGAAGCCTCATGTCTCTTGCGAGCTGAGGAGACTTCATTCCCTCGACATGCAATGAACATTGGCATTTTACTTGCAAATAACTAAACTAATTAGAAAATCATGTGGACTGTTCGTTACTATAGCAGAACGAGTCCAAGGTCAAGTTATTTAATCTGAATATCTCTAAGTCTAAGTGGACTTCTGACTGTATCCTCGTCGATCCATTGACACAGCTTCCTCCCCCACACTAGGAGAGGACTGCCTTTACGAGGGCACAGGGGTCCTTTCAAGAGGTATTCCTGCTTGATGTTTGCAGGGTATCTACTTGGAGTTCCATCCTCACATTCTTGAGACATTAGGCCTTCGTCCTGGACTCCTCCACTAACCCATCAATTGGGACAGCAGTTTTACAAATAGCTATACCTCCTGTATCCTTACACCCTCCTCCGTTCTGAGTACTGCTAGTCAGTCACCCACCATGGGCATACACTTAGGGACCAGCACTCAAAGACGAAAGGGAAGTTACTTACCTTATTGCAATTGGAGTTCTTTGAGATGTGTGGGCCGTCTCTGTTCTGCTAGCTGCCCTCGTTCCCCTCTGCTTGGATTATGACTCAATTCACAGTAGAGAAAGAACTGAAGAGGAGGTTGGTCCACTCCGCCCCTCATATCCTCAAGGCAGAGCATGAGGAGAGGAGGGTCACAGGCATGGACCAACAGACGCTGCTTGCAAGAATCCTCCAGTCCCAAGGGCCTGGAGTGCATGTGTACCCACAGTGGAATACATCTAGGGACTGCACATCTCCAAGAACTCTACTTACAATAAAAGGGAAGCTTACTTATTCTCTGTTCTCAGTGAGCACACGTTTACCCTCCCATTCATATTAATAGACATTGCACACATGCAGCAACTAAGGTATCAACAGACTCTTTAGCTTCTGTCTTTGATTTTTTATTTTACTGAGATTTCAAGTGCTTCATACCGTTACTTGTGCTCCAGCATGAAATTCCATGTAAGCAGTCCTTTTAGTGACATTTCATTATTACTAGTTCCAGTCATAGCCAGAACTTGGACTCAGGAGAATGTAGGGGAAAGGAAAAAAGTAATCCAAACGATATGAATCTAATAAAAAGTTTTGTTTAACTTTGGAGTGAGGTTTTTGTTCATTCATGTCTGTCCAAACTCATTCAACTCTACCTAATAAATTTACAAATCCAGTGCTGCAGGAGCAAATTTATAATGAGCAATTTGGACTTTAAAATGAAACATCCCAAATAGTAGAACAATATAGATTCAAGTCCAAAATGCATCAAGAGCAGAATCAATTGATTTCACGATTTTGCTCCCAAAAGAGGGCAGGAAAACAAAAGGGGGAAATAAGTCATGGGCTTGCTCCCTCTCTGAGGGTATGAGAGGGATGTGATTCTCAAAGATAACACCACTTTTGGCTCTTCCAGGGAGTCTTGTATGTGTTGGGGTTTAGATTATAAACTTCCCAAGACCATGATTCTCTTTGTGTTCCGTGTAACACTGAGTGCCGTGGAGGCACTTAAGGGAGATTTTCTAAGGCACAAAAAGATACACAACTATTGACAACAAACTTTTATTTATGCCTGTGAAACCACTTCCTCCTAAATAAATGCATTTATTATTTGTTATTGAGAATGGAATTGTGTGTAGCCTAATGTTCGAGTTCTAAAATGTGGTGCTGTGGGTTGGTGCAGTTTTTCTTCACTGTTTTGTAGCTGAGCAAGTAGCGCTAGCATTGGGAGGTTTTTTTTTTGTTTTTTTTCCGACAAGCTGACCGTCCTTATGTTATTCTTATGAGGTATCAGAATGTGAAGTTACCTGTATAACTCTCACGTTGTTATAGCTGAAATAATAGTACAGGCTCTTTGACTTTGTGTATTGAAGTTTCCTTGAATTTTGTGGATGTCTGAAAACAAATATAGTCCTTTCTCTTTCTCACTTCCCCCATTTTAAGGTTAGTTTTCTTTAGGGTATCTCCTCATGCCTGCTGATCTGATAAAGCTGACTTAATTAAAAATATTACCATTGGATCATACGGTTCTTTCTGAGTTAGATCCATAAGGGTCCTTCTCCACTGGGAAATTATTTACTTCAGAACTTGAGAGGATAGCCTTGGCTGTCTTTTGTTTAACATTGCTGCTTTAAAGCTTTCTACCAGATAAATATTTTTCCAGGTCCTTTATTGCAAGTGCACTGTTACTCTGAGATAACCATGTGATAGCTGAGTTGTACAGGATGGACTGTAGAATGTTGTTCTGACTGGACAGTTGTATTGCAAAGGAGACATAACTATGTATTTTAGGAGTTGAGGTATGGACCCAGTCTCTGTAGATCTCTCTCATTCTCCTTTTAACAATTCCCCAATGGCTTGATTGTAGGAACCGTGCAAGATCTTTGTATACTGACGTAATTTCCCCCCCTTTTTCGAGGGGGGAAAAATAAAGCAGTTATCCTCTTCCATCTTATCTGCCAATTTCATATAAGGGCAGTGATCCTGATCTGCTTGAGGTGTAGCATGAAGTATTTTTTGCATCCTAGTGAAATAGGCTATTGTGTTTCAGATTGGGGGAGGCAGGGCAGAATGCTGTAATGGAGTCATAGAACTTTGTGGTATTCTAGTGTGGGAGAGGATGCAGTGTGGCCTAGTGAGTAGGACACGAGACTTGCAGTCAGGAGATCTGAGTTCTGTTCCTAGCTCTGCCACTAAACTATCATGTCACTTTGGGTGAGTCACTTCACCTCCATGCCCTGGTTTCCCTTCTTATCCTTTGTCTATCTTCTTTTGTTTAACCTGTATGCTCTTTGGGACAAGGACTGTCACTTACTATGGCTAGCGCAATCCGTGGATGTGGTTGGGACCTCTCTGCACTACTTGGATACAAATAATAAATAATGATGATAATAGTATTGCATATCTTCTGATTATACTGATACATTACTTCAGCAGGAATTAATTCTTTCAGCATGTGTATGTACATTACTCTTTGATCTTAGTGTGCCTAAACAAAGACAAAAGGGGGTTTATTAAACATGTTAGCTAACATGTTTTAACTGAATCATTAGTAAACCTTCTTGTAGACAGGGCAAGTTGTATTCTACCATATTTTAGCCGGTTGAAGTGAACCCTTCAACCATCTAATGTGTTAAAATACAACTTGCCCTGTCTGTGCTAGGGTTATAAAATGTGGTCATTTTTATCCTATTTAAGACATACCATAGGAAATGGGGCATTCCATGCATACCTTGAATAATGGGCACAACTCACCTTTATTCTCTCTCTCCTTCCTTTTAAAAGCTGTAATTCACAGGATAATAGGATTTGCTGGCAATAGACACTATTTGATGCTAAGATTCTGGTCAACTGAACAAGACTGTATTTGGGAATAACAGTAATGATAACTTCTGTTTCCTGAAGCATGCAATTTAATTCCGTTGCTTCCACCTATATTATTGTGCACAAAAATAAATACGGTTCTTTCTCAGAACATTATTTTAAGGTGGTCACTTGATGCTGATTCCAGCTTTGAGGCCAAATCCTGCTCACTTCACTCATGCAAGCAACCCCATTAAAGTGAGAAATGTGAACAGGCTTTGTCCCCCAATCTTGTCTATTTTTGTTCTCATGGGACGTGACTGCTGTAGCTCAGACTATGTTAAATGCTAGCATGTAGGGAGCATTATTTTTCATGATGCTCCCTCCCTCATAATTAAAATTCATGAGCAGTTCCCCAGAGAGCCACCTGAGGTAACTTAGTCTTTTCAGCATGCCATTAATATACAGGAACACTGTAGACAGACATTTGGCTGTGTTCACTTTTCCTCACTCTTCCCTGGCTGGCCGCCTGTACGTGTTATGAAACAGAACAACCGAAATCTGGACAATTTATATTTCGGTATTGACGGGATAGTCTCTCTTCCCCTGTCACTTCACATTAAGGACCTGCCACTAATAAAACTAATTAATAACTGTTGGCTCTGCACAGAATAGTTGAACTCCCTAAAGCTGGCACTGTGCCACTACAGCTTTTGAAAGAAGTGTTTCATCTTAGTCAGGGACAGGATGAATATTTCTCCACACTTCTAATTGGACAAAGTGCCTTTCAAATTCCCTGCCATTTCGAAGATAGCAGATAAGTAGGCTATAGACACACCAGATAGGATCACCTCTCCATAGTCCTGAGATAGGAAATGAGTGTGAGATGGGAAGAACTATGGTTTCTTTTCTCGTTTCCCCACCATAATAGCATCAGGATGGGGCAAAAGCTGAATATGACTCACAATACATACCTGTTTATCCTAACCAGGCTTTTCATCTTCAAATCCCTCTTCTCTGCTGTCCTTCTGCTCGTGGCAGAAAGGCAGACCATAGTGGCATTGGCGATCTGGGATGTCATTGCAGATATGTTTGTATCCAAGCTGATCTCTTTTAAAAATGTGAATGTGGTACTGGCTGACAGCTCTGAAGGCTCAAGTCCTCTATCAGGTCCAGCATGGGCAGCTGTGATGCTTTCCTGACATCGCTCCCACCAGTGTGCTTAATCCTGAAGGACCAGTGCTAGAGGGAATACAGTTTTAAATGGAGCTGGCCAGAGAATTTCTGTCAAAGAAATTTTGATGAAAAACATAGCGCTCTGTGTGTGTGTGTGTGTGTGTGTGTGCAAAACAACCACTTTGAATTTTCTGAGTTATTCTAGCCCTAAAGCTTCTATGTGTATGCAGGCCTCAAGCTTCCTTGTCTGTTCAGTCCTTGGTCTTTCTGCTGAATCTACCAATTGCGGTGGGTGATGATTTTTAAAATGAATTTATTTTTGAGGGGAAGGTTACAGAGGGGAAAGGTTACAGGCATGTTGGAAGAACTGAAGAGAATCCATAGTAGGGGTAATACTGTACTGATATTAATATCCCGTCACGTACAGAATACGTGAGCTCCTTGCTTTTCTTTCCTACCAGTTTACTGTCAACATAAGAGACTTCTCATTTATCATAGAATCAAAGAATCATAGGGCTAGAAGGAACCGCAAGGGTCATCGAGTCTAACCCCCTGCCAAGATGCAGGATTTGTTGTGTCTAAACCTTCCAAGATAGATGGCTACCCAGCCTCCTTTTGAAAACCTCCAGTGAAGGAGCTTCCACGACCTCCCTAGGCAGTCTGTTCCATTGTCCTACTGTTCTTACGGTTAGGAAGTTTTTCCTGAGATTTAATCTAAATCTGCTGTGCTGTTGTTTTGAACCCATTGCCTCTTGATTTGCCCTCTGTGGCAAGAGAACAACTTTCCTCCATCTTTTTTATGGCAGCCTTTCAAGTATTTGAAGACTGCTATCATGTCCCCCTTAATCTCCTCTTTTCCAAACTAAACATACCCAGTTCCTTCAGCCTTTGCTCAAATGGCTTGCATTCCATCCCTTTGATCATCTTTGTCACTCACCTCTGGATCCTTTCCAGTTTTTCTACATCCTTCTATACACTGGTGACCAAAACTGCAGAGTACTTCAGCTGAAGCCTAGCCAGCGGTACTGTCATGTCCCATGATTTGCATGCTATGCCTCTGTTAACGCAACCTAAAATTGCATTTGCTTTTTTTTTTTTTTTTTTGCAACAGCATACACTGTTGACTCATTTTGATGTTGTGATCCACTGCAACTCCCAGATGCTTCGTGCAGTGCTGCTGCCAAGCCACTTATCCCCCATTCTTTATTGGTGCATTTGGTTTTTCTTCCCTAAGTGTAGCACTTTACATTTGTCTTTGTTGAATTTCATTATTAATAATGTGACATAAATGTGCATGGTGCTTCACCAACAAAGATGAATTGTCTATCAGCAGGAACTTTCTGTGTAAGTTAAACAAAGAAAACTGGAGGAGGTGACAAACGCTGAGATGGGGGATGGAAAAGGATGACAACAGTAAGAACATCCGATAGCTTAAGTGGGTAATGTGCACATGTGAAGTTTTGGTAAATTTTGGGGGTCCTACGATTAATACACAGGAATACATTATCTAGGCTGTGTTCACTTTGCCTCACACCTCTCATCATTCCCAATGCTACAGCTCCAGAGGGTGTAACTAACATGATTCAGGTTCTAGAACATAAAGGCAAGGAGAGCTTTAGTCTAACAATAATGGCTCTGTCATCAGGAGGGAAAACATTGGCAAATAGATGGAAAAAAGCAATCATTCTATAAAGCTCTCTCTGTCCTTATTATCATTGACATGCTAACAGATGTGAGGCAGTTACAATCAAATTCTAATCTTTTATACCGATGCAGATCTGGAGTTATTACATTGACTCTAGTAAAGTTATTTTGGATTTTTACCAGTGTAACTGTGAGCAAAATTTGCCTCCTGGTTTTGTTGCCTAATAAACTTGTAAGGCTCAAATACTAAATGAATGAAAGGACAGCAGCAATCCACACAGACATTCTAATGGTCCTGGAAAAGTAACTGCTGTGTTAAGTTCTATATCATGCTGTCAAAAAAAAAATATGAGTCCCTAAATCCCAGCTATATTTCTTCCCTTGTCTCACTCCTCCAATACTCCTCCTTGACTTTATGCCTTAATCTTTTTCAGCGGAGCAGCCAGTTGGCAGCCTCATGGTCCCAGAAAATATAGCTTTTCCCAGCATAAATAAGAGAGTGGCTGGAATAATAACGGATACTTCTTACTCAAGAAGCTTTCATGTATTGCCATCTCCCTCAATTTAGTCAGGAATAAGGACATGGAAGAGGACCATGTCTCTAACAGGGTAACGTATCTTGCATTGAGCGAGCTGCTCCCGGCATTCTATCCTGGTCTCTGAAGTGAGAGAGACTGCACAAGTGGGATGCTTTGGGCATTACCCGGACCACTAAGGGGTTCTGTCACTGCCTGCCTTGTACCCTGGGGATGCCTTAATGCTGTGCTACTATGGCTCAGATGCCTGACACTAGTAGCCTGCCAACAAGCACAGAGTCTCACCCTGGCTTCCACCAGTCTAGTTACTCCTTTCAGAGTGACACCAATAGCCCTTGCAAGTCCCAAGTCTCCCCAAATCTGTCCTTCCTAAGTTCTTAAGTACTGTTCTTCTCTGGTCCGTCAGCCCTGGAGGTGTGAAGCTAGCCCCCCCAGTTATCAGTTCACTGTGGCACGCATGCTCCCCACATAGTTTGCACAGTAGAGACCTGCTTGAGGTAAAAATAAACAGTTTATTTAATAGAAAACTCACAGATGAAATAGTAAGGGAGAGCAAACATACAAGCTATGCAGTAAATAAATATAAAGGTTCAACCTCAGGCTTTACACTGGCATATTAGATAAAATCCATTTTCTAAAACAAGTTACTTATGACTTTTGAACATTTTTGCAGAGTACCCCCTAGCTAAAGGGGGATCCACTGTTTCATGGACCGCTTCCCTCCTAGAGACTGTCCCTCAGTTTCAGGCTGCCTTTGACTTCAAACACTTTCCATTTTAAAAGGGTTTGCTGGGTTTTTTCCTTCAGTCACTATAGATATTCAAAGTGGGGAAATCCCCGGTTGTTTCAATGTCTTTCCATTAACTTTTTCGGTCCATCATTGCCTTTTCCTGGGTTGTACAACTGATCATTACTTGAGTCTGGCTTTTCTGTAAAGACCTATCTTGGGAGCTGCATTATCGTGTCTGATCACTCCCTGTCCTGCTGTGAGGTGGAGCTGATGTGTGTACATATGTACATACACACAAACCCCCACACACCCAGAGCCTCTATACATATCTCATAATGATTTTGAAAGCCTGTAATGTTCTCAATTTAATAAAAGACCTTACTTGACATATTTCTTTGCACAATAACATTATATACAATTGCTTATTCTTTGGAATGCAAGTTCCCTGTTTTCCCCTTGTAGCATGTGGACCCTGATTGTCACAAATGTAGGGAAAGCAGGATTTGACCCTATATTTTCAGTGTATGTGATCAATATTTTGCTTCAGATTTATTCTTCTGTCTTCTGTTTTTCCTCTTGGGGATTCCAGTTCTACACACAGACTTTTTTTTTCATTTCTAAATTAAACAAGTAGTCATTTTTTTCATAGCAATAATTAAACTGGGCTG
Organism: Emys orbicularis; assembly: GCF_028017835.1. Taxonomy (NCBI): domain Eukaryota; kingdom Metazoa; phylum Chordata; order Testudines; family Emydidae; genus Emys; species Emys orbicularis. The sequence continues at coordinate 57,673,530 of NC_088692.1, forward strand.
CCTTTTCCACCAGGGAGCCTTTATGATCTGGGCTGGTTCAGGTTTTTCCAGGTAGTGATCAAACAGTTCATTAGTTAAAAAAATACTTTAAAGGCATTATAACCAATAGCAATATAGTGTGTAAATAAATGAAAGACAGAGCTGTGTGGTCGGTGAATTACCGCTAGTGTCACAAGTCATCCAGCAAACAAATGGAGGAACTGGTTGTCTGAGATCAGTTCTGGAAAGATTGATAACAGGGAATTAATTGTGCTGGAGGGACTGGAAGGACAACCGTGAAGGAACTGCAGGTGGCAAAGTGAACCAGGCATTTAAGGAACATCCAGGGAAATTCAGTAGGCTGGATTACAGGAACCAGGAACTGGACTCATGAAGCCAAAGGAGCTGTGGGAACCAGAGCATCAGTTGGACTTGGGGCTTTTGCAGCGAGGCTTGATTTTGTCCATATTGAAATTGGATTCATTTGATAATGTATTGGATTATCTGAGTCTCTCTCTTTCTGTCAACGTGCTTAATTCCAAAATTACAAATGTATTTTAAAAAAATGTATCAGGACAATGCCAGCCAGATTAAAGACCCTATTTCAAAAAGAGTTGGAGGTTAACATTTATGTGTGTGTGAGAGAGAAATATTTATAGGAAATGCACATTACCCCTCTCTGTGCAAAATCATCAGCATACAGATGAATTACTCAGTATGATTACAGTATTGACATCACTAGCTTCACTTTGGGCTTCTCTTTAGAGGATTGGTAATAACTTCCACTAAAATCCTCAGCTAGATCAAGCTGACAAAGCAAATGCTTTAATTCTGTATTACATTGTACTGTGTTGCAGTAGAATTTAAGGGCTTGTCTACATGGCACTGCAGTCCAGACTGTGGGGGTGTGAATTATAGAGTGTCTTTGAAGTGTTGCCCAATAATTACCCTGTATAGGCCCAGCTGATGTGAACTAAAGCATACCTAGTTTGTGGTAATGTAGTCCTGTTTGGAATGGGAGTATGTTAGTGCAAACTAGACACCTCTTAGTTCGCACCAGCTGGGTCTGCACAGGGTACTTACAGTGCAACACTTCAGAGCGCTCTACAATTCACACCCTCCCCCCAGAGTCCGGACTGCGGCGCCGTATAGATAAGCCCTAGGTCTTAAGTACAGTGGCTCTTAATATTTAAACAATAGTTTCAATCTTTAACATATGATATCAAATAATGCAGATCACTTTTTCTGTGGTGTTTCTAGTACAGGGTGATTCAGGACTAGTGTACCCAGTCAGTGGAGGAAAGTGACTTTGGGTGGTTTGTGATGGAAGAGTGAGAGCACAGCAGCGTAGGGGATGATAGCCTCAAGAGTGGTGAGGAGGAGGAGGAACTGCTAATATTAATTAATACTCATTTAAACCTAAATGAGTACACTCATCACAATTATGGGAGTACTATATTTTCAAAGGTATAACTACTAAGATGCTATCTCTTAATTTACTGAATTTGAATGGCCCTGGTCTGTGTTTATGGTTCTAAAAGTGTTCTTTGGGCTTGGCACTTAATGACCTACTTAATCCGCTTCCCTGCCAGCATTTATCCTTAACATACAAATTCTTCCTCTGCTTAGCTAATGAAAATGCGTTGTTTATCAGCAATGAACATGTCATTTAAAACTAGGTGACAAAGTCTGATTGGCTATGGGGCACATTTGCAGAACTCTTAGACTTGGCAATGATTTCTCAGACCTATCTAATTCCTTTCTTCATTGCCTTTCTAACTTGCATCCTCACACTGCTCAACAGCTGGTTTTGGACATTATTTCTCACTGCCTCTGATTCTTGACTACTTGGCCCTTTTCTCTGGTTCCGTGCTGAGTTCAGGATGCTTTGTTCACCTTAGTAGTAGAGCTGGGCACACTGGATCCAAACCTTTGGTAGTTAATATTTGGGTCTGAATGTCATGGCTTTGGCCAGTCTCTGCTTGCTATACAGTACGTTTAATGACATTGTTTCATAAATTGCTCTGAAAAGATACAAATCTGAATATACTGGGCGGAGTGTGTGGTTTTTCATTTATTTTTAAATCAAATTTTCAAAGCCATTATAAGCCTCCTGTATTATATCAGAATCAGCGAGGTGGAGTATTTTCTGGTTTGGGAGTTTGTTCTTTTCCTAACCATTTAACTTGGTGAATATGGAATGGCACCTTTGTAGTAAAACTGTCCTAGATGCATCTTGACATACAGGGTGTGCACTCCTTTTAGTTTACATCTCATAAAGTAGAAAAGCCTGAGTTTAACAGTGCAGCTGAATGACATTGTCCTTGTGGGCATAGCACTCCAATGCCATGTCTTATTAGGATCCCAGGAGACAGATATCATGCATGTCTCTAACCAGAATTTTGAGTGGGAACTTTGATACAGTTAAATTCTTAAAATCCTGTTACTTGAGAATGGTGGTGTAAAGCATATAAACTTGTACATGATTAGTAGTTAAAAATGATAGTGTTTTATGGTGCAGTCCTAACAAGCCTGTCAAAAGGTACAGAATTTGGAAAAATTATTTTTTTTGTGCACCAGAGGAAAAATTATAGGGCCAGATCCTGCTTGCTTTATTCCTAATAGTCCCACTGGGGCTACTCGGGGAAGAAGACAGACAAAAATTGTTTTGTATACAGTAGTGCAGTGAATCCTTTCATATTTGTTTCCTTATCAGGTACTCATTTTAAAGACAGCTGTTCCACTGAGCCAAAAGGTGAAGTAGAATAGAAAATTAAATTGAAACACTAGTCTGTGTGTCCAGCACGTCACGCGTTCTGTACACGTAACTGGAGTATAGTTCAAAAACATCATGTCAATTTAATTTTTATTGTAATTTTAATTTGAAATTAAAAGAAAATAAGTAATTAAAATAGAGCTTTCTTATTAAGATATGCCTGTGAAAGTTTGATACTTCTTGTTGAAACAGTATCAATTCTTGCAGATTTTCAGTGACTTTCTTTTCGCCTTTTTTGAGGCTTAAAAGTATTATTCAATATTGAGACTCATTTGCAATTTAAACTTACATAGAATTATAGCATTGAGAGAGAGAAAATCAAAATCTGACTCATTTTTTGCAGTTCACTCACTGGTTGATGAAGGAGCAATGTGGACTTCAATTTCTACACATACATTATATCTGTAAGAATCCCTTTCTGCCTACGGTATGTTGTAGGATTCATTCATCAAAGATAAAACACTTCATGCTCCTGTTACATTAGATGACGATTAAAATATACAGTGCATCCATATTGTCTAAATAAGTTGTGCAAGAAGAAACGTTGAGTAACAGGATTATAAATCAAGTAGGTACATTTCTACAGACTCCATAGCAAATAAAAACTCCACAGGATCATATCTTTAGCTTTGGTTTTGTCCCAAAATAAATCATTTGAAAGATAAATGTAGACTATAAAAAATATCATATAAATTGCTAATTCTGAATGTTTCAGTAGTCTATATTACTAGAAGTTGAAAGTCATGGCATATGCCACTGGAAATGTAATTTTTCTGAAGTTTGCAATAAGGTCATAGATCTCACATGGACCTAGGGGTTGTGGGAATTTGGGCTTTCTTTTTATATTTGTCAAATAATTACTATATTTCCTTTGGTATTTGCTAATTTTTCTTGTTGAAAACAGCTAGAATTGAAAATTTCTCGTTCCTTTTTTTTAAAGTCATACAGTGTGACTGTTTCTGCGTATTTATGGCCCTGTTACAGTCTGGAATAGTACATACAGAAATGAAAAGAGTTAATCTGAAACTCAGTCATCTTAGTAGTTGCAGTATTGTTGTATGGTTGGATTTGTTGGTCTTGAAATTGCTTAAGTAGAACCAAATGGTTCTAAACAGTTATTATGGGCCAGCTCGTTTGTGCTACCCTTAGACAAATTTAATTGAATCAAGATTTGTGTGTGTGTGTGTGAGAAAGAGAGAGAGAGAGAGAGAGAGAGAGAAGGCTGCCCTATCTGGGGTGCCCCCCTGCAGTAGGTCTCAGCTTTACAAGGACGCCTGCTGAGTTTTCCTTCCTCTAGAGTCCCCAGAAATAGTTCCCAGACTCTCTCCAAGTATAAATATAGCCCTTGTGGGGTTCATTTATTACAAAAGTCCCACAACCCAAGTTGAGATTTCCCTCAAACAGTATGTACAGCATGCAGCTCCAGTCTCCCTCACCCTGCCCCAGCTCCGCAGCACGGACCTCTCCTGCAGGAAACCACACCCCTGCCCCGAGCTTCTCTGCTGGGAGCATTTTAGCCAGGAGAGCATCCCTCATTCCCTCTGGCCCTCTCATGACTCCCCTGGGTCCAGCTCTCTGGCGCTGGCAATGTCAATGGGTAAGCTCCTCTGCTGCTACCCTAGAGCCTTCTGACCCTGGCTATATGGCTTGGGGATGCCAGCCAGCAAACCCCTCTTGCTGCTGTCCTGCCTTCAGCCTTCCCCCAGGAACCGCCATCTGCTTCTTTCCAGGACCACCTCTAGGCCCCTGGTTTCTGGCAGCTCTTGTCTGCTCTGACTCATTGGGACTCCTCCTGGCTTCCTTCAGGGACATTAACCTACTGGATCTCTGAAACTTTACAGACCCCAGCAGCTACCTTTCCTAAATTGGCCCAAAATGGGAGCACCTGCGCTGGCCCAGGGGAGCTGGACTTACTTCATTTATAGGGGCCAATCACCCTAGGACAGAGTGATATTTATGTTATTCCCAGAAGTGCATCATATAAATGTAGTATGGACTAATCTGCACACAGGATATGTGGCTGCTGACAGTAACCTCTCATGCAGTATATTTCTGTAAATATCAGAGCAAGACACAGCAAGTCTGTGAATCGATTGTGATAGATGAGGTATGGACCAGGACACTGGGGGTATATATCTGAGCTTGAGGACACTGGATTATACTTCCTCTTAATAGTAAAAAAAAAAAAAAAAAAAAAAAGGATTTTTAACAATCAGATTGGAAACATAAGGCTGGGACCTTTTTTTGTTTTACACTTCATCTGATGGCCTTTACCCCCATTAGCACACGGTTCGCATGCAATGCCTCTAGTTCTTTAGCATTTGGCTCTAGCGGTATATTGGATATAATGCAATTGTCGTCTAGACTAGGGTTCAAAATGTATACCTTACTGATCCACAGCAATGTCCCCAGTGGAATTATTCCAGGACATTAGTGTAACTCTGGATTTTATTAGGTTAAAATAATTTTCAAGACCTTTCGTGATCAATGCTAGCTTGTTAATTATAGGGACAATAGCCGGTAAAGTCACCATATGCCAACCTGTATTACACAGTTACACGGAGCTCTTGTATTCTCAGAATGGGGAAACTCTAGTAATCTCCGATACTACTGTGTGGTCACTAGCAAATGCTAACTTTAATATCAGCTGTATGGTGTTTTTAGTATGCTGTGTATTTTGGCTCTTGGTTCATTATGGCAATACAAAACATACCGAACAGTACAGAGTATAACGAACCTACATGATGATTGATTGGCATTTGATCTCTTATCTAATATTCAGAACAATATGTATGTTTAACAAATACAAATCAGGTCTAAAAGCAAGTATTCATCTATGTTAACCAAAAATTATGGGGTTTGATCATATGTTTAGTTTTCTGTAGAAACTGTATCAGTACATGTATGGAAGATACCCCTATTTTATCCTACAACCTAATTCTTTCAGGAATACTTCATATAATTTCCTTTTCCACAATAACCTCTCTGCATCCTCCCGTTTCTGAACTGTTTTTCTTTGTTTTGCGTTAGCGTTGTTTATCTAAGGACCCCGTTCCCTGTTGTTAACTTTAAGCATGCGTGTACATAACTGCAGGATCGTGGCCTTAGGTTGCAAACCCTGAACAGTAAGGAATGTACTATACTCTTTGTTATCACTGTTATTTTGCAGTGCTGTTTGAGATCCACAGAGCAGGTCTGAGGATAAAAAACTATTAAAATAGGGTGTTCAGATAGTCAAACCAACAAAAACCCTCAAGCCCTTCAATTTATCCATTTAGCTAACGAAAGGGCTGGGAACATAAAAACAGGATCCCACTGAATGGAGGCATCTTATCAAAGACCAGCACAGGTGGAAATAGTCTGGCGAGCCAGCTAGTATAGAGTAGGCTGAGTTCAATTTAATAATAGTGACAAATAAGAAGATTGGACGTTATGGCAGAATTTTTGTAAGACACGTTGATCACTTTGATCTATTAGATGATGGGAATGGTTTCAGAGCCAACTAATTAGAATTTTTGTTTCAAACAGAAATAGAAACTGCAATTTTACTTATTCCTTCCTCAATTTGAGTTCAAGTGTGTTTGCGAGGAATATTTAGATACGTGCAGCCATGTTAAGCGGTCATTCCTGAATATAGGACTTTCCATGGTCCTGCATGGAAGTGAAACACCTGAGCTTCTGGATGGTCACTTAAATGACTGTACAGACTCTGTCCAATAGATAAAATATAAAGATCCCTATCACTGTGCTAGCCAAAACCTCAGGCAGGAATAAACAGAGGATAGTGAATTCCAGTTGAAAAATATAAACAATCTCATTGGGTGAAATGTTGAACGTACTCAAGTTAGCGGGAGTTTTGCCTCTGACTTCAGTGGAGTCAGGACTTCACCCACTGAGGCCTGGTCTACACTACAAACATACGTCGGTATGAATACGTTCCTCAGGGGTGTGAAAAATGCATACCCCTGAGTGAAGCAGTTATGTCGACCTAACCCCTGGTGTAGACAGTGCTGTGTCAATGGGATGGCTTCTCCCATCAACGTAATAGCAGCGTTTTAAGTGTAGACCTGCCCTGAGTTAGTGTTCATTCGCATCAGAGTGAATCTGAGACACAAGTTCTCAACGAGGGTGGAACATTGAACTAACAAGTGACAATAAAATGTATTTATATACTGACAAATTGCCTTGCATGTTTACATTTTTTCCCACTGCAATATGTTGAGGCAGAGATTAAGTTTAAAAATAGCAGGTGTGAGCAGATTGGACCTTGTGAGGATATATCAGGGTCATTTTGAAGTAATGGTTTATATACTCTAAGCAATAGGCCTTACCCACTCTCAGAAAAGTCAGTGACAACATATGTTGACTTAATTTAATGTAGTGTCCTTTTAACTAGATTGTAAAGCCTCATTTAGAGCCTTTATGAATGACACTTTTCTGTTTGCAGTTTCAGTTAAGTTTGCACAAAAGTGCAAAAATGGTCTCTTAAGATGCCAGGAAGCGAGTTGGTTTCATAAAGCCACTTACTTTAAATGCAGTTTTTATAATTGGTAATTTGTTTTCTGATACTTCCGGTAACAGCTGATCCTTACACTCCTGCAACAAGGGGGTAATAGAATATGTAGATATTGTTTTTGTTATCTTGTATATGGCATAGTATTGTACAGAATATGCAGAGTATAAAAATAATGTATTTTTTTTAAGATAAGCCCCAGACGCTGAATATTCAGTTTCCTTGTCAGAAATTTGGACTAAGTTACTGTGGTTCCTGTCACATCTTTTCATTTCGATCCTTCATCCTTTAGTCTGCATTGTTCTCATAAGATGCTACACACTGTAAATAGTCCCCTGTGCAAAGCTTAAAATCCTCATCTGCAGCCAACCAAGATATGCTAATATGTTCATGTTTCAGTCAGGCAGGGTTATATCTAAATACCCCCACTGCAATGGTGTAGTCATGTTGATGTGATCCAGAGTGGTGTTCTAGGAACTGTTTTACAGTTGGTTGAAGGCAGCTGCCATGTCTAAATGGAAAGGTGTATGTTGGCGTTCCTTGAATGCATTCCTTTCCTCTCCCCGGAGGAGGTACTGTAGGGTTATTTAAGTGTTACCAGGGAGAGATTTTTGATGCAGTAAAAGTTTTAGAGAGATAGTGATGATTTGATAAAAATGCCATATGCTCATAACTGTTCTTGTTCTTATTTTGTCATGTCAAGGGTTGACTATTTAACTCTGAGTATGAGTTCCCTAAGGGCACGTCTTCACTAGCAATGTTAAAGCGTGGCATAACGCTGGGAGAGAGCTCTCCCAGCGCTATAAAAAAACCACCTCCACAAGGGGACTAGCTACCAGCGCTGGGGTGTGTTTTTTCACACCCCTGAGCAAGAAAGTTGCAGCGCTGTAAAGTGCCAGTGTAGACAAGCCCTTGTGCTATCATTTAAGGGGAAGCTAGAATTTGATCTCAGCACTCCAGATCTGAAACTTTCTCTGTTGAAGTCACATATTGATTATAAAGTAATTTTCTTGGCTTACTGATTCAATGTGAAGCCAATGTATCTTTCCGACTTCCTATTTTAGAATGTTTGTCTGTGTCTGTCTGGTCTTTTTGAGAGCTGTGATTATTGGCTTACTGATTTGTTTTATTTTTAACCAGGAATTACTTGGGTAAGGACTTCTATGTGCTTTGTTTGAGCAATCCACTTAAACGTAACACTTGCGGAGGGGGGAAGCAATTTTTTAAGTTCAACACTCGATGTTGGTGTGTGATAAAACTTTGAATCTTGATCTGCTGCTAGATCTTTAGGTAAAGATCATGTCCATATGTGTCCCCTACAATATAGTTTATCCATGTAAGTGGCATTAAGATTCTGCCTTGAACCCAGGTATAAAAGCAAACAAATTTGTAATACTGAAACATCTTCCATAATACCCCATCCCTCTTTACTCCTTGTTTGCTGAGTTCTTAACTTGTGTATAAAGGGACTGAAAATGTTCTAAGGAGCTGCCTGTGCAGTAACTTTGTGCATGTGTTTCACACCCATTTGCACACTGGCGGTCCTCAGAATTGTAACTCGTGCAACCACTAAGAGTGTACAAATCCCATTGTCCTTTGTCTAACACTAGGGATATTTGGACATCACACTTTCTCCTTCCATTAGGACACATTGCGGCTACTTTTTCCTTTGCTGCCTTCTTTTGCTAAACTCTCTCCGTCAGTTTCTCATTGGGGACGAAATTAAAGAAGTAACTCTAATTGTGTCTAGGGTGCTTTTACCACTGCATCATTACTGAAATAGTATTTTGCAGCTCAAAACCTGAGTCCCATAATTGAGAAGAGGAAGATGATGAGAAAGAGAGAGACTTCAGTGCTCATCTCCCAGGCTGCTGTTCTGTTATGGGAAAAGTTATTCAGCTACATCCCCATCTGTAAATTGAGTAATACCACTGCCCTCCCTCCCAGGGGTATTGTAAGGATAAACACATTGAAGATTCTCAGGTGCTTGCATACTATGGCAATAGCAAGCATAGAACTATGTAAGATACATAGATGCTCCTCTTGCTGAAGCATCAGAAGAGGCAAAAAATAGGAACAGTTTTATTGCCTTAGAATAGTGGGCTGTAAATGCTGAGAGTCGCACCATTACCGCAGTACTTGTGTCTGCTTGGCAAGAGATGGGTTGTGTCTCACTGGGTAGAGGCAGGCTTTAGTTCAGTTGAAATTCGAACTTCAGCTTCCTGGAACATGTTCACCTGGAATGTTTACATGAGCAATATTTCCCAGCTGGAGCAGAGCTTGTATCCACTCTCCCCACCTGCTCATTCTACTGCTGTAGTTTTAGCCACTTATTAATCCCCATAATTTGGTCTGTCTTCTATATTGCTCCTTCTGTGGCGTCTGCCACTGTCTCCACACCATGGTCTTCGAGCCCAGTGAGCCACTTCCCTTCTTTAAACATCATGATAAAAAGCATCCTTTGCTCTTTAGTCTACAGTGGGACTCTTTGTGTGCATGTAAAGAACACAGGTGGGGGAAATAAAGTGCATTGCATTGCATTCTTCCTGGGACTTCTGTGCTGCATATTACTCTTTCTGTAGTTGATGTTGGAGGGACCACTCCCAATGCCAAGGGGAAGAGATGGGAGGATTCCCACTCCTACACTCAGAACTTTAAGGGTGAAGTCCATGCATGCACTGTGGATTCTGTGCTTTTCTCAGATTACACAATGCAATGTGGATAGGTTGCACTGAACCAGAGTCTGTTTGGCTCTTATGCCAGTGTGCAATGTGGCCAGGAAGAGCTCGAGGAACTTCCCTTTTACCTTGTGAATGTTAGCCCTTGTAAGAGCCAAGCAGATATGCAGTCCCTGTGCTTAGGGGAAATCAGGGACTGTTCAGTTCCTACTCCCCTGGTACCAGCTTGCATATGGGAGCAGACTGTACCCCATGAAGGTATGTAGTAGAATTCATACTCCCCTTGTGTGCTGGGAAGTTCAAGGAGGCGCTCTACAGACTGACTCTCCATGCTTCCTCTGGGATGCTGCAGCCTCATGTTGCGCTCTCTCTCAGGGCTCTGCATGCCTGACATGATCTATCCCTTTAGGAGCAATTCCCCCTCTTTTTAAAAAAGCCATAAGGAAGAGCAATTCAAATGAGCACAGCTTAAGCCAGTGGATAATACAGACGCCCCCCCCCCCCCGGGTTACGCAAACCCAACTTACGCAAATCCGCACTTACGGGAAAAAGTTCCGTAAGCTAGAAATAGTTGTTTTATTGTTTTGTTTGGTTTTTTGCATAATGGTCGGGTTTACGTTTCCGACTTACGCAAAATTCGAGTTACACAAGGCGTTCCAGAACAGAAAGCTTGAGTAAGTTGGGGAACGTCTTAGTTACCATGGAACACCTTCCAAAGAGCATTATTTGATATGAGCTTTGGCTTAACTAGTAATATAATGTTCACTATAATATGGTGCAGAGAGGACTTGCTGTTTCAAGGAGACATATTTCTGGGCATACCAAACAACTCTTTCATAGGTTCAGTGGTTTTAAAATATTAGCTTTTTAAATGTGTCCCATGTTAAATATCTGGCCTGGTGCCTGGAAAGTGTTCTTGCACCATGGAATCATGAATCCCTGGGTTAGGTAAAGATTTAAGCACTTATAGGCTCCTACTTGTTAAGTATCTTTCATGCATATTAAATGCATACATTCCAAAAAAAATGTGATCTTTTAATGCTGTTTAAAAACATGTCTGCTTTTTGCCTATATTCTAGGCAATACAGTAGATATGTAACTTTTAAAATGGTGTTTTTGACACAATTGAATAAATTCCATGGTTGTGCAATAAACTCGAGATGCTTTGTATTTAGTACATCCAAGTGTAACTGCATTTTTTTTTTATTGGGTGGTGTGGGGCAAAGAAAGCAAAAATTCGCTAAGCTAAGGCTTATCATTTATTTAACTGCGGGAATGCATGCACAATGCCGCTATCTGTCAAATGGACACTCTTTGCAAATCTAGAGACCTTCCCTTTCATTGCATATAACTTAAGCAACAACGATGAGAGCATTGAACAAGGAGCTCTTTCATTATTACAGTGTCTCATCAAAAAAGAAAGAATCAAACTTAGCTAAAACTCCATGTTAGTTTTCTTTTAAAATATTAATATAATATAAAGAAGGATAAACTTCATATAAATGTGTGAAAATGTACATGGTCGATGATACATCAGTGTAAAATATATGATCTGAGAATGACTATCTTCTGCTTTTCCCATAGCCAGTATAGCGAGAAGAGATTTAATTAATGTGATCATTATTCCCTTCAAAAAAAAAAATAAGTGTGATATTATCTAGTGTTACTGAACACCACATTAGGGTTTCAGACTGTAGAGGTTCTTGAGTTGAAGATACCCTCTGTGACAAGCTTTTATATGCATATTAAGAAAGACCAGCTTCTCACAGGTCAGCTAATTTGCTAATTACTCAGCATTCAGATCAGGTATTTGCAGTGAAATTAGCATGCGACAAAGAACATTTTTGAAAGGGTTTTCTGATGGGAAAACCGGTCAGAGTTTAAAGTAACATTTAAAAACATGAAAGCAGTTTGCTGGGGTTTAGATTTTCAGTTCCATTGTATGTGGCTGCTACAAGGAGGAGGGAAAAATCAAACTTTGGAAAAAGGGCAAGAGAGGATTCAGAATAGTGAGAAGAATGATTTGCTTTGAGGCTATGGCATGAAAATAATGGTACCTTCCTAGAGATTATAAAACTTCTCTTAGCCCTTCTGTCCATATCCCTAACCCTTGTGCAGGGGCAAAAGGAGATGGAGAAGCAGACTCCACCTCCCTAGCTGGAAGGAACAGAAAAGGTCAGTGCCCTGGGATTCCCAACCCCCAGGTAGGTGGAAATGGAGATCATCAATAGCTGGGAGAAGGAAGAATCCTTGGAGAAGGGGAGAGAAGAGGACACCCAGCTTGATCAGGTTACTATGGGACTGTTCTCCGGAGGACTTACCCCATCAAGTTAAGCACATGGGAGTGGGATGGGGGAGCTACTGTCCATGGTGTAAATCTGTCTTCTGGATGAGGACTCTTGCCATCTCTTGTGGTTCTAGCATCTTTGTTTGGAGCCCTGACTTGGTTTCAAAACACATCCTCAGCTGTTACGGTATTATTGCTAATTCCTGATCATTATTGTTGTTGAAGAAAAGATTCTGAATTTTGTTTCTTTCCAGCTGAAGAAGCAACCCAGACGTTGTTAGCTAACAATGCAGACAGCACCATCATCCCGCTATCCCAGTGCCGGGGTGAGATTAACCCCTGGATGGAAAATCTAATCCTAGCAAGACATAGTTCATGTTGGTGGGACAGGAGAAGCCACTTTGAAGAACTACCCAAAGCTATAACCCCTCTTTCCCTGGAAGATGTCTCCTTTCTCATGGCCCGGATGGTGGTATGCAGCCTGAGTTTTACAGGATCACACTCTGCTCCTGCCTACCTCTATAGTGACGGTGCCTTTTCACCCTCTTCAGCTGTCCAGGAAGCAGTGCCTGTACCTTTCAGCTGTGAACGTGGCCATGTCGATCCATCTGTTCATCATAACCAGGCTCAGCTGCTTCTCTTAACTTCATCTAGGGATGGAAAGGGAGGTGATGAGAAAGTTCCAGGTGGTTCACCCTTTAGCAGCCCAGTGGCTACGTTACCCAGGGTGACAAAAACACATCACTGAATGGTTATTTGTGTGACATTGGCCGCCCTTTTGGATACCAGATTGTAATCAAGATCCTGATAATTATACTCAATGTGCTGGGCCCCATTTAATTCAGTGATTCTTTCTGCAGAACCTACCACAACCGCTGTGCTTTATTAGGGTGCTGGAGCTGTTGGTGCCCAGGATGAAGCTCATAGGGGCAAAGGAAGAGGGCTTTCTCAGCTGCTGAGGCTCAACTATGAAATTGTCTTCCACCACACAGGTCAAGATAACATCTTGCCACCTTCTGAATTTAATGTGAGACCTGCCTCTTTGCAAACACCTTCCTACCATAGCAACTGTAAGGAGTGGTCTGAAGATGAGTTAATGAAACCTTCTTTGAAACTCAAACAAGCTATGCAACTTTAATGCTGTATAAGGAGTTGGGAAAGGAGGAAAACAAAGCCCTTTGAGACTGTTTGTTGATTTAGATTCTGAGCACCAACAAAATTACATCAACTAATAGTTACATTAGAGCTATTTAAATAAAATCAAATATGAATGTATTTACATTTTATCTAAATTTCAAACCTTTTGGATCTTTTTTTTCAGCTGGCCTAAAACAAGCCTCTAATTTTGCATCCACAGCATTGCATGCATGTGCAATGGTGTCTTCCAATCATGTGATTGGATGCTAGCTTTCCAATATGTGTATGCAAATAGCCATTTGCATTTACAAAACTGACATGCATACAAACACTTCCACACACATTTATGTGCCACAACTGAAAATTTAGGGAAATTACATAAAACCAAGCCTACAGAAAATGATTCAGTGCCCATCTTATGGCCACAGTTCACACCCAAGCATACGTGCACACATATGGTAAGCTGTATTTATAGCTAATACAGTTTTAAGGGCTTTTCAACATATGGGCACTAGATGAGTGTTCTCTTGAGATGTATTGTACTGAAAAAGAATCACATCAGGTACAGATCAGAAAAAAATAATGATTTGCTTCCAAACCTCAGTGGAAAAACTGCCAGACACTATTGTCAGTTGTATCTCTTTGATCTGTTGTTTCTTCTGGCACCCTGCTTTGGATCACCACTGCACCCACAAAAAATCCAAGAAAGCTGATGGCTTTTCAACAGGAAGGGGGAAAAAGTGGGCAGTTAAATTGTTCATCACTATAGTACTTGCTAATGATTTCTGTATAGTACCGTAATGAGTAGTTGAGAGTAATACTGTGTGTACCCACAATAAATTGCTTCCAGATCTGGTAATTACCACATTTTTGGCATTCTGCCAACTTGGTAATGAATTATTATGCTGTGTCCTCATGTTATACCTTTCCCATATGGAAGATTTCCTTCCCATCTTGGGTGACAGTGACATAGAGTGGATAAATGATGCCTGGATACATAAGCTAATATTAGGAGCAGTAGCTCTGATAGGTTGCAGTGAGTTAGACATCCTTTGCAACACTCTTCATCTATCCTGTCTGACTCTTTTTTCTTCTTCTTTTTTTCCCCCCTTGGTATCTTCCGACATGGTGTTACCCTGACTTTGGCACATTTGTTTTGTTGTCAAAAACCGTACAGGAACTCCTCGCTTAACGTTGTAGTTATGTTCCTGAAAAATGCGACTTTAAGCGAAACGATGTTAAGCTAATCCAATTTCCCCATAAGAATTAATGTAAATAGGGGGGGTTAGGTTCCAGGGAAATTTTTTTCACCAGACAAAAAACTACATATTATATAGATATACACACAGTATACATTTTAAACAAACAATTTAATACTGTTCACAGCTATTGATGATTGTGAAGCTTGGTTGAGGTAGTGAAGTTAGAGGGTGGAAGAAGAAGGGATATTTCCCAGGGAATGCCTTGCTGCTAAATGATGAACTAGCACTCGGCTGAGCCCTCAAGGGTTAACACATTATTGTTAATGTAGCCTCTCATCAAGGCAGCACGAACAGGAGGGAGGGGAGACAGCAAAGCAGACAGAGACAGACACCACCTTGTGTGTGGGAGAGAGAAAGAGATACACGCTGCCCCTTTAAGTAAGCTGACCCACTCTTAAGTGCATTGTCTTTTTAAGTGGATCATGAAGTTGAGAGAGTAGTTGCTGCCCCAAGCTCTCTCTGTCTCTCTCTGTCCATGTCCCCTCCCTGCTCTATATGGAGAAGGGGTAAGCGGGGTGCAGGAGCAGGGGGAGGAGGACACCCTGACAGCCCCCTCCTTCTCCCCCTGCACAGCAAGCAGGAGTCTCTAGGAGCAGCTCCAAGGCAGAGGGCAGGAGCAGCACATGGCAGTGGGGGAAGGACAGCTGAACGGCTGCAGCACAGGGAACTTAGGGGAGCGGGGAGCTGATAGGGGGAGCTGAAAGGGGGGCTGCCGGTCCACCCTGGTTCCAAGCCCCCACCAGCTAGCTCCAACGGGCTGCTCTTCCTGCAAGCAGTGGACAAAGCAGGCGGCTGCCAAACGACGTTAGAAGGGAGCATTGCACAACTTTAACTGAGCATGTTCCCTAATTGATCAGCAACGTAACAACGTTAACTGGGACGACTTTAAGTGAGGAGTTACTGTACTACAAGGTAAACACCCACTGTATTGATCCTCTGAAGAAAGGAATACAGCAGCGTCCTGTCAGCCTCAGAAGTGATGCTTGAGTCTTTGGAATATGTGGGAGAAAGTACGCTTCACGTTTGTTGGAGATGACCTTACTGGTGAAGGGATGGATGCCAGAAAATTCAGAGTTCACCTTCAGTTCAGATAGGCCCAGAAGAATTAAGCATTTGTTGGAGCCCCAAGAGCAGAATTTAACCCAGTGTTTACCTTTAACATTCCTTCCATTCTGCTGACTGCAAGTGGTGGCTTTTCTTTTAGGCAAGAGAAAAGTGGAAAGACCTGAAGAGGCTTTACCTCACTTATGTGAGCTGTTCCTACATGTATAATTTAACACCAGGCTCTATGTATAATTTAACATGTGGAATAAGCCTAACATTTGAATTGCACAAGTGGAACACTTCAGCTTACAAAGGCAGATTACTTTCTGCTGCAGAAGTTCAGTTTCTTAAATAAAATTAATCTCTTCCAGGCACTCGCAAATGCTACTGAAACCCAAAGGCAATGATTGCCTGACCTACATGTCACTCCAATAGTGGCTGCAGGACCAATGTGCCTTGTGAACTGATACCTGCATCACAACTGAGCCCTCACTTTTGTCCTGCAAACTGAGCCAGTTATTAATAGCTCTTTTAATAGTGTCCTAAGTGTATAGTGGTGCTTTTCCAACCCACCGGAATTCAGGCTCCTGCTTCAAAGAGCTTATAGTATAAATGAAATAGATAACCAGGAAGACAGCTCAAAGGGAACAGTTGGAAAAGATACAAGGGCGGGAGGAGGAGGATACAATGCAGCTCTCATGAGAGCAGATCCAATGTTCATTTTTTTGTTTTGAATTTTTGTTTGTTAATTAGGAGTTACAATAGTTTACTCCTTGTAAACTGGAGTAAACTATTACTCCAGTTTACAGGGTCACTATTTTTACTCTTAGGAGCAGATAGGCCCAGAGCAGAGATCAGTGAGCTGATTGACAGGAGTGGGGAGATGTTTTTAGTGTACCTGGGGAAGGAAAGCTGTTCTAGGCACTATGAGTGGCATAGAAATAATGCTTGTGAGGAGACTTTGGATCAGATGATAAGCTGGTGTAATTAAGTTTAGCTCTGTTGACTTTGATAGAGCTATGCCACTTTATTCCAGCTGAGGTTTTGGCCCAAAGGGGGCAGTAAGGAGCGGCCTCTGAGGGTGTGAGGAGAGAGGAACACATCTTATAAACTTAAGCCCTTTGCTTAACATTGACCTTTCAGTCTTCATGCACATTACTCCTCTTATTCTAATATACTGACAGATCCTGTACCTTAGTAAAAACGAGGAGTCCTTGTGGCACCTTAGAGACTAACACATTTATTGGGCATAAGCTTTTGTGGGCTAGAACCCACTTCATCAGATGCATGGAGTGGAAAATACAGGTGCAGGTATAAATACATGAAAAAATGTGAGTTGCCTTACCAAGTGTGAGGTCAGTCTAATCAGACAATTCAATTGATAGCAGAATACCAAGGGAGGAAAAATAACTTTTGAAGTGGTAATGAGAGTGGCCCATTTCAGACAGTTAGAATCATAGACTTTTTAAGGTCAGAAGGGACCATTATGATCGTCTAGTCTGACCTGCACAATGCAGGCCACAGAATCTCACCCACTCATTCCTGTAACAAACCCCTAACCTATGTCTGAGCTATTGATGTCCTCAAAGACTTCAAGGTGCAGAGAATCCTCCAGCAAGTGACCCTTGCCCCACGCTGCAGAGGAAGGCGAAAAACCCCCAGGGCCTCTGCCAATCTGCCCTGGAGGAAAATTCCTTCCCAACCCCAAATATGGTGATCAGCTAAACTCTCAGCATGTGGGCAAGACTCACCAGCCAGACACCCAGGAAAGAATTCTCTGTAGTACCTCAGATCCCATCCCTTCTAACATCCCATCACAGGGCATGGGGCATATTTACCGCTAATAGTCAAAGATCAATTAATTGCCAAAATTAGGCTATCCCATCATACCATCCCCTCCATAAACTTATCAAGCTTAGTCTTGAAGCCAGATATGTCTCTTGCCCCCACTGCTCCCCTTGGAAGGCTGTTCCAGAACTTCACTCCTCTGATGGTTAGAAACCTTCGTCTAATTTCAAGTCTAAACTTCCTGATGGCCAGTTTATATCCATTTGTTCTTATGTCCACATTGGTACTGAGCTTAAATAATTCCTCTCCCTCACTACAAATATATCAGAGGGATAAATACCAGAGAGCAATCATATCTCCCCTCAGCTTTCTTTTGGTTAGACTAAACAAACCAAGCTCTTTGAGTCTCCTTTCATAAGACAGGTTTTCCATTCCTCGGATCATCCTAGTAGCCCTTCTCTGTACCTGTTCCAGTTTGAATTCATCCTTCTTAAACATGGGAGACCAGAACTGCACACAGTATTCCAGATGAGGTCTCACCAGTGCCTTGTATAACGGTACTAACATCTCCTTATCTCTAGTGGAAATACCTCACCTGATGCATCCCAAGACCGCATTAGCTTTTTTCATGGCCATATCACATCGGCGGCTCATAGTCATGCTGTGATCAACCAATACTCCGAGGTCTTTCTCCTCCTCTGTTATTTCTAACTGATGCGTCCCCAGCTTATAACAAAAATTCTTGTTATTAATCCCTAAATGCATGACCTTGCACTTTTCACTATTAAATTTCATCCTATTACTATTACTCCAGTTTACAAGGTCATCCAGATCCTCCTGTATGATATCCTGGTCCTTCTCTGTATTGGCAATACCTCCCAGTTTTATGTCATCCGCAAACTTTATTAGCACATTCCCACTTTTTGCCAAGGTCAGTAATAAAAAAAGATAAAATAAGATTGGTCCCAAAACCGATCCTTGAGGAACTCCACTAGTAACCTCCCTCCAGCCTCACAGTTCACCTTTCAGTATGACCCGTTGTAGTCTCCCCTTTAACCAGTTCCTTATCCATCTTTCAATTTTCATATTGATCCCCATCTTTTCCAATTTAACTAATAATTCCCCATGTGGAACTGTATCAAATGCCTTACTGAAATCGAGGTAAATTAGATCCACTGCGTTTCCTTTGTCTAAAAGGTCTGTTACCTTCTGAAAGAAGGAGATCAGGTTTGTTTGGCACAATCTACCTTTTGTAAAACCATGTTGTATTTTGTCCCAATTACCATGACCTCAATGTCCTTAACTGCTTTCTCCTTCAAAAAATTTTCCAAGACCTTGCATACTACAGATGTCAAACTAACAGGCCTGTCATTACCTGGATCACTTTCCCCCCCCCTTTCTTAAAAAGAGGAACTATGTTAGCAATTCTCCAGTCATATGGTACAACCCCTGAGTTTACAGATTCATTAAAAATTCTTGCTACTGGGCTTGCAATTTCATGTGCCAGTTCCTTTAATATTCTTGGATGAAGATTACCTGGGACCCCCGATTTAGTCCCATTAAGCTGTTCGAGTTTGGCTTCTACCTCGGATGTGGTTTCTCAAACTTTTGTACTGCTGACCCCTTTTACATAGCAAGCCTCTGAATGCGACCCCCCCTTATCAATTAAAAGCACTTTTTAATGTATTTAGCACCATTATAAATGCTGGAGGCAAAGTGGGGTTTGGGGTGGAGGCTGACAACTCGCAACCCCCCATGTAATAGCCTCGCGACCCCCTGAGGGGTTCTGACCCCCAGTTTGAGAACCCCTGATCTACCTCCATATCCGCATTCCCATTTGCCATCCTACCATTATCCCTAAGCTCCTCATTAGCCTCATTAAAGACTGAGGCAAAGTATTTGTTTAAATATTGGGCATGCCTAGTTTATCCTTAACTCCATCCTCAGTGTTTAGTGGTCCCACTTCTTCTTTCTTTGTTTTCTTCTTATTTATATGGCTATAGAACCTTTTACTATTGGTTTTAATTCCCTTTGCAAGGTCCAACTCTACATGGCTTTTTGACCTTTTTCACTTTATCCCTACATTTTCTGACCTCAATAAGGTAGCTTTCCTAGCTGATCCCTCCCATCTTCCACTCCTTGTAAGCTTTCTGCTTTTTCTTAATCATGTCTCTGAGATGCTTGCTCATCCAGCTTGGTCTACAACTCCTGCCTATGAATTTTTCCCCCTTTCTTGGGATGCAGGCTTCTGATAGTTTCTGCAACTTTGACTTGAAGTAATTCCAGGCCTCCTCCACTTTTAGATCCACAAGTTCTTCAGTCCAATCCACTTCCCTAACTAATTTCCTTAATTTTTTAAAGTTAGCCCTTTTGAAATCAAAAACCCTAGTCACAGATCTATTTTTGTTTATCCTTCCATTTAGTTTGAACTGAATTAGCTCATGATCGCTCGAACCAAGGTTGTCCCCTACAACCATTTCTTCTATGAGGTCCTCACTACTCACCAAAACCAAATCTAAAATGGCTTCCCCTTTTGTTGGTTCAGCAACTACTTGGTGAAGGAATCCATCAGCTATTGCATCAAGGAAAATCTGAGCCCTATTATTGTTCCATCCTTCCCTCTCCACTCCTTTCTGACATAAGGGTGTCTGCAACAGAACTGCTAGTGACACAGACAATGCAAAAATAGACGCAAATCTTTATTTAAGACTCCCTTGTAAAAGAAAACGGAGCCTGGAACAACATGAAGGGATAATTCATGGTGATTGCTGTTGATCAGACCCACAGTCTGTCTTGCCGTTCTGCAAAAGTTTGCTTCCTACCTGTTTGCTCATCTCCAGTGCTTTTTTTTTTCTTAATAGAAAAAAATAATTGGGTCATTTTGTGTTGTTCTGTGGTTTGGCCGAAACACTTGTTCGTTGCAATTTGGAACTGTTCATGTGCTGTCTGTCAATGGTCCTTGCTTTGACTTTTTGGTTTAGCTATTGCTTCTAAGACCTGAGTCCTGGTTTCAGTATTTCCCTGTAATGGCTGATGCCATCACTTCCATTGGCTATAGTCCTTACACTGCTTTAGATAACAGTGATATCACCAATGGAGGAAGAAACACAGAAGAAAATTGAACTTGGGTCATGTCAGCTTACTGAAGGAGGAACTCCTCTTTAAAACGACTTTTTTTTTTTTTAATTGAAGTTGTGGAGAATTCACAAGGTCCATGGCAGCAGGAGGCGTGTAAAATAACTAAGTACCAAAGGAATTTCATGTACCTGTGTAGGCCAAGTACTGTGCACTCTGATCACACTAAATTCCCATTGAAGTCAACAGAAGTTCTGCATGAGGAAGCTGAACAGAATTAGGCCATATATGAAGTATAAAGCTGGCAGTAATTGTAATGTTCAGGTTTGGAGTTTTGTGTGTGTTCTTCTCTTTTCGTTGTGTGCAGGGAAGAGGGCTAAAGAAAACTTTCAATGATGTACATTTTTTAAATAGATTACAAAATGAAGGCGCTATTTGGCATCCTTTGTGCACCCAGAATTCCCAGTGAACCACTTAGGAACCTGGGCCTGCAAGTCCTTATTAATATGAGTATTCAATGGATTTCTCACATAAACTTAGGACTTCATAGACTGTGATATAAGATATAAGGGGAGATATAAGACTTGACATCTGTGGGCCTAGAATATGAGTGAAAGTTTGCAGTGACAGGCTCTTGTCTTTTAAAACTATACCTATTTTTTCCCAATTTGGGATTTTAAACAGTTTTAGTATTTTATTTATTTTGGAGTATTTTAGTTATTGTTTCCAGGGACAGGCTATTGAATGGAAAGCCATATGTTAGATTCCACATAAAGAAAACTGAATAGCAACATTATATGTGAAGTGGTTTCAACATTACATGAATGCAGTACCAGGTGAGTAAATTTCAGGTTTGAGTTCATTGTCCCCATTAGAGTTGATAGGATCCTGAAATCTTGCATCACAGGATACTAAGAAGAAAATAGTAACCAATATATTTGAAGGACATCTAAGTGGTATGAGTTGCCCAGTGGTCTCTTGCAGAAGATTGCTTTGGTTGCTGAATGATAGGTACAACAGAAGTGCACTCAGTGGGCTTGTGGGTGATCTGTAGTAAAATGAAATGAGACTTCTTTTTAATCTGGCATCTTCACAGATTACTCTTCTTTTCAAAAAAATGTACACATGAATTGGTAGGGGAGAAAGTTTTGTGCATTTGGAGAAAATCCCAGATCATATGTCTTGGATTTGGCTAATCATATGCCAAAGCTTGTGATCCAGTTACACTTTGGTTTTAGATTAACACAATTTTGGAGTCGATTTACAAACAGATCTTAGTGTGAAGTGTTCATTATTCACTGCTGTTCTGGCCTGAATTAATTATCTTAATTATGGCTTTTCTCCCTCTGTTATTTTTCAGGTATCCTACAGAGTGCAAATTTATAGCCTGATAGAAACATTTCATTTGTATTTCAGCCCATGTCTATATGTATCTTTCTTAGACTGGGGTGAGCTACAGAGATGTGGTTGGGAATTGCAATCAAAGCAATTAGAATGAATGTTCTTAATAGCTAATGATAGGCAGTTGAGGGGGGGGAGGAATGCTGCTTTTCGGAGGAGGAGGAGAGTGAAGAAATGACCTTGAACCTTTAATGTGCACTGTTGCTGCATGTAGTAAGTGTAAGAATAAACAGCAATACTGTCAATTACTAAATAATTTGGAAATAAAATGCAAATGAAAATCCAGAAGTATAGAATTTGTTTAAATTGAAGATCTTTTTAGTTTAACAGAACACCTTTAAAACATGCTAATGTTATGAACGTTATACCAGCCTCACAAAATTATCAGTTTAGTTCACCATGACGACAGATACTGAAGACACTGATATTTTGCTTGCCCAACCAGATTCCATCCATACTGGTTGCACAGTGTTTCCACCAATTTGAAAGATTTTACCAGTTTGAAAGAGATTTCCTGTATGTCAAATGCCAAATCCCACCAGAACTGGTCAAAACCCTAAAACTGTGGTCAAAACCCTAAAACTGGTAGAAGTGTGTGTGTGTGTGTGTGTGTGTGTGTGTGTGTGTGTGTAACCCAGAACTCATCTGTCAAAAATTACTCTTCAGGAGTTTGTAGAATTTTACACTGCTGACACATCATCCATACAACGCAATGTATGTCTGGGTCAGTACTGCAAAACTCTACTTGCCTGTTTGCCCAGAGCAAGGAATTTAGGCAGAGAAATAAAATATTGGCGTTTTCATGATCAGTTGTCATGATGAAGGATGGATGAGCATATTTTTTGTTTGGCTAGTAAACTCTGACAACTTGGTAAGGTTGGTATAATGTCCATGATATTATAATGTTTTATAGTATAGAGATAATATAATGTATTATACACGTACATATGCATTATATATCTACACATAGGACAATGTTTACAATTATGGCTTTTGTCTGATTAATTTTGCTATGATACTCCCTGTTCTCGATATAGATTGCATAGGGAATACCATGGTGATGCTGATGACTTGCAAACTACAGCTGTAAAGTTTTTATAATGGCAAAATGAAACCAATCCATTTCTCATAGGCTTTTTACATTCTCTTCATAATGTGCTGTTTCTAGTTTAGTGCACAGTAATGTGTATATTCTAGTTCTTTACTTAGAGTCAGTGAAACATCTTGCTGACGCTCTTCCATTAACCTTGCCTGGCTGGAGCTAATGGTGGCATCATATAATATTTTGCTATTGATTCCCTCCTTCCTCTCCCCAAATTGCCACATCAACACACAGGGTGAATAGCTATTTTAAAATACCTGTTAGGATTAAAAACTATAGATAAAGGGTGCTGACAATTTCCCCTTTATTTTCCCCTTTTGGATGTAAGCTATTTCTGCAGCCGTTTAACCTCCTGCAGGGAAGGGTGGCAAGTAGCAACCTTTTGGGTCTCTTTTCAGTATAGAAAGTGCAGTCAAGCCAACAGGCCAGCTTCGTTGACGTCCTTATGCAGCACATCGTGTTAACCAGTTTTCCAAAATCTAATTGACGTTTGCTGTATGACACAGTTTAGCCAAGTAGCAGATCAAACCCACAGCCTCTTTTGCTGGAATTTACTCTAAGCGCAGTATATTAGATTTGATGTTGTAATTGTGGTACCAGCTATTGAACTAGTTGGTGCCTTCTCTCCCCAGGGCCGGCCCACAACATTTTGGCACCTGAGGCAGGGAGCTCAAATAAGGCCCCCATGCCCCCTCACTTGGCCAGAACTTTGAAAGATCTCAATTCTGCCTTCTTCCTGTTCTACTCCTCTCATGGCACTGCTCTGCTACCTACCTCAATAAAGGAGAACTAACAACTTAAAATGCCTTGTTCAAACACTTAACTTTCAAACGCCTGAACAGCAAATGTAACTATTCCTGTCTGCATAGTAAACACTGGCATTTTTATGTGTTTGAATAATCAAAGTGGTGCTTTCCGTGCCTCCTTGGTTGCAAAGATTTGAACTGCTTCCTGAAGGTCCACAGTCTGGGCCAGCTCATGCTCTATTGAGATGGTTGCAAGGCTGACCAGCCTCTCCTGTGTCATTGTGGAGCGTAGATGTGTTTTTATTAACTTCAGATTGGAGAAGCTGCGTTCTCCACTGGCAACTGTTACAGGAAGTGTTAGAAGTATGCACAGAACAACAAAAGCTTTTGGAAAGAGGGTGGTCATCTTATTTGTGCACATATATTCCAGAATAGCCTTTGGAGTTGATCCTGCTGAAATGTATCTTGAAAGGGCTTTCAGTTCATCACCTAAATCACTCGCATCAATATCATGCATATCAACACTGTCTCTAGTGTCCCACATTGCTTGTGTAGGTCTTCTTCAGGTATAGTGAGGAGTTTTGGAATATCATACAATATCCCAAATATACTGCTGTGTTCCTTGAGCTGCATGAAACGTTCTTCAACTGACTGTATTGCACAATCTAGCATCTGGTTAAATAATTCAACTTTGAATTGTTGTTTGGGGTCGCTTATGGGATTATCCCGTGCCTCGTAATCAAAATGTCTTCTTCTTTGGAGACTCTTGTATTCTTGAATGGGTGGGAAAATAGCTTCAGTGTGAAGTTCCTCTGCCAATTTCTGTGCACTCTTCAGAACATTTTGAAATCCCTCATCTGACTGGTAAGACTGTAGATATGGCTTTGCTTTGTCCAGTTGTTCCATTGCTCCAGATATATCAAGGTCAACACCTTGGAGTCTCTTGCTTACAATAGTAGGTCATGTCACAACACTAAGCCACACAGAAATTTGAAGTTATGTATGTTTCTGGTGATTCCATTTCCCTCTGTCACTGTTCTCCCACGAACAGTTCCTGTCATAGCATTATCCTTCATAATGGGAACTATGGCATCATCTATCTTCCCAATTTGGTGTTTGATAGGCTTTATCGCCACCACTCGACTTTCCCATCGTGTGGCACTCAGTGGTTTCAGTGTCAGAGAGGATGTTCCCAGATGTTGCTTCAAAATTTGCCATCATGAGTTGATGCAGAGAAAAATACATAGATGCTTTGAATTACATTAAAAAATCCAGCAGCCTCACTAGAAGCTGATGCTGCATCACTGACCACCAAGTTCAATTAATGAGAACTGCATGGGACAAAAGAAGCTCGAGGGTTTAACTCTCGGATCCGTGTCTGCACTCCTCTGTTCTTTCCTCTCATGTTGGCACCATTATCGTAATCCTGACCTCTCATGTCAGCTATCGCAATTCCTGTATCTTCCAGCTTTTTAAGAAGCACATTTGTCATACCAGCTCCTGTAGTATCATCAATGTCAATAAATTCTAGAAAATGCTCTCTGACAGTCACCATTGCAGGGACATTTTCACTAGGTTCTGTTGTTGTTGTTGTTGTTGTTGTTACAAAACGCACCATTAAAGTAATTTGTTCTGTAAGGCTCATGTCAGGTGTGCAGTCCAGAATAACAGAGTAATATCTTGCTGACTTCAGATATGTCACAATCTTCTGTTTGACTTTTGTTGCCAGTAACTGTATGATCTCATTTTGAATTGTTTTTTCAAGGTAGTGGTGTGTGTACATTTCTTGGGTGGTGACTCTTCTTAGATGCTCCTGGAGTACAGCATCAAATTCAGTCATCAGCTCCACAATTTTAAGGAAGTTTCCATTGTTTGGCACATACAGCTGATCTGAAGTGCCACGCAGTGCTAAGTTTTGGGTAGCAAGCATTCTCACAATGGCAATGAGCCTTTTCAGAACATTTTGCCAGTAAAGAGACTCTGGTGCAATCTTCTCTTGATGCTGATCATCTATGGTGGCCTTTAACCTTAGTCTCAGCTCAAGCTCTTTCCAACTATGGAATTATCTGATGATTTGCTGCCTTCTCATGGCATGCCAGATTTCTAGCCAGATTTTTCCAGTCCTTTGTTCCTGTAGAACCCAATGTGGCTGGAACATTAGACTGGAAGAGTTTGCAACAAAAACAGTATGCAGCATTCTGGGTTTTTGAGTACATAAGCCATGGCCTCTCCACTTTCTCACCATTGGTGATTTCACACCAGTAATGTGTTGGATGGAAACTTCTATTTTCATTGTCTTTGGGGAGCATGAAGTTTTTCACTTGCTGTGGCCCATGCAGTACAAGGAAGTCCCTCAGACTACTGCTCAAGTGGGTCCACAGTCCTGGATCATCTAGACTTAAGGAACTAAACTCAGCAGCAGCTGTTTCTTGTGCCTCCACCACACTCTTCTCTGATCTACACTTTTCTTCAGGAATGTGCATGGTTACATCCATTTGAGTTGGAGATATGGATGCTGCAGTAGCTGCTAGGTCACCTGTACTCTGACTAACAGGAAGATCAGGCATCTCCTCATCACTTACATCTTCACTGGGGCTGGAAGGCTCACTGTGAATATTTGTGTCTATGTATCTCAGGAGAGCTCCTTCCTGCTTAGATAGAAAAGCTTCCTTTGCTTGCTTTCTTTTTCTGAATGCTGCCCCAGAGGGGCGTTTTCTTCTTTCATTCATGACTGCTGTTCTGTGCCAGCTATAGTGGCTCTCAACACTCAATTGAAGGGGACAAATACGCAGGCTGGTAGCAGGGCCTGAGTGAGGGAAGATACATGTCTTAAGGGCCTAGCTGGCTCCTACCACTTCAGTTGACTGCCTGTTCTCCTCAAGTGGGTTCAGGGAAGCAGCAGGAAGCTTCCTGAGAAGCTGGTGTTAATCAGTCTAGTCTCCTGGGGGTGCTAGAGAGGTACATAAGAGGCTCCTCCTCCTCCTCTCTCTCCCTGCAGCTCCTGCTGCTTTCTGTTATTCCCTCTCACCTTTTCTCCTGCCTGCCTGTTATGTCTCTTGTGCCCTCCTTCCTCCAGCACAGCACTCCACCATCTCTGTGTATCTAGAGCAGAGAGAATACATATGCACCAGCAGCAAACACAATTTTCTACACTCTGGGTCCTAGTGGCGCCCCACCCCCAGTCTGGCACCTGAGGCAGCTGCCTCAGTTCGCCTCATGGTAAGGCCAGACCTGTCTCTCCCCCATGCTTCTTCTAGTCATCCTAGACTGCTTCCAAAGGGATCTGTATAGATACTCACTGTGACTTGTAATGGAAGGGTAGGAAAGAAGAGCACTTAGCCTGGGTGACTGAAAATGCCTTCCCTGTGGCGTTTGCTCTGTGCAGATGCAACACCAAGATCTCTTCCACCCCTCCTGGTGACAACTCGCAATTCACCATGGCTGAAATCCCCTGGACGTTTGGAACGTGTGACTGTGAATCCCAGCCCTGTGATCAGAAGGCTCTCTATAGCTTTCAAAACAAACAAAAGAGTGGCTGAAATGTGTGCTGGTGTATCAGATTCAAAGTGATATGTTTGTCTACTGGGCCTTCTCCAAGCTGTGGAGGAAAAAATAGAACAAGATTGGTTTTTCCATATTTTTTCCCTATAGCCCCCAAAAGACTTCATGACAGAGATGTCTTCTCTAATCTTTTCTATCTAGTCTGTGTTCTCTGCTTCCCCTCCTCCTTTCCTTCTGTTTCACAGCCTCTCTCCTTTGACAGAACACTAGTTTTATTCTCTAGCTCCCTGTTTAGCCCACATGGGTGTCTAGCCAGTGCCCCAGCCCCAGCTAATACATTAGAGTTTGAAGAAATGTATAACAGCAGGTAGCAAGTGACTGGTGACAGTGTGACATATTGACTTAATATCTTGTGTAATGTGATATGAAGGATGTGCCTTTTGGTGTGTATTTTCATTTTAATTATTTTTGTTGGGTGCCTTAGACAGACACTTGTAGGCAGTTCTGAGTAATTGTCTGAAATCATTAACATGTTTATTAAATAAGGAAGCAGAGTGCATTATCTGATGAATCAATTATGTAAATGCACAAAAAGCATAAGAGATGAATCTTTAACTGTTGCTGAACTGCATCCATTTTCCTAAATTATAGATGAAAGTGTTTTCTGCCTGTATGTGCGCCTTTGTGGTGATAATCTCCATGTTACTCCCTTAGAGCTTAGAGTAACAGCAATTAATTGGTGATATTGTGCAGGAAGAGGGCATTTCTGTTGTACAGTAATGAACATCAGTGTGCATACATCCTTTCTATAGAGGGCTAACAGATGGTCTGGAGTGAAGAACAAAAATAATCTCATCTGAAGGGTCTGGATGACGTGATAAACTGACAGTGAAACTCCAGCAATTTATTCTCTCATCTGGACGCTGGGAAAATCTATGACTCTAGCCTTGTTAGCAATATGTTCTCTTTTGGGTCACTTATGATAAAAAATGCCCCCTGCAAATCCACCTGTCCTCAGATCAAAACCAAAAGGTTTCTTGATCACTGTGCACCCAGAAAATTCACCTCCTTCATTTAAAGCCCAAGTAAATGGCAGGTGGGTAAGGGACTGTGTGGAGTTGGAGAAGTACAACTATCCTACTCCCACCCATATCCAGTCCATCTCTACTCCAGAGATGAGAGGATGGCCTTTTTGACTACGAGGCTGGTCTTTTTGGGACTCCAACGATTGGAGTCGTCTTGTTTTTCTGCAGGTTGCCTGTGTGAACTGGGGCAAATCACTTAACTTCACTTAATGGGAAGAATGGCACATCCTTACTGCAAAGGTGTGTATGTGGAGATAGGCAACTTCATGTTTGTGAGGCACTCAGAGGCTACAGCGATGGGGGCATAGCAAAAGCTTAAAAGGCAGACAGGTTCATGGCAGACAGTTGTGTTCTTCCACAACTGTCCCTGGGCTGGAGTAGAGGCTGTTGCTCCCATACATTCTCAGAGGTCACCATTGGTGGGAGGTGAAGGAGACCTGTCTCCTGCTGGCAACCTAGTATTTTGCTGATATCCTTCTGGTACTCCCTACAACTGTGCCTATTGAGTTTTGCCTCTATGATTATATGCAGAGGATTGTGGAATCTGGATCTGTGTAATCCTGGACGCAGTAGCAGAATTAGCCCCACCCCCAAAGTACCCTTGAATGGAGGCCGACAGAGAGCTGATGCAGTATACTCATCTGCCCACGGTAGGAGTTGCAGAGTCCACTTGCAGTGCCCATTTTGCAGCCCCCTGTTCACGCCCAATCCCCATAAAGGAGAGCTGCCTCGGGGACTTTCTGCAGTCCCTACTCCCTAGATGAATTTTATCCTTGGAGCAAGTTAACTCAGTTTATTCGCATTGGTTTTACTCCTTACCCAGTACTGAATGCAGATGTCTATTCAGTTTGTGTAAGAATTTTAAGTGGGTACTTCTGTTGGTAGTTGTGGCTGATGTAGCCACATACAACCCTTACACAAACTGAATGGAATGGTTTTGCACATCAGATCTGGTTACTAACTCAAGGTTGTTTCCAGCTCTTGAAGGCCAGCAGTTTCTCTCTGTCTCCCAATCCTGACAGCTAGCATGAGGGGGAGGAGCCTTGTATCCATGGCTGTCTTGAAGGACTGTGCCCTGCAATGGCATTAGGCTATGCATTGCCAAAGTTCACTTGGCATAAAATCAACAGCCATGTTCCGTAGCTTAAACTTAAGAACTGCAGTGCTGTGTTGCCATGTTACTCCGCTTTCAAATCAGGATTGTGTATTGTAGTGTAGGGCAGTGCATTTAAGTAGGTCTAAAATGGTTACTGTCTGTTGGAAGAATTTATGGGGTGCCATCCCTGTGGTGCCAGGGAATCTTACTGGCTTAGCTGGAGTGAGTAAAGATCTTAATGTGGCTGAATGTAAGATCCTTTGGCTTCTGCTGAAATTTTACTTATAAAATCTCATTTAAAAACAGTCCCTTTCCTGGAATTCCCAGTGCTTAAGTAACAGAACATTACGTGTGTCATGTTTATTAATTGTCAAGATTTAATCAATCATAACAGAACTAACAGACGTGTCTGGTTGAGTTGAAAGATGAAGATGGAAGAGCTAACAGATATCACTCAGGAGCGAAGAGATGCCAGAAGAGATGACAAATGTGGCTGGACGTGCGCAGGGAAAGATTGCGGGGGGGGGGGGGGCGGTCTGGAAAACACAGTCCCAGATGCTCAGTGGTGGCCTCAGGGAAGCAATATTAAGCCTTGTACATATTTAGAAAAATGAAAGAATATGTAAAATGAACAGGCTGAAGATTGTCGTATAACAGTGGAGGAATCTATTTTGTACTTGGGGAAAAGGCCAACTTGCAAATGAGAAGTAAATGAGATGACATAGTAAGGATTGTAGTAGCGGGGGGAGTGCTATTAACAGTCAGGGCTTTGTTTTTGTTCATGTTTTTGTTTTAAAATCGACAGACACAATACAACTGAAAATAGTGAATTTGTGTATGTCTGTAATTGTGATCTTACTTCTGGTCGTGCTTCACCATTTACAGAATCGTGAAGGTCCTGGCTAAGGTGCTGATCCTACAGGCAGCGGCTTGTGAGCAGACTTCTATATCCATGCAGAGGTTTGAGACGAGTGAGGCTCCAGTGTTAAGGCACTAGCCTAGGACCTGGGAGACTTTTGTTTTCAGTTTCCTGCTCCACTCAAGACTTTGGGCAAGTCACTTAGCCTCTCCATGCCCTAGTTCCCCATTTGCAAAGTGGGGTGATATCATGTCCCTATCTTACGGGGTGTTCTGAGCACAAATACATTAAAGACTGTGAAGCGCTCAGATACTATGCTAATGCTGGCCATATGAGTACCTTAGGTAGATGCAAAACTCATTGCAGGATTAAAGCCTAATTTATTGACAACTTAAAATAATCATATTAAAATATCCCTTTCAATGTGTTTTAAATTATTATACTGGCATACTTTAAAACTCCTTATTTAATGTTTATATCACCCTCTGCCTGGGACGTTAAAGTAGATGGTGGGTTCATTTCATTTCTGTTTGTAAATGGTGGTTTCTATGCACTAGCACAATACCACTGAGTTTGCATTTCCAGTACCTAAAATAGTTTTTCATTCAGTTGTTAAAAATAATAATGAAAATATTTATACTCTTAGTGAGTATGATAAAACAGCTCCCCACCCCCACACAATAGTTTTCTTACCAAAACCTGAAATTTGAGCCCAGGCTATTAAAAGGCCCTTTTCAAAATAATCAAAGATTTTAACATAATCATGCAAATGTATATACTTCAGACGGTGGTACTGTAGGTATGGTGTTTTTGTAAATGTTGGTTCAGAAAGTCTGCAGTACTCCCCCTCCTTTATGCTATAAATACATCTTTGTGAGGAAGCTGAAAATGTGGCTATAATATTTTGAAACTGGTTATAACTTTTTGATACATCTCTTGGCTTTCAAGATGAAAGGATTTACTCATAGAATTTACACTTCTCTGATGTGATTAAAAACAGATAGGTGTACCGTAAATAGAATATGCTGTGTATGAAGGTAGGTACAGTTTGGTGTTCTGAGCAGAAGGTTTCTCTTTGTGAAAAACAGCTTTTATTGACAAGCAGGTTGTCACAATTTTCAGTAGTGCCTCCTTTCATTTATTATTCATTATGGGAGATTAAATAGTGTAATTCAGGCATAAACTGGCAGCAGACGCTAATAAGCCATAACCCCTGAGAAAATAAGAAAGCAGCGAAAATATTGAGGGCGTGATGGGAAATGCTGGAAATATATTTTTTAGAAAATATCAAAATTATCTCTGTTTTATTCCTTCTTTGTTTGCCTGCCTGTCTGTTATATTTACCCTTGTAGTTGGATCAGACATATGTGAGGGACAGTTTGTGTGTGTGCAGCGTACTGCCTAATGTATTTTGTACCACTGTTCTCTGGAGATATAGGGTTGCCAACCCTCCTGGATTGGCCTGCAGTCTCCTGGGATCAGCCTCAATCTCCCGGAGGCTACTGCAACCAATCTGGGAGATTTTAATAGCCTGCTAAAAGTCTGGTGGCACAGCGGGGCTAAGGCAAACTCCCTATCTGCTCTGGCTCCGCGCAACTTTGGGAAGCGACTGGCACATCCCTCTGGCTCCTAGGGGCAGCCATCGGGTCTGTGCGCACTGCCCCCCGTCCCGAGCGCTGACTCCACAGCTCCCATTGGCTGGGAACCATGGCCAATGGGAGCTGTGAGGGCAGTGCCTGCAGGCAGGGGCAGTGCGCAGAGCCGCCTGACCGCTCCTGAGCCTCAGAGTCAAACATGCCGGTTGCTTCTGGGAGCCGCCTCAAGTAAGTGCCGCCCGGCTGGAGCGCACACCCCTCACCCCCCTACTGCACCCAACCCCCCTGCCCCAGCCCTGAGGGCCTACCCAGCCCGGTGAAAGTGAGTGAGGGTGGGGGAGAGCGAGCGATGGAGGGAGGGAGGATGGAGTGAGCGGGGGGTGGGGCCTCGGAGGAGGGGCGAGGCAGGGGAGTGGCCTCGGGGAAGGGGGCATGGCAAGGGTGTTTAGGTTTGTGCGATTATGCAGTTGGCATCCCTACGTGGAAAACAGAATGTCAGACCTGCCCAAGTGCCTTTAACCATATTGTCTAATAATGTCTGGCCCATATAATAATACCTCATGTAACTACATCTAACATTCTCCATTAGCTCATTTGAGTGGGCCTATGTTTTTTGGAGAGGACGGTCTAGAGTTTTTCCCCGTTGTTGATTGTGGGGGTCGATAGGCCATGGTGTTTGGTATAAATAATGACTGTGAAGTCCTGTGCGGCCACAGATTTGTTGCAGTCTCTGTGTGCATATAGATAGATATATTTATAGAAGAATCACAGTAATGTGAGAAATAAGCCTTTGAAGTGTCAAGCCAAATATTCTGGGGGGAATAAAAGATTTCTTGTCTACATCAGAAGCTTGCATTTCATGTAGAGCTATCTCATTTTGCCCAAAACATTTCCCCACGGGTTAGGAGAGCTGAAAATAATAATAACGGGGGGGAGCAGCAAACATCTTCCCTGAAATGTTTTTGTGTTGTTTTATCTTACAGTTTCTTTCTTTCCACCAGTCCTTTCCCTCATTTATTTCCCATCCTGCCCTACAAAAGAATTCTGTAATCAGGAAAGCAGAGCTGTGTTGCTGCCCTCCCTGAGCCAATACCCCTGCAGGTCCTAGGCTGGTAAGAAATGGGTAACGAGGAAGGGTGAGGCTCTTGGCTTTTTCTGATGGGTGGACATATCAGATCCTCAATGTGCTTGGGGTTCAAGTACTGGGTCGTTGTGAGATGATGTCCAGGATGGTTACATGTTTCCCAGTAAGTTGTCAGCACAGCTGCTGCTTCCATGAAACCAGCCGAACCCTAGCGTAGTTTTATTGGTTTCCCGTTAGAAAAGAAAAGGGAAAGGACATGTAGGAACTTGAAAAAAAAAAGAAGTGTGGGGTGATCTTTTTAGACTGCCTCTATTAAGGCAGCCTGAATGATTTTTGGGTTATCACAGATATAAACCAAGATACAGTGGTGGCAGTGATTTGCAGTCAGAGCAAAATGTAATAGATTAAGATGGCTCCTGAAATTAACTCTTTAGTTCATTGTAATGCTTTTATAGACTGTAGTAATACATGAAGGTCATTCTCACCAAGAATTGTTTCAGAACATCTTTGCAGGTTTTGCTAAAGGTGCTTTTAAAAAATCTCTAGTAAATGTTATAAAGGAAGACCAATGTTTTGTGTATACAGGTGTGCAAAATGTAACTCTACTTTCTCTAGTGTATTTGTACAGTACCTGGCATGATTTGCCCCAATCCCAACTTGAAGCATCTACGTGTTGCTGCAATACAAATTAATAGTAGTAATGCCCTGGATCTGCAGAGTACACCACCACAACAAAGACCTTAAAAACAGAAATTTGCAAATAGTTTGTGGTGATGTTATGAAGTTGAAGCTCTCTTTGTTTTTTTGGCCATAGACAATTTGCCATTTATTAGGCAACCTATATCAGTCCTCTGATTCTGTCCATCCCCTTTTGTGATTAATGAAGAGTGCATCATGAACCTAGATGACTTTTTAAAATGAAATAAAAACCACAAGTTATTCCATATAAAAACATAATTTATATACTTCTGTGTCGCTGATTTCATAGGAATGTTGCCTTCTGAGGCTTTTGCATGCTGAAATGATGCAAGGTTACGTGGTAAGATGTATGATCCATTGAAAGAGCATTTGTGACCTGAGGTATTTAGAGTCGCTTAATATAAACAAAATATGTGAAATTTAGCCAGGCTAAGAATTCACCAGTTTGTTGTGAAATGTATTCAAAATCCATTATTTCATATCAACTGATGTCCATTAAGTGTGTGATCGTTTTTATCCTGTTCTTAGATGGTATTGGCAAAATAACTGCAGTTATTAAGATTCTTGTTTACTGTTCAGAGGATTTAATGATCTTACATTTACATTAGAAGTCATGTATCACTACCTATTGCTTAATCGTCATCAATACACATCATGGATACTTTTATATAAAACTATTGCTATGCTGACTTAATAGAATGTAAATTGTTTGTGTGAGCAAGAGTATGGATTTAAGAAAATGTTTAAATGCTCAAATGAAGTTTCATTTTGCCTTAAGGCTCAATGAGAATAAGTGTTTAATCTCTTCATATAACTTGCATGTTTGGAATGGGCTTGCACTTTGGCATTTGAATAGACGTGCACTGCTGTAGGTAAATGTTAGCATGCAGCAGGAACTGCAGGCAGAGAGACTGGCTGCCAAAAACAGGCATTTTTCAAATGTATTGCGATAGTTTTGAATAGGAACTGAGATGATCTTTAACAATCTTAAAGAAGCGAGTAGCAATAGATGAAAGACTGCCTATTGGTTAACAGCATTTGGCCAAATATCAAGACCAAATTGGGAAGTAGAACTTATAATTTAAATTACAGCCTATTTTATATTGAAATATGTGTTAAGAATTCTTTTTAATTACAGGATGTTAAAGCTTCAAAAATTAATATTCTTCAAAGTAAGTCAGAGTAAAATAACTGCAGACTTAGCTGAGCCTCAGCTTCATTAAAACTGCTCAAACGGCTGATGGAGCCCTAATAAATTTTGTTCAAAGATAGAGATCTTTGAAAATTCTCTGCAAATCTAACTATTAGCTTTGATACTCCCTAATTGGATGTTGCTATCTCTGCTCATGTTGACCAGCGAATTGCATCCATAATAGGAGGTTGCAAATGTATAGCCTGATCCCATTGTCCTGAAATTAGCAAAATCCCGAGGATTAAAAGATCCATTTTGAAAGCTCTTTGAAGCAATATCTTATAGGAGAAAAGCGCAAACAAGTATTTTGTCTAATATGGGCAAATGTATGAAATCTATTTTTGGGGTTAAACTGGAATCACAGATGTTCTAACAGAATCAAATCATCAATGAGGGCAAAGGTACCTAAATTATTGACAGTAAATTCTATGTGCTCATTGGGTAAGAATCGTTAGCATTAAATGCAACTTGTAAATCACAGGTTTTTTTTTTTTAATTTTCTTTCTCTTCTCTTTTTTTGTGATATAATTATTGATGCTGTTTTTTCTCAAAAGGTGAGAGGATTTTTTCCTACAAAGTAAAATCAATAACCAATTTTAAATAC
This sequence comes from Emys orbicularis, assembly GCF_028017835.1. NCBI lineage: Eukaryota > Metazoa > Chordata > Testudines > Emydidae > Emys > Emys orbicularis. Next base: position 57,709,033 of record NC_088692.1, read on the forward strand.
GGAGTATCACCATCTTGAGAGCTAGCAATAGCGCATAGACCATGGAGAAGCATAGACAGTTAGTATTTATTTTCATAAACTGCAGTGTATAGGGCAGAGCCATGATAGGGGTTGCATTATGTCATCCACTGGAGGAAAAATCAGGTCAATTATTCCTTTCTTGAAGATTGTCTATTCAGGCTCTATCATTTGCAGTACAAGAGCATTTTGCATTATTTTCAAGGTCTATCCTTTGGTTTGGGGAGCTGTTACTTTCAGGACCTACATCTGCCCATTATCCTTTTGATGACCATGAGCCAGCATAGACAGCAGATACAAGGGCAGTGTATTGCTTTGTCTCCCAAGTGACTTGAAGGCTTTTGAAAGTTTTACCCTAAAATCCATGTGTATGTGCCTACCTAACTTTCAGAAGTGCTCAGAACAGATCCCAGTAGGCTGGTGTAGCTAAGTTTTCCCCTCCACCTCATATGTGTGCGCATGTTATAAACCAGGTGTACTTACAATGCCAGAAAGGGTCCTGCAAGCCTGATCGCTTCATCTGAGCTATCCCGTGCAGTTGTGGACCTAGCTTAGATCCAAAAATGGAATGGGTCTTTTTTTAAATTTGGTTTGGAAGAAGTCAGAATCCTTTGAGAACTTTTCCTCCATGACTTAAGATCAAGATGGTGGAAATATTGTAAAAATAATGGATTTCTTTCATTTGGGTCTGAAATTTTGCAAGAACAGTATATAGATCTTAATCATTGTTGAACTCTATTTCTGACTTTGCACTCCATCAACCCCCAAGCCCTGTGCTTAATCAGAATTTGGATATGACCATCATCTCCTTGGCATTCCTTCAGTTACTAGTGATACTTACTCTTTCAATAGTGGATATGTTCAGTCTCTGTTCTTAAATGACATTCCACAACATTTTCTCATGTATGATGTCCCACCCAGTCTTTAACTGGCATATTTATTCTATATACCCCAGAATAACTACTCTGAATTGTGTGAAATAATTTTAGTATTTTTTTTGTTACAATGTCATGAGAGATGATAAATTTCATGCAATCACTGAAAAATAACAGGCAAAGATGTGCAGAATTTCACCATCATTTGAATGAGAAGCTACACTTGGGACTTTGCTTGTATCTGAGCTCCTTAGCGCTATCATTAGTATTAATGTTTGACCTTAGGCACTTTGATGTTGAGAGAGGTTGTTTAATACAAAACATTAACAGGTAACCCCTGTGATTTGTAGGTGTAAATACAAAATACTATAATATTTTGTGTTGAAATTCATTCCTGCATCCAGCACAGAAGTTTTATGTAAGGCCTTCCTTGTCAATTCAGTCTTTAACATGGGGACTGAGGCCCTTGTACGGTTCTTCTGTACTGGAATGAATTTTATCTTTGGAGAAATTATCTGGAGTGAAAATGGATGTATGTTCAGAGAACTACTGTTTTCATTTGGAAATATGGATTTTATAGGGTCAGACACCTTGCATAGAATCAATAGAATAAAAATGGGTGTAGAAATACTTAGCTCCCTAATGGAAATTTTAGGAGTAATTAATATTTGTTCAGTGCTTTGTAGGTTCTTTGTTGTTGTTGTTTGTTTTTATTTTCAAATTAGCTACTCCCATGAAAAAGAGTTTTGTTCATTTTAACGTGTTTCTTATGAGTTGTTCTTTTATCCCTATCTCTCCCATTTCTTCCCCAAGGAGATAAATTGTCACTTCATCCTTCTGAAGGAGTTTCTTCACGTTTAAGGTGGGGGGATTGTCTGAGAGCCGGAGGAAAAAATAGACTTGCATTATTTCCATGAAGATTTGTAAAAGTGCCAAATGTATGTTCTGATTTTATGCCCAGCTGGAAAGCCATTTAGTGTTAGAGACATATGAATTCTCAGATTATTCATTGTATCATTTTAACCCATTTTAATTCATAATGCTAAGTGATTTAAAAAAACCCTGTGAATGTGAATTCTGCCTGATATCCTCGTTGGCTTTTCTCCCCCATTCGTTAGCATCACAAATGAGTTGCTCTGTGCTCCAAATATTCTTCATGCTTCTATCCTTTACTGTCTATTGGTATCTGTACGAATCATGAAGCCAAAACTCGTTTTAAAGCTACTTGCCTTATGGCAAGGTGCTCTGAAGGTCAGTGCATTTCTTGTAGCATCATCACTTGAATTTCCCCCGTTGTTGTCGATCATTTAATCAACATCCTGGTTTTGTAGGAATGATTCTTCCTTTGGAGAGTGGGATGGTATCTTATGCTTGAATGTTTAAAAATAAAATTAGGATTCAATAAATGGATCTGTGAAGATTTTCCCAATTTCAAAAAAATAATTAAAAAAACCCCTTATGTCTAGATAGATCTTGGGGATTGGACCTGGCAACCTAATTACATTGATACACAAGAGGAAGCATGGAGTTTAGTGGTTAATGTATAGGTGTGAGAGGTAGGAAATTAGGGTTCTGTACCCACCTCAGTCACAGATGTACTGTGTTTCCATGGACAAGTCACTCAATCCCTCTATCCCTGTTATGTCAGTTAATTAATGTTTGTAAAGTGCTTTGAGGTCCTATGATAGAAAGTACTATGTAAGCACAAAGTGGCGGTAGTCGTATTAAAGAAGACAACAGGGCTTAATGAACAAATAATGAAATAATTTGTAAAATGTCAAAGGCCTGCAATGTTAAATCAGATTAAAATAAAATAAAATTTACTGTTCCTATCGATTATTTCCAGAAACTTAATCAAAGGGGAAAATAGGTATAGCTATATAAGATTTGACATATTTCACATGTGTTTTCTCATATATACTTGTTTTTCTCCTAACTTCTGTAAAGATTTTTGAATTATAAAAATGAAGCTGGTTGTTTGAATTTGGAAGATTTTGTATACAGTACTGTCCTGATAATCCCCTTAGCAATTATCACTCCAGAACATACTGTCTTGTACAATGTGCAACATGGAGTGTCTCTTTTCATTTATAGAGATATTCTTCACATCAGACAAAACCCTATGCCTGTAATCCTTAGTAGATCCCTGTTTCATCAGTGACACACTCAGCGTTTCATTTGTTTAATCATTTGAATGACGAACATTTAATATTCTTCACTTGTCATTTTCTGAAGTAAATTGGCTGGTAATAGCCATATTAAATCTACTTAGTCATGAGAACCAGATCTGGTACCTGGAGCCACCCTGGGAGGCCTTGTTGAGTGCAGATTTGAGGTTGGAGGGCACAGTCAGGATACCTGTGAAACCAGGTCTGAGACTCTGATTTTATTGCTGTGTGGAGAATGCCCCTGCCATACTTTTCCTGGGTAAGTGTCTAAAGCTGTAATATTTTTATAATTGGATTTTAATGGTCATCTGATTTTTTTTTTAATTTGCTAGTGCCAAAGGGGCAGTGATGTAAATGAAATTCTGCATCTTGCTGGGTAATTTATACAGAACAAAGGAAAGTACACTGAGACAATGAACCAAGGGATACAACCTGTCTCTGCTTGTGCAGGGGCCCTCTTGCAGTGGAACTGATGTGTCCTGCTGCATGAGGCACTGTGCGCTCTCTCTGCCCCCCCACCCAATGGATTCTAACCCTGCGGGGGTTCCTGTGTGTCAGTATGCCGTTGGGGTTTGAGGTTGAGCTACGGAGGGATGGAGAGGGACCAGAGGATCCATGATGCTGGGACTCCTCCATTCTCTCTTTGCCCTTTACGGAGGCAGCTCCTGCCATTCGGCTGGATGAAGTTACTTGCTGCAGAGCATGCCTTGGTGAGGAGAGAACTTTTCCCCTGCTTCCCTCATGAGGAGTTTCCCAGCATCCAGCTGGGTTACCTTGGGTGGATGCAGGATTTTGGTCTGTTGTGTGTTAATATATTGCTTTATCCAAAACTCTGTAGTCTGGTTAATTAATTTATTGTTTTCATTTAGATCCTTCTGAATAAACCGATCAGACTTATTGAAAGTTTTCCCCATCATTGTTAAGGATCAAAACTCTGGATCCACACACCCCAAATTTGGGTAGAGTTCAGGTATGGATCTAAATTTAGGTCCTTTGGCCCATCTCTAATTAATACTCTTCTTTATTAAACACTCTGGGTGCTCATCACTTATGAAAATCAGGCCACACATTCTGGAGCCTAAATATTGATTAGGAGCCTAACATTAGGCACCAGTTTTTGAAAACAGTCACTCTTATGGCTAATTCAGCTTCAACAGAGCAAGAGAAGCATTTTGCTTCTGTCAGAAGTGCGGCTTGCATGCTCTTTGGTAACTGAGACTGGGGAACTTGGTGAACACTCAAGTAAGAGGGAAAAGGTAGTCAGTCTCCCCCATCACCCTCTCCTGAGATACTCAGCCCCCACTGTCATGATAAAAGCACTGTTCATGCTAGGGTTGAAACAGTGCTAGCAGTAACTGTGTTTAAACATGCCTCTGGTGCCAATGATGGATAGCACTGCAGGAAAAGTGTAACTTTCGCAGTGGTCTCAAACTGTCCCTTGTTTAACCAAGCTGGGAGAAGAAGTATTGAAGAAACTGTTAAAGAATTGGACTGGGTTAGATGTTAAGTAAGGGATGTGGGTTAAGGTGCAAATTAGGGGAGAGAGGGGATTTTTTTTTAAATATAAGAGAGGTGAAGGGAATAGTAAAAAAAGAAGGCAGGAAGAGATGAAAAAGTAGGAAGAGAGAAACCAAGGCAAGGTGAGAAAAATGTGAAATGGAACCAAAATAGACTCTGGTTTTCAGAGTTAAAGATGACAGAAATTAAAGTAGCTATTCATCTCTTCAGCTTGGCTGAATACAGAGGAGTGGAAAAGCTAAGGTCACTTTAAAGGGTAGGTCAGCAGTGTGACTTCATTGTTCTGTGCTCTTGCTGCAATGTAAGAGCCTGGAAAAAAGGAGCAAGATGAATTGAAGACTGGAATATATAGTACCTTTAAAAGAACAAAAAGATTCTGCTGATTCAGCATGAAACATGAGCAGAGATGCCTTAAAATGAATCCATTTTATTCATACTTTTGTAATACTCACCATGCAAGGGATGGATACCCCTTCAACTATATTATCATGAACTGCCCCATAGGAACATGGGAATTACAATATTGGAGCAGACCAGTGGTCCATTCAGTCCCATTTTTATCCTGACCATGACCAGTAGCAGCTTTTTCAAAAGGAAGTGCAAGAAAACCCAACATGGGTCAGTAATGGAATAGCTTGCCCACAGGTGAAATTTTTCCCCATCACTTAAAGGTTGGCTTATGCCCTGAAGCATGAGGTTTTATCTCCCTTCCATATTTGCGTAATCTTGTGTAATAGAACTGCGGAAGTCTAATCCCTTTTGAATTTTGCTGCGCTATGGCCTCACTGGTGTGTGTGTTATCGCTTTCCCATGCCCTGTGGCTGTCTTTTCTATTTAGATAGTGAGCTCTTTGGGGCAGGGACTGTTTGCTACCCTGTGTTTGTACATTCCTAAGACAACATTAAAACACATTTCTTTTTCTTACATGTGTGTATAGACAGACAATCTGATATTTGGAAACAAATGCAGTTTCGCAAGAGCAATGGAAAAATATACAGTAGTTCATTTTAGGGCATGACCATTTTCCCATTTGAAGTTACTGGGGAAATGATTGGGCCCTTCATGTAATTCCTCAATATATGTCACTGTAGATCTCAGGTTTTTCAACACAAGAAAGTTCATAGTAAAAATTAGACAACTTGGTATTTCACGAAAGGATTTGATTCTGAGTAGGGTGGTTCCGTACACTTGTAGCTACATTGAGTTCTGGTTTCCAAAATATCCTGAAGTCTACACAGGAGCCACTGGCTTTATGTGACATACACATGTGTTCTATATTTCCAGCCCAACTGGGGAATTGAGGGCTTAAAAATAAACATCTTGGAATTTGGCTATGAAAAGCAAACAATGATGAATCAAGGTAGATATTAGCCAATGCTCACACTTCCAATAATGTTGAGACTGTTATCCAGGGAAGTGCGAAATGAACCACTTTAGTTCTTGTGGGCAGTTTCTGTTGTACAAGTGTTTTAAAAGTAGATTTGATTGAATCTTGCTGTTTGAAAATGCTGCCTTAATCTTTTGTCAAGGACTTTTTAAACATTAAAAATGTTACTTCAGCATTACTTTGATGTTTCATCATGTGTATATTGTGACGTTGTTCAGTCTATGTGGTTTTATAAAAATATGATAATAAGTGAATATAATGTAATTGGGATATGCTTCATGCAAAAGGTCTCTTGTAAGGTATCATTACAAAGCTTATAATCTACTGAGAGTGATCATCCTATTTGTATAAATGTACCACTCTTGTATCTAAAACTAGAAATACAAAATATAACTCTGAGGGCCTATTGTAATTATGCAAAGTGTGGGCCATTAATGGTGGTTTTGGAATCTTGATGACTCCCATTAACCAGGACCATTGTCTGCAGATGGCTGTGTTTTACCTGTGAGTCTTCCTGTATACATATGTGCTGGCAAGTGGGTAATGAAGTCTTGCAGTGACATAAAATTGATACACTTTTGGCCACTTACTGAAGGGGGCAGTCTCCCATTGGGCATTGACATTCCATGGTAGTTAGAGGATTTGCATAATGCTGTCCTCAAATGCACACATTGTGACTTTTTTTTAAAAATTGAGTTCATATTTCTCCCAGCTCTGGAGGTTTCAATACCTGCATATTAAAATGAAAAGGTTAAATAAAGGAAAATGCCAAACCTCCTCAGAGGTTGTAACCATGTAACTTTCATACATTTTCTTTGGAGTCTTGGCTTCAGGACTTATTACTTACTATGGCAGGGCACATCAGAATGAACATCTGAAGGTCTAAGTTACAGCAGTAGTAGATGCCCCACTCTGAGGCATGGTCTTTCTGCTCACCCTTCACAGTATACTGATGCACATTGTTTGCCAGACACTGTCTGACCAGCTAAAAGTAGTAACTCTGTCCTCTGGTTTTCTCCCAAATAAGCAAAGTCAAGTAAAATTGCTTTTAAAAATTTGAAAGTTGCAAAGCCAGATCTATTTTTTTCTATTAATTGGTAACTCTGGAGAACATACAGTTCTGTATACAGTATGTTAATGATCTGCATTTATCTGTGTCAGATATTTTAATATTCATCTTGTTTGAACTCTCTTGCTTTTGTTAGTCTGGACTGTTTTCCTTACTTTCCCCGCTCATGTTAAAGGCTATATAGAAGCATCCAAATTGTCATTTTTGGGTTTTACAGTGTGTAGAGAATTTTGAGCACTTAGGTCTATCTGATGCCTTGTTTTTTTGAGAGTTTTTTTTTAAATAGATAAAAACATAATTAAAAAAAAACTTAATAAGACAAACAAGAAAATGTGGAATATATTATAAAGCTTCATCAAAGCTTGTTGAGGAAATCCTGAATATGAGTAGTTTCTGGGAGTATAAATAGAATTCACTGTGATTAAACTATCACTATATGGTAAGCCTAGGAAAAAGTAAATGCTTACAGCAATGGAGGAACATCATGTTAGCCTAAAAAGCCAATGAAAACAACCATTGAAAGCTGGCTAGCAGTTGCTACTATTTTTTGTAATAATACACTTTCTTCAGTAAGAAGAGTTCTATATTTCTCACACAGTGTGAATAACATCCTGTACATCCTGTTTTCTGTCTCTCTTGCAATGACCACAAACTTTAATTCAAACCTTCCTCATCCATTGTCTACTAACTTTTTTTCAATATCTGATTTCAGTGATACTATATTTCAAAAGAAAATGTGTGTGTATGTTGGGGGGGGGGAATGTTGGTGAGAGTGGTTATCTGGCTTTCATCTCTCCTTACAAATGGTGGAAAGATTTTTCCAAGCAGTGTTGGACTCCTGTTTCCTTTTCGTTTGTCACTTCATAGATCAGTTAAGCTTTCATCAGTTGTCAGATTTCCTGGATGAAATGAAACTGGTGAAGTACAGAGTGACTGGCCAGACTTGTGAAACCCTCAGCATTCTTCAGGAGTCAACAAGCCAATGGTCAGGGGAAATGGAGGCCGAGGCCCTGGTGAAAATCATAAACTGGAACTGAAATAGAAGGGCTGTAGACAATTGTTTCATGAACAGTAGATTACCAAGGAGGAAGAAGCTGAACAAGTGGTGGTTGGTAAGGATGTGTGTCCCAAATCAAATGCACTCTTTCCCTGCCTTTTCTTGGCACCAGACGTTCTTGCAACCCTCCTGGTTTTAACTTGAAAGAGAACTTTGAGGAAAAGGGAAGAGATATTTCACAATGTCCTGTCTGCAGAAGAAACCACAGGAATTGATCCCGTCAAAAGTTGATATCAGGAAAATGAGAGAAACTTACTTTTTAGTTGGTTATAGTTCAGAGTGGATGTGGTCTGTTCAACATATGGACTGGGTGGCAGTGTCTATGCAGCATGGTTTGCAATGTCTATTCGAACTTCAGTAGGAGAAAACAAAATATAGGCATCCTTTTTGGGTTTGCAAAATGGTATAATCCCTCTGCTGAGATGTTAAATATATGAAGGACCCTCTCCTGGATTGTAATGAGAGACAGTCAAAAGTACAGACACAGTTGACTAATCATAGAGATTTCAGAAATAGATGTTGGGTCATGACCATCCTGACCTTTCCATGTTCCTGAATAGGAGGGAAGTCGCAGCTAAATGGGATGGGGGTTCTGGGATAAAATAAAGGATAGTGTTATGAAAAAGGCTGAAAACCCCTGGTTTAGGTACTCCAACATTGGACAAGAAACATGGCAATTTCTCATTTCAATGTAGGCAATCTCTGGTCAGAAAGGAATTGATTATAAAGAGGGAATGTGAAAGGAGCAGAAAATAATGGACACAGGTTTTTCCCCCCCCTTCTCATATCCTTTCCTCTCACTACTACTGGGCAATTTGGAACTAGAAGAGAACTGTGTGTCTGTTAAATGCTGTTCTATTTCATAAGAGGCAAGAATTCCAGTTCTTGGGTCATGCAGTACTCTGTTAGCTAGCTAGTGTAAGGGCCTTAGTGTTCCAACTCACCGGTACTGAAGGAGTAATTGCACAGTGTTGCGATGTCTCAGACTCCAAGTAAAATATTATTTATGTAGGTAGATGCGTAGTATATAATTGGATGAGGTTAAGGAGAGAGAAGATCTCTCGAAATTCTTGGTGGTTATGACCACATCATCAATACTGCAGTCTATTAAAATGAGAATCTGTTTCATAAGAGTGACATTCATCACTTTCCTTGTTCATGCAAAGAAGGAAAAGCCCAACCAGACTTGACATACAGGAAATTAAGAGACCATGAAGGTGTGTCTGAGGAAGGCCTAGACACCCCCAACTCCAGTAATATTATTTAGTTGATTTAAAGGTATATTTCTCCCCCAGCACCACCTTAATGTATGTCCTTTTGGGCCCCAGTCAGCGTAGTATCATCAGGACAGAACATGACACCAGCACAGGATAAAATTCCATTTCTTAAACTCTGTATTCCTTATTCAAGCAACATCCTCATTAACGTATCCCATGGGCCAATTCCTACAGTACTTGGACCTTGGTCAGTCAAATCTCCCCGTAGCTTCAATGAGGATTGCATTAGCAGGAGTGTTGTAAGCAAGACACGAGAAGTAATTTTTCCTCTCTACTCTGTGCTGATTAGGCCTCAACTGGAGTACTGTGTCCAGTTCTGGGCGCCACATTTCAGGAAAGATGTGGAAAAACTGGAGAAAGTCCAGAAAAAAGCAACATAAATGTTTAAAGGTCTAGAAAACATGACCTATAAGGGAAGATTGAAAAAATTGGGTTTATTTAGTTTGGAAAAGAGAAGACTGAGAGGGGACATAACAGTTTTCAAGTACATAAAAGGTTGTTACAAGGAGGAGAGAGAAGAATTGTTCTTCTTAACCTCTGAGGATAGGACAAGAAGCAATGGGCTTAAATTGCAGCAAGGGAGGTTTAGGTTGGACATTAGGAAAAACTTCCTAACTGTCAGGGTAGTTAAGCACTGGAATAAATTGCCTAGGGAGGTTGTGGAATCTCCATCTTTGGAGATTTTTAAGAGCAGGTTAGACAAACACCTGTCAGGAATGGTTTAAATAATACTTAGTGCTGCCATGAGTGCAGGGGACTGGACTAGATGATCTCTTGAGGTCCCTTCCAGTCCTATGATTCTATGATTTTACCCTAAATTTGTACTGTAGCATGAGGTTTCTGTCCTGAACCTTGGCTGCTTTTCTGAAAATTATTCCAGCTGTACTAGAATGCTGTGTCCATAATGTTTCATTGTGAGATACAGAGTTCCCGCTATTTTAACACATTTTACAGTACAATGTCTTTCTTCAAATGGGAGTCCAAGGAATGTTTTAGTCTTTGAAGCTGAAATATTTTGGCATTGCACTGGGAGATGAATTACTATGATTTCCAAGGGTAATGTTACTGCTTGGGAAAAATCACGCCCTTAAAATGAAGAGTTAGGTGATTAATCAATGGGCATTCCAACCACTCCATACTATGTATCTCATTATCTTGTGGGTCAGAATTCAGTAACCACCTCCTTCCCAATAGTGCTTCCATCAAAGGGCAGAAAAAAATCAGAGGGGAAAATATGCAAACTATTATTCATTTAATATTCAATTAATTTCAATTGAGCAGCACTTTATACACCTAAAAGTGCATAGCTGCTTTCATTTAAAAGAGACAGTTGCTATGTTGATGTGGTGGGCAGACAGTTTGAGGCTAGCACTGCTCAGGGAAAAATGGACCATGTTTGGAAATTCCAGAGTTTCAGAGAAGGAAAGTAACCATCACCAAGTTTTGATGCTCAGAATACTTGACTTCTGTCAGAGAAAACAAATGATTTTCTTGAAGTATTCCCACTTCAGAAAGACTTTTTGCACACCAACACTCAAAATGATGTCTTGGCCAAATCAGCATTTTGTGGGTTGCGTGGTTATTTGGGTGAAATCCCCTATGTGCTTTAGGCTGACAGGGTCTTCAGTGTAATATTGGTGGCCCACTGTTGCACCTGCTTTAGGGCTATTCCTTGTAAGCCTTTTCTCATTAGTTGATAATTTGTCTGTTTTCTGATTTGTTTGTAAATGATTACTGGTACTTGTTGATTTTGTTGTGGCTGCCTTTGTAATCATTGCTCAGCACTTAGCTATTAAGTGCCACACACAAATGAGTAAAATGTAGTGTAAGATTTAGTTCACATAGAATATGAAAGAAAAAAGATTATCTTCTGATTACATGTTCATAGAGGAATAATACCTGTTACAGGGCGAGCTAAACTTTAGACCCCATTTATAGTCGTCCTTCAGTGCACCCAGGTTTTGCTACCTTCTCCTCTGTCTGGGTGGAACCACATGGTCCTACTGCTGAATCTCTGGGTTGCAGCAGCAGACCCCTCTCCCCCTGTTTCCCACTGGTGTTAACATGTTAACAGGCCCATGTGGTTTTTGGCATCTGTTTCTGTGATTATGAACCAAATATATTGTTGCTTAGCAGAAGCCCTTCCTTTCTTTGGTGTAAAATACAGTGGTCGAATTTTTTTTTTCCAGCTGTTGCCAAACCCTGGTATGTGAGATCAAAGATTTTCCCTAGTATACGAAATAGTTATTAACCCTGGTATCTCTTGACAAATCTGACTTTTCATTATGACCGCTGTAGTAATAATGAGAGAGCCTGTGTATAGCCCTCCAGGGCTCTGTGACAGCATGCTGGGCTGTAGGCATACCTTACTAGGACCTCATATGCTGTCTAAGAATGCATGTCAGCAGAAAAATAGCTACTGAGACACTAATGCAAATAACTTGTTTCTAGCAACTCACTGAGGTCAATGTTGATTCTTATTTTTTTAATCTCAAAGCAATAAATACTCTACTAATTGTAAATATAGCATGCACACACAATTTGCATGACACCAAATATTGATTGCTGTGCAGTTTTCTGTTAAATGCCATATTAATTTAATACTTTTTCAGTAATGGAAACAACGCAAATGTGAAAATCTAGCCTTTTTTCCCTACTGAATTGTCGGTTACCATCTGCCTTTTTTTCTGTCTTTGTTAAAGGGGGGAGTTTAAATTTGTAACTGAAATGTAATTAATATGTAATTGGGTTAGGGTTGTCATTTAAAATCTTTGCCATTATTTTTCACCTGTAAATTGTGTGTGAGGGTGGGACAAGGGAAAGGGAGTGTCACAAAGTGAGAGAAGATACAGAATGGGAAAGGCAATGAAATCTCTTCCCCATCTTGTTCTAATGATCAGAACTCCCCGACAATGAACCAACCATATTTGATATTGTTGGGGTTAAACCTATTGCTTTTAGAGGTAAAAATGTGCATTCCTGGGAATGACAAGGTGGGCGAGGTAATATCTTTTATTGGACCAACTTCTGTTGGTGAGAAAGCTGTGTATAAGCTCAAAAGCTTGTCTCTCTCACCATCAGAAGTTGGTCCAATAAAAGATACTTCCTCAGCCACTTCTCTAATATTACCTCTCTAATGCCCTGGGACCAACGCAGCTACAACACTGCATATGTTCCTGGGAGTGGCATTTAATGTATGTATTTATAGAAAATATACCATAGCTGCACTGACGGTAATGAAATGGATCTCCCTGAAACAGGGATGATGTCCTCACACGTAACGAATGCCACGGTGAAAGGTAATGAACAAATCCTATTCCACACGGACATGCTACAGTGTCCTTTCTGGTTCTAACATACAGTATCTATGACTCTGGCGTCGTTAAACTGTCCCTAGATTTTGGCCAAGGCTGCCATTATATTCATAACTTGCATTTATAATTGTGCCTTTGATCCCCAGCATCCCAGAGTTCTTTAACAGATATAGGAATGGGCTCCAATCCTCCAAACAGCTACAAGTGGGCACAGAGGTTCTCCTGTCTGGTGCGTTTATCCACACTGGGGCCATGGTTTGTAGTCACTACCAATGCACAGTAAGCAGAATTTGCCCAATAGAGGTGGACGTTCTTGATAGTGCATGGAAGCAGAAAGGAGAAGAGATAAAGAAAAGGGAAGAGCATGGTAATATTTTTATAGAGATGCTTGAAGAGATCCCATCTTGAGTGGGTGTGTCCAATTCCCCTCCGTCCCCCGCCTGCCCCTTTAATGTTTTTTAGATTAACTGGTAAAATGTATTTACCTTTTCAGAGTAAGATATCTGTAAAATTAGTGAGCGACTGCTAGACCCTTGATAAGTTTGCTGATGAACTATATAGAATTAAGTTGAGCAGTTTCCAAGTTCAAAGTTTTCATCAAGGAACTCAACATATTCTGGACAAAACTTTTAGGGGAAAAATAACATGAGGGTGACAGAAGAATTCCAAAGCTCTTTGAAGTTCTTTATCAACTAATTCCAACTAAGAACAGCTATATGTACACTGTTTTTTTCTATCCATTTATCATCTACCTAACAAGCTTGTGGCATATATGTATATTTGTCTAGGAATCAGAGACAAATGTTTAGAAAGTCTATCGGGAATCCAATTAATCAATTTGATTCATTACATTACTTAGTAGTAGTGATGGCTGAGCCTCAAAAGGTTTGCCATTTTCTCTGCCTAAAGTTCAGTGGATTCCAAGCCATAACACGGAGATTAATATCTTAACTTTTCTTATCCAAAGAAATTGTCAAATGTCTCTAAAGATTGCAGCTAGACTGAGAACAGCTTTTTTTTCTTTTCTCTGTGTTATCGATTCTGCCTGAAGCTGAAACAGAAAGAGGATAGAAACACAAAAATAAAGGTGAGGGGGGATTTTAGTAAAGGTTTGGGTCCTTTTCAAATTTTATGAGGCCATTTACATAGTCTTTTATTTTGTCTCTTCACCCACCCCTACTTAACTGCTTGTAGAGATCTTTGAAATTCTATTACTTTATTCATTAGAGATTTGCCTGCTATTTTCCTCTCTCTCTCTTTGTCTCTTTGGGATTCTGTGAACTTTTTTCCTGTACGCTGTGCCAACAGCAGATTTTGTCTGAGTGTTCTTTTCCTCATTAACATGAATCGAAGTGAGACGTCAGAAACCCCGGGACCATTTGCAATGACAGGACACTGCCAATGCTTTTTTCTTTTATAGCCCATAGGAATAAAACTATGCAAAGCATCATTTCATTATTCACATTATGATAACCTGCATAAGTTACGGATCATAAGCTAGGGAAATCATTTTCATGCTGTCCATTGTCACATAACCAAAGTTAAAATTTTGAGAGGAAAAACAAAAAAGAAAAAACTCTAATGATACCACTAGTAGTTTTTTGGCGTGTCAGTTTCTCTCCAATAAGTTTCTCAATTTAACATGTTAGTGTGCATAGATGAAGTGGAGATAAGCGATGTGTCTTTTTAAATTTTTGCATATATTGAAATTGGTACGTATGTTTTCTGATGATGATGAGATGTTCTGGGACTAGATCCAATGCCCATTGAAGCTAATGGATGCCCTATATTGACTTCATTTGGCATTGGATTAGGCCCTAATGACCTGATTCAGCAAAGCACTTTAAGCATGTACATATGTCCACTGACTTGAGAAAATGCTTAGTCAAACATACACTTAAGTGCTCTGCTGAATTGGGACCCTAGTACACAAGATGAAATAAATATTCATTTTAGTAAATTAGTCAAGTATTCACTTGCAAAACTAATTAAAAAAAACATAATTATTTGTTGATAAATAATTTAACAACCTTGCTGTGCAGTAGCTTTAAAAGGTCACTGTCTGATTGGTTTGTGTGTTTGTTTTATTTAAAAATATATATATTTTCAGTTGGGGCCTCCCTACTCACTGTGCTTAAAGGTTGTGCCTTTATAGTATCTCCCTGGGAGAGTTTACACAGTCCTGAGTGAGTTGCAGTCTCTAGCATTGGGTAAGGCCATGTCTAAACTACAGACTGTGGCCAATGCAAGTTATGTAGGCATAAAGCCACCACAGTTAGTATATTGCTCTTGTACATGCATACTTGGCTCCTTGCGTTGGTGCTGCATGTGCTCACCTGGAGTGCTTGTGTTGATGCACAGTGTGGTGCACCATGGGTAAGTATCCCAGTGTGCAACTCACCACTGTCCAGCACACTGTCTTTTGGGAAGTTTTGGCAATGCGTTGTGGAGCAGAAACGAGTCGTGCAATGGGGACTGGGAACAGAGGGTCAAGTTCATATCGTGCAACTTTCTCCATCCCATAATGTCATCTAGGTCCCATAATTCTCATGCCTTTTTAAAAAAAACCCACTCGCATGGCCCTCCTCACTGGCTGTCATCTCTGGCAGAAGCATGGAACCTTGCACAGTTCTGCACTATTGTCATGAGCATTGCAAGCACAGGATGCATGATCCCATGGTATTTGCAGAGCCGCAAAGAGAAGTGAATCAGTGGGGAATATGATGATTTCTTGGAAGCCAGATTTCTGTGGGAAATAGTGAAAACCAGTTCAAAGTAGTTGTTGGCATTCACAGAGTGCTTCTTCTGGGCCTTAGAAATGAGCACTGACTGGTGGGATCGCATCATAATTTAGGTTTGTGATGACAAGCAGTGTCTGTAGAACTTACAGCTATGCAAGCCACATTCCTGGATCTGTGCACTGAGCTTGCCCCATCCCTCCAATGCAGGGACACCAGAATGAGATCAGCGCTGTCAGTGGAGAAGCTAGTGGTAATCATACTGTCTAAACTTGCAATGCTGGATTGCTGTTGGTCAGTGGGCAATCATTTTAGAGTTGGACAATGTGCTGTGGGAGTCGTTGTCATGCAAGTGCTCAGGACCATTAATTATCTCCTGCTACGCAGTACTGTGACTCTCCGTCATATGCAGGACATAGTGGATGGATTTGCAGCAAAGGGGTTCCTGAATTGTGGGGGATCAATAGATGGTGCACACATCCCTATTTTGGCACCAGTCCACCTTGATCCTGAGTATACCAATGGAAAGGGCTACTTTTCAATGGTTATGCAAGTGTGGTGGATCACCGGAGGTGCTTCACAGACATCAATGTTGGATGGTGAGAGAAGGTGCATGATGCTCATATCTTTAAGAAAACAGGACTGTTCAGAAAGGTGAAAGCAGAGACTTTCTTTCTCGACCGGTGACTTAAGACTGATGAGGTTGAAATGCCAATAGAGATCCTGGGGGACCCACCTACCCCTTGCTCCTTTGTGAGCTGAACACCAGCCACCTCGACAGCACCCAGGAAAGATTCAATTACTGGCTCAGCAGGTGCAGAGTGACAGCTGAATGCGCATTTGGTAGGTTGAAGGGACACTGGCACGGGTTTACTCACAAGATTGGATCTCAGTGAAAAAAATCCCAGTGGTTATAGTTATTGCTTTGTCCTGCAAAGCAACTATATATCTGTGAAGCAAAGGGGGAAGAGTCACAGCTGGGTTGGAGGTTGGAGGAGGAGCAGCTGCCTGCAGAGTTTGAGTGAACAGCCAGAAACAATGGCTATTAGAGCTCAACACAGAGTTTTGAGGCTGAAGGAGGCCTTGAAAGAGCATTTTAACTATGATTCATGATAATGTGTTGTGGGTGGACTGTGCTCTGCCTTGCCCTGGAATTTGGGAGCCTGTTAGGAACTATGTGTTGGATGTTGTATATTTATGATAGTTACACTGTGTGACTGTGTGTGTGAGTTCTGTCACATTGTATAATAACAAGTAAGTAGGTGCTTCCAATATTGCTAGTCATTCTGCAGCATATGTTGTGAACTAATAAAGATGAATTATTTTCCAAAAAATATAATTTTATTGAGTAACACAACCAGTGCAAAACAAATCTGTGCAATTTTAAAAGCAGATACATAAAAAAACTTAATAAATTAATAGAACAGAGCTTAACAAGGGGAGTGAACATTCATGTCCATTTTGGTTATGCATACAGCAACCGTGGCTCTCCTAGATGAGTGTATGTGAAGCTGTGGTTGTCCTTACTGTCCCCCATTGTAGAGTGTTAGGTGTAGGGATCCGGCCCCTACTGTCACATGGCATGTTGAAGGGAGGTGCAGGGAAGTGCTGAAATGGAGTTCTCCAGGGGCTGCAAAGGGATGTGAGCCTGGGTGTGGCATTACACCCCATATTCTTCATAGTAATATTATGATATGTGTATGGCATAATTATGATGTATTTTGTGCAAGATAAGGCATGTGAGATATCATTGGAAAGGTTATGATTCACTGAATATGATTATCGTATTTGTATGTATGTATCATTTTTGTATCTGAAGTTAGGAATATTGTCTGTGAACCTATTACAAAGGTTTTACACCTGGGGAACACACACTAGACAGAATGCAATCAGTCTAGATTGCTGTCTGGAAAGGGCCAGTAGGAAGAACAATAGGTCTTAGAAGATGCTAATCTTTTACTGGGAAGGCCTTCCTAGGCAAGCCTTCTTGGGGATGCTGCAAACAGACTTTGCATGGTCATGTGATCAAGTCACCTGGTACTGGACTCCGTGATAATATTAGTACTTTTCCACTGACCGGGGGTGAGAATCACACTGGAAGACAAAAGTTTCCTGCCATATATAGAACCTATTTAAGGCAGGGGAGTGACATAATCAGGGTTGGTTCTTCACTGAATCCCTGCCCAAGATGACTGCTGTAAGTATCTAAGAAAAAGACTGAAGGGAGTGGAAAAAGACTGAGCCCAGACTGGAAGGTTGTCTAGCCTGTGAATGAAATATCTGAAGTTTTAAGCTGCAGCCAAGTGCAGCTGGCCTTCAAGAATCTCTGCAATATGCCTAAAACAACATTTAGGGTGAGATATTACTACTTGTAACCTGTTTCTTTAGTATCTTAAAGCTTAGATTGCGTGTTTGTTTTATTTGCTGGGTAATCTGCTTTGATCTGTTTGCTGTCCCTTATAATCACTTAACATCTGTCTTTGTAGTTAATAAACTTATTTTGTTTTGTCTAAAACCAGTGTGTGTGGAAATTATAACTTTGGGGCAGAAAGCTGTGCATATCCCTCTCCACATTGAGGGAGGGGTGAATTTCATGAGCTAACCCTGTATAGTTCTCTGTGCAGCGCAAGACGGTACAATTTTGGATTTACCCTTTAGAGGGGTGTGCACTTGAGTACTGG
Organism: Emys orbicularis; assembly: GCF_028017835.1. Lineage (NCBI taxonomy): Eukaryota > Metazoa > Chordata > Testudines > Emydidae > Emys > Emys orbicularis. The sequence goes on from NC_088692.1 coordinate 57,727,135, forward strand.
GCAATTCCTAAGCTGAGTCTTCCCATCCAGAGCTGATCTCAGCATCTGCGTGTATAGTTGCAGCTGGGTGTGTCTCTACCTGTGTGGTGAAAAAGCAAGCTTGGAGAGCTTGGCAACTTGTCACAGCAGCACAATGTAAAGGGGAATCCAGGCTGGTGGGTCAGGTGGGCTCAGTGGTACCCCAGTTCCAAGTGGCACTCCGGCAGGGAACCTGTCACACCGGGATTGTTGAACCTGTAGGTGCACAGGAGTCTGCAGCATCTGTTTTTGCTGCTGTAGAAGCCCCATTATGTCCTGGTGCATTTCCCTGTCCTTTTTCTGCTTCTTTCTCCTCTCCACTCTTTCCTTCTCAAGGCTGTCTGCAATGTTCACCCTCCGGGCCCATTGCTTATGGTCTGATGCAGCACTGGCTTGCCTGACTGGCACCATTTTCCACAGGTGGTGGTGATTTTAGCTGATATCTTGCTCCTGAAGGTAGCAAAGGCACAGAGAGCACAGCTGCTGCTGGTGTCCTGAAGCTGCCCGGGCCTGTATGCCACTAGTCTGTGTACTGCAATGATGCCTGCTAAAGTTCTCGCAGACTGGCATGGGAAAATGTCCTCACATGGAGGAAGTAATAGGGCTGCCAAAGCTAGAAATGTTTAGGAGAGGATTGCAGAGTACCTCCATGAAAGTTTCATTGAGATCTCTCAGGTGTATTCAAGGAACATCCTTGTGTACATAAACAAACTGCTCCCCAACCTATAGGGAAATGAAAAGCAGATAACTCCACCTCTCTTTGTACCGCTACCTCTTCTAATACAAGTAAATGAAAAGTTAATAGTGCTGCCCTGCAAAAGTGGAGATGCCATCACTGTAATGGGAAATATATTGACACATTTACCTGAGGTTCCTTCGCCTGCATTGGGCTTGGCAGTACGTGACTGCTGGGACTGACTGGTCTGTGATGGAGTCTCAAACAGGTCCTAGCTGGCGGCATAGTTGGACTTGCCAGTCACATGCTTCTCATTCTTGTCCTCGCTGTATCCACAGTGGGCCACCAAGTATGGCATGAATCTCTTTATAAATGCAGCAGGTCTGTGGCTCAGCACTGGATTGACTGTTGGCCTGCCGCAGTTCCTTCACTGTCACACAGCCCTACTGCTGATCCCTGTCGTACCCCATCTCCTATATTCCCCAAGCAATCGGCTCATAGGTGTGCACATTTCTATGGCTGGTGCATAGCTGTGCCTGCACTGCCTCTTATCAACAGGCCCAGGAGAAATCTCCTGTCTACTCCAGGCCAGAGCGCATCTGGAGCACGGAGCTGGCATGGTCGGCTGAGCAATTGCACACGACAGTGGAGAGCTGCTAAGTGCTTGCCAAGCTGGATGATCAGAGAAAGCATTTGAAATATGTATGGGGTTTTAAAGTGTGTATGGGGGGGCCAGATTTTTTGGTCTCTATGACCCCTGGGCAGTGGTATTTGTGACAGTGTACCCCATAAGGCTTTATGGGGTGTGTGTGCTCATAAATGTATGTATGATATAACTGGAACATGCCATGTAACATATCTATGTAAAGGTTATGAACTACTGGTTATGTTCATCCTAGTTGTATGCAGGCACCATTTGTGTGTTCAAAGTTATGAACATTGGCTGTATAATTGCTTGATTTCTAAATAGCCTTAGTTAGAACATTTGGTCACTTCTTGGGAAAGGAATGTGCAAATTAAGTGCTGAATCAGGAAGCACTTAAGAGACAAAAGAGCTTGGAAGACTCCAATCCACATAAGAAGTCTACCTGAGGATGTTCAAGGTAGCATGTGGGTAATGGCTGCTACCTGCAAGTCCTGAGTCATGCATGGGCATGTGACTTGCCCATGTGATTCCGAATCTCCATTTTGTGACTGGATTCTACACAGGGTGAGCATTGGGTCTCCACCCACAAGAGAGTCTGTTTAAACCCCTGGGAGACCCCTCCATTTTGTCTTCAGCTGGCTAAAGAAGGAGCCTCTCCACCCCTCCAGGATACTTGAAGGAAACTGGAACAAAGGACAGTAACTACAGGGGGTCTGAGTGATTGCTGGACCCAGGCTAGAAGGAGATTAGTCTGTAAAGGGGAGCATTCTGGAACTGGTGAGGATCTTATTTGTATTTAGTTTGATTAGACATAGATTTGTGCTTTTTATTTTATTTTGCTTGGTGACTTACTTTGTTCTGTCTGTTACTACTTGGAACCACTTAAATCCTACTTTCTGTATTTAATAAAATCACTTTTTACTTATTAATTAACTCAGAGTATGTATTAATACCTGGGGGAGCAAACAACTGTGCATATCTCTCTGTGTTATAGAGGGCGAACAATTTATGAGTTTACCCTGCATAAGCTTTATACAGGGTAAAACGGATTTATTTGGGTTTAGACCTCATTGGGAGTTGGGCATCTGAGTGCTAAAGACAAGCACACTTCTGTGAGCTGTTTTCTGATAAACCTGCAGCTTTGGGGCAAGTAATTCAGACCCTGGATCTGTGTTGGAGCAGACGGGAGTGTCTGGCTCAGCAAGACAGGGTGCTGGAGTCCTGAGCTGGCAGGGAAAATAGGAACAGGGGTGTGGCACATCAGTTGGCAGCTCCCAGGGGGGGTTTCTGTGATCCAACCCGTCACAGTATTCACAATTTTGACCAGAGTGGTCATTGTGTGATGGCTGCTGGAGGACTGTGAGGGTCGATATAAATAATGCAGCCTCTACATTTGCACTGCGTCGACTGCAGCACATTGACCATGGCTCAGTGCCATTTGGGAACTTGGTGTTACTGTGTAACTGTAACGGGGCACTTACATCGGTGTGGGGGGGGGAAATTATGTAGAAGCATGTGTAACTAGGTCGACACAGGGCGCTTTCATTGACCTAACTTGGTAGTGTAGATCAGGCCTCTGGGAATGCCACTGGTGAAACTAGAAAGAAGTTTGAAGGGTCATGGCTTGGTAGGGTTGCCAACTGTCTAATTGCACAGACCCAAACACCGTTGTCCTGCCCCTTCTCTGAGGCTCTCCCCCAACTCACTCCATCCCTCCTCCCTCCATCTCCTGCTCTCCCCCACCCTCACTCACTTTCACCAGGCTGGGGCAGAGGGTTGGAGTGCAGGGCGGGGGGCAGGCTCTGGGAGGGAGTTTGGGTGCAGGAGGGGGTGAGGGTTGCGTGCTTTGGGAGGGAGTTTGGGTGTGGGGTGAGGGCTCTGGGCTGGGGCAGGGCGTTGGGGTGTGGGAGGGTTGAGGGGCGTGGTCTCCAGCTGGGTGGCGCTTACCTCGGATGGCTCCCAAAAGCAACTTTGGCAGCAGCTCCTTGGTGGGGGGGAAGAGGGCAGGGGGTCTCCGTGCCCTGCTTTTGGGCACAGTTCCCGGCCAATGGAAGCTGGGGAGTCGGCACTCGGGGTGGGGGCAGTCTGCGGAGACCCCCTGCCCATCCCCACCCCTCCCCCGGGGATGCAGGGACGTGCCGGCCACTTCCGGGATTGGCGCGGAGCCAGGGCAGGCCTTAGCCCCGCTGCGCCGCTGGACTTTTAGCGCCAAAAATCTCCCAGTTTGGCTTCAGTGGCCTCCAGGAGATAGAGCCTGATTCCGGGAGACTCCCGGCAAAACTGGGAAGATTGGTAACCCTATGGCTTGGTGGTAATGAGTCTATTGCCAGTAAACATGGTTTCCTGAATATACTAAGTTTCAACATTAGTTCAGAATAACTTTCTCTTACAGCAAACCACGTGGTTTGACATGCACAATTAGGGCAAATTAGGGTGTGAATTTAAAGGGCAATAGCTGTTCTGAAATAACTCTTCTGTGGACACTCATTCCAGAATAGGTATTCCAGTCAGTTTCCAAGTGTAGACAAGCCCTTACGGAACCTTATTATATTAAATGTATGTTTTAAGTAGTCTATTTACATAAGAAAGGAGGCGTGGGATGATCACATCTCTTGGCATTTCCAGCGACTGACCTACATTGATAATGAAGGCAGGCAAAGCACAAACCAGATGCCAGGTGATGCACACAAACCTCTAACCATTGTTTAAAATTCGATGGAGTTTCATGAAGTGTTTTGAATCATTTTATGATTGCCCACAGTCTTAGAATAATCCAGAAATGTGCCCATGTATGATGGATGTAGATTAGCCTGGTCATAAGATACTCTATTACCTTGTTTTAAAGTGCAATTTTTTCTCTGCAATGGAAAGCTTTAACAGGTGAGGATAAACTTTCCTTGAATGCCCTCAAGGCCTTGTTAGATCCCTCAGTATGTAAACATATATGTCATTTTTCTTTTGGGAAAACAGGCTAGACTGTTTGCAAACACCTTGAAACCTAAGTGAAATCTTGAAACTTTAAGATAGAATGCATCCACTTACTAGGAATCTTTTGACTGATGCCAGATCCATAGCATCAGTCATGTGTCTTCCATTAAAGATGGCTGTGTGGCGGTGTGCTGCATTGGGTGGAAGTTCTCATAAAGGTTTCATGCATTTATTATATTGATGGAGTCAGAGCTGTTCTTCGTTAAAGCCCAATTTTTATGTTACATCAAATGAACTTATCAAAAGTGCTCAAACTTATGAATAGAAGCCGTAGTCAAAATGAGCAAGGAGAGAACAGAAATTCTGGATTTCAAAGGTGCTGTGCACTCTCAGCTCCCACTGACTTCTACTAGAGCTGCAGGTGCTCAGCCCCTCTTAGGTTTTTGCTCTTTGAGCTTGATCACCAAAAATAACTGGAAAAAAACAGGTGCGAAGGTTTTCAAGTGAAGTATCTCTTCCCTCCTCCCATAATTTTGGCATTTCCTAACATCTGAATCCTTGATTTTGAACCTTAACATTGTTTCAATACGTTTTGATTTGTTTGTGTGTATAATAGTAAATAAAACGAAGCGGTTATTAGACAGATACTTTGTCTTTTTCGGGACTAAGACAGGATAAGTAGTTTAATCTGAATTTTGTAATTGCATTCTGGAAGCATGTCTGTGAGTCAGCACACCTGGGTTCTATTCCTGGGTTCTGCTGGTGATCTGCTGTATGAGCTTAGGCCAGTCACTTCACCTCTCTGCCCCTTTGTTTCCCTTCCCACCTTTTGCATTGTCTGTTTAGAGCAGTGTTTCCCAAACTTGGGACGCCGCTTGTGTAGGGAAAGCCCCTGGCGGGCCAGGCCGGTTTGTTTACCTGCTGCGTCCGCAGGTTCGGCCGATCGTGGCTCCCACTGGTCGCGGTTCGCTGCTCCAGGTGAATGGGAGCTGCTGGAAGCAGCGCGGGCCAAGGGACATACTGGCCACTGCTTCCAGCAGCTCCCATTGGCCTGGAGCAGCGAACCGCGGCCAGTGGGAGCCGCGATCGGCCGAATCTGTGGACGTGGCAAATAAACAAACCGGCCCAGCCTGCCAGGGGCTTTCCCTACACAAACGGCGTCCCAAGTTTGGGAAACACTGGTTTAGATTATAAACTTGTCATGGCAGTGACTGCTTCTCACTAGTGTTTGTATAGAAGCTAGCACAATGGGAGCCTGATTTCAGATGAGGACTCTAGGTGCCACTGTAATATAAATGAAGGCTTCGTTTTCACAAAAAAACCTGGGGTAGAAATCTTGGCCCATTTGGTCTTGACGTCACTAGGAAAAAAGGCCTGTTCTTACCTTACATTAGCTAACGTGGTAGACAAGGCAGTTTGTAGCTTTCACACATATTAGCAGGTCAGCCTAATAATGGGTGAAAGCTATGAACTGCCTTCATTAGAAATTTATCAGGTGTTAGTTACCTCGGGGTAAGAACACACCTTTTTTCCCTATATAAGGCACCCCATTGAAGTTGATGGTGGAACTCTCATTGATTTCAGTAGGGCCAGGATTTCACCTCAGGTTTGGCTCTCATGTTGGGTTTGTCTTGCCAGAAGTAATGGGTTATAAATATGGGATATTTCCATTTAATCTGACCTTGCATCAAGAGAAGTACTGGAATTCTTCCTTGGGACCTGGCCATGGTTTAATAACAGGCTGGCTAGACCTAGCTGCATAGAAAATAGACTTTGAGTCAATGGAAGCCGTACTCCTTTTTGAGAGTCAGAGCAACAAACAACCTTTTCTTTAAATAAATAAAAATAAATGAAGAATAAAAGAAAGCTCATTCTGTCTCTAGCTAACCCTGCAGATCAATTGTTACCCCTTCACCTCACAACTGCAGGTAGACTGTTTTGGCTTAGGCAAAACTATTTTTGCTCATTATAAGGGTAATTTAAGTAAATTGGAGATGTTAGAAGTTTTCTCTATGCTTGTCAGAGTTTATATTGGATGCAAACTGACGGCGCCTACAGGCTGTGGGGCTAATCATAGAAGAAATCACCTAAGTGGGTTTGTTAATTTTCTTGGTTCCCTTGGTGATCTGTCTGCATAGCATGAAGTTCTTCAATCTGACTCAGGGAACAGAAGGATATTTTTTGCATTGCTGACCGTGACAAGGGAGTGCAGGTTTTGAAATTAGGAGGCATAGAAAGTTGACAGGTAAACAGAAAAGAAGGTAGAATGTCTGGGATTCGTTGCCTGCTGCTAAATCTTCAAAGCAGTGATTTGAAATGTACATATTTCTTTGTTACTCCTAGGCAGAAATAAGCTTTTTAAAAAAATGGAGAGCATGGTTGAATATAATTGTGCTTAGTTTAAAAAAGAAATTGAAATGAATTAGCATAATGTTCAATAGAAAAAACAGAGAAAAAAAATCACCTTTTCCATCAAATTTGTTAAGATCTAAGAGAGTTTGATGTCCCTTTTTTAGATTCATAAAACACACTGTACTTGCAAAGTGGTATTTCAGGGAGGTTGCAAGGCAAATTCAGCAAGTTTAAATGAAAGGAATTTAATCTCCTCTTGCATGCAAATGATTTGGAGTTGCAATGTTCGCAGAGTCCTTTGTTTGTGTCCCAGTGATTTCTGGGCACAGGTTTTTGAGGTGTCTGGAGAGCCAGTATTTTATAAATGTGAAGGGAATTGAAATATGCTACATGATGCCCTGCACCTAGTATTGTACTTCTAGAGAGTCATTCAGGATAGTTTTCAGCAAACACATGCAGAATGTTTAAAGTGTCAACAAGTCTCTAAATTGGAGGAAATTAGCAGCGTATTTAGCAGTCTCCTCACATTGTTCTTCCTAGATGGAAGTATTGTTCAATATTAAAGATTAAAACTAAAACAAAACATAACCAAGAGCTCTGTTACTATAACTCTAAATGTCATGCATCCCATACATAAAGTATTTCTCAGCTTAATTATGGAACTTCTGGATTTCAAGAAATCCATTATAGGTGCAGGAGGGGTGGCCCTCCAGGGATAGATGTAAAGGTGTTTCATGCCAACAACAAGGAATTGTTGGGGATACTAATTGCTATGAAGGATTTAAAAAAAAAACAAAATAAAGAAAGGACAGGGAAAAAGTCAGCAAGATGTAAGGAAAGAAAACAAAAGATGATTTGAGTCCTGCCAAGAAAATTAGTAGTGGAGTGGGATCATTTTGTGTGTGTGTGTGTGTGTGTATATACATACGCACACACACACAAAATGATCCCACTCCACTATGAGTGGGATCATTCATATATATATATATGATGGTGGGGTTTAACGGTTTTATCTGTACTCATTTGCCAGACTCTAACAAACCTCCATTCCACATGTATGAACTGCAGTTTTTGTTTCTGAAACGGCAGAATCATTTTAGCTGAAACTCTTCCCCTCTCGCTTCTCTACACCCCCCTCCAAAAAAAAAGTCAAAACAAAAATCAGCCTGAGGCAGACACCCAGTATGGAAAATTTCACTCTGAATGGTTAATGTTTGACAAAGTTTTAAGATCTCTTTTCTTTTGCTTTTAGGGAGCTTTAACTATAGATGATGTCCACACCACCTATAATTCCTACCCTAGTCTACCACTGCTTATCTTGGCAGTTCTCCTACCATCTTCTGTTCTCAATCTTTGTATCAAACCAACCTTTTTCTGGGTGCTAAGAGCCACTCTTTTTATCTTTCACACTAGTCTCCACAACAATCCTGTGTGTGTGTGTATTGCCACATAGAGACATGGAATCCATGTGATACACTGAAAATAAGAATATTATCCCTGTAATAAGAAAGAAACTAATGAAACACAATGATTTTTGGCATATACTGAAGCTGTCAGACTTCACCATGCAGGGAAGGTAGCCTTGAAGTTAAAGGGTAAATGGCATTAAGGGAGATAGGCTGAGTAAGGAGCTGAAAGCAAGTGAGCCAGGGTTCCCCTGTAATGGTCCCGATGTTACTGAACAGCAGATGATGCAGTGCACAGCTTGAGGTAGGACTTTGATTTTTTTTTGAGGAGGAGGATAGTTACATGCTCAGTGGGGAGAGGAATGAAAGATCACATCTCACCGTTTTGGTGCCATTTGGAAGGATTTACATTGGCTAGCTCCAGCATTACTGTTTGCCAGGGTTCATCTTGTCGAGTTGTCCCAGGAGGAAAGAGTGTTGGGGCCCATTTACCAAGGGCCTCCTTTTTTACCTGTGGGAAAGAAACTTCATTGTAAAGCCCACTCCTATGTCTTACCCAGCAACTCTCTGGCAAAAAACTAGTTAAAACTTACTTTGCCAGGTTTCAGGAGTGGCTGGATGTTTACAGAGATGGTCACAAATTTTAGATTCACATCTCAACTTCCCTCAAGTTCAGGGTGATGTTATGGATCCAGAGTTTTTGTTCAGCCCACTATAAATATTTTATTTATTTATATTACCGTAGTACCCTAGGAGCTTGGATACAAAGGTCCCCAGTTGGAGTCTATTTGGAACTGGGCCTTTTAGTTTAAGCCAATCTTTATTTATTTTTTTCATTTTGCAAACTAAATGTAATAATGGGTGGTGTGTGAGAAAAGGTACAAGCATAATGTCCAGAGAGCTGTTTGGAACTGAAAGATCAGTTTGCAGCTCCCACGACTGATAAACATATCAGTCAGCTTCATCAAAGAGTTTATAGACAAGTAGCCTTGACTTGCAATCTCTGTGTCCTGTGGGAAGACCCTACTTTATTCCAGACTGAACTGAAGTAGGAATACATGCTTCTCTTCCCTAGACACCTTTTACTGTTTGGGGTATTTGACAAAAAATAACAGTGAAAAACAATGTTTGAATATTGCACCTTTAGCAAGTACTCTGTGAGGTAAAAATCCAAAGCTGGCAATAGTATTAGGGGATTAAATGAACCACTACTGAGGATTTGGCTAAACCCCAAAGGTTTAAATTGCTCACCAGAACAAGGAAGGTGAAGGGGAGATTATTCCACTCCGTCACTGCCCCAACACATTCACACAGAGACAGCACTGCACACGTGGCAAAGTGGATCATGGAGTGTAGGTGATTTTCCTCTGACTCAGGCATGGTACACTGCTGAAGGCAGAATACAGAGTTTATGGATCAATGGTCTGATACAGACTAGCAAATTCTAGGTTCCTACACTCCATTCCAATTGGCTGCCCATTTGTCAGGATATAATCCTAACTATTCCACAACTGGATATATTATGCCACAGAAGGCAGAGAGAAACAAAATAAGATATTTTGAACTTCTTTTTAAGCTTGAAAAACACGCTGGTTCGGAGTCATAGTCCAATGTCGTCTTCTGCATTTTGCCCATAGTTTTGGGTCACAGCTCAGGGAGGACAATTCCAAAAATCTTGCAGCTCCCAAATCAGAACTAGCTTCTGCCGGATCAAGGGGTTGAAGGCCCTTCTGTACCCTTCCTTCCCACCTATTTGTGGTCAAATGTCTAGATATTGCTTTTGGAGCTGATTGAAAACACCGAAACCACAGTGTAAGATTTTAAGAGTGTAGCTGGAGTGGACCAAAGCCCCTATACTCCTCTCTGCTGCCATTGTCAAAAGAAATGAGCTGTGAGCAGATGCCGTCAAACTATGTCCCCTAAAAAAGCCTAAATGACATTTTCTTCTTTTCCAGAGGAAGAACTTTCTCTTTGTACAGTGTGTCAAGTTCCAAAGCCTCAAGCTTCAGCTGAGCCTAATGCCAGTGTCATTAAATGAATCTGTTTTCAGTTACTTATCTATTTCTGCTTGAATGTGGGGATCGTTCTCCTCATGTCTGTTCATTATCCTCTGCGTGTCTGCTCCCATCTGCTGACTTTCCCAAATTAGTTGTGGCTTGTTCCTAGAGATGGGGATTTGTTAGGGTGAGCTTTATAAAAATGCCTTTGGTGTTCTTCTAACGGGGGGAAAAGAATAAGAAAAGAAGAAATCCCAAAGGCAGCCAGAGATAAAGATCACCCAGTGAAGGGATAAAAATGAACAATGCCTCCTTCAGTGAGCCTAAAAATACAGTACTTCCCTCTCACATGTGCTTTAGTTATTGAAATAACAACTTGATTGTACAATGCCAGAATTATTATGGCCTCAAGAAAATACAAAGTCTAGGAACTTTATACAAGATGCCAGGTCAGAGGAAACATAACTTCAAGTTTAAATTAGATCCAATATTCTCAGTAAAGAAATGTGTGTGTATAACATAGAAGGAAGGATGGTCTGGTGGTTAAAGCATTGGGCTGGGATTCAGAAGGTCCTAGCTCTGCAACAGACTTCTTTTGTGACCTTGGGCAAGTTGCTTAATCTGTCTGTGTCTCAGTTCCCTGGCATTTTTTTAAAGTAACATGAGAATGAAAATCCTTTGCTAACTCGTGGGCAAGTGGTGAAGATAAATTGATTGGTCTTGAGTTGCTCATGTAAATGAGATTTTGGATGTATTGCTGACAATAGCCATGATTTACATGGAAAGAGACAGAGGAAAGGATGTGGAACTGAAGGAGATGGGTGGGGGGGGAGAGGGAAGGAACAAAGAGTTTGAATTTTCTTCCGATGAGATATTGAAGGAGCAAATCCGGTTTGCTCCCTTCATTACAGATCCTATGGAACTCTTCGACACCCCATTTAGCAAGCTGCTTATGCACATGCCCCACTGCAGCCATGTGAATAGTTTCATTGGTTGCAAAAGGATCTTTACTCACAAAGAGTTGGGCATGTGTTTAAGTAGTTGCTGAGTTGGAGTGCCAAAGAGCACCCATCCCCACTGCTTTGTGACAAGTTATATCCAGTAGTACCCTGTGTCCTGCACTTTCAGGTGAAGTCGGGTGATATAAGGCACTGTGGGCTAGCTCCTCAGCTAGAATAAATCAGCTTAGCTCCGCAGAACTTAACGGAATTACACTGATTTACATCAGCTGGGGATCTGGCCCTATATAAATAGAAACTAGCTGCTCATTGGTTAAAGAACAAATTACCCCCCAATCATATTTGCTTGTGATTTTTTTTTCTTGACTCCATTGTAAGACTTGCACTGTGCTAGTGGTGGTGATTTTATCAAGTTATCTCAAAAGATCATCCTGCTCAGCTAGAAGGGGAGATCGGAGGAGCAGGTATGCAAGAGGCTTTGGTGTGTTTTTTGGGGAGGAGAGGGCCGTTTTACACTTTAATGCCAGTATTTCCTAACTGATTTCAGGCTGGGGAGCGGCGTTCTCTGAGGCAATGACTTTGTTAGTTCACTGACGCAATAGTGTACGTATTGTACTAGCTTATTTAGCAAAGGACTGGAGGGGGAACCTTGGAGTGGTTTCTTTTTAGAAGGTCAATTATGTCAATTTCTAGATTTTTATTTTTTTAAATCACTATATCCAAGTAGATAATGTTTAGGCATAGCCAGTCAACGTTTCTCAATCCAGGCTGAGGGCAGGTCTACACTAGAAGCACCGATGCAGCTGCGTTGATATAGCGTGTCTGGTGAAGATGCTCTATGCCAATGGGAGAGCGCTCTCCCAACAGCATAATTCCTCCACCTCCGCAAGAGGCGGAAACAATCTACCACCCACGTAATCTCCAGCTGACATAGTGCCAGTGTGGATAGCACTGAGGTCACTGTAACTTGCGTCGCTCTGGGTGTGTGTGTGTGTCTTTTTCACACCTATGAGCGACAGAAGTTAGATCGACTTAAGTGGTAACGAAGACCTGCTCTGAGATCATAAAGCAACATATCCAGCCGAAAAAACAGGCTTTCCTAATGGCAGACACTGCAACTAATTGTTCATCCTAGGTAAGGATAAGCCCCTTTTTACTGTTTCTCTGATGATGGCTTTTTGTTTCCTGCTACAAGCAAATCTAATTTGCAAGTGAAAAATTTCATTATAACTGAAGTTGCCTGCAAGGGAATTAAAGCCCAGCACATTCAGAAGAGTTCAGCAGAACATACAATTGCCTTTTAAACAAAAGATTTACGATCCCAATTCGCAATTAAAATAACAATTGCTCTTAAGTGGTGCTTATTATTTTTAAAAGGGTAGACGTTCCAACAATAGCATTCAAAGGGAATAAGTCAGCTTGTGAGCAAAACATACGGTAAGTAATTGGCAAAGCTCACTTAATATTTCTTGTTTGCTATCCAAGAGCTATTCACAATGCCACTGTAGCAGTATGTTGTTGGTACAACAATGCTGACAGTTTTCTGAGATGAAAAGGAAGAGAATGGAATAAATCGCACACATTTCACCACACTGTCTGATAACACTGCAAGACTGAGCACTGCTAGTACCTGTGTTACTTCAAATTGCTCTGTTATATTAATTAATCCTTTCTCTGCTGACCTCTGCTGCAGTTTCTGTACAATAGCAGGATGTGGCTTGTTGCCCTTTGAAAAGATGAGGCTACGGTAGGTGATATCTCTGGTGTATGGGGCAGCATAGGAGGTGCACTGTATCCAGTACATGATGTAAATTAAGCAACATAAAATTGGTTAATATATTCTGTGGGGGCTGGCACTCCTTGTGGTAGGAGTACAGACTAATGGATGGAAATATCTGAAAGGCATACTGTGACTGAGAGGACAGTCACAGTACGCCAGGGGCATGTCATAAATACACCTTTCCAGTTTTGTTTTTTATATATTTTTCTAAATGTAGGTTGTTGAAGAAGGGTGTTGGATTTTGTTTTTATTTTTCGCCAATATAACATTACTGGTGGGTTAGGAAGACATTTCACCAGGAAGAAACTACTCACCCGAGTTAGGATTTCTTACTTATGAGCTATCATGTGAGATTTGAATGCTTCCTGGTTGGGGAGGACATAGTAATTTCACATGGTATAGGGCCCTATCTTGCACATGGTGTGGGATTCCCCTCCAAACACACACGCTTCAAAATTTAAAAAATCCTTTTAATTTACTCTGTCTTGTAATAAACCATGCAGTCGGCAAGTCAAGGTTATGACTGTGTATCTGCCCTTTGAGTTGTAATGTTCTGCATCTGTGCAACACAACACAGTGGAGAACATACAAAAGGGTCATGGGTATCTGGGTGTAGATTGGTGAAGAAAGGGACTAGGAATAATAGGAAAGTGTAACTGCTTCCTGAAGATACAGTACTCCATATCAGAGCCACTTTAGTGACAAGGAAATGCTCCTGTACCTAACAAAAAAAAAAGTCCACATTGAGGAATATAATCTGTTCCAGAGAGTGTTAAGATTTGGATATATCTAGTTTGAGATATATAGAACTATAATTTAAAACATTTATTGTATGTTACTTTAAAGATCTTGGAAAGACTCTTGTTCAGGAATACAGAAAAATTCACCTCAGAATATAATCCATTAACTCTGTTACTTTTAGTGGCCTCTGTTTCTTTTTGCCATTATCTAGAAAGCTCCAGTGACTAACATACATGAGTCCTGCTTTCCTGAATAATCTCTACTCTAGAGACACACTCAGGGTTAAATTTTCAGTTGGTTTTAACCCAGCAGTTCAGTGTGCTTATTTTGTGTGCATACCTGTTTGCTTTGCAGAGAGTTAGGAATCTACTTTTAGAAGGCCATGTTTTGCAACATTTCACTCATTGGCAAAGAGAAGTCTTAACATTTTATTTTATTCTTTATTCAAGAGGCTCTTTTTTGACCTGTAAATTTAGGGGTTTGCTGAGAAACTGACTCTAAAGGAAAACAATGTGTGCACAGGAAGGAGATCTAAATGGCTTTTGGTATGTTGGTTTCAATAGAGAGAAAGAAAAGGGCTCAGGAAGTGATAGCATTACAAGGTTTCAAAGGCAACTGTCCTGACTCTAACCTTTTTGCATATTTAATATTGTGCGGTGGACTGCTTTGTGTAGACAAGACAAAATATTGGTCTTGCTTTTGTCCTCAAAGGATCACTTTGATTCCTTACACCGTATTTCCAGTGAGGTTGCAAATTGCTTCCACTGTGATGCAACCTTGGTGTGACGGCACTTTGGATGTCTGCCCTAAACCTATTATGAATTTATATTTCCATCTGGAGCTCAGACTTGCAATGTTAGGCTGCCAAGGCTGTATTCAGTGTCGGTTCCATCAAGCATCAACAGTCCTTTAGTTATCTGATCAAATAAATTGATGGACCACTGAATCATAAGACTTACCTGATGCTGTTTAATGTCCACCTGTCCCCAGCAGGTAATTGTTCAGAGCTTTAAATGTTTACTGTTGAGCTTTGAACTCTGGTGCATACCTCAGGCATATGAATTATATGCCATAAAGGAGGGAAACCAGAGTTGAAAGGTTAATAATGAAAATCTAACATTTTGTTTAGTCTCTGATTACCTTGTGCACGTTCCTGATCTTAGAGGCTCGCACCCAAATCTCCTCTAGCTGCACAATTGCCATCTGGCTTCCTCCTGTGGTTTTACCACTCAAGCAGGAGGAAAGCCTGTTAGGAAACGCAGTCCAGTTTCTAACCAATGGGAGCTTGAGGCATAGGTGCTGGAACTAGAGGTGCTGCCGCACCCCCTGGCTTGAAGTGGTTTCCAGCATCTACAGGGTTTACAGTTTGGTTCAATGGCTCTCAGCACCCCCACTGTACAAATTGTTCCACCCTATGGCTTGAACCTTTTACCTGTGGCTTTGTGAAATGCCATATTTCATTCCTCTCCCTCTGCTCTTACTCTGTATCCGGGATTGCTCTCTTCTGACAGAGGGCAGCTCTAGCTGTACAGAGAGGAAAAGTTCATGGGATGTCACAATCTGGTTGACAGCAGGAATTAGGCTTTCTCTAGAATTCTGCATCCTGTCACTTCGGTGAGACGGGGGGATTGGCACAGTAGCAATGGGAAACGACCTGCTAGAGTTGCAGTCTCCACGGAGGCGCCTGCCAAGGTATGGGTGCTGTTTATAAACTTTAGGTAAATGACCCTTCCAACATGAGAGTGGGAAACATTGTTCAGTATTGTAAGACAGGCTCCCCACATGCCAGTGTGTCTTAATACCACTGAACCACCCGTCTACCAATGCTTTCCCTGTACACTTAAAAGTTAATTTGTGTAGGCCACTATTAAAATCATCCCAATTGCTTTTACAAGCCAGTAATATTACTGTGGGTTGGTTCAGAATAGCATGGTAATGCTGTCCATGTGCAAAGACAAAACTGAAGATTTTAGTGGCAACCCCTTTTGTAAGCAATGATAAGAACAAAATACTGCGGGCCTACTATCTACCGCTGAAAACTCTTCATACTTCCTGAACTCTACGTGCATTACTACATATTTCATCTAAGAGCTACAAAGGAAAAAATGTGTTAAGACCAATTTTATATCTTATTGTTTTAATATAAATTTACAGCATATAGAGTAGCAAACCCTTGAGGGACTACAGTAAAGACCAGAAGGGCTAACTGAATTGTATGCATCATGCTTAATGCTCATTTTGGAGCTGTTGCACTGCATTCTGAGAACTCTTAACAAAAAACATGTACAGTATGTTTTCATATTATGTTCCACAGGGATTTTACTTTACCTTTGGAATTATGGTTTCATAATCAGTGTATGCAAATCAGTCACCCATCTGGGATGGTTTTGACTAGGCATTTAAAAATACTGAAAGCAAGTATTTCCATTATGGGCTAGTTACCTGCAAATTTTCATTATAAAAAGATAAGCGATAGGGGAACTGAATGCTTCAGATGCTTGGTAGTTTGATACATTGTGTGGTCTCTCTAAGGTGCAATATTGAATCTTTCCCAATTAGATTATGCATGAAAATTCATAATTCATGAATAGCTGTTCAGACCCTGTGTGAAATGAGCTCCTTATCTTTGTCCAGTTCTTAGTGGACAGGTGTTGGCATTACAAGCGCCATAACTGGGTAATACTCAGAACCCTAGTTGGTTGTCCCAGCAGAAGATCCAAAGGTATGTAGAATGGACTGCCCCTTCCATTCCTAATTGTGGTTCCTCTAAATCAGAGTTGAAGTATGTTATTGGGAAGATAAAAGGGAATCTTGCACTGCCATTACTCATGCTATATGTCCTGGGTGAATAAGAAGTGGGCTTCACTGTCTAGCATTCTCATTGTGGTACCTTTCCTGAGCACTCTGAGTTTTTAAAAATGAAATAGGAAATCAAAATAGAAAATATTTAGAAATAATTGTGCATAATATTCCATTGTGTGGGTATTTGGCAAATGCAGAAATATCATTGATCATGATTGATTAAAAATTCTCTTTGGAAGAACTAGCCTATTTAGAAATGTTATCCCACTAGGAAATCAGACAGGTTTAAGGTACCTAGCATCATGCCTGGGAAAAGCCATATTTTCCCACTGCTTGTATAAGTGACAGGTATCGTTTTGGAGATGGAACAATTAACATTTCTAATCACTGTCTGGAAAACGCGATTCATTTTCAGAATATTGAAATCTCCCTTCAGCTTCGCTGCTCTTCCCCTTCACTGGAAAGCCAATGTCCTTTCCTATTCCCCTGGCATTTCAGCTGTTCATCTCTAGTAAGTAACTGCAGCTTGTGCTGCTGTCAGTTTTGTTTATCTCTTGACTGTCTATTTACACATCTGTCTTATTATGGCACTTGAAGTATGACTAGGCAATTTCTTTCCTTGTGAAAAGTGGAAATGCTTTGTCTTTGTTTTATAAACACTGATTGTGTTCTTTACCACTGGGGATTGCCATCAACTCTACGCTCTCAAACTCCTCTTGGGACTAGAGAGTTTTTAAAGCTAATACAGTCTTCTCTTTTGTAGTGCCCTCAGCCTTAGGAGCTCAAATCTCCCCCCACACACTAAGGAATTATTTTTTCTGGTGAGCAAGGGAAGCGTTCTCCCCATTTTGCAGGTGGGGAAACTGAGATACAACAGTATTAAGCAACTTGCTCAAGGAAGATTGTGGGAGATCTACTAAACCAGTTGGATAATGGAACCAAGCACCATCCTTTCTTTGCTTCATATTCTCTCTCTTCTCTGACTTAAAAAGAAATCTATATCGATACATGTAGTTATATCTTTGTAGTGTGTGTGAATGCATATTTACCTATAGCTATAATAATTTACTATATGGCACTGCAGGTGGGATTGGAATCTTCACTTGACCACTATCCAGTTTACACTTTTATAAAGCAAGCACAGCTCTCTGGCCGTTTGCTTTAAAGAGGTGTCTGAAGCAGAAAGCAAATTCTGCAAAAAGCACACAGAGTGGATGGCGTATAGCTGACTTGCATGAAGAAAATGTTCCTTCACCTCAAATAGCCCTGCAGGTTCTGAGTCTGATTACGATGAGCTGCACACTCTGTCCTAACACTTGGGTAGAGCTGTTAGCCCTCACGTTAAATAGGAATTTCAAGTTTGGTTTAATAGTGTTGAGAGTCAGCATTATCCTAGTCCTGCAGGAATGGATGTATGGAGCTAAACAATATAGGTGACTATACATTTACCATTGCCATGGCAACTTCAGATGATGATTTATTAAGCTGCATTTTTTTCACATTCCAGACAATGCATTTCTGTTGGTCTGAGCTCTCCAGAGAATTTATTTCTTTCAGCTCCCCAGAGAATATTTTTTTTAAAAGTACAGAACAATGGGGACACGTTTATAGCTACCTTTTGACATGAAGGTGGAGTCATTAGTTGTTGCTGTTATTAGGTCATTAATAAATAAACTTGTAGCAGTCAGTTGGTTATCACTTACAACTGCAACACAAATCCAGTGACTCTAACATAGCAATTAGGAATAAAGGACCAAAGGAAGAGAAACAGTGTCAAAGAGATAGTATTAATAGAACATAAGACACTTCAGGAACAGAGAGAGACCTTTTGGCCCAGCTCGGCTGTTTCATTTTATTGATCTCCAGCCCTCTGTCCTGCTTTCTTTCCTATGTAGCTATCTCTTCCAGCTTAAAGCTTGTGCTATCTGTTTCCATAGCCACCACTCGGCTACTAATGCCATATAATGATTACTACAATAGTGTCATGGCCGTTTGCCAGCCTGCATGGGAATAGCTCCATTGAGCTCAATGGAACTTCTTGCATGCGTAATGTTACTCGTGTGCACAGGGCTGGAGTCTTGGTGTTCACAATGACCATAGTGGTCCTTGCAAGCCCTCCTGTAGCAGTGTTTGGGGAAGAAGGCAGCAGCCTTCTTCTTGTCTGTGCCCTAGTATGCACTCCATTCACTGCCTTCCTTTAGAGGCAAGGCTACTTTGCTCACTCTGGAGTGCCAGCCAGCTACAGTCCCAAATAAGGCTCCAAACACAAATGCATTTGTCTGAGACAAAATGATATTTTATATTCAGTTGTACAGACACAGAGAGAAACTCCCTGAAGAATAAAGGATGGTGGCTACACAACCCAGAGAAATTACAGGAGCTTACCAATAGAATGGCCTTCCCTTGGTGACAGAATATTGAAATATTAAATGGAGCCTCCCACAGCAGAAAAGCATTCTTGCCCTCTCTCATATTGAAGAAGTGTCCCGCAGAAAATCTCAGTAGTGTACCGTAGTGTGTCAGTATTCATTTGAGCAGAACCTGCTTTGTGGTTTGGTTGGCTCTTGAAGTCCAAGTCGCTAAGAGCATTAGGACATTACATCATTTAAACATTAGACACTTCTCTAAAAAAAACATTTCAAAGGGATTTTTTTTCCAGGTACAGTAGTGGTTCTCAGGCAACTTGTTTGATGCATGTCTTGACTGGTGAAGTGGGCATCTCCCAACTGGCACTGCTGGATATCAGTAAATTTTGTTTAGATGCACATTATTTAAATAGATCAAGATAAACAAAAACTGTATTACTTGGACCTACTTGTGACAATTATTCTTGTTTATGCCTAATTTTATTATTATTTAAGTTACGCCCCCCTGCCAGGTGACAGTTATGCATTTATACGTGTGTGTGTGTGTGTGTGTGTGCGCGCGTGCGTGTGCGTGTGTGTGCATGCAGACAGATAACATAGTTTCTTTCTGTATCTAATGTTTTGTTGTTTGGGTTAGTCCCTCCTGTAAGGAAGTGGCAGAAGCACAGCCTGAGGCTGCCCAGATATATTCTCTAATCACATTGAAGTTCTTTCATTTTGTCCTGTCCCCATGGTAGCAATCGGACATACAGCAGTTCTCTTGGAGAAACATTTTTTTCCCCTTGCCAAGTAGCATACTGCACGTGTGACAAGCAACCGTGATCATTTTAAGGTGAGAGTATTTGGCATGATTTGTTTACCAAAAGCATTATTAAAGAGCTAATAAGTGAAATAGCTACCGGGTTACCAGAAAAGCATTGATGAGCAAAACAGGAGTTTTGTCATAAATGTCTGGGCCCTACTCTCACTTACACTCAGGTCCCTTTATACTGCTGTGGCAGTGTAAATGAGCCTTAAAATGGGAGTACATTAAAGTTAATTTAAAGTCCCTTCACATGGCTAGAGCAATATACAGTTGCCTTATTTGTGAGGGTCTTTCTTGACTTCAGAGAGAGCGTGGGCTCTTACCTGGGTATTCCTTCTAACCCCTCTCCTGTCCACACACACAAACATCCTACCTGAAATGGGTGGTGCTTTCAACCCAGGCTACCTAGGGTTTTGGTTTAGAGCCCCAGTTCTGCTTTCATTTAGGATGGTGACCCTCCCTTTTTCCAGTGTAAATGCAGGCTAAATCGCTCGAGTGCTGATAGTCCTCCAATGCCCTCCCACAATTCCCCCAGTAAAAAAATTCTCCCAGAATTCACTTGGAAAGAATTCATAACGTTGCAACTTGTGACAGCACAAAGAATCATGGGATAAGCCATTTGAAATCCTAGTGACACACACAGAGGAGTGCAGTTGCAGTACCAATGAGAACACACTAACTTGACTATGGCTTTGCAGTGTGACTGCTCACATCTGAGCTAGGCTGGTGCTCAGAGCTAGGCCGGTGCTGATTACCCACGCTAATTCTGCAGTAAATAAGATTCAGGCCCCTAGTTTTCAAGCAGATAGCTGATTTATAAACCTGATTACTCCTGGGAGAATTCTGCATCACTCTGCATGTGCAGAATTCATGTCCCCTGCAGATTTCTTTGCTTCCCTGCAGATAAATGACTTTTGATGGGGAAGCAAAGGGAAGCCACAAAAGCAGTCATGCGCTCCTCCCCAGCAGCTCAGGCAGGTCAGTTCAGGTGCTTGAAGCAGCCAGTAGAGACATAAATCACCTCAGGGAGGGGCTGGGCAGTTGTGTGTGTGTGTGTGTGTGTGTGTGAGAGAGAGAGATACTCTATCCCTCTTGCTTGCTATTATGGCACATTTGGCGTGGAGGGGCAGGGCTTTGGGGTGTTTCTGAGTTGGTAGGTTTGGGGCAGGCTCTGTCTCCTCAAGCAGATCAGAAAGTAGCAGCCTGCCTGCTTAGTGAACTGTTCCCATTGTCTTTGTGACTTCCCCCAGGAGTATAAAGGTGTAAATAGGCTCCTTTACATGGCCAGAGTGGTGTAAAGGACAGTATGGCCTTATAAATGCTTATGGTGCTTTAGTGATTAGAACTGGTCTAAATTTTTGGACTGAAAAAAAAATCCTATCAAAATGTGCTCCATGAACTGTTTGTTACCTTTCTGGAGATGGCCAATAGCCAAAATAAATTGTGAATTTGATTCCCCAGCCCTCACTTGCTTTTCAGTTGCCTATGATGTAACACTGAGCATATGCCTGCATATTTTTGTTGAATAATAACTAGAAATAAAGGGTCAAACCTAGCTACATTACTATCAGACAAATGGGGTTTGGGGATTTCCTCCAGTGCTCCCCACTCCCATTCTCCATCCATTGTATTGTAGTTTAAATAAATTACCAAAATAACTGAAACCAGTGTAATTATATTGCTTTATTTTGACAAATAAAATATGCAGAATTTTTAAATATTGTGCACGGACTTTTTAATTTTTTGGTGCAGAATTTTTAATATTTTGGTGCAGAATTCCCCCAGGAGTAAAACCTGGTGAACAAGCTCTTTTGTCTATGTTGAATAATGTTTTGCTCCTCTATTATATGTTGTATTTAGGAGTGATCACAAAGTGAATGGTTTGAACTGTTGTATTATAGTAACACCAGCCTACTGTTGCTGTTAGTTTTGTTCCTGGTTAAAAAGTTTATGTGAATTTGGACATTTTATAGGATGGAAAAAAATGTTCTGATGTTTCTGGTTGGCTGGTTTTTGTTTTGGTTTTTGCATTTCTTCAGTGACAAAAAATGACTTCACTTTTTCAGACTTGAATACGGTGATATGACTGAACAGTGATATAAATAAGTTAATTCTCAGCTATTGGCAAGGGCTCTGCAACCCCATTCACACTGAATCTGAAAAATACATTCAATAAATTAGTTAGCTACTGTATGTAACATCTCTTTGTGACATATATGCTCTTCTATTTGTCAATGTCACAAGATTCAGGATTTTTTTCTATATTTTGCTAGACTCTCAGTTAAAACCCCCACTTATTTACAAGTAGCATTTTCAAAGATAATGATATTGGGAACTCAAGTCCCATTGAACGTCAGTGAGATTTGTGATTGTGAATCATTTAGCCACCTTTGAAAAATTTCACCCTGCATCATCGAAATAAGTATAACATTACTATCAGAACTGGGCTTAGTTTTTACAATTTGGATAACATTTTCTGAATATATTTACATTTTAAATTTTGTTTACCAGCTCTATAAAGGGATTGCAAAACAGCAGACATATTTCATGAAAAAAGCACATGAAAAATTTTCGACTTTTTTCAACAGTTCCATGAAGGGGAGCAGGAAATATTTTTTTGTACTTCAATTAAGATTAGTACTGATGTATCAATGCTTTCTGCAATATTCATATGCTGCAATATTTGCTTCCCTTTTACATTACGTGGACCTGAATTACCTTAAGAACTTTGCCACCTGCGGAATGATTGCTGCCAAAAGAAGGGATCTCTTGTGCATCTCTAAACAGTTGCTTATTTGTTGATTTATATCAGTTGGCTTTTCACAGCTATGTCCAGTTTGTATGCAAGTATCTCGACTAGATGTCCCAGTTTATCTATGTATGTCCAGTGTAGAAGAGTTGAGAATCAAGGTCATAGATTAAAAATAATAAGGTAATATTCTTTAATTTTAAAAAAAGGAATTCTAGCATAATGTATTACAATGAAAAAGTGACTTTGCCTGTCCCAGCCAATGCTGTACTGGCACTTCCCAGAACCAGTACCTGTTGAGGAATGAACAAGAAATTCTTGCTTCTGGCACTGATTGTTCAGTGATGTGATTGGTGGCATCAGTGCACAGGGCTGCTGAAACAAATTTCTATTAAGTATGTGGGATACAGGGCTTAATTTGTGCCAAGGCTTGCCAGGGCTTAGCCCTGGCATCTCTAGGCTTGGCAGTTCATAGGCCTGGCACCTCTGGGCTTGCTGCATCCGTTATGAATGTAAAACAATTGCATGAGCCCCAGCACCTCTTTCGTTACAAATTAAGTGCTGGTGGGATGGCAGAGCAGAATGGGAGAAAGGAACAGTTCGCCTACTACCTCTGTCTTTTAAAATCCTTCTTTGCCTGCTGTAAAATCCGACTGGCCTCCCTGTGTAGCGGAATGGCTTCAATAATAAATAAATAAATACATTTTTTAAAAGGTAGTGCCCCAGAGGATCTCTGTCTGAATTTAGCAGCTGGGGATCCGCCGTTCCACCATTATCATTATGTCAGTGCAATCACTGGGAATTGCTGCTGAGGATTTAGAGAGGCTTGGGGATAATTCAGCCAGCCAGGAAGAAGAAAAAAATCCCATAAACAGATTGTTAAAACTACTGGCAGAAGACAAACAATGCAAAAAAGGAACGTTGTCTGTGGAAGAGAAAGTGCTTTAATCTCTGAATAGATTAATATATTTTAGGTTTTAAGGCCAGAAGGGAACATTATGATTATCTAGTCTGACTTCATGCATAACGCCAGCCATAAAATTTCACTCCGTAATTCCTGCATCAACCCTGTAGATTTTTATTTCCACCTGGAGGGCTTCCCTGGAATTTGAACCCAGAACTTGTACTTACCAGCACAAGCAAGAACCACACCCCAAGGCTGCCAGCAGCTGAATAGGTAGTGTACGTTTCAGAAAGGTCAGTTGCTAAAATATATTTCACGAAGTTGTAAACTCATTGAAATATAACTGTTCTGCTATGGACATCTGGCCCCTAGAACAGTCCACACTTCTTCCAGTAGTTCCATTCCTCACACTTGTGAACAAAATGTTTACATCAGGTAATATATACAGTCAACCTCCTGCCATACTTCTATCATTCCTTGAGCTGTATGATAAGTTGGCAGTATAATGCTATCCATTTAAGCAAGAATGAAAAGCATAGTTCAAATTTGCTTTGCCTTGGTGACATAATGTGGGATTAGTGAACAAATATTGGCGAATGTCTCAATCTCTTTCCCCAGAAACCATACAGTATACATTGCTTTTTTGTACAATGACTCATCACTCTTATCAAACCATTCCATGCAATAACATGCTTGGAAGCAGTCACAGTTATAGTGGTGTAGGGGGAGAGATTTGTGCTCTGAAACAGCTGGCAGTGGCTGCATAGCAAGGTGTGGTGTTATAGTGCAAAATCTGGTGGTGGCATGGCCTGTTATAGTGTATGGGTATATATATGCCATAAGAATATATCAATAATGTGCAAGTTGTACAATGATCTCATGTGTCTACCCCAGGGACAGAGTAAGGCACAAAGTTGAGTTCTTTATTAGATATCAAGAATGAAATTCTGGCTCAATTGAAGTCAATGGGAGCTGTAGCCTTGACATGGATGGAGCCAGGATTTCACTTCAAATATGTATATTATATAACTAAAACTTGGTTTAAAAAAAAGACCCATATCAGTCAGATGAGGATGAGAGAGATTCATGAGAGATGTGAAAGGATGAGCATTAAAAAAAAAAAAAAGAAAAATAGTAAGAGAAGAATGTTTTACAGCAGGGTGATAGTGGGTGCAAAGTGAATTCTGCTGTTTTGAAGGCATTTCACATGGGTATGTAGACAATAATAGATTCCTTCCTCTTGCAGGACTTACTCAAGAGTTTATTAGATTAAAATAAAAGGTCTGTGTACTGTGGGCAGTATCTTTGTATTACAAGTGTAGTGGTTAGAAGTGTTGGTAGAAGTACATTTTTCCATCAGTGCTGAAAATAACAGCATTTATGTGTTGACTTTATAGCAAACAATATGGCTAGGTTTTTTTTAACCTTCAGAGCTTTTAGAAACTTCTTCAAGGATAATTTTTTTTCTCATTTCCCTGAAAATTTCCCCCCTTGAAAGCAGCTTGGCATAAGGGGCAAAAACTGTAGTTAAATGTGACTGTAATATTTCAGTCTTACACGAGTCCAAATGAGCCCTTAAGTTTGGCATTTCTCTGTGTTAAGTATGTTTGGAAATGAACTTTTGACATTGAGAAATCCCAAGTCCTGGTACTAATGGGTTAACAAATGACAGGTATCTGTATGAGCCCAAGGTGAAGAGAAATTGGGTGGGTGAATGGCATTGCTGTTTTCTGGTGCTGTTAAATCTAAAATGAGATGAACAGATTTTTCCAACCATTGCAAAATCTGGAGTCCTCATGAGTTCTGTGTTTAATAACACTTGCTCTAGAAAACCTATATATGTACCAAAGCTGGCTTGTATTGAAATGTAAACTAGGAAGCCAGCCTGGTTTGAAAGCTCAACAAACAAATAGATCTTGCTCTACTTAGGAGTGTGGTTTCATGTTGGCACTTCAGGGTTGCTTGAGGATTCCTGCAATTCCTTACTTCTTCATGTGAAATGGCTTGTTCCATCCAGCTAAGACCAAGAGAGAGGCCAGAGTGGCGAAATATATGCATAGTATATAGCTTGGTGCTGAATGAATAAAGGAATTGCATGCAATAGCTTATGTCTTTTACTATCTTCCTTGGTGCCTGTCTCCCAGAGTTCTGGGAAGTGTTCAGATTATTTTCTTTCATATTGACAAAAAGATGCTGCAGAAAATTTTACTGATTACACAGGATGCCAGAGCTGTGGGGCTAATGATGATGTGTAGCCTCCAGTGTAGCAAAGCTTACAGAATTCCAGAACCCCTAGAGTGTATATCTATCACGGTTTTAGTTTGAATTCTGCACACACAGTGATCAGTCTGTTTCCCCCCTTTGCTCCTCCATCCACAACATTTCATCAATCAATCAGTATGATCTTTCACACACTGGGTAAATAAAAAGCTGTGATAGAAGCACATAAATGGTGGTAAAGGACATTCAGTAGCAGAAAGGCTGCAAGGCAATGGTTGCAGTGGTCGAAGGTGGCTGCAATATCCCATTTAAAAATGGGTCAGCAGTGCCTAAAAAGTTTCCAGCACTGGTCCTTGGAAGAAGTGTGACATGGGCATGTGCAATTTGCATCACAGTGCATGTTGGATCTGAGAGTTCTTTCCCCAAAGCTCCAACCCCAAATCAGTCATATGGTTATTGAGCCTTGCACAGAAGTGTGTCTCTCATTGATTTCAATGGATGTTGCAAGGCTAAATTCACAGGCACTGCTCTGAAAGGATAACTGTAGAACTTGTATATGCTGAGGCTGGAGATAGCACATTCCCTGCGTCAGTACAGAGGTAGCTTTGCTATAAAAAAAAAAATTCACATCAGCAAAATTTTCACTCTGCTAAATCCTTGATGAGTAATTTCTGCATCTGAGTCCTTGCAGTAAGGCATGGAATTATTCCTAAACAGCAAATAGAATAAAAAACAAATTGATGGTGTTTATGCCTCCTCCTCAGCTCTCACCTCTGTTTGACCATTACCAGCCTGTTAATTTTTTACTGTCTAAAAAACATTGGTCTAGTCTGTATGCTGGCTGTGAGCTATTTCAAATTTTGTTAGGCAACTCTAGTGCCAATTTTGGTACCAATTAAAATGGATTTGGGGAATGGGGCAGAAGCTTGGCCAACAGTTGCTTCCTGCATTCAAGCTTACTCCTTCTCTGTTGCTCTGTAGGGGAAGGGAGGGCATAAAATAAAATAAATGCCATCACTTGATGAGGCCTGTTTGAAGCTGGCTGTTCCTTAGCAATTTGGCGTGTATGAAAATTCCTGGAGCTTGATGAAAGCTAGTGGCTGAAGTGTGGTAGAAGGGGACAGACGTCAGCGGTCTGGAGACAACTGGATCGAATTACTCATGTCGTTTCCCTGGTGTAAGGCTTGTGGAAGTTGCTCCCTGCTGCCTTTGTTTTGTCTTCAAAGGATGATTTAGAATAAAAGATCTATATGGCATGGCTACTTGTAATGTAATGACAAGAGTAATACTTGTACAGCTCTGCATGTAATAAAAAGAAATCAAGAGAGATTTTCTATATTGAAAAAGATAAGCCCTATAAACTGGGTGACTTGGGGTGTTTGAGTATATGCTGCTGTTAGATGTTTGGCTGCATGTATGTGTTCTTTCAGCATGCTGTCCCAGCTCTGCGCAGACAGCTGGTATGGCAGACCTTGAGCGAACTGCCCAATGACCACAAGATCTGTTAAAGTACGAAGGCGCCTGGCCAGGTTTATTGTCGACAAGGCACAGTCCTATTATCTCGCAGACTCTACAGGACCACTAATACATGTATGTCCATTACAATGGACCAGCACAGTCAATGGTGGGACTGTCCGTCCCCCCCACCTCCAAGGCCACACAAAGACACTCCTTCTGAGATGCCTCTTTATACACCAATACAAACAAGTTATGTACTGCCCCTCTGATGTAGTTAGGTGCCACCCCCTGATGTAGTTAGTTACTGCCCCTTCAGACATAGCTAACCACCACCCATTACCTTATACCTGTTGGTTCAATTAAAACATCTCTATCCATCAGCGTGTTCCTGTTATATTTTGGAGAATGTGTTGGTATCAAGGTATTCTGGTACCATCCTTCTGGAATATATACACCTCTACCCCGATATAACGCGACCCGATATAACAAGAATTCGGATATAACGCGGTAAAGCAGTGCTCCGGGGGGACGGGGCTGCGCACTCCGGCGGATCAAAGCAAGTTCGATATAACGCGGTTTCACCAGTAAGATTTTTTGGCTCCCGAGGACAGCGTTATATCGGGGTAGAGGTGTATGCATGCATGGCCTGTGCCTAGCACTTCTTAGGAATGTGTATTTCTGCAATATCAGACCTATTCTTGCCAGGTTCTGTGAGCAGGCCCTGCCTAGCTCACAGCCTGACTTTGCTTTATATTAGCAAACCTTTGACCACTACTTGAGCCCAGGCCTCAGGCCTTTAATACAAGGGCTTATGTTTCAGGTCCTCTTCCTACTCCATATGCCACAGTCTTTCATTCTACCCAAACATGTTTTCCCCTTTCTATAATGGAGCTAAGCATTAATTTTTTCTGAATAAAATCACCCTTGTCTGACATCTTGCATCTTGCACCTTCTTGCATCTGAAGAAGTGAGGTTCTTACCCACGAAAGCTTATGCTCCCAATACTTCTGTTAGTCTTAAAGGTGCCACAGGACCCTCTGTTCCTTGTCTGACAGTTCATTGTCACTGAGGCCATCTACAGAACGGTTGCTTCATACAGTAGCTTTTGTTTTCCCTATTATTGTGACTGTCAACCATGTAGCTATAATGCAGATGCCTTTCAGTGCATTAGTGATTGATAGTGCCTAGAGTCATGTTTTCAAAGGCAGGAAAAGTGTACATATAGGCAACCACCCATATTTGTTGTACTTAAATACATACATGTGCAAACTGGGTAACTGCACCCAAATATCTGCTAGCAGATGCATGAGATTGCCCTCAGCTGAGAAGCATGACATTTCCTCTGGATGGATACTTGTGACAATAGGAGTATAGGTTGTTTAAACATTTAACTGGAGATAACATGACAGTGATATAGGTAACCATATAATTACCACGGTTTCTCATCGTCGCCATGCAGTTTATGTAAAATATCATGCGGCATTTTTCAGTAAATACGGGATGTAGCTGATTTATTGCATTTTCACATCTCAGTCACTTCAGGGACAAATCAGGTGGTGATGCAATAGTAGTTCAAATAAATAACTGCTGGGATTGGTACAGCACCAAGTCTTTTCGTGAGAAATATTTTCTGATGACAGGGTTGATGAAAGTGCTACAGCCATCAAACACTTACCAGCTATGAAAAGTATACTATATATGGTTATTGCTGTATATAGGGAACATTTCTATCCCTTCTGTTATTCTTCATTGCTTATTTTTGTCCCCCATTTCATACCTCCTCTTTAGCACTTGAACCTTAAAGTTCAATCTGTTGTGCTGTTACATGTTTTTCAAAGGTGTTGGCACAAAAAAAACAAAAAACAAAAAAAACCCTGATACTGATGCACGGCAGTAGGAATTGCTATAAGAACAGCCATAATGGGACAGAGCAATGGTACATCTAGCTCAGTATTCTGTCTTCCAACCGAAGCATCTGGCACTGGCCATTGTTGGATGACAGGATACTGGGCTAGATTGACCATTGGTCTGACTCAGTATGGCCGTTCTTATGGATTCCTGGATCCTCTTAACAATTACTTCTATATCAGTGGCTTTCAACCTGTGGTTGATGAAGGTAACTGATACTTAGACTTTTGTAAGGTGTTTGACTTGTACCCCGTGACATTCTGATTAAAAATCAGATTAAATCTGATTTAAAATCAAATTATATAATATCAGTACACTTTAAATGGATTAAGAACTAGCTAACTGATAGATCTCAAAAAATAGTTAATAGGGAATCATCATGAAATGGGGATATTTCTAGTGGGGTTCCACAGGGATCAGTACTAGACCATGACGGTATTCAACATCTTGAGCAACGGTCTGGAAGTAAACAGAAAACCATTGCTGATAATGACACAACGTTTGGGAGAGAGGTAACGGTGGGGACAAGTCACTGATATAGAACAATTTGGACCATTCGGTAATCTGGGCCCATTCAAACTAAATACATTGACACAAATGCAAAGTTACATCTAGGAATAGAGAATGCAGGCCACACCTACAGAATGGGAGACTGTACCTGGACAGCTGCAACTCTGAAAAGGATCTAGGGGTCATAGAAGACAAGCAGCTCAACATGAGCTCCCAATGCGATGCTGTGGTAAAAAGGGCTAATGTGATTTTTGGATATATAAACGGGAGCAGTGATGAGTAGGGAGGTGATTTTATTTCTGCATACAGCCTGGGTGAGACTGATGATGGATACTACTTACTGTTCTAGAGTCCACATTTTAAAAGGAATGTTGAAAAATTGGAGAGGGTGAAGAAAAGAGCTACCAAAATTATTAGAGGGCTGGAGAATATGCTTTACGATGAGAGACTTAAAGAGCTTAAACTGTTCGTAATCTTGCCTTAGACTTTAGTTCCTCCTGTGCCGCTGACACATCAGGGAGTCTGGTCCCACCACTGATTATGATCATTTTTGAGTTGTGATAATTCTTCCCAGGTGATGCCAGTGCATTCAGCATCCTCTGTCTCTGTCTTCTGCCAGTTCTTCCTTATCCTTTCTTGCGTTCTCTTTCTTCCCTTGGGTGCCACTTATCAAAACGAAGATCGAGAGGTGACTTGATTTGTGTGTAAATACCTTCAGGGAAAGAAAATGCTGGATATTAAAGGGCTTTTTAATCTAGCAGAAAAAGGCAAAACACGAACCAATGGCTGGAAGCTGAAGCCAGACAAATTCAAATTCGGAGGTCACAGTGTCTGCAAATGGGTCAGAACTGAAAGTGTCAATCTCAGGTCAGACTCTCAGAAAACAGGGCAGACCCTCCAAACTGGTGGTATACTCTAGAATTAGATTTAACCAAACTAGCAACAAATCTGT
Organism: Emys orbicularis; assembly: GCF_028017835.1. Classification (NCBI taxonomy): domain Eukaryota; kingdom Metazoa; phylum Chordata; order Testudines; family Emydidae; genus Emys; species Emys orbicularis. The sequence goes on from NC_088692.1 coordinate 57,757,312, forward strand.
GCACCTGGTTCACTATACTAACTTACCATGGAGTCACAGCCAGGACCCATAGACACTCCCGCCTATATTACCACCTGGACTTAATGATGAACAGTTATTAAAACCAAAAATCATCACACTGGTTACTCCCAGCCCCAAAGGGTCAGTCACTTACCCCAGGTCAAGGTATACTTCAGATCTCACCAAAGACAACACTGAAGCCAATTTCTTTAGTAAATTAAACTAAAGATTTATTAGCTAAGAAAGAGAAATGAGAGTTATTGAGAGGTTAAAGCAGGTAAATACTGGTGAATTAAAGTTTGTATGTCCGATATGATAGCAGAGGTGTACTAATTTGCTGGTTTCCAATAGTTTCTCAGGGTTACCTAGAATGGCTCTAGGGATCTCGGGATGCTCAGAACTCCAGCCTGTCAGAAGTCATCAGTCCAGAGATGAAAGCTATTCATAAGAACGGCCATACTGGGTCAGACCAAAGGTCCATCAAGGCCAGTATCCTGTCCTCTGACAGTGGCCAATGGCAGGTGCCCCAAGGGGAATGAACAGACAGGTTATCATCAAGTGATCCATGCCCTGTCACCCAATCCCAGCTTCTGACAAACAGAGGCTAGTGACACATTCCTTCCCATCCTATCTAATAGCCATTGATGGACCTTGAATCTATCCATGAATCTATCTAGCTTCCTTTTGAACCCTGTTATAATATTGGCCTTCACAACACCTTCTGGCAAGGAGTTCCAGAGGTTGACAGTGCGTTGCGTGAAAAAATACTTTCTTGTGTTTGTTTTAAACCTGCTACCTATTAATTTCATTTGATGGCCCCTTGTTCTTGTATTATGAGAAGGAGTAAATAATACTTCCTTATTTACTTTCTCTATACCACTCATGATTTTATAGACCTCTATCATATCCCCCCTTAGTCATCTCTTTTCCAAGCTGAAAAGTCCCAGTCCTCATACGGAAGCCGTTCTATACCCCCAATCATTTTTGTTGCCCTTGTGGGTTTTGATGAGTAGCAGCTGCCGATTGGGCTGTGAATGTCTATTTTTGAACACGAAAGGACCCTTGCTTCAAAGTTAACATTCTACTTCCTGTGCATACACAAGTAATCCAGTTACAGTGATATAAATAATGGAATTGCCAGCCATTCATTACAATAGGAATAGGTAACTGAAAAAACGACAGATAACATTCATTAGTTTTCAGGAAGTCTACACATCAAGGAAATTCTCATTGTAATGCTAACAGAAACGTTGGATGTAGGGTTATTTAAGCAAAGAGTATACATATATAATGCAAATTAACAGGTTACAGATATGTGAAGACAGTAGCACTAACATTTCTTTGTACTATTCTAACAGACAAGTGAATTGGCTTGATCCCATTAGAGTGTCTTTTGGCATTCTTTTGTTCCTATCAGCACAAGTGAATGGGCCTATGTCTACTAGCCCACTTAACATCTCTTTGATACCCACACACAAGTGAATTGGTATGCTTAACACTTCTTTGAGGTTTTGACCTGAGCTAGCTAGCTGTCAGTGCCACATAGGAATTAGGTACAATTTTTTAATTAACCACTGGAACAAACTACGAAGGAAAGAGGTTAATTCTTCATCTCTGGATGTTTTCAAATTGTGATTGGATGGCTTCTTGAAAGATATGCTTAGCCAAATATAAGCTACTGGGCTCCGTACAGGAGGTAATTGGGTGAAAGTTAGTGAACTGTGTTACATAGGATGTCAGACAACATGATCTACTCTCTTCTGGCCTTAAAGTCATAGAATCATAGAATAGAATCATAGAATATCAGGGCTGGAAGGGACCGCAGGAGGTCATCTAGTCCAACCCCCTGCTCAAAGCAGGACCTCCTGCCAAAAGCATAGTCAAGTCTATGACTTGATGAATGCCTAACAGTGGTAAATGCTATACAACTGTGTTTGCAGTCTTTGCATTTTTGGAATGATGGTGTGTTTAAGATTACATATGCTGTGCTCTCAGTTTTAGGCACTATTAAGCACTTAACAGGATGAAGGGCTGGGAGGGAGGCTGATTGGGTAGGCAGCCGCAGGTGTGGCCACACCCAATTAGGGTCCAGCTGGCCCTGATAAAAGGGCTGGGAGCTAGGCAGGCGGAGACTCACTCCACTGGTGGAGTGGGAAGGACTTGGCTGGAGAGGGGTATCCCAAACAGAGCAGTGCTGGGGAAGGACAGGCAGAGCTGGGGAACTCTGAGAAAAGGGGTTAGATGAAGACTGGCAGTCGGTCACTGAGGCAAGGTGGGCTTCGGGAAATTGGGGTTCCCTGGGGGGGGGAGGTTCCCTGAGTGTGGGGGCACCACGGGCTGGGAGGGACGTGGGGCCTGAACTAAAGGGTGGTACTAGAAAAGGGAGAAGCAGGCAGCAGCAAGGGAGACACTGGCCAGCAGGAGGCGCTCCAAAGCTGGAAGAGCTAATTCCCAGACCAACTAGCAGGAGGCGCCGCGGCGATGAGTGCGCGCCATGCTACAGGGAGATAAATGCACTGGAAACCCTATTACTGGCATTCATGGATGTCCAAAGTTAATACTAAGCACACTTGCAAGGGCTATTTAATATTGTAGCCTTGGACAATATTTGATTGTCGTGATTTATTCTTGGTAGTCTGCATTTATCAAGCAAAATAGGGAGCCTGATGTTCAGATTTTAATTAGTATTTGTACAACCCCTAGCACAATGGGGTGCTGAACCTGGTACCTGTCTCTGGGGTCTACTTCAATACAAATAATAAATGTTGGTGTTGTTCTTGACGTATCCAATTTCTATAATGCAGGAATTATTGTTGCAATATTTTGTGAAGAGACCAAAGGAAATACCGATTGCCACCCAGTTAAATTGGAAGCGTGCATTTGTCCCTTCCCTTTGGAAAATGAGTTCAGTCTGGTGACTGTATAATGTGGTGGTTTAGTGCTTCTGATTTATTTTAGGAGAGTGGGATAAATCATTAGTTGACTACAGTTGTGTCTGAGTGTTGAATTGAGGTTGTTGATCAGATGCATCATGTTCTTCTTCGAGAGATGTCCCTGTGGGTGCTCCACTCCAGGTGTTGGTGCGTCCCTGCGCCTTCGCTCGGCGATTTTTACAGCAGTACTCGTACCGGTCGCGTATGTACAGAGTCTGCCTCCCCCCCACCCCCCCACCCCCCGCTCTGAGTGTACCTTAATACACTCCTCAATTCCTTCTCTACCGTCCCCGGCCTGAGATGGAGCTCAGCAGACTCATTAGAGAATTTCTTCTCTCCCTTGTTCAACTTTTTCCTCTCTTAGTTTAGCTTACCAATATTAGTTAGGTACCCTTTTCCCTTCCCTTCCCTTCCTTTCTCTTGTAAAAACAAAACAAAACAAAACAAAAAAAACCCTTTTTGTTCCTGTCACCGCCGCCACTTCCGACATGCCTGGCTCTCCAGGTTTTAAGCGCTGCTCTAACTGTAATGATGCCATCCCTCTTTCAGATGGCCACTCTAAATGTATTAAATGTTTGAGGGAGTCCCACATCCCCCCCCAAATGTGCCCACTGCAGCAAGTTGAAATCCAGGGCATGCAAAGACAGGGAGCTGTGGTTAAAACTACTCCTGCTGCAAAAATCTCTCGGACCAGCCTCAGACCCGGGCTCTGACTCTGCTGTACACCGCAGCCCCCTCGCTTCAAAGAGACAAAAGAAAACTTCAAAAAAAATCAGTCTCTCTCACCCGCAAAGGGTATTCTCAGGGACATGCCTTCTCCAGGTACTGCTTCCCTCCCCACGCTCCCCCGGCTGAGTACCTTTGATGCGCTGGGTTCCTCCAGCACTGCGCGAAACCTGCCTGTGGCTGCGGCGGTCACAGTCGCACTAACTTCCAGTGGCGAGGCTTCAGGCTTTCAGTTGCCTGCTTCTCACACGGCACCGTTCGGCACCACAATGGAAGCGGTGCTGACGCATACTAGCCTGCCTAACCCGCCGCAGGCTCCTCTCACTCTCCCGGCACCGTCAGCCTTTGAGCTAGCCAGCAGTGACAGAACGCTCAGGACATGGGTGCAGAGGAATCCCTCCTCACAACAAATTCCTCTTGCGCAGCCCTCCCCTCACAGAGGCACTGTGGCATCGCAGTTCACACACTCAAGGGACTCCTGGTGTCACCTATCTTGTAGTCATCCCTACTTAACACCTACTTCTCTCCGGACACTCAGGCAAGGTCCGCATAGCTTTCCTCCAGTGATGAGGAATCTGGGCTGCAGGGAGAATTTTCACCTTATCAGATCTCCCGTCCACAGACCCCAGTCAAGAGAGGTCATAGAAAAGCTGCCTCGTCCTACTCCGAGGGTCCTGCCCCATGGTGCATGAACCCCTGAATGGCACTACCCATGTCCTTCCCACCACAGTGGCAATATTGGGCTCCATGGGCTCCTTATATTCGGGACCACACTCGTTATACCACTGCAGCTAGGTGTGAGACCGGCTCGGTCCCATCAGCTGACGACCCTACCACTGACTCCAGATGCCAGGCAGCCCTGTCACCACCGCAAGAGCAAGCACGGCCTGCCTCTAACCTGGTAGAACCAGTTGTTCCGCCTGATGAAGCATTGCTTCCTCCTCCCCAGACGTTTTCGGATGACTTCTCAAAATGTCAAGACCTGTTTAAAAGAGTTGCCAATGAACTACAAATTAACCTGGAGGAAGTCCCTGAACAGCAGCATGAGCTAACCGGCATCCTGCAGCCCTCTTCTTCTTCTAGAAGTGCATTACCCCCAATGCAGCCCTTTTAGAACCTGCCAAGGCCATTTGGCAAACCCAGGCTGGAAGCCTGCCTACCTGTAAGAGAGCGGACCGAAAGTACTTTATTCCTTCCAAGGGCTCGGAATTCCTGTTTACTCACCCAGCGCCAAACTCGCAGTTAACCAAAAGAACAAACACCAGTTTCCCCACTCCACCCCTTCCAACAAGGACAGTAAGCGATTAGATCTGCTTGGACGTAAGGTATACGCTTCTTCCACGTTGCAGTTTTGCATTGGTAATTATATAGCTATTCTAGCAAAGAACGACCACAAAAATTACAATAAATTCATGGACTTTCTTTTCTTCTGGAATGTTATCAATAAACAACAATTTACAGCCATAGTTTCTGATGGACAAATCATCTCCCGCACTGCTCTTCAAGCTGCCCTTGATGTGGCCAATACTGCGGCACAGTCCACTGCCGCGGCACAGTCCACTGCCACAGCAGTCGTGATGCATCGAGGGTCATGGCTCTTGTCCTCTTCCTTTCCCCGGGAGGTCCAGAGTACCATTGAGGATCTCCCCTTCGATGGTGACAAACTGTTTGCCTCCACCACAAATGACGTACTCCATTCCATGAAGGACTCCAGGGCAACTCTCCGGTCTCTAGGAATTCAAACCCATATAACCAGAAGGCGACAATATAGATATCAGCCTTACCAGCGACCACGCTACCCCACATACACCCAGCAATTCCATAAATCTCACGAGCAATAGCAACAACAGCAACGCCAGAGACCCAGATACCAACGCTGGTGTCCTAACTCCTCGGCAGCGTCTCAACCCCCTCCGACCAATACGCAAATTTGAAGACTTGGTCGAGGATATAGAAAACAATATTCCCACTTCAGCGCTTACACCGCCTGCCCCTATTTTTGGTCACCGCCTACGCCCATTCTCCCATCAATGGCGAAATATTACCACTGACAAGTGGGCTTTAGAGGTCACCACAGTTGGCTATTCCATCCCTTTCCTCTCCCTGCCTCCCACCCACCCACCCTCCCCGTCCCGCTCCGGTTCTCCACAGAGTTCTGACAAAGATATGAACAGATGGTGCCACGGTAATTCTGATTGCCCTGTCGTGGCCCAGACAACCGTGGCTTCCGTTCCTCACCAGAATGTCAATTTGCCCACCGATTTCATTGCCCCTCATTCTGAACCTCCTATCGCAGCAACACAGCCGATTTCCTCACCCCAACCTGTCCATGCTTCACCTCAAAGCATGGTTCCTACATGGTTCTCCCAAAACAAACTAGCATGCTCTTAACAGGTTCAAAGAGTGCTGCTACATAGCAGAACACAATCTACTCACACCACATATCTCCAAAAGTGGAAGCGATTCACACAATGGTGTTCAACTAAACAACTTCCTCCTGCTTCTGCACTTCTTCCACCGATACTTGACTACTTATTAGATCTTAAGCAATCTGGCCTTTCTTTCAGCTCCATCAAAGTCCACTTAGCTGCTATTACAACTTTTTATGACAAGCTCGACGATACCTCTGTGTTTGCTCCAATCACCAAATATTATCTCAAAGGGCTCCAATCCCTATACCCAGACATTAAACCTCCTACTCCTCCATGGGACCTTCACGTAGTATTATCCTGCTTAACTCAACAACCATTCGAGCCCCTAGCCACTTGCTCCCTCTTACACCTCTCTATGAAAACAGCATTCTTAGTGGCAATCACCTCTGCCAGATGTGCAGGAGAAATAGCAGCTCTCATGGCAGACCCACCTTATACACTATTTTTAAAGGACAAAGTTACCCTCCGACTACACCCCAAATTTCTTCCAAAGGTGCATTCGTCATTCCACATTAATGAGCCGATACACCTACCAACCTTTTTTCCTAAACCACATGCAAACACTTTTGAATCCACAATGCATACGTTAGATGTACGCAGGGCTTTGTCCTTCTATTTGGATAGAACCAAGCCCTTTAGGAACTCTTCTAGACTCTTTGTCTCCATCGCGGAACGCTCCAAAGGGACACCTATTTCTACCCAGAGACTTTCAAACTGGATTTCTGAGTGTATCCGACTGTGCTATCAGATAAAGAAAGTTACACCTAGATCTGTGGCTACCTCCGTGGCTTTTCTACGCAAAGTTCCTCTTGGCTGACATCTGTAAAGCGGCCACTTGGACTTCTGAACTCACGTTTGTTAAGCATTATGCCCTTATTCAAGGCCCTCTCTCTGATACAGGATTAGGCAGAGCTTCTTGGCTCTCTGTGAGCTGAGGGGTGAAAACATTATCTACTGCATTCCTACCAAATCCGAAGTCCCTACCTCCTTGAGATACACTGCTTTTCAGTCACCTGGAGTGGAGCACCCACAGGGATATCTCTCTCTCGAAGAGGAAGTTACTCACCTGTGCAGTAACTGACATTCTTCGAGATGAGTGTCCCTGTGGGTGCTCCACTACCCACCCTCCTCCACTACCCACCCTCCAACTCCTTTGGAGTTGGGGCGGCCTCCGTTGTAGAGAAGGAACTGAGGAGACCGGTCGCACACGCGTACTATTACGGCACACTCAGAGCGGGGGGGCAGGCTCTGCGCATGGGCGACTGATACGAGTACTGCTGTAAAAATCTCCGAGCGAAGGCGCAGGTACGCACCGACACCTGGAGTGGAGTACCCACAAGGACATCTGGAGTGGAGCACCCACAGGGACACTCATCTCGAAGAACGTCAGTTACTGCACAGGGTGAGTAACCTCCTCTTTTGCGGGGAGGGATTTTTTGGTCTATTTGTGAAAATTCAATAAAATATTAATGTTCAAAATGGACCGGGGAGCCAATGTTTAAAATAATAAATTATGATAATTAACTTCTCCAGTAGCAAAAAGGAAAGAAACGGGGAGTGAGGGAGGGGACCAAATGAAAGGTAAATAGATTTTAATTCTGGTATGTTTGATGTCCACCCCTCAGACCTTTTCACATTCTATAGGTAACTGTCTCTTTATGGTAAGGAATCTGATAAGTTATGTTGAGTATATTCCTTTAAGTTCTAGTAGAGAGCTGTGAGGCAAAGCAAAGATCTTCTTGTGCATCTCTAGTTAAATCTATGAGCTGTCTTGTTGTCCAAAAGATGCCTAGTAAGTGAGTTACATAAATACAAGACGTTTCATTGGGAATAGGGAATTGTCTCTTCAGCAGTATCTTGGAACAGTACAGAGTATGGCAATGTGACTGAACTATGTTGCTCGTGTTGACTTATGTTCTGATGCTCATATGTCACCCTTACTATTTCTAGTTCCAAAATTTAGTAACAAAAATAAAAGCATGGCACAAAATTTCTCCTAGCATTACATACTGACAGCAATTTCTGCTGATGGAACTGCAGGAGGACTATTGCAGCTGAAGTCCAAGGTCTCTGAGAGTAGCTCAGGGATCGGCAACCTTTGTCCCGCGGCCCGCCAGGGTAAGCACCCCAGCGGGCCAGGCCGGTTTGTTTACCTGCTGCGTCCTTGGCCCGCGCCGCTTCCTGCAGCCCCCATTAGCCTGGAGCGGCGAACCGCGGCCAGTGGGAGCCGCGATCAGCTGAACCTGTGGACGCAGCAGGTAAACAAACTGGCCCGGCCCGCCGGGGTGCTTACCCTGGCGGGCCGCGGGACAAAGGTTGCCGATCCCTGGAGTAGCTGAAAGAGCCTTCATATTCATTAAAACTATTTTAGAACAGCTTTTATTTGTGAGTGAACAATAGAATATTTCTCCACATAAAAATTAAATTATAATTTGTGCTTTGATTAATATAGTAATGAAATAAATTTTCCTTTTTCTTTACCTGTGTTGTACTTTGCAGAGTTATAAAAGACAAAACAATTGTCCCTCCCACTTTCTCGTTGGTTATCCTCACCTTAATTACACCCAGGCACCACATTGCATTCCTGTTTGTGCTAGTTTGTTTCTGTAGTCCAGAAAGATTTAATCAGAATGTGCCCATTTTGCTCTCTCTCTCTCTCTCTCTCAAAATATAAAGTGCAAATTCTTATGCTGCATTTGGGGCTGAGGAGGAGGAGCCCTAAGCAGCAGAGGTGGTGTGCTTCTGCTATGCAAGGGGACAGGCAGGCTTTCATTGGATGTTCTGCAAAGTGCTTTGGGAATGGTGCAGAGCTCAGCATTCAAGGTGAGGGTGATGGTTCTGTTGATATGTGCCTCATCCCATCTTGTCCCCCACACAAAAGGTGGCGCCCTGGACATTTGAGGACCCTTATAGTGGTAGCAGAGAGGTGGCTTTTAATCTACTTTTAGAGGTCAGCAATATTTGCCCCATATCTACAGAGATTGGAGGTCAGCATCATGACTCAGGCTGTTAAGATAGTCAACCTGATAGCCTACAGTGAAAAACAAACAATTCACTATCTGGCTCAGTTATTTGAGACTGGAATTTATATTATTGTACGAAACATAGTGTCTTCTGAAGATAAATTAATTTGTTAGACTGCTAATGTGTTTGTTTCCTAAAGAACAGACATTGGCTCAATGTTAATTCACCTAATTCAAAGTCAAGCACAAAAAATGCACAAAAGGAATCTAGGTTTAGTACTGGGCTGACCCGACACTTTGCTTACAAATGAATAGGTTTCTACAATTAGTTAAATTATTTTGCCTTGCAAGAGCAATTGATCATTTCTGAATAACACCTCTGATGTGCCTGAAGGGGGTATTCAGTGCACCTGAAATGGGGACAAAAAAAGTTTCTTTTCTTCACAAACTAAATTGCAGTCCCTAGGGGAAGGAAGGTAATCTTTAAGGTATTATTGGTTCTGAAGCAGATGTTCAATCCTTGGGGATATGTGTTGTCCTGGGTCTAATGTTGAACAGATTTTTCCTACCAATGGAGTTTTTGTTGTTGGGTTTTTTTAACACTTAAGAAGGTCTTCTTCTGTAAATTACAAAAATTGGTATAAAAGTTGCTTTTTAAGTCAAATGCGGTTTCTGAGCTCCAAGGGCTGACAGCTGTTCTAGTTTTGCTTGGGGACATTTTCACAATGTGGATTAATCAATGTTATGAACTGGGTCCATGGGGTTTTGGGAATGTAATTGGTTTCAGATGACACTTTGCTAGTCAATCTGTGAAACAGCCGAATGTTGACACAGCTGAACAATTCCAGCTGTTTCCACTCGCCCCTTCTTCCCTCCCTGGACGCTACATCCTTTTTCCTCTCTCTCATCTCCCCTTTCTCATTGTGACTTTGCTAAACAAATTTATCTTCTTTTCTGGCATTTTTCTCTGCTTTGGTTTCCCTTCTCTTCCCAGCATGCCTTCAAAAATATATGATTCTGGGAATGTTTTCTGACATCCACCTTTATCATTTTAATCTTTGTTTTGTTTTACAGCAATTGACTGGTTGCTTTGTTGGAAGGAATACAATTAGATCTCTGAGTGTTTGGAGGCAGGTATATTTGTACTTCAAAAGTGGCTGAATAACCTTTTTCTAATTTTTTTTAAAATTGAAGGTGGATGATGAAAGAAATGGAAGGAAATGTACTGTACAGGGTATTTTATTGCTTCATTCAAGGCTTTGCTGTTACCTCTTTACCAACCAGTCTAATGTCTGATTCCCTGAAGCAGCAACAGACATGATTCTGTCAGGTGTCAGTCTTGTTGCTTGAGAGTTTTGTGACTAGTAGAAAGAACAGACCATGTGTCCTGGGGTATTAGGGGTTGATACACTTTTGAGGGTGAGAGTCTTAAATCACTTTAGTGGTTTTCATTTTTAGGACTCTTTATTTTTAACCCCACTTTCTTGCTCCACGCCACACATAGGTGATATTAACCCCAGATGTGCAATCCCACCCCTTCTTCCAGTCCTGGGTTTTCCAAGGGAGAAAGCCAGTCTTTAGTTAAGATGTGAAGTGAGTTAGAGAGTTGATGAAGCAGAGCAGTAAACAAAAGCTATGTCATATTGCAAGAACTGCAGGGGTGAAGGCACTTGCACCAACAGAGGCCATATCATGTGTGGGGCCAGAAAGCTGTGTGAGAAAGTAGAGGGGAGGAAATCGAGGGGAGCAAGGTGTGTGAGGTAGGTTAGTACAAGCCTCTAGAAATTTTTAAAACAAGGAATTCCAGCAGTTTAACTAGTTCCTGAAATGAATGGGGATTTAGTGGTCTTTGAGGATGGGTAGATATGGCTTTGCAGCTTCGTATATGCAATAAGGCTGGCAGCAGCTTTCTTGTATGCTGGAGTCTGGAGAACTGAGATTTGGGTGGCAGGGTGAAGCGGGAGCTATGACTATTCTAATATTCTCATGGTTTCATTAATGGCTGCAGTGATGGTGATTTCTTTCATTATTTCACCGAGGCAAAGTCAGAAACCTCTAGAGAAAGGACATGTGCTCTCTCTATGTGTTTATATACCGCCTCCAATAGCAGATCGTTCTAATATAAAACTTAAATTAAAAATTTCCAAAATCTATTTTCTTCTGACAGGATTTAGCTCAGCTACATTATTAAAGTAGCAAAGAGCACCTCCATATATAATACTGAAACTTGGTAAGCTGAGTATAGTACAGCATTTCTCAGTAAATAATGTAACGACTGATAAATTAGCATCCCTACGTGGATTCTGCACCATTATTCCAACCTTATGAAACTCTATCTGAGAATAGGATCCTGTAGCCAGCTACTAAGAACAGCCTTCTGTGGAAAATGAACAATATTTAAAACTTATAATAGGAAAACTGAGTTTGTATAAATGTCTTTGTGTGTGTATATGTGTATAAATATTAATTTATGGGAACGTACAATCTATTGTGCATCCCAGGAGGAAAACTTAAGTACCATTGGTCTACATAAATGGTATTTTTAGGGACTCCGAATGATGCGTGTGATAAGAATAATACCACATTAGTATTTTTTTACAGTGTATACAGAAATATACAGATCTGTGGACCACAGACCAAGAAATGTACATAATTGTACATTGACTTATGTCATTTTCATCTGCATTCTTTAAGAGCATTCTGTAAGAATGTCTCTCTATACAAAACACCAGTGCTGAGGAGGAAGGACGGTCTTTGGATTAGACACTGGGACTCAGGAGGTTTGGGTTCAATTCCTGGTTCAGCCATGGGCTTCTTGGGTGATTTTGAGCAAGTCACTTCGCCTCTTTGTGCCTCAGTTCCCCATCTGTGAAATGGGATGATAATGCCTTCCTTCTGCTTCCTTCTCCTCCTCTTTTGTCTGCCTGGACTGTATCAATAGTTCCTGCCCCAAGGATCTGTCTCTTACTAACAGTTTTTAAAAGTCTTCACTGACTAAGCAGGAAGTGAAATGACTATTAATATTGTAGTATATTGAAAATGCATGGCAGGGTGGTTTGATAACATCACAATCAAACATCTGCAACAAGCTACAGTGAAAGTCCTGTAAATTTATCCTTTCTTTTTTTTTTAATATTTAGAATGAGTTTTTGCATACCTAGGTATAGACAACTGTTGAAGACATAAATGCACATCAGGTATTTGTGCATGTAACTTAATGCATAACTATACTAGCAACTCAGCCTGTGGACTTAATTAGATTTTACACAAACTATATTCCAAAATATTTTGACAAATCCTGTACATACACTTTCTCTTCCTACCCCTCAGCCATACCAGGATTCAATTCAGTATCATCATTGTGCTTCCCCAAAAGCAGAAAGTTGGGAGGGAAGACGAGTTGAAGATTAATCCTATGCTAAACCGGAAGGAAAGTTGGTAGCGCTTCTTATGATTAAACAAAAGTAAATGTAACAAGAACATACATCATGCTCTTCACTCTATATACTTTTTTCATCCTCATTTAGATGGTCCATAAATGGTTCCTGTAGTTTCTTAACATATCCCCCTTCTGTTCTGCCTTATGTATACCGCTCTTTCATACCAAGTCATCCATAGAACTGGAGTTCTGGAGGTGCAGAAATAGAATGCAGGCAAACATTAAGTGGCAGGAGGTTCCATTCTACTCTATTATGTGGCCAAATGAGTATCTTCTCACTTTGCTAAGTGGTTTATAATCTTTGTTTATAGTATTTTAACAAATGTCCTACTGTTTTGCTTTCGTAGCCCAATGAATTTCATTACTAGCTATTTTCGTGGTTAACTACACACACACACACACACACACACACACACACACACACACACACACACACACACACACACACACACACACAAAAACAAAAGCGGGAACAGAAAAGCAGAATCTTAGAGTGATGTATAATACAATGTTGTCAAATGTCTAGCTTGACCATATTGATGTCACTAGTTAAATACAGCTGAAAGCAAAGTTTATCATACACTTGGTCTCATATTGCATTCTCTGGCATGCTGAGTGAAAAGTAATCTCAGCAAAAGTATCTGCTGAAAGTACTCAGTCCTTTGAATAGATGAAGAAATATATGCTCTCATTCTCTTCACACAGCAGATCCTTGTTTTTTCTCAGTGAATCAGAGGCATAGAGTTTAAAGCGGGAAGGGACCACCAGATGGTCTAGGCTGACCTCCTGCATATCACAGGCCACCAACACCACCAAGACCCCCACACTAATGCTAACAACTGAAATTACACCAAAATATTACAGCACAAAGGAGTCTAGACTATGTCTGTGTGCCATGGCCAGAAAATAGGAGGGACCGAGGTGCACCACAATGGCAGAGAATTGGTTGAAATATACCCCAATAATCCTGTCAAGCAATCTGTACCCACATGCTGCAGGGGAAGCTGAAAATCCCAAAGGTCACTGCCAGTCTGACCTGGGGGGAAATTCCTTCCTGATCCCACATATAGCCATCAGTTACACCTGGAGCATGTGACCCACTGTGAATTACTATTACTTGGCAAATTAGGAATTAAGTCAATGAACAATCATTCAAAGGCAAGGAAAATGCATCACCACATACTTGGGTTAATTTATTTTAACATATGTAGTTTAAATTATTTATAATAATGCACAGCATTCTGTAGTATTTTCTGCAAATATAACCTTAGGCATCTCCACAACTCTCTGCCGTTGAAGCTTTGAGAACTCTGATACATCAAACAAACAAATACAACCAAAACCAGCTCTCAAGACATTTGCCAACCACAAACGTGATGCCTTTGTTTGTATGTTGTATTCCTGACCTCTTGGTCAGTCTTCCCTGTTTAGACACCAGTCTCAAAATCAGATCTGTGGGGTAGGAGAGGACCCTCATGCTCTGATGGAGCCTCCTAGGAGTGAATGGGGCTCCTTGCAGGCGCAGTAGGCCAAATTTTCAATAGAGGCTAATGATTTGGGTTGTCCAACATGACGCATCCTCAAAGGGATTTGATTTTCAGAGGGCAGGTCCTCAGGGCTTTCTGACAATTAGGCTCCATTCAAAGTGTCTCAAGTTTGACAGTCAAAAGTGTAGAAACCAAAATCATTAAAGAAAATGAAAGCCAGAGATCTTTCCATTCACATCACCTGCCGGACCAGGACCTTGCAGTGTATACTCTTTGGGACTGCAACTGCATCTTACTATGTATTTTTATATCATCTAATATAATGGCACCTTGATTCTGAGTAAGGGCCTTTGGGCACTGTCACAGTGCTAATAATAATAGGAGGAGATGGGCAGAGACAGAGTGGAGTTATTTAAATCCAAGCGATTTAAATCATTGGTTTTAATCATGATTTAAATCAGCAAGAAGGAAAGCTTGATTTCAACCATGAATTTAAATTGTGCTTTGCATTTGTGCTTTGGTTACGTTCCTAAAGAAAGGTTGATTTTCGTTGATTGGTAACCATTAAAACATGTTGATTTGCAGGTTACATTTTTATTATGTTTGAAAATGGTGCATGGTGCATTTCTCGTTTTACTAGTTAAATGTTAATTAGTTAATTTTTTACTTGTGATTTGTGTCAGGATCTATTAGGATGAAAATTCAATTAAAGTGTACAAACCTGCATTTTAATTTTGTTTATTAAATAAAACTAACTTAAATGTTCTGGATACAAAAGAAAAAAAGTTTATCAAAACATGTTTTGCATTTAAAACTAACTGATTTAGTAAACAAAGGACATATTATCTGTAGTTAGTGATTTGTTTTGTTTCTGATTTGTTTCTGGTCATGAAGCTTTTAGAACCAGTAGATCTAGTTTTTATTCATAGATTGGAAGAGTAGAACAATCTTTCCTGCTTTTTCAACTCCCAATTGGTTTCTTAACTTGGGGGAAGGGATAGCTCAGTGGTTTGAGCATTGGCCTGCTAAACCCAGGGTTGTGAGTTCAATCCTTGAGGGGGCCACTTGGGGATCTGGGGCAAAATCAGTACTTGGTCCTGCTAGTGAAGGCAGGGGGCTGGACTCGATGACCTTTCAAGGTCCCTTCCAGTTCTAGGAGATGGGATATCTCCATTTATTAACTATTAACTTTGAATGAGCTAGTCATTTAACTGAACTATTTGGATGAACTGAAATGAAGAAAATAGTCTCTTTGCACCTTGAGAAGAGGCTGCTGCTGTGAAAAGCTAGTTTAGCACTTCGACAACTCTGGTTCCATATGCTTTAATCAGTGACTTCCACCAGTTCAGTGGTTTGACTATATTTAGAACTTGGCAGCAAACATGTACTGCTTAATATTTTTTTTAATCACATTTAAATTATTTTGATAGATTATAGTAATTTTAGGCCATAACCTAGGTTGCCAGTTTCAAATTTAATTTTAAATTTAATTTTAAATAGGTTTATTTCTTAAAAAACTGTATTTAGTTTAAATAGAATAAAATTGATCTTTTACTTTAAATCGATTTTTATCCATTATAGGCTGAGAACAGCTATAATGGCTGTATACAGATTAGTGAAAATTCTTGGTATTTTAAACATAAGAGTGTATGGAGGCATCTGGAATGGTGTTTGGAGATAGTAAATTGTCTGTCTAATCACATATTTGCACACCATTTACCCATGTTCATAAGATGTTACTCTTACCTTCTGTCTCTCCATGAGTTTTGCATGAGTGAAGACTGTTGGACTGTCATACTTTTATGGTAAATCTATATTATAGATTTACTTTTATTTATTTATTTTGGAGGCATTTTTAATCACAATATATTAGCATTTCAAAATAATCCAGATGGAACCTTTTGCATATTAAGGAAGATGTTTTGTGCTGTCATGCACCTCACTTCAATCATTTATATCACTTCTTGTAAAGCAGTATGTCCCTATAGTTTACAATGAGCTGTTACAGCTAACATATACTACCTGTATCTTTGTAGATGACATGGATTTGCATAAGATTTGCATGTAGATACATAAATTCACGTACAATTTTTGCATCACATCTGCATCTGTTTAGTCGTGAGGGAGAATGTTCCTGTACTGACTTGTGTGTTATCAGTAACCAGGCTCATGATTATTGAGGTTGTGTTACCACACCACCCTATACAAATATCATACATGTGCATTTTAAGGACTCTTGCATTTGAAAATGGTAGAGGTATAATTCAATGATTAGAAGGTGATGAAATGTCAATCTGTTAACTGCAAAGAAAATTATACCAAGTTATGTGTTCAAGCGTCTTACCCATTGCATAAATAAAGAGGTTTAGCCATCTCGGGTTACCTAATACAACTTGGCCTGGGGCTGTACGGTTTGTAAAGTGATCTAAAAACAGTAATGGTAAAAAGAGCATTAGAAGGAAGCAATCCTAATTCTTTTGTGCAGAGGCATTTCATTATTCACCCCACGTATTAAAGAACTTAGTGAATGCAGCAGCTTGATATTAGTTGACCTTTTTAAAAATTAGTGCATTTTTTAAAGTGGATTTAAACGTATTGTGTGAAAGAGTTGTAAGTATCTGTTCATTTACAATGTTTAGACTAAATATTGTGGCACCTTTTAATATGCAAGGAAAGGCTTTTTCATGTCTTCCCCTCCACCCCCCGCATCAGTGTTTAAAAAAAACAAACAGAAAAAAATACCAGAAACCGTTATTAGGAATCTCAGGAATTTTTGATCCATAATATCAGAAAAGTCATTAGCTCCCCTTGTGTGCATGATGAATTATTAGAGAAACAAGGCAGGTGAGGTAATATCTTTTATTGGACCAACTTAAAAGATATTATCTCACCCACCTTGTCTCTCTAGTATTGGGGACCAACACAGGTACAACTAAACTGCACACCCTGAAATATTGGTGTTTTAGAGAGGAAAGGGTTCCTAATTATGCTGTTACTGCTTATTCAGCTCACACTGCATTTATTTTGAGGAGACTGTTATTCTGTGAGTTGGTAGTGCTCTCACTACCAGGCCACAAGGTCCTCTGCTCCCATTTCCCAGCATTACTTGGGCTCTGTGCTGACCTGGTGCCATTCTGTGCTATCGGGCTCTGCCTTGTTAGTGCAGCTTTCAGGTGAGACATGGAACTGAATTTCCCTAGTGTTCTAGCCCAGTGTTTGCCAAAGGAAGGCAGCAGGTGTTGGAGCTTCCCTATGAGTGGGAGCAGGTGGGGACCCAAATCAGCAGTCTCACATCACTTTGGTGTTGCTCTTGCTCAACTTGGTCAGCGCTGGAGGGTCATGAATGGGACACTGAACAGCTAGTGGCTCTGGCTACTTTACAGGAGGCATGGGCAGCCATGTGTTTTGAGGCAGATGTTTCCCGCAGGTGCCCATGGGAGCAGAGCCTGACAACACAGTCAGTTCCTCTACTGCATCCTCAGTAGTGGACTCCTTCTTTGGCTTTACAAGATTTTCTACTGCTGCAAGCCCCTCTTTCCCTATAGTCCAAGGGGATGTGGCATGCTCACCTAAGTGAAGCCAGGCAAGGGTGAAGTGACTTGAAATCAAAACCAGCAATAAGAACTCGCAAGCCTTAAAATAGCCAGAGGAAGAGCCTAATCTTGCAGAGTTCCTAATACCCTCAGCAACATTGGAAGTGGGGTTGCCAGGCATTTGGTTTTCAACCAGAACGCCCAGTCGAAAGGGACCCTGGCAGCTCTGGTCAGCACTGCTGACTGGACTGCTAAAAGTTTGATTGGCGGCGCAGCAGGACTAAGGCAGGGACTCCCTGCCTGCCCTGCCTCTGTGCGGCTCCTGGAAGCGCCCGGCATGTCCGGCTCCATGTCGCAGCCAGTGGGAGCTGTGGAGGCGGCACTTACAGGCATGGGCAGCACACAGAGCCACCTGGCCCCTCCACTTAAGAGCCGGATATGCCGGCCGCTTCTGGAAGCCACCTGAGGTAAGCACCGCCTGGCCAGAACCCGCACCCCAACCCCCTCCCCCATCCTAACTCCCTCCCAGAGCCTGCACCCTCACCTCTCCCGCACTCCACCCCCCTGCCCCAGCCCTGAGCCCCCCCCCCCACACCCAAACTCCATCCCGGAGCCTGCACCCCCTCCTGCATCCCAACCCCCCGCCCTAGCCCTGAGACACCTCTTGCACCCCAAGCCCCTCATCCCCAGCCCCACCCCAGAGCCCACAGCCCGAGCCAGAGCCCTCCCCCCTCCGGCACCCCAACCCAGAGCCCAGTGAAAGTGAGTGAGGGTAGGGGGAGAGTGAGCGACGAACAGGGCTGGCTTTAGCAAGTGCGGGCCCCGATTCGTGGGTCTTGTACTCACCAGGCGGCGCTCTGAGTCTGCAGCGGCACTTTGGATTGCCGCGCTCTGGCCAGGGTTGCGGGGCCACGGGGTTGCTGGCTCCGGCCGGTGCTCCGACCAGGGAGCGGGGCCACGGGACTTGCAGGGCTCGGGCCAGCGCTCCGGCCAGGGGAGCAGGGCCGCGAGGCTTGCAGGGCTCGGGCCAGCGCTCCGGCCAGGGGAGCAGGGCCGCGAGGCTTGCAGGGCTCGGGCCGGCGCTCCGGCCGGGGGAGCGGGGCCGCAGGGCTTGCCGGGCTCGGGCCGGCGCTCCGGCCGGCGCTCCGGCCGGGGGAGCGGGGCCGCGGGGCCGCGGGGCTTGCCGGGCTCGGGCCGGCGCTTCGGCCGGGGGAGCGGGGCCGCGGGGCTTGCCGGGCTCGGGCCGGCGCTTCGGCCGGGGGAACGGGGTCGCGGGGCTTGCCGGGCTCGGGCCGGCGCTCCGGCCGGGGGAACGGGGCCGCGGGGCTTGCCGGGCTCGGGCCGGCGCTCCGGCCGGGGGAGCGGGGCCGTGGGGCTTGCCGCGCTCCGGCCAGGGGAGCGGGGCCCTCTTAGGTGCGGGGCCCGATTCCGGGGAATCGGCGGAATCGGCCTAAAGCCGGCTCTGGCGACGGAGGGAGGGAGGATGGAGTGAGCAGGAGTGGCTATTACCTTTGCTGAGCAATAGCAGAATGCAGGGCCTTGCCTGTCAGTATCCAATTTGGAACAGAAACTGGAGATGTCTCATGTTTTTTTTAAGTGTAGTTTTTTTATTTACAAAATGTACACAAGACTTGTTTCCTTGAACCAGGGTGGTAATAAATTGTACATGATTTAAAGGGTCAGGCACCACTGCTCTGTCTCCAGAAGCAGCTGTCTTGTTCCCCCCCTTCTACCCCTCCACCCCCCCAGGGCTTCACATAAATCTGACTGCTTAATGAACTCTGTGACATTTTCCTCCCTCAGCCCTTTCACATTTCACCTGGAAAACTCCTAGTCCAAGGATGCTCACAGAGGCCACATGCCCTGGAAGGGTGAACCTACCCTCCTTTTGTGCAGCTGCTTTTCCATGCAAAGGAAGTTCAGCAAGGACTACTGGCAAAGACCCTAAGCCACCACACAACAACCCTTAATGACTCTGTGTACGGTTACTGCATGGCATATTTAGCTCTTTCTGTTGAGAATTTGAGTTTCACCCTCAGTGCTTATACATCAATGGCCTGTAATGTGCAAGACGTTAGCACTTGCTTTTTTCCAGAAGGGGATGGTTCTCCTGCTGATGTGGAAACTAAGGGCTTGTCTACACTACTGAGTTAGATACAGACTTACTACATTGCTCAGGGCTGTAACAAATACGGACAGTGCTGGAAGAATGCTTTCTGTTGCTGTAGTAAGTGTCAATACTACAGGACTACAATAGCGCAGCTGCAGTGCCACAGATCTGCCACTGTAGCGTTTCTAGTGTAGACATACCCAAAGGCTTGATTTACACTTAAAAGTTAGGTCGACACATCTGTGTTGGTCAGGGATGTGAAAAATCCACACCCCTGACCAACACAGCTATGCTGAGCCAATCCCCAGTATAGAACATAACTGTATTGAAGGAAGAACGCTTTGGTCAATGAAGCTAGTGTCATTTTGTTGGTATAGGCGGCATGTGCATTATGGGGTTATGCCGGCATAGCTACAGAGACAAGTTATGCTGGTATAGTTTCCATAGTGTAGACATGACAAGATGGAGAATATTTATCTTTTTTTGTGTCTGTGTTTTAACAATCTCACCATCAAGTTTAACATTTTCCTTCCTCCTCTTGTCTTATAACCCTGAAAAACAAAAATTGGGAGGAGATGTTCTGTTTGATGCAGAGGTTTTTAATGTACAAACAACCATGTTCTTCCTATGCAGAGTGGTTTACATCTTTTCTTTTGGTCGATGAAACCACACCCCATAACTACTCTGCTGACACAAACCCTGAGATAGCTGTGGCTCAGTAGATCTTTCTTGTTCCATTGAAGTTGGTGCTTTTTGATCCAGATAAATGAAGCTCAAGGTAGGGGAATCACTATTGGTGGGAGGAAGTGGGGTAAGAATTAGCTACCTCCTCTAAGCACTTGCATCTCTGGCTAGCTTCTGAGCCCCCCTCTTGCTTCCTCTGTGTCTATTGTTAGTGGCTGCAAAAGGAATTTGAGAAATATATAATTTTTCCCCGTAATGTGAGATCTTATGGCTCTTTTTTGAAGCCAAGTTCAGATAGATTTAAGCAGATTCAGAAGAGAGACCAGTTAAAATTTTTTTCGTTTTTCAAGAGGTTCACTTAATTTCTCATGCTCTGGATTTGAGGTGAGAAGTTGCCCCCTGTGGAGATTCCTGGCGGGCTATTTAAGATTTTATTTCATGAAGGAAGTTCAGATGTGGTGGAACCTGGATTATTCTGTGTGAAGGAAGCTATGCATAACTTGAAGGTAGCAGCAAATGTAACGTGTCCCCTCCCCTAGCATGTTTCCCCCCCATGTATTTAGTAGCAGATCGTAAATATTACTAGTCTGTATATGTTACAAACACCAGTGTCTCTTGAGGAAAGCTAGATTGGTATATTTGGCCAGGGAAAACAAAGCAGTAGTAAAACCCGAGTGTCACAGCTGGGCCCCGTTCCCCTCTGGAAGGACACCAGTCTGTTGTGGGCAGACCAAACCACTGATCCCACCTGCTCCTAAGCCAACCGGGTCTGGGCAGAGCCAGGTGACAGTTCTTAACAATCTGGGTCTCAAAGGCATGCACCCTGATCCTGACCCCATGTCTGCCCCTCTTCCTGGGAATGTGGGGCTCTGCAGTCTGGCCACTGGAAAACCCAGAACACATGCCTCAGCCCTCCTGAACCCTCAGTTGCTTACATACATTCCCTGAGACTCCCACATTTCTGTGGGCACACAGAGCTTCTCAATTAACCCCTTCAGGGACAATGTGGCAGGCTGGCAAGCAAAGAATTAGAGGCTTAGCAAAGGAATTTCTTACCCACAGACATTTTACTTTTAAACAGCTATGGAGTGTTTGGAAAACAACGAACAGTCCTGAATGCACCCTTGTGAGTCTAATCTCACCGCACCTGAGAGTCCTGGGTTTGATCAGTGTCCATAGGTAGTCCTTCATTCCTTTCCTCTGTGGGGGCCTAGTCTTCTGGCATGATGGTGGTAGTTTGTCCCCTTTCCACAGAGAACCCCCTTCCTTCATGGGTGGTGGGTATCATAGGCTGGGGGAGGCTATGCCTCCCCAAACAGCCAGGCATAGCCCTGCCCACGCTCCACCCCAGCCCCACCCCGCTTCCTGCTTGGCGTGGCTCCACTAGTCTCCATGGCCCCAGCTCGGGCCACGCCTGCACCACCCATCCTCCTGATGGGGCTGGGGAGGCTGGGGCCGTGCCACCTGCCCTCCTGACGCTCTGGGGCTGAGCGGGGAGGGCTGGGGCCAGTAGCCTGGGGCCCTCTGGGCTCCTGTGGGGGGCACAGAAGGGGCAGGGCTTGGGAGGAAGGGGCGGGGCTGGGGGCTAGCCTCCCGCAGGTGGTGGTTCACATGCTGCCCATGCCTTCCTTATTTATTGTCTCTTACCACTTTGGTCAGGTAACCAGCAGGAAAAATTGCAGATCTCCAGCCATGTGCTCTAGCTGGGGAATTCCAGTTCCTGTGCAGAGAATTCATTGCTCGGGTGGGGGGGTTGTTACTTGATTATTGAGAGACAATCAGAGTTGATGACCCTAGACTGATCTCTCATATTTTCTCAGAAATAGTTATTATACTAAGTGTCAAGCTGCTACTGCAAACTGGGTTTACTAACTTTCAGCGGAGATTTCAGTACAGCAAGAGGGTAGTAATTATTTCAGAAGATGACATTGAGAGTATTGAAGGGAAGGGAATATTGATATATTTATAGTGATCCCTGTAATTAAACCTGTCTGAACCATTTTGCTTGACCTTCTGCAGTGATCTTGTGCACATGTAGTTGAAGTAGGTTTGTTAGTCTTTTTGTTTTTTCTTGTGTTTGGCCAGATTCTGTTGTATGTTGCATGGCAGTGTTTTGTCACAGTAATATTTAATGACAACACTGTCCTTGTGAAATTACCAAGTGTGATAACATTAAATCATCACATATGAAAAACATAGCTTTTTAAATGCCTTTATGAAATTGCATGCAGACAGTCTCCAGTTTGATTTGATGTTTCTGATTTGGTAAAAGTCAGAATAATTGGTTAGCTTGAAAACTCTGTCTGGAAATCTGTCTAAGGTCCATTCTGGTCCTACAAAGCAGGGCATCCTTTGAAAAAGGTCAGGTAGTTAAAGAAATAAACATCAGAAAGATAGACTGAATAACAGGAAAGCAAAGGGACAGTGGGGGGAAAAAGGAACAGAAAACTAACATCTATTCTAGACTTGATTTTACAACTGTATTGTACTATTTACCATTAAATGTGGTATCTACGGGAAAATATTAATTAGTAATTGACAATCCAGTGCAAGAAAGAGACCACTGACTTACAAAAATTATACATAGATGAAAATTACCTAACTGTGTTTGGAAATTTGTACTACAAGTGAGATAGTAATGTCCTGTGTCTGATTTGCATGGTGCAAGCATCATAACTGCAACTATGCAAAATGTTTGCAACCAAAGTAGAGATGAACCTAAATCAGAACATCAGAATGGATCTGTCCTGAACTTTGTGGAAGCTGGATTTGTATCCAGACTCGTATCTTTATTTGAAGCTTTCTTGCATTAATGCACCTTCCATCTTAGCCAGTGACAGTTAAGGAAACAAAATAAAGGTGCAGAAATGGTCAGTGTCTGAGAATGGATTGAGAATATTCCAAATTGTCAGGCTACCAGGGAGAGACTTTTGAATCACATTATTGCACTGCAGTCTCCTCCTCTTCAGAGGAGGGTATCTTTATTTTTTACTTTTATTTTTTTGTTTATTGCAGAACTCTAACTAAAGGTATGTCTAAGGCATTGAAGCTGAAGAGAGAGACTAAATGGTACCAGTTAAATTTTAATGTATTATGGCCTGACAGTGAGAAATAATATTCTTTGCCTTTTATCCTGAATTTCCCTTTTGACTTGTGTATTACCCCTCCCCCGATCCCCAGCAGTAACGAAGTGTAAAAGATTGAATTAAATCCTAGTTAGAATGACTTTGCTTTAAATAGTGGAATATCTCAGATCTCATTCTTTTTCTTTTCTCTCTCTCTCTCTGTCTAGTCTACAGAGACTTGGCAGTTTCAGGTACCCTTGGGTGTTCAAAGGTAGATCAGACTGTGTCAGGGCTGCCTTTGATGTTTTTACCTCCAAAAATGTCATATAACAACCTGCTCTGTTATTTCACATTAAATGTGAAAGATTCACTAAAAGGTTAATTTCAACTCCTGTTGAGTTTTATTCCATTAAAGTCGATGCCTTTTCAAGGATGCACCCAGAAAATTATTGGAAGAAAGAGAGGAGGGGTTAGTTGTAAGTTTCCACTGCGTATACACAGACACACACGACAGTCCCCAGGCATGCACACAATACTCTCAAAAGCCCAGGCCACCAACACGTGCATATACTGTCCTACCCAATAGAGGCACTCACAAACACCACCCCACATCACCCCCACCAATATGGCCAGCATGCATGACTGACCAACGGCGCATGCTACCCTAATGCCCCACACTCCCCATCAACACATGAACACTCACGACCACTGCCATTACCTCATCAACATGCTGACAGCCCTGTACTACCCCCACCAGTGCCACCGCCCCAGGAATGCACATAGCGACATCACAGCTCCCACAGCCGAACTCAGGAGCACGCCACCCACCATCACACTCTCGCTTGTCACTGCTGCACACCTGCATTCTAAGTGCATGGAACCGTGTACCCTTGTCACCACAGCCTCATGCCATCCCTCCCCCCGCCCCCATATCTTGTATTCTATACTGAAGGGAGGCTTAGAGGGCATTTGCAGGAACACTCATTTGTGAGGCTGAACAGAAATTTGTTACAATAGGACTGAAACAATCACTTACAGTAACCTGTCCTGGTACATCTTTTGCTTCTTCAGCTTGGTCTCTCCTTTCGCTACAGAGTTTGGCTTGGCCTCGATTTGCCCACAACCCCCCTTTGTATTTCACTCACTGACTGAATATGATATCTAGATTACAAATAAACTTATAAAAAATACCTACTGCACTGTTCATCACTTAGTTTGTTTTCTTTTTTAACCATTATATAGGACCAAGACAAAAAAGTATTTTGTTTTCTGCTGTGAAAGCCAGCAGATATTGCACAAATTAACACCACACTTTTTTTTTTATGGTTTATGGACCATTAATGGCTCTTCATGAAGCACTTTGAGAACCAGCCAGGTTATGAGGGAGTAGGAGAAAAGCTTTCTCCGTTAGATGATTATTTTTAAAAGGAGTGACCTTTGGAATGATTAGGTTGGAGAATTGGTGTACTAAGAAACCCATAATGAAGATGCTGGTGCACAGATAAAGCCATGTTAAGTTCCATTGTGGTTATCAGAAAAAAAAAAAAAAAAAAACCAACAAACCCACCAGTGTTAAAGAAAGCAGGATAGATTTAATAGGAGAGGACAATGTGGGCTAAATCTTTAAAAAGACAGGGACAGTTTTAAATATCTATCCTGCTTTTAAGTGTTGACTTGTACAAAGTTATTACAAATATGGGGAATAATGTGAACATTTCTGCTATTCCAGTTTCGTTCCCATTAAACTGAATCTGAGTAGACTTGTGAAGAAATGCTACATCTTCATACACAAACCACTCTATAGTTTTCATGGGCAAGTGGAATACAATAGATTTTCTAAGGAACAATGCCTTTTCAAAAAATATATGCACTGGGAACGCAAAACATAAATTACAAAAGCAAATTTAATTTTAAAGCACTTTTTGTTGCAAAAATACATTTTCTGTCAATCAGACAGTATAATAATATACTTTAAGGAGCGCTCTGAATGAATGTTTAAAGCATAATGTGCATATCCCATGCAAGATGCAGGTAATGCTTTGAAGTTGCATCATGTTTTATTTTAACTCTTTCTAAAAGAATAAATGTATTTATATATTTTCCTATATTAAAATAAAAAGTGCAGTTTAAGGCACTTACAAATGGACAGGGTCCTTCCTGCCCCCTTCCTCCCCAAAAAGAAAAAAACCCACATCTCGGTATATACTTTGTGAACTTGATCTCTTGTTCTCTTGCTCTTTTCTGTACAAAACCATTCTGTAACAGAGCAGCAAAGAATCAAGTGACTCCGATGAGTGCCATCACATTTATATCACATCAGGGGCAAGGGTTACCTGATTCATCAAGCTGTGTTTTTATGAATCCACCATATTTCCTTTAGCTTTAATATATTGAGTGTCTCAATCACCAGGCTGTTGTGTTTTCCCATGTGAACCCTAATCATATGAAAACAGAAGGTACATAGTTGAGACAACTTGTAATTTAATTGGGGTATGAAGCTGGAGGACAGAATGAACAATTGGGTGGTTTTGGTCAGCTTGAAATCAGGCTGCATTTCAGGCAGAACAAGAGAAAAAAATCAGATTTTTACTGGGATGAATTAGAAAAGCTTTGAGCCAAAATTCCCAGACATATAAGTGATTTAGTAGCATAAGTCCCATTTTCAAAAGCAACCTAAGAGCCTAAGTCTCATTGCAAGTCATTTGGATTTAGGCTTCAAAGGGTATGTCTATACCACAATGTAAGCGTAGGGTTAGTGGAACTCGAGTCAGAGGACCTGGGTTAGAGAACCCAGGGCTTGAGTGTCTGCACTGATTGTCAACCCTAGGTTAAGAATTTTCTAACCTGGTCTCAAACCCAGTGCTCCAAAATCCACAGTGGAATACACAGACCCAAATCTAACCAACCACATCCCAGACTTCTTAGCACCCTCCCGAAATGTGGCCGCTTTGGTCCTTTATTCATTGTTCACTGTGTGAAAACTTGACTGTCCAGAGGACAAAGAAAGTCGGTCTGTAGGATTATGAAGTATTTTTGGCAGATTCCAGAGCACAAATCCAGCAATAGGGCTTGAACTCTGGATCCCAGCTTGACTCAGGCTCGGCCTCTTCACTCTCATGGGGTCCTGAGATCCTGGGTCTGAGCCCTGGGTTAGTGTAACTTGTGTGTAAATGGAATGAGGGTTAGGCTTGAGCCTGAGTTCAAACCCTGGGCTTACACTACAGTGTAGACATACGCTAAATGCCTAAGTCACACAACTTTTTGAAAATTTGGCTCCTGCGTTTTCCTGTGGCTTAATCCGGTACACTGTGTGATCTCCTCCACTGTTGGTCACCTACATTATCAACTTAGCCTACTACATTCCACTGAAATCAGTTGAAGAAAGGGGTCTATTCTGTTTGGTCCATTCAGCTGTCTAAATGGGGTGTTTTGCCTAGATGTATCTGGAAAATGTAATGGCATCCCAGGAGGCAGGTGTACTGTGAATACTCTCTAATGCTATTTTAAAATAACCAGTCTAATAAAGGATTTGAAATAAATCAGCAAAAGAGCAAATTTTATTGTGCAAAAGAGCAAATTTTATTGTTCAAATGATAGCAGTTGTCATGCACAATAGATGATGAAACTCATCAATTTAAAAATCATTTTTACTACTTCTATCTCATAAAACCTATGTAGGTTTTGTAGGAAGATATAAAAATATGTACAGTAGCATATCTTTGCTATTTTACTCTTCGTCTGACAGTTAATAAAATACCTGCAAGTTCTAATTCTGAAAATTAATGGTCCAATCTGTCACATTTATTATGACATATGTAGTAATGGCTGATCTTTTCAGTCTCATAGTACGAACAGTGTTAATTGCACTGATATAAACTTCGTTGATAGCGGTGCAAACAGTAATATTATTGCATGTACGCTTCTATAATTTAGGACTGACAACATCATGCCTAACTAGCCATCTTGCTTTTGAATTATTTGCAGATTGCTCAGTGAAGCTGTTGGCAGAGCAATAGCCTAATGCTATTGTAGTTTCTGCTGAGGAGAAAATTAAGTCCTATTGGTCCTGTGCCCATCCTGCAAGAGGCTCACTGAGTGTTTAGAGAGTGAGTAGGAGAGATTCTGAACGTTTGGAAAAGCAACAAACCTTCTATTTAGACCACCCATGAAAAGGTTCTGTACTGCCAACTTTTATTTTTGCCTTTTCCTTGCCATCATACCACCATTTATATTGAGCTCTCATCAGATGGGTCAGTATTTGGATGCAGGACCTCCAGGGAATACTAAGTTGCTGCAGGACGTGTAATGCTAATGAATGAACAAGTGGCGTCCTCTTCTTGTGAATCAGTGATGAATGCTCCAATATGTTGTTTGGAGGCACAGTAGTGCTGGATGGGTTTTTTTTAAATGATTAAAAACAAAGTCCTAACCAGTTCTGGCTACTAACCCTCACCTCCTCCCACTCCCCCCCTCCCCCCCCAAAAAAAACGATGGCACTTCTCACAAGTGTTTGGATTGTTGATCCTGGTATTCTAACTTGTGTAGTGTCCTTCTGCTTGCCTGAAAACCTTCCATTAAGGTTCAAGTGTGGGAAAAGTCATTCTTCCCTTCCTGTCTTCACACTGTCATGTCATGCCTCTGTGCACTGTTAAACAGCTACTGTGTTCCACCCCAGTGCCGTTTGAAGTAATTCCTGTTCAGAAATAATTTAGACATGTGCCTCAGTTACAAAGTTAGAATCCAGATTTTGTATAGTTCAGGGTATTTATATGTGGGATTTTGGTTTAGTTGGTTACTTAGAGCCCAGCCCTGAAAATTCAGACCCATATCTAAAGTCAGGGTGTTTTTAGATCCTGCATATTTATTTTGGATACATCTCTAATATAGTTTTTACTCTGTATCTCCTTGTGAAGCTAATTAGGATCCTTTGTGATGGGGCTATTTTTGATATGCACGGAGAAGAAAATGACTACCTATTGTGTGTGAGAGAATCTCTGCAGGGTATAAAGAGAATAAACCAAAGTCATAAATAGGTGACTTACTTATGGGGAAACATCCCCCTTTGTGAAGTAAGCAGAGCAACGGCCCTAGTGGTGTTAGCTTGATTCTGCCTTCTTGTTTGTTTGTTTTGTTTGTGTGAGTGTGATTTGCCCTCCATATCTGCCTTAGTTCTGCCTTTGATTTATTTGAAGCTCAAAGGTTATTCCTACTGATGTGAAGATTCCCCCTTGTTGGGGAGCTGTAGCAGCTTCTTGGTGCTGTTTGTTTAGTAGATTATGCATGTGACTGTACAATATGTAAAGAAAATCTTTTGAGAATTGTCTTTTGCTGACACCTTTCTTGAGCTTCAATCTTTCTTTTTTCCAGAGGCTTATTTCCCAGTGTCTCCTAAAAACTTCTTTCTTCCATAAGATAATTTCCCCATAGGATAAGCCTGGATGATTCCTGCTGTTAATAGTAAAACACTGCCACTGCTCAAGGGCTGAGAACTTCTAAATTCTAAATGTTTGTCAGGTATGCTAAACATCAGGTTCAGCACTGCAGTCTTATGAGTTCTCATTTTGGGATGAGAACAGTACATAACAAATATCACTAGGTGGCATAACCACCCTGGTATACCACCCGTGTTAAACCGCACTTGTAACAATTGTTTGTGTCTTTGATTGTAGTCTGAAATAATTTCTGTTCAAAAGATAGTATATTCTGGTCCTTTATAAAACTCTCTTAAAAGAGAATCACTGGACTGACTCTACAATGGAAAAAAGCAAGTAGGCTAGTGTATGCAGTCATATGAAAGTTCTAGCTTTTTGAGCTCAACATATTTCTCTTAATATATCACAAGCTAATGCAGAGAAAGTGCTGAGAAATAAATATTTTTCTTTCCTTTTCTTGCATGCTTGAAAAAGCATTCTCCAACGATTTCTTGAAAAGGTCTTTCTACCAAAAGTTAGGTTTATTCTTTCTTTAAAATTATTAGGGAAAGTCTTGTACATTTCAACCTGGCTTTGACATACAAATTCACTAGAGTGAATCAGCACATAAACTCATAGAGCAAAGCACTTAAAAGTTTGAGCACCAAAAAGATGCTTAAGTTCATCCCTCAAGTTAAAGCATCAGCTGAATTGTTTTCTTAGATCGGGGCCTTAGTGAAAATGTATTTATAATGAAAATAGTATTGAAAAATTTCTTCATGGGAAGTGGTTTCTGTATTGATTGTGGCAGGAAATCCGCCTTTCTGAAACCTGGAGAGAGGTAAAAATAAAGTATATAATGTATGGTATGTGAAATGTGTATGGATCTAAATTACATTTACTTGATTTTTATTTAAATGTAATTTTTAAAGTAAATAGTACTTTATTTAGAAATATAGACTTGAATAAAATGAGGTATTTCTACTGTTTAAAATATTTTCTCTGAAACGTGATCCATATTGCAAGTATTTTTGCACCATAGCAAGAAGTTAGTTGTCTGAAAGAGTGCAACCAAGTTCACTTTTCAGATATGTGCACTCATCTCCCACATTCGTGAAGAAGAACACAGTTTTGGCTTTGAGTTTATGATAAAGGTTTTGCAGTATTTGTTCACAAGTGAGTGACGAACTTTCAAGTGAGTGGTGACAAAAATGGAATCTTGCGCAAGTCGTGCATTTAACACATCTGTTCGATAAGGGGGCACATCAAAGATAAAACTGAAATATTTGAAACAAATCAACCTTTCAATATCTGATATTATGGAAACTGAAAGAATTTTAAAAGATTACTTTTCACCTTTTGAAGTTGACCTTTTTTCACCTGGAGAGCAACAATAGGGTGGGTCAGCTTCATTTCAATCATTTCACATTTTGGTTCTGTGCTCCTTACAATGCTTGTGAGTTTGGGTTGCAAAACTATAGAGAATGTTTGTATCCGTTTCTTTGAAACTATAACAAACAAACTTGCAACTCTTTTGTTGATATTAAAAAAAAAAAACTAAGCTAAGGACCTACATCCAATTGAAAGTATCCCTTTGAGCTGATGAACTGGTGCTATGTGCACAGTGCCTTCCGTCAAGGGAAATACTTAATTTTTTTAAAAAACAAGAACAAAAATGATCCTGGAGATGCAAGACAACCACGTAGTTCCAGCAAATACAGTTGCTGTTTTCATTAATTCAGTTTCAGTCATTCTCAATGTATGTTGTCATGTGACATGAAAAGTTTTACCATCCTGATGCTATCAACTGAATAAAGCTATTCCCAGAATCTGATTGGTGAGGAAGTGGTGGAGCCTGTATTGTTGGAGGTGAAGGGATGGGATTGCAAGCTCAGTTCAGCCGTGTGATACATGATGGAGAGAGAATAACCTCTTCTTCATATTTAAGGTTGCAGCCACAGTCCCATTATAAGGCTGAACTGATTCCCCCTTGTAACTCTGAAAAGAGGGGAAAGAAATCCTTATACTTTCAAATATACCTCTACCTCGATATATCGCTGTCCTCGGGAGCCAAAAAATTTTACCACGTTATTGGTGAAACCACGTTATATCGAACTTGCTTTGATCCACCGGAGTGTGCAGCCCCGCCTCCCTGGAGCACTGCTTTACCGCGTTATATCCGAATTCGTGTTATATCGGGTCGCGTTATATTGGGGTAGAGGTGTATGTAGTGTTCAAGGCTCACTGACAACTGGAACATTTTCTGAATGTCTTCATTGAATTTGAGCAAATGCTTCTTGATCTCCTTTTTGAAATATTTGCAGTGTCTGACGTTTCTTTGTATTCCTCAATCAGCCAAACAAAATCAATTCACACGAGGAAATAGAACTTCAATCACATACTTAAATTTAAGCACGTGCGTAAGTGCTTTGCTGGAGTGGGTTGAATCCATGGGTAGCTTTCAACACTGGATGATGCAAGAGGCAGTTTTCGAGGGTTGTGATAGTAAGATATTTAAGAGATTGCCATTATTTGAAAACTAGACATGATTCTCAGTCAACTGTAATAACAAAGGGGGAAAAACTGATGCGGGAGAATATTTTCATCATGGAGTTCAGAGCCCATCTCAAGCTACCTTTCAAAAGTGAAAGAAAATTTCAGGATCAGATAAAATGACTCTTCCTTTCAGCATGCTTCATCAAAATGCTCCTTTGGCTTGGCATTCTCTAGATGGTAACAGAGGAACAGAGCTGAAAACTTGCCAGAGGTTACATAGGAATCATCTGACAGCTGGACACACAGTCCTGCTATACAATGTAGTAGATACATACCTTATCCAATGAGCACATGAAAGTTGGTTCAAATCACAATTGTAATATCCTAATTCTCACTGTTCTTTGTTTAGTGCTTTCAGATCTACAGATGAGAAAGCAGTAGATATGTGCAGGTCATTATTAGTAGTCTTTTTTTTTTCTTCCGAGAGATGTAACCAACACTCAGGGAAGTTCAGGGACTTAGTTGAGGGCGCATTGCACCCTAATGAGCTAGGCATGGGCTATGGAATTAAGAACTGTGCATTCTAGTCTTGTGCTGAGACCTAGGCCCTGATCATAGAAACATTTGTTTGTACTTATCTTTATGCAAGTTAATGGGATTACTAGTGTGTGTAAAGTTAAACATATGTGTGTTTTCACAATTGGGGCATTAATTTGCTGAGACTTTTTACCAGTCTTTGGAAAGAAGATAGCCTGCACTTTTCATGTGTATTCACAGTGTAGCTGTCTTGGCAAGTGCACTCTGCTCTGGGAGCCATCATTAGTTTGGGCTGCACCAGTCACTGCTTTATTTTATTTTTTTTTATAATCCACTGGCACATTGTGTCCAAAGATCAGGGCACAATGCGGCCCCGATCTTGGTCAAACCCTATGCACTATTGTAATAGTTACGATGAATAACAATAATTAAGAAGGGTGATTGAACCTAAGATTGGTGATGGCAGCCTCATGCTGACAAGGAAAATGAATGTTACAACAAACTTTTTGAAATAAAAGCCAGTGAAGTTAATTAACTAACTAACTAATGAAGTTAGTTAACTTCATTGGCTTTTATTACCTAATTCTTCTTCAGAACTGGGTGCTAAGCATCCAACAAAGGTAGGAGGTTCTTTGCCTGTCATTGGGAATGAAGAAATATACCTTAAGATTTTGTCAAAATATAGAGCATATGAGAGGTTTTCTGGATGGTTTTGGTTTCTTTAATCCAGATATCTGCTTTTAAAATAGTTTCAAAATTCTTATATTAAAGAGACATAAAAGCAAACGGATGGGAATAACATTGTCAGTAGCGAGAACATTTGTAATGAGATGCTGGACAACAGAATGTGTACTTTTGATGTCAGAATAGATTAGGGATCTGAATACATTAATGTTCTTAGAACGTATTACTAATCAACTTGGAGGTCAGGCGGAGACATTTAAGATGATCTGAGACCCATATTTGAGCTTACAATTAATATTTCTGTGTTATATTGTGTACAATATTTGTTTCTATTTCTTTGTGAGATTTACCTCCATAGGAATACAGTTTTATACTGCCACATTGGCACAAAAGTATATTTTATGTAGATTTTGTAAATCACTTAAGAAATAAATGGAAATGTGTGAATCTAGTGACCAGGAAAGGTCTCATACTGATGGCTCAGACACTGGAGATCTTTCTGTCCACAACTAGTAAAGGACTGGAAGTTTAATTCATGTAACTGCACACTTTCTACACATACATTTATTACTTATGAATTCTATAAAATAATTAAAATAGCATTAATTATATTGGGGGCAATGGCATTCAGTGCTGTCTATAACAAACTTTCAGGCCATCTGGTCTTCCTAGCTAATCATTAATGTTCTGTGTCTAGAGAGCTGTTTCTTAACTAAACTAGAGACTGTCCAAGTGGAAACCCCAAATCTGAGCACTTCTGAATTCAGTGAGCATTGGCTCCGAATCAGATTGTGAGGTTCTGACCCATCTCTAACTAAGTCATGAATATGAAGACCAGATCCCACCCTAATCGTAGGTTCTAGGGCTCCTGTGGGCTTCCCATGTAGAAGAGGTTTAGTTGTTGAAGGGGATTTTTATGGCTCACGCTGGGACTGACATCACAGCCACCCATAGTACAGAACTGATGAAATGCTGAGCACTGCACATGCCAGCAGTTCCCTCCTGTCAGGCACTCTAATTAGAAGCAGGTTGGGTTCCTTGGCTGTGATGCACAGGAGGTTTGTGCAGGCAGAGGTTTGCTGAAATCAAGATGTGAAAATAAAGACATCCGGAGGGAAAATGGTCTTCAGACCAGCTCTTCCCCATGCAGTATGGAGAACCCCTTACTTTGTTGGGTGTCTTCCTGCTCTCTTTGTAGTTGAATATGTCACAATAATAGATTTTTTTGTGTTAGTGCTTCCACTGGTGGTATATTGACCACCTAGTGGTCCTTTTTGCTATCTCATGTATGTCCCTTTTTAACACGTCTTGAAAGCTGCCTCTATCTCACCAGTGTTCTGTCCAGTTTTCCCTATCTGATCATGCAAAGTAGCTTGCCAAGGCCATGTACCAAGTCGGTGGGAGCTCAGAAATATAGACCAGGACTTCTGATTCCAGTCTCCAGTACTAACCGCAGGTCTTGTTGTCGTCTCTAAGGAGGTGCAATTCTGGCAGCATGATTCCCACATTGAAGCTTAGTACCTTCCACAATCAGAATGAAAAATTACAGTGGCCTGAGGTTTTGGCTCGAAAGGTTGTCTCTCTCACCAACAGAAGTTGGTCCAATAAAAGACATCACCTCACCCACCTTGTCTTTCCCTCTCTCATGGAAAATTAAGAAACAGACAGAGGAATTCATTTTGCAGTGCTCACCAAACAATCCAAGTGTTAAACACTCTTTAAAAATGATCCTGCTGGACAAGAGAGGCACTTGGATTGTCAGTTCAGTCTTGCCAGAGTGCAGTTGGAAAAAGAAAGACAACTCCAAGTGCAACTAATCATCCCCTGTGTTTTGTTACTGCATCCCTGAGTGGGTTAGGGAAAAAGGGAGGTTATTCCAGATGAAGCAGCCTTTCTTCTTTCCTCTCTACCCTGAAATGGTCAGGTTTAGGCGAGCCATCTGCTTCCACTTCTTACATTAAAAATTAGTGGGCCGTGCCGTGTAGCACATTGCAAAACCCAGCTGGAGGAATCCTTGGAGTGAAAATATACAAAAGCACTTGTGTTCCCTGTGATGATTCTCATTTGAGAGGCAGAATTACACACAAGCAAGTACAAAAATTCAGAATTAGCACATGTCCTGAGCCCAGTTGTTTTTGCTTTGACTTATCATGAACCTGTGAGGTTTGCTAAAGTTCAGCTAAACGTGACTCAGAGGAAAGGGTGCCAACTAGCTGTCCACCACCACCATCTCTTCATACATCCATTCACATTCTGTCATTCACCAAAGTTTTCTTTGTTAACCCTGCAAGTTACTCCTAGATGTCAAGCAACTCAGAGCTGTATGGGAAGACAAGACGTTTTTATTTTTGTAGTGTTTCTCATGCCACAATCCCCACCTACGAGGCATGGGACACCTGCGTTAAGGCACCGATCTCTGTACTCACGGTACTGTGGGGCCTCCCTGCAGACATTGCCACGGTGCAGGTCACCTTCGCACAGGCAGTCTCCCTGGCATCGATCCACTCGGTTGCAGGATCGTTCCTGGTCATGGCACTGGTCTCCAACTCCCTGGTACTGCTGTTCAGGCAGGCACCGATCCTTGTCCTTTCCTTACTGGTCACCGACGAGGGTCAGTCGGCAGACTCAGGCCTCTACAGCTCTGTCCTGGTCGCCGGAAGGGCCATGGTCTGAGTCGGAGGGGGAGTTCAGCCCTTCACCAAGGAAAGGTGTGGTTTCTGCGGGGTGGCGGCATGGCAGCAGAGACAGTTGCCTGCTTAGTGTCAGTACTGGAACCAGTGGGGTGTATCTGTTATGCCGGTCTCGTATTCCCACCATTCCTCCCTGGCCGCATCGGACGAACCACTGCCGGCATTGGAATTGGAGCACAGTGCTGAATCCGACACCGGGGCAACACAGCAGGCTCGGACACCCAAGGAGCCATCCCCAGACAAGGAGGGGAAGCTGCCCCTCCCCCTGTGGTGCAGTCATCATTGTCATTTCTGGACGAAGTGGTGGCGTGTCAATCCCAAATGAGCAACCCCCCCAACGACTTCAAGGAGCACCAGGACCTCCTCAAAAGGGTAGCTGCCAATCTGAAGTTGGAGGTTGAGGAGCTAGCAAGGGAATCTGATGACCTCTTTAACGTTATATCCACCACCACCCCAGCCCAGGTTGTGCTGCCCTTCCACCCAGGGGTTCTTAAAATTGCTAAATCAGTATGACAGACCCCCTCTTCCATTCTGCCTAGCTCCAAGAAGGCGGAAAAGAAGTACTATGTCCCTGCAAAGGGATTTGAATACCTACATACTCACCCTCCAGCAGGGTCCTTGGTCATATCTGCTGTCAATGAGAGGGCAGGCAGGGCAAGCCGAGTGGCACACCAAAAAATTAAGATGCCAAGAGGCTGGATTTGTTTGGCATGAAAAAAATTTCGACAGCCAGCCTGCAATTTCGGGTGTCTAGGCAGGTACATCTTCAACCTGTGGGACGCCATCAGCAAGTTAAAGGAGGCCCTTCCACAGGACCACGTTGGTGGAGGAAGACAGAGCAGTAGTGAGAGGTGCCCTCTAGATGGCCTGGAAAGGGATTCACTTGTTGGTCCTCGGATAAAGGTATTCGGCCCGAGTGGGCCTTGTTGCAGTTGACCCTGGACTACCTTCTGCATCTCATGCTCCAAGGCCTGTCCCTTTCATCTATTAAAGTCCATTTAGCTGCTATTTCGGCCTTCCATCTGCTGCCTGAGGGCAGGTCGGTTTTCACCCAAGACGTGATGGCCAGGTTCATCAAGGGCCTCGAGCGCCTCTACCCGCACGTCAGGGACCCTGTCCCTCCGTGGGACCTGAATCTTGTGTTGTCCCGACTCACAGGACACCCCCACCTCCACCCAGCCTTCGAGCCTCTGGCTTCCTGCTCTCTCCTTCTCCTTTCCTGGAAGGTTGCATTTTTGGTCTCAATAATTTCAGCCCATAGGGTCTCTGAGATTAGGGCACTTACCTTGGAACAGTCTTTTACAAGGACACAGCCCAGCTGTGGCCACACCCGGCCTTCCTGCCCAAGGTGGTCTCACAGTTTCATACAGGCCAAGACATTTATTTACCTGTCTTTTTTCCAAAGCTGCATAAGTCGGAGGAGGCGCGTCAGCTGCATTCCCTAGATGTCAGAAGGGCACTAGCCTTCAGCATTGAAAGGACCAAGCCATTCCGCAAATCGACGCAATTGTTCATTGCAGTGGCTGACAGGATGAAAGGTCGTCCAGTGTCCGCTCAAATAATTTCTTCTTGAATCACTGCCTGCATTCTCTGGTATGGTCAGGTAAAGGTGCCACCCTGGGCGATCGTAACCGCCCATTCAACCAGGGCTCAAGCCTCTTCGGCAGCTTTCCTAACTCAAGTGCTGATCCAGGACATCTGTAGGGCAGTCAGCTGGTCATCTGTCCACACGTTCACGTCCCATTATGCGCTTTTCCAACAGGCCCGGGATGATGCTGGCTTCGGTAGAGCAGTGTTACAAGCTGCAAGACCGTGAACTCCAAGCCCACCTCTGAGGATACTGCTTGCTAGTCACCTAGAATGGAATCAACATGAGCAAGCGCTCGAAGAAGGAAAAATGGTGACCTACCTTTTTCGTAACTGTTGATTTTCAAGGTGTGTTGCTCATGTTCATTCCATTACCCGCTCTCCTGCCCCTCTGTCAGAGTTGCCGGCAAGAGGGAGCTGAGAGGGCGTAGAGTCGGTGGTACCTGATATACTGGGGGCGCCATAGTCGATCCTACGGATACCGCTAAGGCAAAAATCTCCAACAACTGTGCACCTGGGCACGCAAAAATCTGGAATGGAATGGACATGAGTAACACATCTCAAAGAACAACAGTTACGAAAAAGGTAGGTCACCGTTTTTTCTCTTCTAGCTCACAACTGTTGCCTATCACTTTGGTGTGTGAGCTCTGAGAGGCACCTAGAAGGTTTACTCTGTACTAGTGAGCTCACTTTATTTCCCTCATAGTTTAACAGAATTATAAAAAAATGTCTTCTAGCCATCAAACCTTCAGAATGTGCAACTAAAAACCAAATCATATTTTGAGCATATGTGATCTTCACTAAGTGAAATCTTTCTGTGGGGTATCTTTGAAACCCTTCATTCAGAATCCCTTTTAAAATCTATCAAGGCAGTGGGTGCGGGGGGGAGAAGAGAAAATATTTAACAACTAATTCAATAAACAGGTCATAAAAAGGTTATGTGAGACAGGAGAACAGAAGGGAGGAAAAACAGTAATGGTTCTGTTATATGCCTCCGTCCCCAATTACTGAGCTATCACCATCTCTTCCCAGACAGTGAGAGAGAGAGAAATTAATTTCCTGTGGCTGACCAATTACACACATACTTTTGTACAAAACAAGTTTTGAGAAATAAATTATTTAAGATTGCTAGCAGCACTTCCTTTCCCCTCTCTCGCTGCAGCAAAGCTTGCTAGCTGTTGGCATCTATATCTCTGTTGATTTGATCAGAACCCATCTGAAAATGACCAGCCTTACCCCGAAGCCTAAAAATAAAGAACCTCTCAAAAACATCTTTAAAATTTTCAGTTGAAACACAGATTGTCTGGCTTCGATATTGGAAAACAATGATAGGGATGCTCTTATATTGGCATTTCTGTCTCATCCTAAAGGGTCCTCAGCCTGGCTTCTAAAATTGTGTCCATCATATTTCATGTGAATAATTCTGGATTTGTGTTTGCAAAACACCTCTGTGTATGCAGATTGGGAGATTTGGGGTCTAGATACCTACATAGTGCATTGAACACAGACAGGACTGCAAATCCAGAGACTGAGTTTGGTTTCCAGCTCAGCCACTAGCTTTGAGTGTCCCTGAATAAGTCCTTTAACTTCTTTGTGCTTCAGCTACCTTGTTTATAACATGAGGATAATAATGCTTTACCCAGCCTTGTAATGTGCTTTGAGACTTGCGCAGTTTTGGGTTGGCACTTAAAGCTGCAAGTCTACTGCTAACATTCACATCTTACATATTTGAAAACGCGCATTCTAACACTAACGAACTTCTTCAGTCATTCTGTTGATGGCTAAATCTCTGCTCGCACTAATCAGTGCATTTGGATAGACAGCGTTCAAGTTTGTGCTTTTAGGTAGCTTACTTGCAAGCACTGGGAGTGAAACAGAGCCAGAAAAACTCATTGTAAAAAGTAAGTGACTCCACATACTTTATAAACCTCTGTCAGCTCATCAGCATTGTTGTTTAGAGATGAGCCCATGCTGCAGAATTTGGACCCAGATCTAAACATTCCCAATGTTTGGGGGCATTTGAATCTGGGTTCCTGGTTTGAACTCAGAAAGAATGTATTAATATAGAATTAGGATAATTTAGGTTAAAATAAGGGTATCATGCCAAGTGAGGAAGAATAAGAAGGTATTTAAGGATGATAACGCCTGCCTAGAAAATACAATTTGAGGTTATGTACTTTAAACTTCCGATATTGAGTCCAGAGAGGCTGAGCAGTATAGATGGATAGGAAAGACCATATCTTAAGAAAAGATATGCAGAAAAAATCTGCAAGATTTAAACATAGGCTAGATGTGAGGACCTGGAGGGAGGTCTGAGTTGAAGATGACACCCAGGTTACAGGTCTCATTGGCAAGCAGGGATGGTAGTGGTGGTCATAGTGGTCAAGAAAGAAGGTAACTGAGAGGGACTAAGATGAAAAACCATGTTGAGCTGGAACTGGCAGCTAGACATCCACTGGGAGGAGTCAGAGACAGAAGCTGGAATTTTACCTTAATCAGAAGGAGACAGTTTGGAGTACACAGGTAGATATGTGAGTCATCAGCGTAGAGATGGTAGTTGCACTTGTGTTTGTGGATGAGGCATGGAAGCCAGAGGAAGACAAAATGTCAAGTGGAGGAACATGGTCGACGGAGTCGTAGGCAACTGACTGGTCAAGGGGGATGAGGATGGACTACTGGTTCTGAGCTTTTGGCCAGGAAAAGGTTATTAGAGACGTTGGTGAGAGTGATTTCAGTGGAGTGCAAGGGGTGGACGGGGTCTAGGAGGAAATTGGAAGAGAGGAACTCCAGAGTATGAGTTTAAACAGTGTTGAATGACCATAGAAATGACAGGGAGAAGGGAAAGGGGGTGGTAGTTGGAGAGGCAGCAGTGGTTTTTTAAAATGGGAAGGACTAAAGCATGCTTGTATAGTGAGGTGAAAGAGCTGAGAAGAGAGAATGGGATGGTAAGGAGAAGAGTAAGGGAAAGAATAAGATTCGGCACAAAGGGGATGGGATGGGATGGAGTCACTGGGGCAAATTAAGAGGTTAGAAGAACAGAGAATAAATGGCTGTAATCTGTGATGGGGGAGAAGAGGAGGTGAGGCAAGGGGAAGGTCATGTCATATTTTGTCAGTTTTCTCTTAGAAGAAATGAACACATTTCTGTGCAGAGAAAGAAGTGGAGGCAGGAGGAGGGGAGGGTTTGAGTGAATCAAGGGTGGCAAAAAGGTGGAGGGATTATGGGCACAGGATTCAGTTAAGTTAGAGAAGTAGAGTTCTCTAGCTAGGAAGATGGCAGACCTGAAAGAAGAGAACATGGATTTATAGTGGAGGAAGTCAGTCTGGTCATGGGATTTCTGCTGAAGATGTTCCACAGTGGGAGAGCATGAGTGGAGGAAACAGATTTCGGGGGTTAGCCAGGGCAGAGGGTTGGCAGGTGGACCTTGTGATGGGAGCGAGGGGCAAAAGAGTCAGACATGGAGGAGATTGGCAACAACCATATTGGTGGAAGAAAGTAGGAAGGAACAGGGATGAGAAGGCTGAGAGCAGACAAGAAGTCATATGTGCTGCCACAGTCAATTCACCTGTCCCTTTTATAATGGGGATGGGGAGGAAAGAAAACCCAAAGATTCTTTGCTCACTGGCCAAAAATGACTCTCCCTAAGAGTGGGCTAGTGGAATTTTGCAAGGTTTCCCGAACCTTAAAAGCTATGATATTATATGTTATATTTCTGCATGTGCATAGTTTCTAAAGTCTTTAGATTGTAATAAGTTGCAGTGTCAGGAAGTATGAGTGCTATTCATTCTTAGGTGTTAGTAACTGGTGTTGTGGCTCCTCACTCCAGATTCTTTATCTTCACTCTTTTACACTGCCGACAATGTGAATGCTGCACCTTTAAATCTTAGACCTGCAAGAGAAGTCGAGTAGGTCTTGTTTCTAGATGTCAAAATGTTCTCTTCTGATCTGACCATTCCAGGAAGAAGTTTGTTGAAAGTGTGACTGACTGACATAATGACTGATTGGCTGATAACAGCTGCTGACAGTGATTGATTGAGTGCAAAATTATCTGTTCTCGTTACTCTTGAAATTGAATTCAGATTGGTTCTATCATAGCGTTACCATGGAGATGGCAACCTGCTGTAGCAGGTGACTGTAGCTGGATTGTGCACTGTGATCGATACCTACTTCCTGTGCAGGTCTGGAGATGTTATTAAAAATTGGTTAGGTGAGAAAAAAGATACTTATTATTTTTAAGTTCATTCTGCTTTTTTCTTTAGTGCCAAACATTTAAAATGTAGAGTTTCACAAAGTTTGATTCGTGACTAAAAAGTTTGAGTAGAATTTAATAGTGTTGAAATGAAGAGGGCATATGGAAATTTAATAGGCTAACTTAATATTTAGTCAAAAAGTCAATAGCGTTTAATACAAAGGATGTCATCTTCTATATGTTTTTAATCTTCTATGGTTCTGTCATATGTTAAATTCAATAGGATGTTTAAAACAATATAGGTTATCATTTTTAATCAATTCTCTTGGACTTTTCCATGAGTGTAAGTGACCTGCTAGAAGTCAATGTGTAGTTAAGGGATATTTGTATGTCAATAATATAAAATGATCAAGTTACAGTAATATATTTGAACTTTTATCTATTTAACTTTCTACCAAGGATTTCAAAGTGCTTGACAATTATTAGTTGATTATTCCTCACAACAGTTCCTGTAAGGTGCAGAAGATTATTATACCCATCTCACAGAAGAGTAAAATGAGGCTCAAAGTTCTTGAGTGCGTTTTTATAAGGAAACTCCCACTCTGCAAATGCAGTATTCTAATATCTAGGCCATCTTCCCTTCGATTAATAACTGCCATTTTCCCCTGAAAAAGGAATAAAGCAGTAAGTGAATTTACAAGCCAGTAGAGATTTTGATATATAATTTCAATACAGTAAAGATCTTTGAGTGCCTGTTCCCCACAAGTCAACTCTGCTCACTTAAAATAAAAAAGGAAAATAAAAAGGGATGAGCATGTTTCCTCTGAGCAGCTGTCATCTGAATAAAAAAAATAGCTTTTTATTAAATCTCCAGTACCTCATCCATGGTCCCCGCAGACTTAGTGTTATATCAATAAATTCAGACTCAGAGACCAAGGAATTAAAATCCATTCCTGAAGCTGATCATCTTTTTGACAGAATACATCACATTATCTCAGTGTTTTTTCTTTAAAAAGTTAGTCTTTCTGTAAAGGCATCTGGCTTGCTCAAAGCTCGCAGCCATATAACTGATAGTGTGTTAACATATTTCTTTCCTTTAAGTAGGCATTTCTGTACCCTATGACAGTTGTAAAAGAGGTTGTGGGAGTACAAGTTGCAAAACGATCTGTACGTTGATGACAGATAGACAAATAGTCTATATAAAGAAAGATCTGACCCGGATCTTTGTCCAGAATGTGATCCAAGCTATATTTGAGTATCAAAATGCAAGGTTAACTTTTCTGTTTAAAAACCTGTGTGCTTTCCTGCTTTGTAGGAGATCAGAAGGGAAAATACTTAAATATAATGCTAAATGCTTTTAATTGCAAGGAATTTATTGCAGTAAGTACTGATAATTATCACTATCTTCCATATATATAAGCTCTCTATGGATGGCCATGGCATTGTGTAAAGGTGCAAAAACGTAGCCTCTGCCTTAGAAGCATACAGTCTAAAGGTGTGAGTAGGCTGCTCTACAGAACAAAGAAATAGAGAACAGTGTGTGCAAAGTAGGCTCTTGCAGCTGGAATGCTACAGGTGTGACTTCAGGAGTGTTTTCAAAGAGGAGTTAGGATACATTTATTGGAAGGTTAGTCCCAAGTGCAAGGGATATACACAGGAAGGTATGAAGTTTTCAACTGGTGAAGGAGCAACAGAGCAGTTGAAACAGAGCACGTGAGCCATGAAAACTTGCCGAGTCATCAAGTTCTTCTAACATTTTTGGCCATAATTTCTCTCACAGAAGGCCACATAAATTTCAGTTGATGATTCACGTTTCTGTCACTAAAAGATAAAATAAGATGTTGAGTCGGAGAGTCCAGAAACTTCCTTTCCCAACTAAATTAGTGCTCTTGGCTTTTTGTATTTACTTTCTGGAGTCTAGATCCTTATGTGGTGGAAGTCAGTGTAGCCCAGTTGGTGTCAGTGGTGCTGCACACATTTACTGGAGCTGAAGACTTGGTTTGGAGGTTGTTTAGTTCTACTTCTAAAGAGATGGTCCCAATCCAAAACAGTGGGGTTGAATGCTTGGAAATTTGGAGTTAGAGCTGGGGTTTAGAATCTTAACCCAGATTCAGATTTTATAGGAGTTCCTTGTCTTGCTGGGCCAAACTAAAATCCCAGCTCCAAACACCACCAGTTGTTAGAGGTTTTAACTGCAAAATTAATTTTGTTGCTTGGGCCTATCTAATTTTTTTTTTTTTAATTTAACAGCCCATCTCACCATTTTGCTTGTAGCACTCTGCTCCTTGGATATAGCAATATCTCTGTCTAAAAACAGCTTCTATTTGATATGCATGTTGTTTTCTTTATAATGTCTGTAAGTACCTGTGATGGCAATGGATAAACAGCTAGCAAGCTATCTGAAACGTGCTATATTTTGCCAGGAAAATTACATTCAATCCGCCATTTTGTTCTTTGTAGCATTTTAATTAAGAACTCCAGTGAAGTTATTTGAAAAGTGAAAATCCTTTTTATTCTTTCTCTCTCTCTCAAAAAATGAGGCATACGACATTGTCAAAATATTTGCCTACAGATTTGGAAGCTTGTAGCTACTCTGACAGACCAGAACAATGGTCATTAAATGAGAAATAAATGCAATAAAGTATGCATGCACATTCTCTATGACAGACAGAAGTGGGGAAAAATTAGCTGTTGTGAAAACAGTATTTTCAACTGTCCCAAGCTGACTTCAGATCTGGAAATTACTTTCTGGGCTTATTTTTT
Organism: Emys orbicularis; assembly: GCF_028017835.1. Lineage (NCBI taxonomy): Eukaryota > Metazoa > Chordata > Testudines > Emydidae > Emys > Emys orbicularis. The sequence continues at coordinate 57,801,041 of NC_088692.1, forward strand.
ATACTTTGCCTGGAAGTGAAATCTCCAGAAACAAATTTATAAGCGTTGGCTTAACTACTTTATTTTTTCCTGACTAACTTGTTGTTCAGCACCGTTATTTACAGGGCACTCTGCCATCTGAAGTTCTTATCGACAGTTGACTTCATTACAGAATATTTGCAAATCCATGTGATTAAAAAAACAGAGATGGACCCAGATCAAACCCTAGATCTGAGCACTCTTGGGGGTTAGGGAATTTTGCATTTAGATCTGAACTATGTTTCTTTGGCACATCTTTAGTAACCACTCGATATTCTGATTACAGGGCGGATATGCAGACTTCTTTATACATGGGGCTAAATTCTGCCCTAAATTACATTGCAGTCATCTGAAGTTGGAATTTGAGCTATTCCACTTTGCTGATGTTCCGGTTACTCAGCCAAGGCATGAGAAATTTAAAAAATCTGTTTTACTAAGAAAAATGGAATTTATTCAATATTTCCTTCGCTGTGGGATATGTGTATGTGCATGTGTATAAATACAAACTCATGCTACACATACGATCTCTATCCTATCTATCTATAGTATGTACGTGTAAATAGATCACAGGTATTGACTGGAGTGTGATAGCTGTTGCCCCTCTGGTTTAAAAAGTGACCATTAACAATATTACTTATTAGAGTGCACATTTCACATCTCTCCCTAGTATTGTTTTCCACTAAAAGCCAGGAAGACAATGAATATATATTCTGTTAAATCTTTTTGACGAAAAGTATAAGCTGTTAATGCTGGTTTTGCTGATGAAACGCTACATGGTGTTTAAAACTATGAGCCCATGCATGATCCCATAAAAAGTCAAAGCAATGCATTTAAAGGGGAAATGAAATATATAGCACTTCATGTGTGCTAAATGTACAGTAGTGCAATATATTGTACACCTCTACCTCGATATAACGCTGTCCTCGGGAGCCAAAAAATCTTACCGCGTTATAGGTGAAACTGCGTTATATCGAACTTGCTTTGATCCGCCGGAGTGCACAGCCCCGCCCCCCCGGAGCACTGTTTTACCGCGTTATAGCCGAAGTCGTGTTATATCAGGTCGCGTTATATCGGGGTAGAGGTGTATTATAGAAGGTTTTCCTATAGAAAAGAGACAATATGATCTGTACTAAACAATCCAGATTAAAACTGGTTTAAAAATCAGTTAACAATTATTTCTGGCTCTGTACTAGTGTGGGCAGCTCCACGCATCTTCTGGAGTGTATCAGTCAATCAGTTTGCTGTACGTGTGACTAGCTATTTAAAGGCCCAGTTCTGCAAAATACTGAGTGTCTCCAGATAGGGACCTTAATGGGAATTGGAGGAGTTCACTGCCTTGTATTTCAGGTTTTAAGTAAGTTCAGGTCTCAATGGCTTTACTGCAAGGCTTGGTTAAGGTGCTGAAGTCTTCATGAACACTGTACTTGGATATTTGTTTGAGTAATGAATTTTTATGGGGAAATAGACAATGTGTTCTAGTGGATAGCCCCAGGGAATGGGGCTCAGGAGAGCTTTTATTCTGCCCCCTGCTGGGCAAGTCATTTTGCCTCTCTGTGCCTCAGTTTCCCCAATTATAAAATGGAGATGATTCACTTACCTCCTCTGTGAAGCACTTTGAGATTTGCTAATGAAAAGGGTTAGATAAGAGCTAGGTATTATTCTTAGATTATTTATTTGTTTACTACAAGACTCAAGGAGACTCCTACCACTGTTTTCTTTCATTAAAACCTATCTCCAAATCCTGGTGTCAAGGAAATCGGAAGACTATTTATATAGTAATCACCCAAATGCAGCTGTGTGTAGAACAGGATTCAATATGTTAGGCAACAGCTGTAATAGAGGTTTATGTTCCTTCAGTTTGTAAAGGAGGGCATGGCTGAGTGCCTGTTGTAGACAATGCCGTACTAGGTAGTGATTTTATAAATGGTGTATGGTCGTGACTTCAGGGGCATGGGGTCCTTTGGGGAATGCAATATTTATTGTTATTCCAAGGTTTGCAAGATGCAAGGCATATTAAATGCTCTTATTAGCCTGTTCTGCACAGTCAGAATTGCCGAGCTAGAAGCTTCCCTCTGTGTATTTGGAGCTTTGGGTGTTGCATCTGATGCCACAGTCTTTGCTTTAGATTATTTATGGCATTTTTGGTTAGTTTGTTTAATTATCTGTAAAGGGTTGGCACAATTGGTTATAGGTGATGTGCGAGGCACTGTATGGATTCTCTTCTGAATTTTGTACCGTTGCAAATGTATGTTTTGTTAACCTCTCCATTAACTAAACTGTTCTTCCTGGATATGGAGTATGCTAAGCCTGACAGCATGTATCTTACCTGAAGTGGTGTCCTTTTCCCAGGGCACAAAAAGGACATTGCTTAAGGTAAAGGCTTTCCATGTGATCAGCTAGAAAATCACTTTCCTTCTGCAACTCTCTACTTGTGGAGAAATGCTTCTTTCTACAACAGCTAAATCAGATCTGATACCAAAGTTAAAAACATCTGGAAAGTATATTTATAGTGCTTGGGAGAAATACAAAAATGTTGGTCATTAATTGAAATTAGAGACTTTTGTCACATATGAAAAACTATAGTGGGCATAGACTATGCAGCATTTAGCATAAATTCTGGTATTTCTTTTAACTGTCTTAATGTGTTCTTGATTATGGGGTAAATCCCCATGGATTCATTTGGGTAAAAAAAAAAAAAAATACTTTCATAAGCTCTTCATAATGCCCTCTTCTTTCCTTTGAGCTTTTGATCCTCAGTGAACTAATTAATAATGTTGAAATGTAGAATGGCACTCATGCTCCTAATGTCAGAAATGGGATGAGAGTCTGAGCTTGATGCTGCATGGATTGAAGTCATTGTCAAAACTCTTGTTAATTTCATTTTGAGCAAGATTGGGCCCAATTACACCAACTTCAGCCTTGATAGAACATCATTTTAGCTGAGTCTCCAATGGAGTAAGCATGGTCTGTTATGAGGACTCTGTTTGTTTGAAGCACCAGCTCTTGAGATTGATAATCTTGGCCTTTCTCACTCTGTTTCTAACCTTCCTTTTTAATGAAAAACGTTGAGCTTGAATTTGGTTTGGACACAGCCTTCCAAACCTTGATGATTGTCCGGAACACTTTGGTCTGCAAAATGGTAGCTAAATCTGATTTTCTCACAGTATTTTGTAACATTATTTATAATCTCACTTTAGTATATGACCGTTTCATATACATGAATCGAATATTCTTAACATGCCTGTAAAGTGGGAAAGTATAATTTGTTCCCATTCTTGTAGTTGGAAACTAAACAGGAGACTGAGAATATATTTTCAAATTTAGGTGCTACGTTAGGTGGCTTGATTTTCAGTGGTGCTGGGCACCCATAGCTCATGATGACTTCACTGTGTGTTCACATATATTGTGCATGCTCAACCCCTCTGAAAATCAAACCATTTATTTAGGTGCCTAACTTAGAATCATAGAATATCAGGGTTGGAAGGGACCTCAGGAGGTCATCTAGTTCAACCCCCTGCTCAAAGCAGGACCAATCCCTAACTAAATCATCCCAGCCAGGGCTTGGTCAAGCCTGACCTTAAAAACCTCTAAGGAAGGAGATTCCACCACCTCCCTAGGTAACCCTTTCCAGTGCTTACCACCCTCCTAGTGAAAACGTTTTTCCTAATATCCAACCTAGACCTCCCCCACTGCAACTTGAGACCATTACTCCTTGTTCTGTCACTTAAAACTTACTTTAAAACACTTTAAACACCCAAATAAAAAAAAATGTTGGCATAAGTGACTTGCCCTAATTCAAAGAGGAATCTGTAGCAGAGCAGGGAACAGAATTCCTGTCTCCTTGAATCCAGTATGTATACCACAAGATCATCCCAAATTCCACCTCCTTTCCAGAAGTTCAGTGATAAGCTAAAATAATAAATAAGGGTGTGTGTGTGGTGGGGGGGGGGGGGGGGGGGGGGATGGCCCTTTCTCAACTTTACAGTTCATTTGGTTCAGATCGTAGTTTCTCTCCACCAGTTCAGCTAGCTTGTAGGAATGGAATTGTAGCAAAGCAAAATGACTTCTATTAATTTTTTTTAATCAGTAAAATTAAGCTGAGGGCCAACTGAAAGGCTGTGGTTTTACTGAAATAACATATCTAATTAGCTTAGGGCTAAATAGCTAATGCCAGTCAAGGATTTTGAATTTATGATTGGGCTCAATGTACAAAGCACTTAAATATTCTGTCATAGTTAGCTATTTGAAGTTTAGGGACCTTATACAACTGTATCTAAAAGGCAACCTCCCCCCAAAAATTAATACTTGAGATTTTACATTAATATTCCTAAATATTAGAACTTATGGTAGAGTTACTGCAGTTTTCTGAGTCATTCCTGAATAATACCATATTATTTTTTGTGTAAGGATAGGAAGATTGAATATTTTGGGATGGTTAATTTCTTCATTTTTCTGATCCTCACATATAAGCATTCAGTATTGACATCAATTAAATCTTACATAAAGTCTAAAAAAATACAGTATATAATATTATTGAAATTCTAATTATTGCAGTTTTCTGATAGGATACAGCAAACGTAGAAGGCTGCATATATTTGGAGACTTAAAACCTTTTGAACTCCTGCTGTTGGATTCGTAATCTACGTAGCTGCTTCCTTAAACTTTATAAAAACTGGAGCCTGATGATTCAGGAGGGAGAAGCAAAAGTGGACAATTTTAACAATGATGGATGTGTTGCTAGGGAGTAAAATTAAATGGCTGATAATAATTGTGGTAGCTTACAAAGAATGATGTTATTTACTAAAGCTCCATTTTGCATGTAATCAGATGTCTATTCCCGTGAGTTCTGTCATAATTCATATTCCACTTTAATGTGTCTGGAAAATTTGATTCTTTCTGTACATGTATTATTTTTAGGATGTTATGTTTCCTTGGTGCATACACAATGAGCCCAAAATCCTGTAGGAATGTGTTTAATTTGAAAGTTTTATCCTCTGGGCCTGGTTAATTCAAATACAAGGCTATGAACATTGCTTTGGTGCCTTAAAGAATGCAGGAATGGCAAATTATGTGCACAAAGGCAACTGAGAACCAGTGTTTCGTTGATGTGTTTAGTGAAAGGTGCTGGTTTTCTGAATATCTCTTTTCTGCCTCTACTGTACTCACTTATTTCCTATATTAATTCTCCAGCCTAATAAACTGAAGTTATCAGTGCTTTATAACTTGGCATTATAGTGGTCCACTTCACAGGCATTCTTTTGTCCAGAGCAGTGGTACACATGATGGATGAATGTGCCGCCTTTGACCTGATAGCTAGTGAAACACATTGTCCATGATATATTTCTAAGGTTTTTAAAGATAAAAGAAGCATCTGAAATTTGGCCAATAATTTTTTTGATGCACTCTGTTTTTGAAAGATGGATATTCATACATGCTGAGCGAGTCTGCTCTTCCACCATTTCTTGGAGATGTAAACTCTGTGTTTGCCTCTGTGGAGCTGCTAACCAGGCAGAGAAATGAAAGGCTTTTTTTTTTTTTTTAATATCCTGCGCAGCGTATGCAGGATGTTAGGTCTGGCTTGGACTGGGCTTATATGGTGACTCCATTTTTTTCCTCATAGTAGTAGCAAAATAGATATATGGGAACTATAGGCTAAGATGGAGAGGGAACAAGAAATTTAAAATAATTTTTAAATTGTACAGTATGGAATTCATAAGCTTTTGGTCAGAGAAATTGGGCAGTCACCAGGGACAATGGGAACTGAGTGTTAATTTTCTAAAGAGCACAAACACCAGTTGAATACCCAGATTATCCCAGATGTGTGCCATAATGTAGGAAAGGTGGTATTTGAAGTCAGCTGCTGGTCAGGAAAGGGAAAGGCCTCCAGGCCAGCCCATCTAGAAGACAGCTTCAGATAAGTGTGTGGGGAGGGGAAATGGGGAGGAGCTTTTAGCTAGAGATGCCCGAGGCTCAGCATCATCCAGGCATCACTGGGATGGCAAACACCAGGGAGGAAAGGGATGATATCACTCCAAAGAGCGCGAGCAACAATTCCATGAGCTCCATCTCCCTTTCCTCCAAAGATGTGGTGCAGATGGGGTGGATTCATACCCCTCCCCTGAGCATAACTGGTGGGGCCTTCATTTTTCCTCCTGCAGGCTCTAAAGCACTGGGGACTGGGAGCTTCAGTCCTCTTTCCGCCAGAGAGGAGGGAGTGAGTGGATGTTTCTCTTCGTCCCACTTCGATATTTGCGTAATCTTTGGCTCACCAATTACCATGAATATAAAGGTTTCAAGCAAATTAATTGTGAACCCTCTGAATAAAAGAGAAGGAAGGAGAACAAGATCTGTGGATATGATCAGGGATGTAAACACATATACTAATACTACTAATGTGTAAACAGCCCCTATCTGATTATAACAACCTGGGCCAAATCCTGCTGTTACTATTCAGCGTGGATTCTGGTAAAGCTCCCACTGAAGTATACTTAGCACTTATAAAGAACCCAGCTGTGATAAGTGCTTAGTCCCCATCTCGTCTCCCACCCCCCGCGAACTAGCTGAGCATCCTTACTTCTCATTGAAATTAGTGGGAATTGAAGGCACTCAGCACCTTGGAGGAGGTGCTTAGCACCTCACAAGTGAAGATCCCCATCTCTTTTACAATCCAGCCCTGCTTTATGAACTCAGTGGCCAAACTTGCAGTGACCTCACCAGGCCCTTATTGAGAAAGGCCAAGCCTTATATTTCTTGCTCTACTTTTCCACCCAGTCCAAACCTCACCTGGTCCAGCACATTTCAATGAAGTGAAATGATCTGTCCTTATTTCTAGCTTTCAGATATTGCCACATATTATGATGTGGCAATCTCTCATCATTTAAAACCTAAAAGGACTGAAGAGAATAAAACAGCTTTGCAGTTATTCATATTCTGGTCTTAATATAAAGGAAGGTACAAGGTTTGGAGGAAAAATAATTAAATAAGATATTCATTTTTGGTACTATGCATTCCTCAGCTTGGCAGAAATCAGAGGGGAAAGAATTAGGTTTTTTTCTTCTTAAAAATGTATACTGGGATTTCTAGCTTAAATTTGTTTTGCTGAGACTTTGGAGTCAAGTTTTATATATAGTTTTTGATGTAGGACCTAATTAGGCCCTCTACATCTTAATACTTTCTGCTACATCTGCATTAAAGATAGCATTGCATACATTTGCATGCAATTTACATTAAAAAGTTAGCCATGCTGTATGCAATAATCATTTTAACTGAGTACCATTGACAGCCAATATTGTGAATAAGCATAGAAAATATGTGTCACTCACAATGCATGTGGTGTTCTGTCTTCAGAAATGTGGGGGTTTTTAGTGCTGTAAATTCATTAGGATATTTCAGGACAACCATTGTTGTTAATCTAACAAAGCAGTAAGAACAGCTTAAAGGCTTATAATTCCACACCAAACTGAGTGGAGATGGGCACAAGCCAAAAAGTTTGGAGCCAGATCAAAACTTTCCCCAAATTTGAAGGTGTTCATTCTGCTCCAGGTAAAGGTGTCAGTCACGAAATTCCATCTGGATTTAAACTCCAAAGGAATTCTTTATTGGGGCTTTGGTTCAGCATTTTGGTTTGGTTGTAAGATCTAAACTTCTACAAGAAAGAAGCCTGTGTGAGGGTTTTGCGTGGTGTTTGCTCTTTGTGATTTTGTTTGGGTTTTTTCTATGTACAAAAGATGTAGTTTTATTACAGTACTTTTTTCCAGAATATGGAGCTGCTAATTGACAGAAATGGGAAAATTTAAGTTCAGAATATTTCTTTGGTTCTATTTTTTTTATCTACCTCAAATCAAGAGAAAATTGTACAAATATCAAGAAGTCAGAGAAAGAAACAGAACAAATTACCTAACAGGACAAATAATCATTGTATTTCTGGGTTTATGCAAAGCCATGCAACCCAAGAGATGCAGATTTACATCTTGAATAGTCTATTTAAAGAGCACTGGGGCAGAAGTGCCAGTATTTTACCCAGCAAAACCATGTCTGCTTTTTTGCTTAAGGGATCAACATTTTTTATTTTATGATTAGGATGATGTCAACTTTCTCAGACTCTCATAAAAAAGGCATGAAAACAGCTTCGACTCAGCTAGTGATTAGGCTAGTAAAGATCACACAGAGGCAGATTCTTTTTAGACAGACTTCAGATCTGATTCTATCACTGACTGGAACTAGAAAGTGACTTTCATACTCCAGATGAGTCACATAGACCAATAGAGTGAAATATTAATTTATGTCTCTGCTGTTAAGTAATAGGAAAAATTAAGACTAATGAACAAAACTTCTACAATTTCCCTCTGATCTGCTGATGGATAATAGAGCCTTTCTCCATTTACTTGCTTTGATATTTCCTTTTTTCTATATATTTGTTCCATATACAGCTGTCACAAACAGACAGGGTCTGAGGTTTACTTGGAGGTCTGCAGTGTGATGAGTATGGACTTCATCCTGCGCCATTAAAGTTAATCGAACTTCCATTCATTTAAATGGGAGCAGGTTCAAGTTGTATAAGGCCGGGTGCTCTTGAAGATGCATCTTCAAGATGGTAACAGATAATCCCACCATATCCCAGCTGGGTGACAAGGTAGCCTGAAATGCCTAATAGTTTAAGGCCTGTGCCATGACATCATTAAGACTACTCATATATTTAAAGTTAGGCACATGTTAAAGTGCCTTGTTGAACTGAAGCCTAAAGCAGCCATCTGCTCTTGATCCATTAGTGGGAGACAATTCCAACGAGGGCACAGTTCCAGTAGTGGGAGAAGATACCTGCCAAATGTAGTTCCATTAGCACATTTAGGCCTGGTCTATACTTGAAAGTGATACGGGTAAAACTGTGAGTTGGAGGTTGTGATTTTTTTTTGCTGGTATAGTTATACTGGCATAAGCCTTGATGTGGATGTAGTTACACTGCTATAAAGGTACCTTATACCAGTATCGTGTATTACATGTCCTGAACTGGAATAAACTACACTGTTATAAGCATTTTTATAACTGTGATCACCCTAGTAGGGGGTGGGGTTTGCCTCTCTGTAGTGAAAGTGGCAAAACTTTCTAGTGCAGACAAGACTTTGGATGATTTATATGCACAGAATGGTGCGACTTTAATAATAATAATAATTAATAATAACCTTTGTATTTTCAAAGTACTTTGGATTGTCAGTGTTATTGAAATACTAATGTTAAATGTCCTATGAAAAATATGAAGGTACATAAAGATTATCCCCACTTTACAGATGGAGAAGAGATACAGAGACCTAGAGAGTTGCTCAGGGCAAGTCAATGGTAGGGGGGAGGATTAGAACGCAGGACCTTGACTCCTACTCGAATGCTCTTTCCTCTAGGCCACTCTACCTCTCTGAAGACCATAGAACAATTACATGAACTCTACAACTGACATTTTAGCCTGTGAAGGCTAAACTAGTACACTGCCGTGCAGCTGAACTCAGGTTCTGAGTTTGTTTCAATACAGAATATTTCCTTTGTGCCAGGGGATCAGTTTGATTGAAAAGAGCTCTGATTTTGCTGTTGTAAAAATCACTTCATTGTGGGTAAGCAGTTGGCTTCCTGGTTCATAATAGTAAACATATTTTTATATAGCCACTTTTTATCCAAGAATATCAAGGAGCATTTTCCAAAACATTAATTTTTTCAAAGATCCCTCTGTGGTAGGTGACTATTGCTATTATATGCATTGTGCAGTTACATAAACTGAGTAACGCAGCAGTTAAGTTACTGTTGTCAGGAGTTCACATGTCCAGGTAGTATGCAACGGAGGTTGACATTGAACCCAGGAGTCTTTTGCTAGACAGAAGTCATTTTATACCATAAGAACTTTTCCATTGAAGAGAGGCAAGGTGGGTGAGGTAATATATTTTATTGGACCAACTTCTGTTGGTGAGAAAGACATGCTTTCAAGGTAACATATTACTTCACCCACTTTGTCTTTCTGTTCAAGTGCATTTTTAAGTTGTGTGAATTGTTTAAAAATAATGTCTGAAATGAGTTGTATATTTCTATACTTGCTGAAGTATAAGCTCAGTTTTAAAATTCATGAACTCTTAAGTGCCCTCAATTTGGAGAGTTCTTTGACCAGGTACAATTTCTGCTTTAATATTTACAGATAGATGTACTAGTTCTCTTGATGATGGTAATTAATGTGCTGTTTATATCCTATTATGTGGGGTTTAACAAGCTGGATGGTAGTCTATGGATCCTGCACTTGTCTTAAATACCAAGAAACTAAAGCATGAGAATAATGCAGAAAATGGAGCATAACAAATTAATGTTTTACGAACGAGAATCTTTCAGATAAATAAAACCTTATAATAAACAGATGTTATTGGAAAACAGCTCCCATTTAGGCACCTAAATATGTGGTTAGACTTGCAGAAGAACTCAACTTGCTAAGTGATGGGCTCTTTAGAAAATCTGGTCTTATTAGTTTTTTAAATGGGAGCTAAGGTTTTTTGAATATCTGGCTCCCCCACCTCTACTCCCTTCACAGCCCTGAGCTTTTGAAAATCCAGTTGACGGTATATTCACAAATACTTAGCACATAGTCTGTCACATAGACTGATGTATGCTTGGCCTCAGCAGAAGGATTCCATGCACATATTGCAATACATACGACATGTAGAACTCCATTGAATTGACTGAAAATTATGAACTTGGAGGGGACTGCCGGATTGGGGCTGCAGAGCCTTAGTCTAAGAAAGTGCATACAATACAGCTGTAATGGAAAGTCAGAGAATGCTTGAAAGTGCTTTGCTGTTAAATTCATGCTCTGACGTGATAAAAGCAGCTTAAGCGTGGAGCGGTGTAAAATACTTTCCAGCCTGTACATTGTAAGTTAAGCAGTGTATTTTATAAGACAATTAAATGTGTTTTACTGAGTTTTTTTTAGCCACTTAGTGCTCTGAATTGTGATATCCTTAGGGGTTTTTTTTAATTAAATTTGAAAAGTGAATTGTTCTAAAATTTAACAGCAAGAGGAAATGACTTCTAAAGCTGAATTCAGGAAATGAGATAGATCTGTAGTTTATTACATTTATTGATCTTTGAGGAAGAGTCTCAAAATACCTTGCATTTTGCTGTACACTTTAGTTACTTACAGTTGAGATAACTGTTAAATTTCATTTGGAGATGAATTAGCAGTTTCCTGCAGTGAATCGGTTTGTTAATCTGCATGGCTTTATTTCTGTTACTTTCTCCAGGGGATGCAAAGTATCTACTAGGAACCATGGACTCTTCGTCACAGCCTGATGTGGCCTTTGCTGTCCAGGTTTTTCAGCATGTGTAGCCAAGCAAACCTGAAACCCAAACTGGCAACAGGGTTATTGGCTGTCTTTTGATAGTCTGCCTGAAAACCATGGGGGAAAGGACATGGCTATAAAGGAATTTTGGTTTTCTTGATTATTAACAGGTAAACAGTGCAAAATGACTCTCTTCAATGGGATTTCTTCTACGTAATGAGGATGGTTAGGGGCCAAATTTGGCTCTGGTAGAAGGCCAGTGAAATCAGTGCGGCTAAGCCAGAGGTGTGTAGAGAGGACAGAGTTCTTTTAAATATCTACTTTCTGCTCATGAGTTTTGCATTCTGTTAGTCTCGCTGAGATTAGGTAAAGACCTTGACCTCACTTAACCATGAGAGCCATTATCCTGGATCTAATCTACTTTTTCTCATTTTCTAGAAGGTGAGGGATTTTTGTGTGATGTTGTCCAAGCTCAGTGGCACAAAGTTTATGGCAAAACAGCTAATTTACTTTGTTTTTGCAAGGGCTTTAGGGGCATCAGGATTGTTAAACAATAGCTGATAGAAGAGCATACTTGGGAGTTGGCTTTAAAGGTCTCTGGTGAATCCTTGCACCTTTCACTACCCTTTGGGAGCTATTTGAGAAAATTTCCATGTCCAGCTGTCATGGTCATTGACACATTTGTTGGGACCCCAGACCTGGTTGAAGCATAAATGCCCTTGAGGAGGCGAAAAGGTCACAGACTTACTCTAAAAACAAAATAAAAAAAATCATCATGCATGCCCCAAAAGAGTGGAAATTCTTCTTGATACATTATTTCTCATTGTTAGTGGATGTTTTTATGTCTTCCATATTTTAAAGGTAAATTAATCTTTCCCCTGTCAAGAAGCACTGTCAACAAGAGAGCAGGAGCATAACAAGTAATTTAAATCATGGAAGAAAATGTCAAAAATAGAAAAAATGGAATTCTTCTGTGCTTCAAAGTGCCTGGCTGAGAAGGTTTTTAAAGTAGAAAACTCTCTTCCGCCATGCCTTGTGATACCTGTGAGCAGAGGTCCTGCAAGATAAGGATTTTAGTGGAGTTCTGTAACATAGGAAGATACATCATCTCATACCTTGTATCTTATATCTTTTAGGTTCTTTTAGAAAGGACTTCCTACTAACCTTTAACCAACAGGAGTGCAGCTCAAATAAATAAGGGCAAGGGTATCTGGTGAAAATATTGAGTGGGAGTAGAAGTTGCAGAAACATAAACATCCAGAAGGGCACAGTAACCTCATTCTTGTCAAAAGCAGGAAAATGCATCTATTTTTCTCGTTAACCAACCATTGCGCCCTTCTTTATATTATTGGAACATAGAAATTACCACACCAAACTGGGCCAGTAGTCCATCTAGTCCAGTGATCAGTCTCTGATGCAGCCACTAGCAGATGCTTTAGAGAAAGATGCAAACAAAACAAAACAAAACAAAAAAAACCCAAACCCTGTAGTTGATAGTTATGGGAATAATTGACCATCGGAAGTTACTTGCCAAACTCTGGCATTTAGTGACTGGTTTATGCCCTTAAGCATGAGGGGTTATACATGCCCCTTATCCATTTTATCCTGTCTCAAGTAAGAGAGGATGTTCTTATTAGCCATGTCAATATCTCCTATTTTTGAGTTCTCTTAATGCTCTAGCCCTCAATATCTTGTGGCAATGAGTTCCACATGTTAATTATGTGTTATATAAAAATATATTTCCTTCCGCCAGTTTTAAATCTGTTCTCTTTCTGTTCCATTGAATTTTCCTTTTTCTTTCCCTTTGTGAGAGGGGAAAACAGGACCGCATGATTTACCATTCATTGTTTCATATACCTCTGTTTTGTACCCTCTTGTTCATCTCCTCTATAAACAAAAGAATCCGAGTCTTTGCAATCATATCCAAGGATTCCCATGTTAGTTACCTGCCTAGAATCTGTTTTCTTTCTACTGTATTTTTAGGCCTGGACTGAATGCACTGTTCAAGGTGAGGGAATACCATTAATTTACAGGGACATAATATTTCTCATGTTCTATTTTTATCACTATTAAAAAATGTGCAAAAACACATCAATGTTTACTCCTTGTTGTTTCCCCCTAATCCCAGCCCCATCTTATTTACCTTCTCCATATGCTACCTTGTTTCTTCCTATGAACTTCCTTTGGTCTCTAAACACCCTTGTCGCCTCCTTCTTTATGGTTTTTATGTTTGCTTATTCCTTCTTTCTTATCCTTTTCCCCCTTTCTCTCCCCCTTCTGAATCCACCCATCTATATAGCAAAGGGGCTTGTAGGACTCCCCTCACTATAATATCGGAGTGCCTCAGTCTTTCATGTAGCTATCATCACAACACCACTGTGAGATAGGGAAGAGCTACTATCCCATTTTACAGATGGGGAACTAAGGCACAGAGAAGCAAAGTGATTTGCCCAGGGTCACACTGGAAGTCTATGGTGCAGCAGGGAATTGAAGTTAGTTCTCTCAAGTCCTAGGCTAGTGCCCTAACCATTGGATCATCTTGTCTGTCCATTCCTCCTCTCTCCCCAGCACTCACCCCTACCTGTCTGCTCTCACTTCTCACCTGAATGCTCCATGCCACCCTTATGCACACATGCACTCACCCTACCTCATGTGCACACACTGAGGGCTTGTCTACATTACCCTCAGGATCGACGCGCAGCGATCGATCCAACGGGGGTCGATTTATCACGTCTAGTGAAGATGCAATAAATTGACTGCCGAATGTTCTCCCGTCGACTCTGGTACTCCACCGGAGTGAGAGGCGCAGGTGGAGTTGGCGGGGGAGCGTCAGCAGTCGACTCACCGCAGTGAAGACACTGCGGTGAGTAGATCTAAGTACGTTGACTTCAGCTACGTTATTTACGTAGCTGAAGTTGCGTAACTTAGATCGATCCCCCTCCCAGTGTAGACCAGACCTAAGTGGCAACGCCACTTCACTCTAATCACTTCTCCCAAGGTGGAGACTGGGGCCCAGGCCTAAGGAGCAGCCTGCTGAAACTATGGAGGCTAGGGTTTGAGGAGCAGCCTTCGTTGATCAGGAAGAGACAGCACCACTACCGGCCATAAAGGAGAGACCTCTGACTGGCTGCAGGACGCCATTCTGTGCTGCTGCAATTTTCAGTCAACCCTTGGGAGCTAGGGCCAGGTTCTTCAAAACAGTGGTTGATGTTTTTCCTGGCTCTCATGGCATAAGCCCAGCAATGGGAGCACTTCTTGTACAGCCAGTCTGAGGGAATGATTCCATACATCAGCTGCCTGTGAAGATGAGGGCTGTCTTCTTAATGTTGAGAAATATCCTTAGTTCTGTACTATTGCCTTGGAGGCATTTATTTAAGAAATGTCTTTTCCAGCAAATAAAAGAAGGCAAGATAAGCATTGTTTGCTGCCAAGGGAGTGTTATCTAGCAGTTAGAGTCAGGATTCCTGTTTTTTAATAACAGCTCTGTCACAGGTTTGCTGTGTGACCATGAGAAAGTCCTGAACCTCTCTCTGCATTTGATACCTTGCAGTTTCTGCATTTGTAAAAATGTGTGAGTAATATCTGCCTCTCCCTGTGCTAGTGTTGAAGCTTAATTAGTTGATGTTTACAAGGCCTTTAAGATCAACAGAATAAAGGTTGCTATGTAAGTTCACCATTTTATATTGTTTGAAGTTAATTGGAACGATTATGCACAGTGATGCACAGAAGGAAACTAATCCCTTCTGAGAATGGTCAGTATTTGCTTTTGCTGACCTTCTTTCCCAACCCCACAGGCCTGTGGAGAAGCACAGCCTAATGGTGTAGGATGAACATGTACAGGTATTCATACAAACGTCTAGTGTAATTATGACGCTGATAAAAAGATTAATGGTAAACTCAAGATGCAACAATTAGAGCACTTTGTGTTTCTTCCCTTTGCTAATGGCTGTTACCACAGCTAACTTGAATTTTCTCCTCTGTTAAACAATTGAGACCATTCACAAAGCTGCAACTTAGAGTGGATCAGTGTACTGATGTCGACTGTTGTTTGATTTTTTGAAATCTGGCACTTTTAGTGCAGTCAACTGACTTTGTCTTAATTCTCATTTTGAGAGACAGACCATTTTGTTGCAGACATGCCAGTTATCAGAGTTTCTCCCAGGCACTCCAGATTTAATGCAGTTTCCGGAGTTGAAAAGCATCTTCGTGGTCTTGCTTTGGGGATCTGTGTCATCTTTGTCCAGCTGTTTTTTTCAATTATTATTAGAATGATAAATAAAACTCCTATAAATAGCAAATGTCCAGTTCTCTAATGTTGGGAACATTTTTCTCTTATGCACTTTGATTTTTCTATGTTCTTATGCAAAATATAGCGAGAGTATGAGCATTAGAAAGCAAAACAAAGTTCATTTATCAAATTTGTTACCTAAGTGGAACATAAACATCTGATACTTGAATGCTCCAACTAGCACTAAAGTATACAGATGTTCTCTGTGGTGGTTTGACCATCCACATTCAAATTTTTTTGCCTGTGTTGAAGATATCTGTATTCAATAATAGAGCCAACAGCCTATTGTGCTCTTCCAGTCTGAAAGTTAGGGAAGTCACAGGTGCTGGCATATCTACCGGACTTACTGGTACCATATCAGCTTCCTGGGTTGAAGTCAAAAGACTTTGTCATTAATAAAAACATCTACCACCTAGTAAGGAGTATATAGTGCTCACCATTGGACAGTCAGCATTTATGAGCCCTTATTAACTATACAATGATAAGGGCCGCCGAGAGCGGGTTCGGGCCCTGGTGAAAAAAAAAATTCGGGCCCCCCAGCAAGGGCGGACTGGCTAAACAGGGCAGACGAGAGTGGGGGGAAGCTGGGGAAGCCGGGCCCAGAATTTTTTCAGGCCCCCCAGCAAGGGTGGACCGGCTAAACAGGGCCGACGAGAGGGGGGGGAAGCCAGGCCCCGGGCCCCCTTCCGGACCACTGGGCCCCAGTAATTTGTACTGGCTTCCCCCCCTCTCATCGGCCCTGACAATGATATGTGAGACTGCAGTTACTTCCTACTCTTAGAACAGGAGAAACTATGGTGTTAGAGGGTCCTGTGGCACCTTTAAGACTAACAGAAGTATTGGGAGCATAAGCTTTCGTGGGTAAGAACCTCACTTCTTCAGATGCAAGTAATGGAAATCTCCAGAGGCAGGTATAAATCAGTATGGAGATAACGAGGTTAGTTCAATCAGGGAGGGTGAGGTGCTCTGCTAGCAGTTGAGGTGTGAACACCAAGGGAGGAGAAACTGCTTCTGTAGTTGGATAGCCATTCACAGTCTTTGTTTAATCCTGATCTGATGGTGTCAAATTTGCAAATGAACTGGAGCTCAGCAGTTTCTCTTTGGAGTCTGGTCCTGAAGTTTTTTTGCTGTAAGATGGCTACCTTTACATCTGCTATTGTGTGGCCAGGGAGGTTGAAGTGTTCTCCTACAGGTTTTTGTATATTGCCATTCCTGATATCTGACTTGTGTCCATTTATCCTCTTGCGTAGTGACTGTCCAGTTTGGCCAATGTACATAGCAGAGGGGCATTGTTGGCACATGATGGCATATATAACATTGGTGGACGTGCAGGTGAATGAGCTGGTGATGTTGTAGCTGATCTGGTTAGGTCCTGTGATGGTGTTGCTGGTGTAGATATGTGGGCAGAGTTGGCATCGAGGTTTGTTTCATGGGTTGGTTCCTGAGTTAGAGTTGTTATGGTGCGGTGTATGGTTGCTGGTGAGAATATGCTTAAGGTTGGCGGGTTGTCTGTGGGCGAGGACTGGCCTGCCTCCCAAGGTCTGTGAAAGTGAGGGATCATTGTCCAGAATGGGTTGTAGATCACTGATGATGCGTTGGAGAGGTTTAAGCGGAGGACTGTAGGTGATGGCCAGTGGAGTTCTGTTGGTTTCTTTTTTGGGCCTGTCTTGTAGCAGGAGGCTTCTGGGTACACGTCTGGCTCTGTTGATTTGTTTCTTTATTTCCTTGTGTGGGTATCGTAGTTTTGAGAATGCTTAAAGGTGCCACAGGACCCTCTGTTGCTTTTTACAGATTCAGACTAACACGGCTACCCCTCTGATACATGGTGTTAGAGATACTTATACGTGATAAGTGTTTTCAAATGTTGACTTTCTAATGGCAACTTCTATATAGGACTTACCCATAGTTCACATAAGCAGCAGGCTTACCAATTGTTAATTCAGGGTAAGCATTATATGGAAATGGAAACTTTCCTCCCCATTATGATACCAACCCTCTAATTCCTCCTGTATTTCATTGTTTTCACACATTCAGAGACCCCTACAATGCTCAAGAGTAAATTAGCCGGATTCCCCCTGCTGTTTCTATTGAATTGAGTTAATAATATAATGAGTTGATTGTTGAATTAAACAAAATAAAGCTTGCCATGTGGCTGCAATACCACTGAGATTGCATTATTTCCCCCTATAACTTGTCTCCTAACTGTTGGTTTGTGGCTTTAATGGTTCAGACTATGCGTCTGTCTAACATGTGTAACTTGCTTCATAGTATTTTCATTTGGAGACAGAAATGGTTATAAAGTGAGGTGGCTGTGACTCAAAAGCCAACAGTTTTATCAGCAAGAAATTACTTCCCATATGGATTTCTTGCTTTGCGCGTGCGCGCACCATGCAAATCCTCAAGGCATTCAGTAGCTTGCGTAATGTGTATTAATTTCTCTCTTGCTGCTTTGCAAAGAGTGTGTTGACTAAGTGGTTGTGGCTCAGGTCATCTGCATATTGAACTCATTTGCCATTTGTTCATGTTAACACAGAACTGCTTTGGGAAGAGATTAGGCTATGTGCCGTATTTAGCAATGTCAAAATGTTCGTGGAAACACAGTAATATTTTGGGACGGGATTAGGCCATGGCCTTATCTAGCAATATCCACACCTATCTGTTCAACATATGTATCCTGTAAACTCCCCCTCCCCCCTTTGCCAGTTCCCTTCATACCCCAAAAAATTCTTGTCTAACTTTAAAAAAAATGTTCTTCTAGTTGCACCTTGTGTTACTTCTATGACTCCTTAACACCCATTCATTATCCATAACCTCCCTTACTGCCCAGATAAGACAATGGGCTAGTTTGTATGATCATGTCTCCTTTAAGTGGCTAACCCCAAAGACTACCTAGAAAGGAACTTGCTACTTTCTCACATTAAAGGAATTTTCCTTGAGTTAAAGTGATAGAGCCCTGAGTTTTTGGTGTTGATCATCATAGGATCAGTCTCTATTGATGACCATGTTGTTTGCATCAGATGTATGTCGCTACAGAGGTGTTATGCTGGATTCTTTCTTGGCTTCAGTTCATGCCCTCTTGTGTTTTAGCCCATTATGTTCTGGAGTATTTTCATGAGTGACATACCAGGGTACAGTCCAGACCAATGAGTAGCTGTGTCACCCCTACAGGATGCCCTTTATCATGCCTTGCTGCTGTAGTTTCCAATCTGGACTGCTCACAAACAGCCACCAGCATTTAAAAGTCACTTCCAACTTTGTCTGTGTGTGCACTGCAGCCAGCCAGCCGCACCTTGGCTCTTACCAGCCTTTAAGACTACCACAGGGTGACCCCAACATCCTTCCAGTCCCAATTTCCCCTCCACCCCACAAACATATATTCTGTACTTTCCAGTCCTCTGCTGGACAGCACAAATATATTGAGTGTTATTCCTTTAAGGGAATAATATGCACACAACTTGTTACCCAGACACTTCAACTTGAACACTCTGTATTAGATAAAACAATTAAAAAAGTTTATTAACTACAAAGAGAGAGATTTTAAGTGAGTACATGTAATGAGTAAGGCTGTGATTTAGTCACGGATGTCACGTATTTCGTGACTTCCAAAGACCTCCATGACTTCAGCCAGCCCTGGCTGGGAGCTGCAGGGTCCCCCCTCCTGCAGCCCATGGCCACCGCGGGCAGCAGGGGGGACCCCCGCCACTCCCCACCACCCTGGGCAGCCCAGGGACCCCTGGAGCTCCCGGCCTCCATGGAGGCAGGGGGAACCCTTGGAGTTCGGAGTCGCCAGCGGAGGGGGGACCCTGGAGCTACTAGCCCACTCGCAGCTGTCCAGGCTCCTCATTTTATCATGGATATTTTTAGTAAAAGTCAGGGACAGGTCACGAACTTCCGTGAATTTTTCTTTATTGCCCATGACCTGTCCCTGACTTTTACTAAAAATATCCGTGACAAAATCTTAGCCTTAGTAATGAGGCATAAAAGTCAGAACTAGTTACAAGAAAAATAAAGATAAAATACTTCCTAGGGCCTAACTTAAACTATGTTAGATTCAAAGCCAAGTGTTCTCACCACATGCTTTCAGCAATCTTACTGACCAAACTCCTTAGGTCTGGACCCCTCCCACATAGTCCAATGGCTGCTTCCTTTGTCTCTTCAGCTGCAGTGAATGCGATAGGCAGCAGGGTGAGAGGGGGGTGCTTTGGGGTGTTTATCCCTCCTTTTTATAGTTTCAGTCCCCCTCTTGAAAAACATTTCCAGCTGATATCCAGGAGACAGAGTCTGTGTGGAAGGATATTCCCTGCTGGGTTTTTCCACCTGTTTGAACTTCCTTTGTTTTCCCTCCCTGCTTGATGACTCTGTTTACTGCTTAAATGCAAATTAACGCAAGCACACATTCCTTCCTTTGTTTGGGACACACCTGACTTTGTCTGGACAGTTGCTGTGGGGTTTGGAACATGTGTTAATAACATCATACAGGGGAATCTTATAATTTCACATACAGTGTTGCCACACACATTTTATACTCCTGAGGGAATTCTGCACCAAAAATTAAAAGTTCTGCATACAATATTTTAAAATTCTGCAAGTTTTATTTGTCAATAAATAAATGTGGAGGCTTCAGCATGGCAGTGGGGAGTACAGGCCACTGGCTGTACAGAGGTGGGAGATCACCTAGGGACAGACAGGGGGCTCTGTTCACTGCCCCTCCAGAGGCGCTGTCCCCACAGCTCCCATTGGCTGGGAACCACGGCCAATGGGAGCTGCAGGGGCAGCACTTGCGGACGGAGCAGTGCGCAGAGCTGCCTGACCGTGCCTCTGCATGGGAGCCGGAGAGGGGACATGCCGCTACTTCCGGGAGCTTCCCCAAGCCCCTCATTCCCGGCCCAACCCCAGAGTCTGAACCCCCAGCTGGAGCCCTCAGCCCTCTGAACCCCAACCCCCTGCCCCAGCCTGGAACCCCCTCCCGCACTCCGAACCCCTCAGCCCCAGCCCAGAACCCCCTCCCGCAGCCTGAACTCCTAATTTCTGGTCCCACCCTGGAACCCGCATCCCCAGCCCAGAGCACGTACCCCCTCCCACACTCCAAACCCCTGCCTCAGCCCGGAACCCCAACCCATACTCCAAACCCTTCAGCTCCACCCTACCACCCGGAGCACCCTCCTGCACCCCAAACCCCTCATTCCTGGCCCCACCCCAGAGCCCACACCCCCAGTTGGAGCCCTCACCTCCTCCCGCATCCCAACCCAGCCTCAGCCCGGAGCTCCCTCCCACACCCTGCACTTCTCATTTCTGGCCTGACCCCAGAGGCTGCACCCCCAGCCGGAGCCCTCACCCTCACCCTCTCCCGTACCCCAACCCCCTGCTCCAGCTCAGTGAAAATGAGTGAGTGAGGGTGGGGAGAGCGAGTGACAGAGGGAGGGGGATGGAGTGAGCGGAGGACAGGGCCTCGGAGGAGGGACGGGGCAAGGGTGTTCGGTTTTGTGCGAGTAGAAAGTTGGCAGCCCAACCCCGAAACACCCTGGGGCTCTGCCCCTCCACTCCAGACGTTCCAGGTGTGGGGCAGGCAGGCTCAACCAGGCAGGATCCAAGTGTGGAGAGGCTCAATGTGGGGAGATCCAGGTGTGGGGGTGAGAGGGTTCTGTGTGGGGCAATCTGGGTGTGGGTGGGTTAGTGCGGGGTCCAGGTGTGGAGGGGAGTTGGATGCACAGACGCTCATTGGGGAGGGTGTTCCAGGTGCAGGGGCAATGGGACTCTGCAGGGGGTTCCTGGTGAAGGTGATTGGGGCTCAACAGTGGGGTCTTGATGTGGGGAGCTCCGCAAGGAGGTCTGGGTGCTGAGGGAGTAGGGCTTGGTGGGCTTGGGGGTAGGTGGCTCATTGGGGTGGTCCAGGTGCAACGGGGTGGGGCTCGTTGAAGTGGGGGTTCGAGTGCAGGGGACTCAGTGAGGAGTGGTCTGGGTGCAGAAGTGGGTCTGGAGGCAGGGGGGCTGGGTGCAGGGCAGCTCCAGATACAGGGGTTGAGGTTCAGTTGGGTGGGGTTTATGTATGGAGGGCTGGTGGGGTTCTAGGTGTACGGGGTGAGGCTTGGTGGGGGGTTCTGGGTACGGGGGGTCTGAATGCACGGGGGTTGGTGAGGGAGATGAGGGAGCAGCTTTCTGTACAGTGGAGGAGCAATAGGGGCAGGAAGCAGGGGAGGATGCTGAGCTTTCTGAAGACGGGGGAGGTTTTTGGGGGTGGGTCTGACCCAGCCCCATTTGCTCCTTGCAGGGGAAGAGGAAGTCCCATTCTCCCGCACCTCCAGCCCAGCTGGGACTAGCAGCTGATCCCAATGCAGGGTAGGAGCCACTGGCTGGGGTGTCCCCAGTCCCATGGTGATTTAACTCTCTGCTGGCTGTTCCAGGTGCCTGAAATTATGTACTTGCACTACTAGGAAGGGTTGTGTGACTGCTCTTGTAGCTTCCCTTTACTTCCCTGTCAGAAAGTCATTTTTCTGCGGGGAAGCAATGAAAACTTCAGGACACATGAATTCTGCACATGCGCAGTGGCGCAGAATTCCCCCAGGAGTAATTTTATCAGGACAATACTGACCAGCAAATGATGAATTTTCATATGATACCTTACAAGGCATATTTTGTAGAAAGATTATTATAATAGTGCTTAGGGTGTGAATACTGGGGTGTGTTCCATCACATGATGACATTCATGTTTATGTCTTTCAGAGATTCTTAGCCTTTAGTCTTGTGCAGGACTGGGGGATGTATGGCTTTGAGTTCTAATTGAAACTCACTCTCTTTTGCATTTTGTTGTGAATTCAAAATGATAGAGGCCATTTGTGGATGTAGATTTCCCTGAAGTTTGTGAGTATTTAGCTCTGGGGCTTTGATTCTGTCTCACCACCAACTAATTCATTAAATTTCTCGCTTTGACCGGTTGAAAACTCTTGTGGTTTAATCTACAATTAACTTTGAGATGTGGGCTTGACAAAGGGAAACTTGCAGGGCATGTCCCCATGTGGATCAAAACCAAAGATGCTGGCACAACCCCCTGTGAAATGAAACTGCTCAGTGACTAACTTCTAATATTCCCCTTAGTCTGTTAGATGAGAATTTATTTAACATTAGCTACACATTAGTTTCATAATATCAATACCATTCTTTCAGGTCTTATTAAAAAAAAAAAAAATCTTCCTTCCACCTCTGAACGGTTCCAGATGACTAATGTATTTTATAAGTTATTTTTCTACCCAGTGAAGAACGTCAACATGTTAAATATATTCTGTAATTTTCCATCTGTTGAGTGGCTCAAACTGTTAATCGTTAACACCAGAAAGGTTGCTATTCCAGCTGGTAAACTGCTCGAAACATTAAACATTTTACAGGAAGTTGCTTTTCCAGCTTCTAAGTGGTTCTAAATGTTAGGATTTTTTTTTAAATTTCTTACAAAAAAGAAAACAGTCCATCTGCACTCAGCTGCTCCAAACTTTCTTAGCATTCTAGACCTGTTTAGATTTTGCTCATGAAGCCAAGTGTGAAATCCATGGCCACAAGGCAAATCCTGCCCCAGAAGCAGGAGATTTGCAGAAGTCATCTTGGAAGCTACCAGCAAATGGAAAAGCAGCAACTGTATATTTAGAAAAGAAAAACCTCTTCAGAAATCTCATTTTAAACTGGGGGTATTTTCAGGCCTTTGGCTGTCTCTAGATAGCTGAAGCCTGTAGTGGCTTGTACTTAGTTAATATTGATTGCACTTGCATTAATAAATTCACAAGCTAAACCAATATAACCAGTTTTAAACTGATATAAGAGCTGTCCACCCAGGCATTTGCACTGGTTCAACTAAGTCAGTTTTTAAAACAGTTTCAGTTGAACTGGGTCAAGTTTTTGGGTAGACAAGGTCTTAGATTATAAACCCTTCAGGCAGGACTCTCTCTTACTATATGTTCATCTAGATAGAGCCCAGCACAGGTGGGGCCTGTAGGTCTTAACATCAATGAAACTGTTTTCTTAGGACAATTCTCTTAATAAGCAATCGGTATGGGAACCACTTGCAGGCTATATATATAAATAGGCTGGTGAATTTTAAGTTATCATTTATATAAATATCTTAATTATGGACTCAAAATTAATGTGGTTTTCAAGCTGCCTTGAAAGTTCTACTTTTTCACTAGCCTCAAACCAGCAAAACAACCCCACCAAGTCCTCCATTCTTGCCATATAAAGCATACTGTGATGTTGCATCGAAATGTGATATTTATTACAATAATGAGACATTATTAAAGTCCTCTATATAAAGCCACAGGAGAACCTTTAAATGTTTGGTGGTGGGGAGCAGTTTCAAGAAGGATCTTAAAGCATGGATGCTTACTGATATGTGGAGACCACCTGTCAGCCCCCGTGACCCTCCCACATACTTCCATCTGGTATGACAGAAGTCATTGGCAAACCCACATCCCCCTCCTGTATCTTTTAGAGAGGCAGTGGCAGGTCTGCACGTTCCCTATAGCCTTTGTGGGTCATACCATCTTTTCTCTTCTTTGACCCATCTGTTTCCTAAGCTTTCCACTTTTATTCCCCTCTGAACCTAGGACCCCTTTTCCCTTTGCCTTATGAGGTCTCCCTCTATCCTTGAATAGGGTCACCCCATTCTCCTCCTCTCCTGCTTTACCCATGGGAGCCTCAAGAAGCTGTTTATGGCTAGTGAGTAAGGTTTCTGATGGTTGCCACTTCCTGTCTCCAGATACCTCTTTCTGTCACAGATGGGGAAACAACATAAGGAATGGAGCAACCTCAGCAGGTGGAGCATTAAAAATGCATCTGGGTAGGAGAGTGGCCATGAAAATGCTGCTCAGTCTCCTCTTCCCATGGCAAAGAGGCAGCAACTGAGGACAGGCCAGTAGATGGAGATCCTGCAAACCAAAGTGGGACTCTTGGCAAGAGTACATAGCAGCATCAAAATACTGCTCAGAGGTATAGATAGGCTCACGTAGTTAAACGGGTGACATCCCGCGCAGATCAGCTTGAGCAATGTGCTGAAAGGAATATCTGATTGTTACTAGAAAACGTGTAGCTATCAGGTAGGGGAAAGGATGGAATAAGAGGAAGAGGGGAGGATCTTAGGAAGAAAAGCCTCTTTCAAGGTCACCTTTTACCAATGTTGGGGATGGGAGATCGAAGAGAGCTCTCATACTGCTTTTGATGGCTGAGGGTTGCTGCAGTGCTGGCAACTCTCTCAGGAATGGTTCAGGAAGATCTGCTGCCATACCTGAGGCAGACACTCATTTATCTGAGACACTGTGCTCTGACTGCTAACAACCAGCTCAAATTGGCTTATTTTTTCACATTTGTCAAGGAGCCAGCTGCATTGGCTCAGCTGTGCCTCTACAAAGAGGGAAGTACAGAACCAGAAGAAGTTTTACAAGTCGTTATTCTTATTCATTTCTCCTCTCTGCACCCGTCTCCTCTTGATTTTTTTTTTAAAACTCAGTTTATATCAAGTTGTCCTTTGTTATTTGGAACTCTGGGAATGTTTTTAGTATATTTCCTTGCAGACAGATACTCCAACATGATTGTATGTCTCTTACTATAGCCCTTGATGAAGATAAGCCATTGTCCCTTTGCTCTCAGATAACACAACCTTGATAACATAATGCCTTTACAACACTGAAAAGGCTTCACCCCCCTAAGGTGGTTGTCATAGGGTTTACTACTCATCAACCTGTGGCCACGTTGGGGGATTAGTTCTCGACCACCCCTACTTCGGTCAGTTACCTGTGGTCTTGCTCCTTCTCTGTGGAATCAGGTTACTCCCTCAGCATAACTCAGGGTGTTCCCTCTTAGTGGCTTGGCCTTTGGCCAGGTCACTATAGTTTTCCCCTTCTAGGGTATCAATATCTCTTTGGACTCACTTTCTCAGGCAGTCTTCTGATCTACTGCCCACACTGTGCCACTTCCTCAGTGACTGGTAGGGGACCTGGGCCCGGCCATTACTCCGGGTTCCATCCACCCCAGGGACCTTATGTCTAGCAACAGCGGGCTATGCAATCCCAGACGCCGTTGCTGTTTCCCTGGCCTGCTTCTCATATCCCTTCCCTATCTCTGGCCCCCCTCTGCATTACAACTGCAGCTTCCTCTGCTTCCTGTGGGTATTTGACCCTTCTCGGGCTCTTGCCAGAGTCTGTAGCCCAAGGCAGGATTCCAAGGTTTACTCTCTCCCTTGATGACCTCCTTCTATCTTGCAAACTATTCTCTTCTTTAGGGAGTGACTGCACCGTTCCTTCCTGAGGACCACTTCCTGGTTGTATGTCACTTGAGTCTGCCCCTGCCCCGCTGGGCTTCATCATCAATCAGCTTTTCAGCTCTGACTCTCTTCCAGGTGCAACCTGTCACAGCATTGATTATCCCTTTTTACACACTCAGGCCTTTTGTGGGATAAACACCCAGCACAATGGTGTTATAAGGTACTGCATGATTTCAATACCATACCCATATATATGGCAGAAAAGACCCCAAGATAGTTGGTGCATTGCTGCCTGTTGGGAACTTTTGATGTCTGTATTACCTAAAGTTTTCTGGAGTGCCATTTTCCCCCCTTCTCCCGAAATCATTCCTGTAAAGGCAACTACCAGCAGAAGTTGTTCCAGGAATAACAATACTGCAGCAACAGAAAAGCTGAGAGGCAAGTGCTGGGATCACCTGGAACTACAGCCAGGTGGGAATGAGATAATATGTGGTGAGTCAAAGAATACTGAAGCTGCGCCAGCTGCTAGCTGCGGTGTGTTTTTATCTATACGTTGCTGGTAGTTGGGCAGAGGGGTAGTGGGCAGAGGTAGTGGGCAGAGGTGTAGTTGACTTATGCATGAGCTTTAGTGGGAGTGCATGGCGATGCTCTTGAGTGGTTGACATTCTTTCTTGGAAAATCGTTTGGAGCAATAATAATAATTAATAAAATATCTAGCTATGACTTTTCATCAGTATATCTCAAAGCATTTGACAAAGGAGGCCAGCATTACTGTTCTCCATTTTAGGGATGGGAAGACAAAGAGGGGAAGTGAGTTGCCTGGGTTACTCAGCAGGCCCGTGGCAGTGCTGGGAATAGAATTCAGGTCTCCTAAGTCCCAGTCCAGTGCTCTATCTACTAGGCCACTCGGCCTCTGCTTGTCCTTGAGTGGTGTGTTGTACCACACAACTCTGTCTCGTTTTCCCTCCTGTTCAATGTAAATGTGGGCTGTTGGGATTACTAGTGATGAGACATCACAGGTCACAATGCTTTCAGTACATTGATACCACCCAGCTGTATATATCTCTCTCTCATCCAACCCATTTACTGCTGCTTAGTGCCTTTTCTAGTGTCTGGTTCAGGTTGGGGCACAAATGAGAGCTATTGGTTAGATGGCTGAAGAAACCTGTGGCTAAAATGTGGATTATGCTGATACACTGAGGGAAGCAATGAGAAGATATGGTGAGAATTTTATCTACCTCTTTGAAAGGTGTGTGCCTGCAAATTCAGAGTTGGCATGCTCAGGTAGTTTTGGTTCTCCAGCTGGTGTTAGCAGCAGCAGTAACCAGGAAGAGTTATTTTCATCTACAGCTGGCCAGAGGAGTGCAACGATTTTTCTGGTTAATGTAAGGATTAATTAGTTTGTTTGCATTATACAGTGATTTGAAGATGTAAAGTGTTATACTCTTGCTACAATTAGGAGAGGAGTTATTCTTAATCGCTTATTTATCTAATATAATGACCTAACCCACCTCTGCTTGGATTGTTGAACGTTTTCACCCATGGATACAAGGTCAAATCTCAGATGGCGTTGAAATATCCATTGATGTTTTAAGTTGGTTTCATTGATGCTGTTTTGGATATTTTAAGCATGGGAGCAGATTTTTTTTTTCTTCAGCACACAAATTCTGAAGCAGGTAGTGCAGATCATCAAAATAAAATCTGCCTTCTTGAGTATTTGTAGTATCAATAAATGTATCTCACAAAACCTTTGTATATATACCAGGTGTACCACCTTGTTCTGCTATCAAAGAATGAGAAGGTTTGGCTGGGTCTCTGCTTGGATGGAAGTCTTACATCACCTGGAAGAAGCAAGTAGTGGTGCTGCTTATTATAGTAGATGGCATTCTTTCCTCTGAATCACTAATGAGTCAATATCCCGGCAAGGAGTTAAGGACCCATGTGCTACTAGAGATGTTCTTGTTGGATGAAAGTGATACCAATTTTTAAAAAGGGCTCCAGAGGTGATCCCAGCAATTACAGGCGGGTAAGCCTGACTTCAGAATCGGGCAAACTTGTTGAAACTATAGTAAAGAACAAAATTGTCAGACACATAGATGAACATTATTTGTTGGGGAAGAGTCAACATGGTGTTTGTAAAGGGAAATTATGTCTCACCAATCTGCTAAAATTCTTTGAGAGGGTCAAAAAGCATGTGGACAAGGGGGATCCAGTGGATATAGTGTACTTAGATTTTCAGAAAGCCTTTGACAAGGTCCCTCACCAAAGGCTCTTAAGCAAAGTAAGCTGTCATGGGATAAGAGGGAAGGTCCTCTCATGGATTGGTAACTCGTTAAAAGATAGGAAACAAAGGATAGGAATAAACGGTCAGTTTTCAGAATGGAGCGAGGTAAATAGTGGTGTCCCCCAGGGGTCTGTACTGGGACCAGTCCTATTTAACATATTCATAAATGGGCCGGAAAAAGGGGTAAACAGTGAGGTGTCAAAATTTGCAGATAATACAAAACTACTGAAGATAGTTAAGTCCCAGGCAGACTGTGAAGAGCTACAAAAGGATCTCTCAAAACTGGGTGACTGGGCAACAAAATGGCAGATGAAGTTCAATGTTGATAAATGCAAACTAATGCACATTGGAAAACATAATCCCAACTATACAAATAAAATGATGGGGTCTAAATTAGCTGTTACCACTCAAGAAAGAGATATTGGTGTCATTGTGGATAGTTCTCTAAAAACATCCACTCAATGTGCAGCCGCAGTCAAAAAAAGTGAACAGAGGGGAGGGATAGCTCAGTGGTTTGAGCATTGGCCTCCTAAACCCAGGGTTGTGAGTTCAATCCTTGAGGGGTCCACTTAGGGATCTGGGGCAAAAATCAGTACTGCTAGTGAAGGCAGGGGGCTGGACTCGATGACCTTTCAAGGTCCCTTCCAGTTCTAGGAGATAGGATATCTCCATTAATTTAATTTAATGTTGGGAACCATTAAGAAAGGGATAGATAATATCATATTGCTTCTATATAAATCCATGGCACGCCCACATCTTGAATACTGCGTGCAGATGTGGTCGCCCCATCTCAAAAAAGATATATTGGAATTGGAAAAGGTTCAGAAAAGGGCAACAAAAATTATTAGGGGTATGGAACTTTCCGTATGAGGAGAGATTAATAAGACTGGGACTTTGCAGCTTGGAAAAGAGACGACTAAGGGGGGGATATGATAGAGGTCTATAAAATCATGACTGCTGTGTAGAAAGTAAACAAGGAAGTGTTATTTACTCCTTCTAGAACTAGGAGTCACCAAATGAAATTAATAGGCAGCAGGTTTAAAACAAACAAAAGGAAGTATTTCTTCACACAATGCACAGTCAACCTGTGGAACTCTTTGCCAGAGGATGTTGTGAAGGCCAAGACTATAACAGGGCTCAAAAAAGAACTAGATTAATTCATGGAGGATAGGTCCCCCAATGGCTATTAGCCAGGATGGGCAGGGAAGGTGTCCCTAGCCTCTGTTTGCCAGAAGGTGGGAATGAGCGACAGGGAATGGATCACTTGATGACTACCTGTTCCGTTCATTCCCTCTGGGGCACCTGGCATTGGCCACTCTCGGAAGACAGGATACTGGGCTAGATGGACCTTTGGTCTGATCCAGTATGGCCATTCTTATGAAAAGACAGGGGAAAGTTAATGGACGTTGCAAGGAACAAATTCAGTGACTCACATATTTTTATCCAGGGAAGAAAATTCCAAACCCACACAGGTTCCGTTCAAATTCTGATCATAAGAAGCTATTAAAGTTTTCCCAAACTTGTATCAATCACTCCAGAAAGGAGAAGTACCCCTTTTGGCTTAGAGGGTAAAGGAGAGGGCTCTGTAGGATCCCACCTACTTTCTAAACATGTTCTCAGATTAATGTGGTAATCTTTTGAAAAGAAACTCTTTTCTTTAAAGCACTGAAACCCCCGACCCACTGTTAACTAGTTAGCTAGTGGTACAACAGACAAAATGGTAGTGCCGACCATGTTTATCTAGATAAACAACTCTTCAGTTGTAAAAATTGCTAGGACAACTAATCATTTGTAGAAGAAAGGTAGTTCATAGGTCTGTGATTGTTTGCAAAGCAAGATTTATCATGCACATATTATTTGTTGCTGGTAATGTAGCTCACATGTCATTCTCATCTACAATAAAGCCCTCATTTTAACATCACACTGAATGATCTTTAGAAAATAGTGTTACAATGAGAAGGGTTGATAATAAGAGTTCCTTCCTGTGGAAAGCACTGTAAATATTGGTACCAACAACTTGGAGATTTATTGGTAATGTAAGGGAATCAAGCTATAAACAAGAGCAATTGTAGAGAGTTCTGTTGTTTTGGGTTGTTGTTTTTTTTTATTCTCTCCATCACCGCAATTCATTTCTTAGCTATTTCTGCATGAGCAGGATAGGGTATGGTGCAAATGTCAGGTTCATGACCTAAAAAGCCCCCCCACACCTTTCATTTAGGCTCCTAATGGCTATTTTATTTAGTTAGTCACAGCAATTGTATCTGCAAATTGAGCTTTCTCTGGATATTTTACCAATAAGCAATAGACACATGATACAGATTTCTTTTACGAAGCACAAATAAAACATGTGCCATCAATGTTAATAGTTATGAAAAACATTAAAAAATATCTTGTTCCAGTAGATTACTGAGGAATCACAATTCACATAATATTTTCTTTGACAGTTATTTTAACATAATATTTAACCTCTTTTTTTTTGAGGGACTTACAGATGTAAAATTGTTAGTGGAGGGGGGAAAAAAGAATGCTGGGAAAATAATGTCTCAGCCCAAGAGAATTATGAGCTGTGAAGTACAGCTCAGTATTGTTGGAAGCATTGGTGGCTAGTCAACAATTTTCCATTAAGTTTTGCTATTGAGTAATGGGAAAATTTTTATGATTTTGGTTTCAAGTGGTTAAGCAGTTAATGAGGTGTTCCTGATGAATTTTTTTTTTAAACCTAAAATTTGGACTGACTGCAAACATACAGGAGATCAGTGATGAAAACACAAAAGTTTTAAAAAATATTCAGACATCTTGCAGTGAAGCAGTAAATTTCTTTGGAAAATAATATTTGTAAATAAGCCATTTTTCTGGTTAATAACCAAGGTGTAACTGAACACTGTTAATTTTCTAAATCACCATTTGTTACCCAGTAGTGATCTAGTTTTGAAGAAACGATTCTAGCTCTTAAAAACATATTTGACAGTCTAGTTTATGTTGTATTTTCAGTTTTGTTTTCCTAACTTGTTGCTAGCACACTGCAGGAGTGGAAAATTGCTCATTTATTGGCTATTAAAGATTGACTTACTAGCCAATCATAACACAGGATGAACGCTGTATGGTTTTAAAGCAACTGCTCAATGAAAATATAGGGACTTCTATAATACCAAGGAAGCTGCTGTATAATATAGACAATGGGAAACGTAAAGTTTACCTCATAGAATGAATAAATGGTTGAATGTATAAGAACCCCTTACTTACCTCAGAGGGTGTTTGTTAGGATTTATTTATATTTGCAGAGCCATTGAAGATGTCAAGTCCTATAAATACTACAATTTATTAATAGTATTGTTATTATAGTAGCTTTATTAAATAGTATTAATAGTATGTGTTTATGAACTAGTATTATTGAATAAAAGTATTATTGAATAAAATACATAAAACAGTATGAAACCATGTGCCAGGAAATGTAGCATTAGAAGGGTGACCTTGAAGTCTCTTTGAGGCTGTCACATTTATCAGGTAACTTTCTCTCTTTCAGCTGACTTTGAAAATGGATACTGTAGTTCAGTGGTTCAAGTCAACATTCTAGCTCATGGATTGTCTTCCCGAAATATGTGGGAAATAAACATTTCTGATATTGGGTGAGAGTAGTGAATATTTCTGTCTTTCCCGTCACTTCCAGAAATAGGTGCTGCCAAATAATATGCAACGACAGACTATATAATCCCGTCTTTCTGTGGTCAGAATCTCAATTGGAATAATAGCTGAGAAGGAACTTTTAATGGCTTAGCTGCGCTTGCCAGAAAGTCTTTTTGAAAGAGTGTTTGAATTTTCCCTGCTCTGCTCTCCACATACATTTCTGTGACTGATTTACCAATCGTTTATTTTAACCCTAGGAAGCAGTAAAGGGTTATTGGGCACTTTCAAACCAAAAACATCTTTTGAAATGTTCGGATATGTAGCTGACAACCTTTCAGGTTTAAAGAGGTGGATTTTACTTCCAAAAATAGAAGCAGACAGAAGACAGAGAAATATTTTATAATACAGTAAGTGACACACTTTCATAAAAATAACAACTTCTTGGAAGCAATATATTTGAAATTTCCAACCAAAAAAGTCTAGCCTTAACTCTAATTTACGCATTTAGACAGATAAATAAAAAGGATTTAAACTCTTTGGTCAACTGAGGCATCATGCACTAAAAATGTTTAAAACTTCAAACAAAGAAAAACTTTCCATTTCTATCTTCACTATTCATTCTAAAAACCCCAGAGGCGCAATTCATTGGAAATTAAGAGGTTTGAAATCTGGATCCAAAGTTTGCATGTTGGGCTCATCTGTATTTCTTAAGAACAAAACAAATCTCACTTAACCTACCACTTACACTGTGGCAGAATACATCTGGGTAGAATATGGCAGTTGTACAACTGACAGCAACAATGGTTTAGGATTTCTTGGGAATTTAGAAAAATACTAAGTTAATAAACTTAGTGCAGCCAGTGTTATTTTTCCAAAACCTAAGCAAGCAGTCATCGAGAGGTAAAACTTCCTGCTGCTAATATTCTAGGACTCTCTTTTTTTTCTATAATGTGTACATATGTGCACAGTATGTTTATATATACTTATATAAATGTTAACTCTGTAATGTCTAATTAGTGTATAAAAGTCCTTTGCTAGTAACTGTAATGATATTCATCATGATGAACTCATGTGTTTTCAAGGTGAATATGATATGCGGCCATAGAAGTTGCATTGTAATTAATCTATCTTCATATGTTGGTCTAAGAGTATCTTTTATTTAAAAGAAAAATAATAGAGTATCAGTTTTGGAAATTCTGGTTTAGCATATTCCATATTTGGAAAGTTTTGCAAAATAGGTAAAATCTCAAATGTTTTCAATATTGACATTTCTGGTCTCTCATCTAGCTAGGTTTTTGTAATGCTTAATCAGACTATTTACCAAATATATTTCATAAGTTACAGTCTCATACCAGAAACTGGCACCTTTTTTGCTTTATGAACATAGGAAATATTATATAGTCTCTCCTTTTGGTACGACGCATGCTGACCTTAAAAATGCCAAGTACTGGAGTTTGTCTCTCAAAAGCCTCTCAAAAATCATAGTTGAAAGATATGACATCCTCATGAGAGATTATAACTGAGCTTCAACAGGACTCGGCTATAGTACAGCCTACAACCTTCACAGCTCACTGAATATAGTTATGCTTCACAGTCCACCTAAGTCAGATGGGGCATGTCCAAATGACCAAAATCAGAGGTGTAACAAAAACAAGGTAGAAGTCTCTGTATGCTGATTGACTAATCCCTTTAAGTACAGTATGTCTCAGCCATGTTGCTTTTATGATTCAGCAGTCAAGATGCTAACTGAATAAATGCCAGCACCAAAAGGTTTTTGTGGGACTTCTGAATACAAAATTTGGGATTTTTTTTAATCTCTCATCATTGCCTGGAAAATTTTTGACACATGATGTAATTTGGAGTTCTGTATAAGGTGCTTGGAGATGAACATATATCCAACAGGACCTCCTAAAATTGACATAGATGTTATCATCGTGTGGATTAATATCTCTCATCTAATGGTAAATGCTCTGTCAGTTTTCAAACTTGAATGTAACTAACTGGAGTAGATCTGTTGAGCAGTTTGCTTCCTTGAATCTACTACTGGATTTTTGAAGTTAGGGGTTAGAAAAATGGACATCGGGAGCTAAACAATTATAACAAAAATGATCCAGTGACTCTGCTGTGAAACACATAGAAACGTTTATTTTAGAGTTAGCAGTTCTGGGAGAGATTGTTGGCATATGTAATTTGGTCATTGAAGAGTTAATTTGCCATAGCTGAATCCTAATTGCTAAAATTAGTGGATATTGTCTATGTAGAATGTGTAGAAATCCAAACAATCCCAACAAATAAAGCTGAGCTTGCAGTTTATATCAGAATCCAAACTATTAAGAATACCTTCCTTCTGTTAATGTAGAGAAATTCCATTCCATATACATACTCCCTCCTTAATCTGGCTTCAGGGATCACAGGAAGAGCTTTGATTGTAAGTAGAACAATGTTAAAGTGAGGCCATGCCTCCCAGTCTGTTAGAGTTCATTCTTTATTTTTAAACAAGTTTTTAAGTGAAAATTTTTAGCAGAAGGTGAGAGATGAGTATCAGTGGAGCCTAATCCTCAAGGCTGAAGGCTGAGAGACTCAGCACCTTTTCAAAGAGAATTGTGGAAGCTATATAGATAATTCCTGCTATTTGTTAAAGGGATCTTTGCACACCTCCCCAAGCACTGCTTTGAAACTTTCCCTGTCAGTGTTATTACTCATGAGGAAATTCTGTGCCAAAAAATTAAAAATTCTGCACCAAAATATTAAAAATTCTGCACACAATATTTTAAAATTCTGCATATTTCATTTGTCAAAATAACACAATATAATCACACCATTTTCAATTATTTGCTGACAAGTATTTTGAAATAAATTACCAAAGTAATTGAAAATGGTATGATTATATTGTTATTGTGTTTCTGTGTTGTTTTGACAAAATATGAAGAATTTTGCAGAATTTTAAATTTTTTGGTGCAGAATTCCCTCAAGAATACCAGGGTTCTGTGTGGTGCAATCTGGGTGTGGGCAACTCCGTGGGGGATCTGGGTGTGAGGGGGAATCTGGATGCACAGGGGCTCCGTGCAGGGTTCTGGATGCAGGGGGAATGGGACTCTGCAGGGGAGTCCAGGTGAAGGTGATAAGGGCTCCAAGGGGGAGTGGGGCTTGGTGGGGTGTGTGGGGGGGATTTCAGGGTGCAGCTGGTTGAAGCTCAGTGGGATGGCAGTCTGGGTGTGGGGGGCTCTCAATACAGGGGTGAGGCTCAACAGGGTGTGGGTTTGGGAGGCTTGGGGGTGGGGCTCCTGATGCAGGGGGCGAGGCTTGGGGGTGGGGGGGTTGGGTGCGGGGGGGCTCAGTGGGGTTTTCTGGGTGTGGGGGAGCTCTTGATGCAGGGGGTGAGGCTTGGCGGTGTGAAGGTTCGGGGAGCTCGGGGGATTCTTGGTGCGGGAGTCTCCTGATGCGGGGGAGGCTTGGTAGGTGGCAGTGCCGGGTGCACAGGTGGGGGGAGGGGTCACTGTACAGGCAGTTGCTCCCCCCTGTCTGCCCAATCCCCATGCATCCAGAACACCCAGAACCCCCCCGCCCCCCGGCCAAGTCTCTCACCCCATGGTGCAGAGCTTCCTGCAGTCAAGGCAAGTTTCTGAGGGTTGATCTGACCCAGCCCTGGCTTCTCTGTGCAGGGGAGGGGAAGGGGGAACTCCGTCTCCATTCTCCTCCTCCTCACACTGTCCCTGGGTGGCCGGGGCACCCCCAGACTCCCCTCCCCCCAGTGATTTACCTCTCCCGGGATGCCCGAACAGATGTGTCTAGCTCAGGGGTGGCCAAGCTGTGGCTCTGGAGCCACATGCAGCTCTTCAGAGGTTAATATGCAACTCCTTGCATAGGCGCCAACTTTCCAATGTGCTACAGGGTGCTCAGTGCTCAACTCCTTGCTCTGCCTCAGGCCCCGGCCCCACTCCCACTCCACTCCTTCCCCCAAGGCCCCCACCCCTTCTCCTGAGTCTGCTGCGCCCTTGCCACCCGCCCCCTCCCCCGCCTCCTCACACCAGAAAATAGCTGATCACGGCGGGTGGGTGGCGCAGGGATGGAGGGTTAGGTGCTGATCGGCGATGCTGCTGGTGGGTGGGAGACACTGGGGGCGGTGGGAAGCTGACAGGGGGCTGCTGATGTGTTACTGTGGCTCTTTGGCAATGCACACTGGTAAATTCTGACTCCTTCTCAGGCGCAGGTTGACCAACCCGGTCTAGCTGCTGGGGAGGGGTGAGTGACCACTGGTGCAACTTCTCTTTGCTTCCCCATAGAAACCATTTGCTGCAAGAAAGCCTGCGGGGAGGTGGAGGGGGGGCATTTTTCTGCTGCGCCACAATGGTGCAGAATTTCCCCAGGAATAGTGTTATTCATAGCAGTTGGTATGTGGAGCTTCTCTATAGTTTGGAGTGATGGTGAACTTCAGCCCTGACCTGTCAGTACGGATAATATTATACAGTAACGGATGAATCTCCTAACATTCTGTAGCTTGAGGGTGAATTTTGAGGTGTCTGTTGACCACAGTTTCCTGCTGAATTGAGAACCTCAAGTTCATTTCAGTTTAATATTATTTCAGATTGCTGTCCAGAATGACTTTACTGATGCAGCTTTGTCCTGTGACTAGAAAGGGCAGGGGAACCTGGAACAAGTTTTGGTTCTTGTTCTATGTGTAAAAGCCATACAGTTTAACAAAACTAAACCTGACTCATGTCATGACATGATGCTAGGGGAGGAGACAGATGTCAGAAAAAGCCACTGGTTTAACTAGCTCTGTTGCCAATAAAGGAAAGTCATGAGATTCTACAGGTTATTTTGTTATCATATTAAGGGCCTAATTCTGCAGTGTGCTGAATGCCTCCAAAGGAGTGTTAAACGCCTCTATTCAGTTGAGACAAAGGGTCCAGCACAATGTCACGTTGATGGGCATGTTGGAATATTAGAAATAAAATGACATGATTATGAATGGGAAAGCTATTTTAGATCAGAGTTAGAGGTTTCTACAATGGGTTTGTTACAATTTCGCTCTCCCTCTCATTCTACTTCGTAATCAGCTAGACTCATGGGAATTAAGGAAGTCTTGGCTTTCCATGTGGAGGGATATGAAACATGGCACATATAAAACTTATTAAAAAAATTAGGAAAACATTTCTTAATCTAAATGGCTATTTTTCAAAGGAAGTCTCCTTAAAGTGGAAATAGCCTGGATACAGCTTGGCATGCTTGACTGATCAGCTGCTAAAGTCTCTAGTGATTGGTGCTCTATGTATACCTGGCTAGCTATTTTTATTTTTCCTGCAGGAAACAAGCAGGGTGATTTTATGGCATTTAACTCAGATACATCCAGTTCTTAAGATGCATGTTCTTCTCTGTTTATTATATTATATAATGATACATGATCGCTTATGGCTGAGCCCTCTTGTAATTTGAATATTTATTAGAAAAGCAAACACATTGACAATCAGCTTGCAATAGAGTCTTCTCTGAAGTCAACCCTGTGAGGCTCAATGTGATGTTTGCATGAGCTCCCATTTCATATTTATTTGCTCTTGTGCTGTTTTGCAGTAATGGAAAAAGTGCTGGGCTAAATTCTGCTCTGCACAGGACCTGCACAACTTGCAGTTAGCCGTGTTAAATAGGCTTTTACCCATGTAAGTGCTAATTTGAGTGCCTAAATATAGGACTTGTGTGTAATGTTTAATAATAATTTTCATTAGCAGATCTCAAAGTGCTTTGCAAAGGAGATCAGTATTGTTATCTCTATTTTCCAAATGGAAAAGCTGAGGCACAGAGAGGTGATGCGGCCACCCTGCAATCTAGTGGCAGGGCTAGGAATAGAATTCAGGTCTCCTGAATCCTAGTCCAGTGCTCTAGCCATTAGGCCACACTGCCTTGCTCAGTTTAGGCACCCACATCCAAAACTGGGACTGTATGGACTAAATTCAGGGCTGGTATATATGAAGTCCTGTTTAACTTCAGAGAGTTACATTTGTGCAGAATTGGGCTTGAAAGGGCCTGATTCACTATGGAATTACTCCAGTTCTATATTGCCATAACTCTCTGGAGTTACATAGGCATGAAACTGGAGTAATAAAATAGTGAATCAGATCCTAAAGGTGGCCTTAAAGAGATGGCTAACTCTGGTTTTTATTTTGTCTCCTCTCTGTTTCCCATCCAGTGTTGTTCCACTCTTACA
Organism: Emys orbicularis; assembly: GCF_028017835.1. Taxonomy (NCBI): domain Eukaryota; kingdom Metazoa; phylum Chordata; order Testudines; family Emydidae; genus Emys; species Emys orbicularis. The sequence goes on from NC_088692.1 coordinate 57,838,997, forward strand.
GATAGTGACATCTGCTGATAGAGCTAAGAGGACAAACTGATACCTGGCTTCCCTGCTGCTAGTGTCACCCACTCCCGGCCATTAATCCAGCTGTGTGCCTGAGTGCTCAGCAAGGCGGATTACTTTGTCTGCATATTTTTGGCTTTCCTCAGTCTGGGTCAATTTACTTGCTAGGTGCGATGAGCCAGAAACTGATTGGTGTAGTGTGCTGCAGCATAAGCCAGCTGAACTTTAATACAAGGCAAAGCATCAATTTGAGAGGTTACTGTGTTTACAGTTCCTCATGCTGGATAAATCATAAGGAACCTAGGCCAAAATAAGCAGCCAGAGGTGTTTTTTTCCCCTCCCTTTGTGGCAAGGTGATTATATTTAAGAGAAGTGCAGGAATTTCCATCTTTCCAGTGAAACCATATGAGAACCTGCTTAGTGCTCCGAAGTGACGGCAAATGCTGAAGTGGAAGAATATTTTCATTCATCTGCACTAATCTTCTTTTACTCCAAGATTTAGAGAGAGAGAGAGGGGAAAAAAATGAGCGGGTGGAATCAGAAAAATCTTAAAAGGTTGGCTTAAGCTTTAGCTTTGCCAGCTCTTTCTCCAGCCAATGAAGGAAGTGCCAGACTTTTGCGTTTGTGGTGGGTGTACTGGGATTTTAATCACTTGAACAGTGACACTTGCAGATTTTATTACAAAATAAATAAATATAAAAAACCTGTAAGTAACAGACTTCAAACACAGTTGTGGTAAAAACAGCAGCAACTTATATCTGAACATAATTGATTGGCTTTATAAACAGACCTATAGGTACGTGTATGAATGGAAAAACCATCAATTAATGATTTTATGTTCAGGATAAAAAGCATAAAAGGTGTCTTGAGTTTTCCTGCTGTTTATGTAATTTATATTTTGTTATGCCATCAAATTAGTGATTGCTTACATTAGCGTGAGCTGTACAGCTCTCCTTGCCACGTAGACAGAGTATACTGAAGGATTAAAATATTTGAGTTATACTTTTTCTTTCCACTTTCCTTCAGCCTATGCAGATGTCACATTTTCAAGGACATTTCCCACTAGTAAAAGATATAATTTCTCACCATTCCCGTCCTGCACTGAATCAGACCTTAAATAACATACTGTCTACTTCATTAATATTCTCTTTCCTATTTGTGGTGCTATTCTTGCTGATATAGCCAGTGCTTCATTTATAAAGGGGGTTTATAACTGGCTCATGAAAATTTTGTTTCGGGGCTGAAACTTTCCATTTAGAAACTCTTTTTTTAAACAACAGTGTTTAGAAAGTAACCGGTTTATAAATGTACTGAAAGCAAAAGAGAGATTTTGCTGGCGGCATATAACAACTAGGGAAGAAAAAAATTGAGAATGGGCAAACTTTGTGGAGTTGCCTTCCCTCTCCTTTACCCAAGGACAGTTCAATTAAAAACATTATCACACTTTTCTACTTGAAGGGAAGCTTGTGCTAGGGAAGCTTGTGCTCGCAATTGATGAACAAGGACACGCACACATTCTCTTCCCGTTCCCCCCAAAAAATGGTTGGCACAATTCAATAGCTCCTACATAGTATGTATTTTGCATTTTATTTGTATTAGAATGTTTTCTCTCTCTCCATCTTATCTTCTTTTATTCATTCTTTCTTCTCTGCTTCTTCTACATTCCATTTCTCATCTTATGTGTCCCAATGTATTTTTCTTTCCTCCTCCTACTTTCTCCAAAGTACAATGCAAACAATACTCTTGGAGTGGGGGTTTTAAGGCCCCCTCGGGTATTTGATTTTAATATTGGACAAAATGATGTCCCCCATCCCTAATAATTCTAAAATGAATAATCCCTGGAGTTTAATGCAACAGAATAGTCAGTGCGGTGATATGTTAATTTGGTTGTGTGTTCATACTGAGTTAGTAAAGCAGTAAATCATCAGCATAAGGATAAGCCATAATATAGGTGTGTAATAAATGTGATACTATAGTATGCCATTTGCGCTGACATTTTTATTTTGCAATTGGCTTTCACTCAAGATGATAGGCAGATGGCCAGATTTGCCCTTTCATTTTTTCCTATTTCAATAAGTCACCTAACTTACTAGCGGAAAATGACATGAAGGTGAGCTTTGGCTTCTACAGCTATTCCAAATTGTAGGTGTAGATCTCGAGCACATGGCCTGCAGGGTCTGCTGCGATACATGATAGAGTCATAGATTCCAAGGCCAGAAGGGACCATTATGGTCATCTATTCTGAGACCTGCTGTATAACATAGAACTTCCCCATAAAAATTCTTAGATAATGATGATAATTCATGATAATTCATTCATTTCTGTGTTTTTAAAAAACACGATCATCTCAGAAAACAAAACAAGCCCCCAAACCTAAAGGTTAGACTGTATTATGCGCTTCAATGGGTAACTCCTTGGGAAGGGGAGGCAAACTCAATGAGAATCCCCTCTCAGATCTGATCGCTGGTCAATCTGACAAGGAGGTGGGGTTTGGCTCTGAGAGTTGTTATGGAGAGCCCTACTCCAGACCCTACAGATGGACTATGTTCCCCTGGTGGCCAGAGCCCTCTGCACACAGGCCCTGTACGTTCATGCTGGCTCTGGCCCTGGTGGTTCTTCACCTACCTGACAGCGCAGCCCCAAACGGAGCCTCACTAGCAGGATCCCGTTGGCCAACAATCCCCATCACCGAGGGGGCTCTCAGGAAAAGATAATGCCACCCTGTATTATCTTACCAGGGAGTTTCCACAGCACGCGAGGAGGGACACAGTGTGCATCCAGTCACTTGCTGTGGGGACAGTTTCCCCCCACAGCCCATTCAGCTCATGCCACCCTCCCTTCCTTTATCTGCCAGCCCCACAGAGAGCCCTATGGAACTCTTAGCACGGGGGAGATGTTGCTAAGAAGATGGCTGCAACCCTCCCTTCTGAATGTGGATCTCTGGGCCACAGTTTGTCACAGCAATAGTAGGAATAATTACATTTGGGAATGTTTTAATTCTGGAAATAAACAGCGAGTGAAATGTGTTGTTTACTTTTATTTCCCACTTACAGCGGGTGAAATAATTTTCTTTTAAGAGGGGGAGAAAAAAGTCAGACGGGGGCAAAAAAAAAATCTTGCTTCTAAACTGTCGTGCAGTGCCAGTAATTACCATGTTCTTGTTGATTAAATCTCCGTTTTCAATATTCAGTTGCTTTCCTTAAAAGCTTTGTCAACCTTTGTTCTGATTTCTTTCTGTTTTAATCTGAATCTTTGTACATTTGGGACAGAATGTCTGAAAGCTTATGTTTTTGCTGGAATAAATAAAAAGGACTAGACCAAGCTGAAGAATCCTGGGGATCTAACAGCAACTTAATAGTTTCACCCCAGATCTCTTTTTCCACCTGTTGTAGTCAATGCTTTTTTTAGTGCAATCATGTTGATTCATTTTTAAAATCATAATAAATTAAAACCTGTGTATTGTTATAATGATAATTTATTCAAGATGGCAGCATCCTCCTACCCAACTTTTGTTTAAGTTCACTTTGTGTAGATATGCCCTCAGTTTCACTGCTTTTCACTGGGACTTAGGATATGTCTACACTACAGTGGGTACAGCGGCACAGCTGAGGCATTGCTGTTGATTTAGATAATCCATTTCTCTGAGAGGCGGTAGCTAGGCTGACAGCATTCTTCTGTCTATCTAGTTTTAGCTACATTGGGGGTTAGGTCAGCATAACTAAATTGCACAGGGCACAACATTTTTCACAGTCCTGAGCAATGTAGCTAGGTCGACCTATGTTTAGGTGTAGACCAGGCCTTAGGCTCCTGAGCAATTTAGGAGCTTAAATGGGACAAACCTTTGAAAATGTTACCTGCTATTGTACTTTCCATCTGTAAAGCACCTCACAAGCACCACATTTAGGCTATGTCTACACTACAGCTGGGATCGACACTCTGAGATCGATCCCCCAGCCATCGATTTAGCGGGTCTAGTGAAGACCCACCAAATCGACTGCAGATCGCTCTCCAGTCGACCCCTGTACTCTACCCCAGACGAGAAGAGTAAGGTAAGTCGACGGGAGAAACTCTCCTGTTGACCCCCCGCGGTGTAGACCCTGCAGTAACTCAACCTAAGGTACGTTAACTCCAGCTACATTATTCACGTAGCTGGAGTTGCGTAGCGTAGGTTGACTTACCGCGGTAGTGTAGACATAGCCTTAGTCTTTGCAACACCTTTGTGAAGTAGGGAAACATTGTAACAAATCCACCGCTAATTTACAATCTTTTTCTGTGTCATTATGAGGCATGTGATGGTCACTTAAAACTTCATGAAGCCAAAGGGCACCAAACTCAGAGCCCCCTCATAATCATAGTATATTCTATTCTTATATGCATAATATAAATGAATTTGGTGGAGGGAGGAGATAATAAAAGCAGCGCTCAGTATTGCATTTCCGTTCTCCATTCTGGTTTATTTTTACAACAGATGGAGCGGAATAGAATTCTGCGTATAAACAACAATAATTACAGGCTACTTTATAGTCATGAAATCCTGGGACGCTTTCTCACGGCGGTTCTCAACATGTAGCACATCAGCTTTCTGAGAGCTTTGTGACATCGGCAAAGTAGTGTGCTGCATTCAGCTATTTAATGGAGCTGACCTCAAACTGAAGCAGTAAAAATACATTTCCTACCCCACCCCCACTTGCCCATGATCATAACGGAATAAATGATGAGCTGGAGTATGGGCTATGGAATTTATCTTGCTTGAGAGAAGTGAATTGTATGACTCACTTGTGGTGTTAATGCTTCTCAGCTGAAAAATAAATTTCATATCTCCTAGAGAGATGTCCTGTCTGCTGTATATTTACATGGTTTGTAGAAGTATGGAAATTTCTTTTTCGCTATTGTTACTTTTAACATTTATTTTAGTGGGAAGCTAGTCTTCGTGGTGAGATCCACTGGAGTTGAAATTTGCAGAGCTACCAACACTGCAAGATAGAGAAAGGAAGAAGCAGCTAACGAATAAGCATGATAGCAGATGAAGCTTGAGATATTTCCTATAATAAGATGAGAAAATATAGTTAGCTAACAATTGGCCTTGAATATGGTTGGAATTAACCATAATGTTAATTACTAATTTGTTTCCAAAATACAGCAGCAGATCTCTTTGTTTTTGTTTGGATTGTCTTGGTTGACAGGTTTGTTTGTTTTGATCCCTGAAATAGTTACCAAGCCTGTTTCTTTCCTACTAAGTATTGCCTCTGGCTGCAGTGACTTAGAGGGAGGAAAACCAGCCTGTTCCTAATGTCTTCTGTGGCAACCACAATACATTGTTTACTTTAATGTGAGGTACTGTAAGGTGAGTGAGTGTTTCTTGAGCGAAAGCCAATAGAAAACCACCACTGCATATGATGCCAACATCTCTTTCTCCTTTCTTGGAGACACGTTGTCCTTACCATCCATGCGGACTTTACTAGCTAGGAACTGTAGCCCTGATTCTGCAGGTGTCCCTGTGCTTAGCTTCACATGTATGAGTAGTCCCTCTGTAGACTATTCCAACATGTAAAGGTAAGCACTTGTGAAAGTATTTGCAGGATTGGTTTGTAACTCATGTACGTTTCCTCTTAAATAAGGGATTATACCTCTTTCAGAACTCAAGTGCCATCAGATAGTGAATGCCATCTGCGTTCTGGTGACATATTACTGTTAATTCCAAAACCACCTCTGTTGACACCTCAATCTGGGACAATTCCTCCAATTTATCACCTGAAAAGAATGGCTTGGGTCTGGGGAACTTCCCTGTATTCTTTGCCGTGAAAACCAATGCAAAGAATTCACTTAGCTTTTCCGCATTGATCTGGTCTTCCTTGAGCGCTCCTTTAGCACCTCGATCATCCAGTGCCACCACTGACTTCTTTGGCAGGTTTCCTGCTTCTGATGTACTTGAAAAAAATTGCTGTTAGTTTTTGTGTCCTTAGCTAGTTGCTCTTCAAATTCTTTCTTGGCCTGCCTTATTATGCTTTTACATGTGACTGGCCAGAGTTTATGCTCTTCTCTATTTCCTCACTAGTATTTCACTTCCAATTTTTAAAGGATGCCTTTTTGCCTCTCACAGCCTGCTTTATTCTGCTCTTTAGTCATAGTGACATTTTTGGTCCTCTTATTGTCGTTGTTTTTTTAATTGAAATATGGGGGCATTGGGGTAAAGAGGTTTGATTGCTTTGGACTAAAGTAACTTATGTACTCAGACTTCTGATCTGAAAAGGAGTAACTTTTAAAGAATTTCAATCATATATTTCTAAAGGTGTGTCTCCACTATAGTAATCAAAATTGTGCTGTAACAGTATATGGTTCTTAAAGGGACACCGTTGAATTCAGTCTAATCCATTTCAAAAGTGTGTGGGTGAGATAGCAGGGTATAATTTGCTTACATAGACAGGGCTTTTAAGGAAATCAGTTTAAATGTTAAAATCAGTTTCAAAGAGTGAAATCTTTATTAATTTATTTTGAAATGCAGTGAAAGATGGGGTAATGGTGAGAATTGGCTATAAATTGCTCAAACTATTCTTTGTTCGATATCACCATTTTAGTACTTTGTCAGAGCTCTGTGAGAGCCTTCAGAATAATCATCATTTTGTTTTTATAGGGCCTGCTTGTTATTGCTTTCTAGGTATCTTAGGGCTTGTCTACACGGGCAAGTTTCTGCGCAGTAAAGCAGCTTTTTGCGCTCGAACTGGAGACGTGTGTACACTGCCAAGCCACATCGTGCACAGAAACTCCTCAGTTGCAGCGCTGCAAAAAAACCACCTCGACGAGAGTCATAAGGCTATTTGCACAGAGGCTCCAGCGCTCTATTGCTTTCTGCGCTGTAATTGGCCTCCGGAGCGGTCCCATAATGCCCCACAGGGCCGCCTGGGAGGAGGGGGGGCAAGTGGGGCAATTTGCCCCGGGCCCCGCAGCGGCCCCCACGAGAGTTTTTCGGGGCCCCTGGAGCGGGGTCCTTCACTCGTTCCGGGGCCCCCGGAAAACTCTCGTGGCGCCCGGGCCCCCGGAGCTTCTTCCGCTCCGGGTCTTCGGCGGCAATTCAGCGGCGGTGGCCCCCCGCCGCCAAAGACCCCAGGCCCCCTGAATCCTCTGGGCGGCCCTGATGCCTCAAGTGACCGCACTGCTCATTGTTTTGAACTCGGCTGCCCAGGAGACATGCGCCCCTCCACTTTCAAAGCAGTTTCTGACAGACCTTGCGTGCTGTGCTGATCTGCTCTGGGACACAAAGCAAACCATTAATGTGGAATGCTCGTGCTGCTGAACACAGAGGAGTGTGTGTGTGTGTGTGTATATGTGTGTGTGTGTGTGTGAGAGAGAGAGAGAGCGCGCGCCCAGGGAGGGAGGCCGGGGCTGATGTCCGGGTTTCCCCCTGCCTCAGGACTGGTTGCTTCCTACTGCTGTCTGAACTTACAAGACAGTGTGCTGACACACTCTCTGTCCCCCAAAACAAACTGTCTCTCTCCCCCACTCCTTCCCCCCCCCCCCAGACTTCAGTTGAAAAGCAGCTGGCAATGTAGTAGGATGCCCATGGAGCAATGGGATTGGGAAACCTGCATCGTGATGCTGTGCCTGTCCCATGAGGCATTGCAAACCCTTCCCAAAGCACCATGCAGCCAGTTGCACAGTGGGATAGCTACCACAATGCACTGCTGTTTTTGCCATTGCAAGAGCTGCTAATGTGGATGCGCTCCAGCATTACAAGGAGCACAGTGTGGACACACAACAGCGGTTTGTCCAGCGTTTTAATAAACGTGGTATAACTTGTGGCACAGAAACTTGCCAGTGTAGACATACGCTTAGTTACATCAACTTTGTGTAAGCTCTAGCTGTCCTGATGTTTTCTGGATCTTGGTTTTCATGGAGGAACAGTGTTTGTGTTGCAGGGAGCAACAGCTCTGTCCACGTATATAGCTATAATTTATAATAGGTAGGAACTAGAAGACTGCATTCATTCCCATGCTTAATTCTCTAGCAAGGGTTGTCAGGAGACATAGAACAAACCATTGTTTCCTGCCTGCTCTGTCCATGTATTTATTCAGAGTTCCATGTTGCCAGATATTGATAGGGTTATTGTTACAGTGAAAAGTGAACATGACTATAAGAACATGTAGCACATTCTAATATTGTAATTCTATTGGTAACCAAAGGGAGATGAAGTTGTTAGATTATTTATTATAAATATGTATAAATAATATCTGGTGGTGCTGTCAGCATAGTGCACAGGAAACTGGGCTCACAAAAGCTGTAAAGAAGAATGTGAGTTTGCTGAAAATACCTCATCCCACAGTGTCAATTTAGTGACTTCCAGAATGACCCCTATTCTCAGTGCAACTAGAATACACAAGTACAAAGTGCTTTCACAAAGCTAATGTGCAGGCCCACTCAGTGTACTATAATACCATCTATTATTCTCTAGAGGCCTTTGTGGACATGATGACAGGGCTATACACAATGCAGGCACTAATGTTTATTTTAAACAGAGCTGAGTGGGTTTCCTTCCTGCTCAGACAAAAGTGTGCACTAAGTTGTATTGGTTCTGGAAGTACAGGAGGTGAAATACATGGGGCAATCTCTGGGTTTAACAGAAACAGCTGACTTGGAGCAACATGGAGTGTGTTAACTCTTAGAGCTAAAGGATGCTCACTGGAAAAATCTTCCATCCCACTGTTATAATTCACCTTAATGAGCAGCGAACAAAAGGTTGTAAAGGACGTTTGTGACTGATTGCTGACAAAGTCACGGTGTACTGCAGCTGGCTAGGCTCCTGCTGGCAAAAGACATAATATATTATTGCTACAGGTCACCTAATGGTAAATGAACACTTACTGCCTCTGCGGCAACTGGATTGATTGTTGTATCCACCTCCGAACAGGCCCTGCTTTGTTTTACAAGTAAATGCATTTGTCCCTGCTGTGTTAGTGTCAGCAGATCAGTTCAAATGCAGTGAGTTCAAAATGAAGATGATGGTGATGTGTGTAGGAGGTAGTCTTAGCCTTTGCACAATTAGCTATATACACACACACACACACATTTTCTTCCAAATGTGATTGCTTGTTCCAAACTCTTGCTAACAGAAATTCTCTTATCCAAGGCAAACATTTACAAAACTGATCCAAATCTGCTTATGCTAACCAAATTTGTTTTGAAGTTCCTTTCAGAAACTTAAAGTGTATGTTCATCTGTGACAGCAAGTGCCTAGGATATCTTTCCTGCATTTAAAGTCATTCTAGGTTAATAGATTTTGTCAAGCAAATGTGTTCTAAGAGACAGCTTGTGGTCTGACAAAAAGGCAGTTGATAGAAAATACTATTTAGCCTTTCTAATACAGATAGACAATGTACAGATGTTAGAGGAGTCCACTAAGAATCAGATTCTGAATTTGTGGAGCCTGAGGGACAGATACTTGGCCCAGCAAAGGTGCCTTTGTACCACCTGAAATGGGAATGAAGAAGTTCTCGGCTGGCATAAAACTGACTTAGCTAGCTCTACACCAGCATCCTACATGTACAGGAGTCATGGCAGGTTGGGGTGGGGGCAACCTAATTGCCTTCTTTGACAGGGTTGTGATATTGCTGGTCGCCTCGATTTTGAGGACAACTTTGACAATCATAGTTTGTACAAGTGGGACTTTGTGTGACTCCATTGACCAAGATGCTGCTGGACTACAGTGCACCCCAGGTCAATGCAGAGCAACCAAAATCTTGACCTGCCAGTGTGCAGGTTCACGACTGAGACTTCCAGCAAAGTCCATCGCCCGTCACTTTTGCCGTCCCCCCATCACTGCAGGACTTGTTAGAATATTGAAGGCTGTGCGAGAATTTTGTTTAAAGTGGATGAGCAGTTGTGCATCAGCTCACACGCTCTCTTGGCCAACAAGACCATTTCCAGTGGCAAAGTGAATCGAGACAACTGAAGGACTTGCTGTCAGCTGATTTATTTTCAGAGTATTCATCTTTTAGACCAGTTGCCCAATTACCCAGGCTAACAAGCCTGATGCGCACAGTCAGAGCCTCATTAGCCAGAGTGTTTTGGATTGAATCCCTCTAGGCCTTCATGGCTACCGTAGGAGCCTGGAGAGCAAAGCTTGCCACCATACTTCACCCTCTACAGGGCAATCCCCTACTTGACCCATTTCCACCATTCCATCATGTAAAGGAGGGTTGGACTTATGGGAGGCAGGGTTTGGGAGTGTTACTGGTTTAGTGGATAGAGGGGAGGTAGTAATGTGATATAGCTTGATATTAGTACGCTATTGACACAGTCCTATGTGATATTCTCAGAAGCAAACTTGGGATATGTGGTCTAGATGAAATTATTATACAGGGGTTGCATAACTGGTTGAAAGACCATACGCAAAGAGCAATTATCAATGGTTCAAACTGGAAGGACATATCTAGTGGGAACCCCTAGGGGTCTGTTTTGAGTCCAGTGCTATTCAACATAATCATTAATGACTTGGACAATGGAGTGGAAATTTGCAGATGACACTGAAGGGTATGCTTGTGTTCATTTTGGATAAATGTGGTTTGCAGGGTGCTTATGCATAGGGAAGCATGCTGTGGCTCACCACCCTGGGAACATTCTAGAAAAGGCCAAGGGGAGGGGGATGAGCTCAACATGTGGAGTGAAGAAGTATAAGCATGTGATGAACAAATCCATATATGGAAAGGTTAAATTTGATTGGTTAAAGATTTGTGTTATGTAACTTGTTACGTAAGTGCCATGTGCTATAAAACAACAATGGGAGGGGCTCCTTGCTGGAGGGACTCTGCCTGATTTTTGTATCAGGGGCTCTTCCTTTGTGCACATTGAATAAAGCCTTGTTGAATTGAATTGAATCGCATCGCATCGCATCGAATTGAAGTCCCTTGATTCTGCTCCAGCATCTGACTCATTGGGAACCACAAAATCCCAACACCACCAAACTGGCAGGGATCACAAATGCTTTGGAGGACAGCATTAAAATTCAAAATGACCTTGACAAATTGCAGAATTGGTCTGAAATCAACAAGATGAAATTCAATAAAGACAACTACAAAGTACCACACTTAGGAAGGAAAACTCAAATGCATAAATATGAAACTGGGAATAACTGGCTAGGTTAACTGCAGAAAAGGATCTTGGGCTATAGTGGATCACAAATTGAATATGAGCCAACAATGTTATGCAGTAGTCAAAAAGACTAATTAGAATTCTGGAGTGTATTAACAGGAATGTGGTATGTAAAACACAGAAGGTAAATGTTCTGCTCTACTTGGCACTGGTGAGGCCTCAGCTGGAGTATTGTGTCCAGTTCTGGGCACCACACTTAAGGAAAGATGTGGAAAAGTTGGAGAGAATCCAGAAGAGAGCAACAGAAATGATAAAAGGTTTAGAAAACCTGACCTTTGAGGAAAGGTTACAGAAACTGGGTATGTTTAGTTTTGAGGAAAAAGAAGACTGCAGGCGGAACTCAATAAATCTTTAAATATGTTAAGGGCTGTTATAAAGAGGACAATGATCAATTGTACTCCATGTCCACTGAAATAAGAACAAGAAGTAATCCGCTTAATCTGCAGTAACAGAGATTAAGATTAGATTGGGGGGAGGGTGGTGGTGGTGAAATCCCCATCAGTGGAGGTTTTTAAGAACAGATTAGACAGACACCTCTCAGGGATGACCTAGGTTTGCTTGCTCCTGTCTCAGGTTTGGGGAGATGGAGTAGATGACCTCTTGAGGCCCCTTCCAGCCCTGCCTTTCTATGATTCTGGGAGTCGAGGATAGGGAGTGCACTGTACTTCAGCAGTCCTCCATGGAGACTTACGTTAGAGCAGTCCTTTGGTGGCTCTGACTTCTATCCAGGGTTAATTTGGTCTCCAGCCAGATCCAGGAACCGGAGAGGTAGAAGAAGTGTTTTAGAACTACTTTTACCTCCCAGTTCCACAGCTGGGCAAAGCACTTTGATAACTGAGCCCTGGGTCTGTTAAGCATGCACTCCCATTAACTCTCCTTGAGACGAGAGATACCATGTTTTGAGGGAAAAGGTCCTAGCTGTAAAAGATTTTACCCCTTAGAACCCTGATGAAATATGAAGTGTATGCACTGTATACGTGTGATGCTATAAATACATGCATATGGGGGGGAGGGTGTATGTGTAGAGAGAGAGACAGATCCCCTGTTGAGTGATAGCCCCTTTGTGCTGCTCATGTGGAGCAAACAAAGGTGCTGTAGCTCCTTTATTGGAGTGGAACTCTCTGCTCCAGTAACTGTCATTGCCGAGCCCTGTGCCATCTGCCCTGTATCTTCCACAGCATGGAACTATCTATAAGTATTGCCAGGGCTAGGCTCAACCCAGAGTCAGGTGGATGGAACCAGCTCTCTGATGTACACTACTCCGTGCCAACCAGAGCTCTGGCACAAAAGAGCCTGACTCATAATATTTAATGTGTGCAGAAGATTAGCCCCCCTGACCTGTACCTCATCGTGGTGGAGGGGTGTAACATCTGAAGTAGGGGATTGCTTATTGGAGCTATGCCATAAGCATGAGGGCTGGTCCGAAATATCATCTTGGGCATTATGTGAGGTGGACAGGTCCAAAGAGAACTCTGTAAATGATGGCCAACACAGGCAGCAAAGATGCAGGGCAGCAGCTGCACCTAGCTACCTGAGGTGAAGGAAGTAGCTGAGAAAGACCCAATGGGGCGGGCCAGTACTGGTAGACCAGGAAAAGGTTTGTGTTACTGCGCCTCCATCTCATCCCAGTGGGAGGAGGTATTCTTGGGACAATCGTTCGCTCTTGCTTTTGATCAACATGAATAACTTAGCACTCAGCACCAAGATTAAATTCCCTGCTCTCCTCTTAGCTGTAGATGCCCTGCCATTGCTGTCTTCCCTTGGCACAAATGTGATAGGCTTGTGCAAAAGCCCCCCGGGGGCCATGCGTCCTCTGATGTCGGCAGGCATGTCTTCAGTAAACCGTGACAGTGTATACAGTCGTAGCTGGGATCTCCGCCAATCCATCAAAATTGCAACTTGGAATGTTGCAACTCTTCACAGGTATGGTCATCAGGTTGCTGTCTCATGCGAAATGGACTATCTTGGCATATCAATCACAAGACTGATGCCATGAGATGGAAGATTCATTACTTCTGTATTCCGGTGGCCCAAACCACTGACACAGGGTAGTGTTATTACTGTGAGGCAAGGCCAAGTCCTCCTTGACAACCTGGATGCCCGTGTCTTCTTGATTACTTATTGCACTTCTTAAACATCGGCACGGTCACCTCACTGTCATAGTAGTCTATGTGCCAACAGAGGAATCTTTTGATTCAGTCAAAGATCATTTCTACGATCAATTGGAATCTCTAGTAAGCATCGCCCCTCCACATGATAATCTCATGCTCCTGGGTGACCTAAATGCAGTTACTGGCTCCCTGTGAATTGGGCTTGAACAGCTTATTGACCATTACATTCAGGTATATCCAACGAAAATTCTTGCCGGTTGCTCACATTCTGCCCCTCTCAGAATCTTTCCATTCTAAGGTCGTGGTTCAAGCGGTAACACATACACCGGATGTCATGGATCTCTCATGACGGTGTCACTCCAAAGGAGATGGACCATATCATCACATGTGATGGGTGTTTCTTCATCTCCTATAAACTGTGGTGCACAATGTGCCACGAACAGAGATCACCACCTAGTGGTGGCGTTGACACTCTGACGAATAAGTAAGCCCTCTGCGATGATGAAGTTTGACATTGATGCACTTCTCTGTGTGCCGGGTTTAGCCAGCAGGTTTTATATCGACGTCAGCAATAGATTCTTGGCTCTAGCTGACCTGCCAGATGATGTTGAGGTTGCCTAGTCTCTGTTCACCTCCATCCTCCACCAATTTGCCGAGCAGATGATCGGCTATAGGCACACATCACGCCATCCATGGCTATCAGAGGAGGCCTTCCAGACCATTAAATTTAAGGCCACAGCCTGCCAGCAAGGTGATAAGTGCTCTCATAATCAGCTGAAGCAAAAGGTCAACACCCTGGCACTCCGCAATCCTGAGGCATATTATAACCAAGTGGTGGATGATGTTGAATTTGGCTTAGCCGAGGAGGCTTAAAACCAGCATTCCGCGTGATCTACAACTTCAGGAGGCAAGAGATAGTCGCTCTTGTCCATGTAAATTGAATGACAACATCCTCTCACTCTGGGTAGAACCGCCCTTCAGCTGCTCCTTCTTCAGAGCTAGATGATTTGGCAGCCACTGTGGTTTCAAACCTATTGTACTGATGCACCAATGTTGGCTGAAGTGCAAACTGAAAAATGGATGCACAGTCAGCACTGATGGCATCCCCCCAGAGCTGCTAAAATGTGCTATTGACCCTGTAGTGGAATCACTTCTGGCCATCTTTTGTCTGGTATGGAGAACTGGAATCTTGCCAGTTGCCTAGAAGGACGGTATTGTGATCTCACTTTATAAGGGACCATACAGTGAATGTAAGAGCTTGTTGTCCATGCCAGGGAAAGTGTTTGTGCATGTTCTGTGTCTAGCACATTTGGAGCCCCTTCTACGTTAGAAATGTTGCCCCCAACAGTCAGGCTTTACAGGTCCACATTAGACGCCATTTTGGCCCTCCACTTGTTGTCGGAGATGCACCATGAGTTCAAGATGCCCCTGCACGTGGTGTATGTTGATCTTAAGGCTGCATTTGATTCAGTTGTTTGAGTTGTGCTATGGAACTTAAAGGGCATAGGTTTTCCAACCACTCAGGTGGACTTGATTAGCGAGCTGCATAATGGAACCACATGTACATCTGGGGACTTGGATGTCGGCACATTTTAAATCTGTATTTAGTGTCAGACGGGGGCTGTGTCTTGGCCCCTGCACTCTTTTGTCAGGCAATGGATTTCATAATGCAGCATTCTGTCAGGTCCATTGGCATTAAGATCAGTTATCTCTCACTCTCAGACCTTGATTATGCTGATGACGTTGTTCTTCTAGTATAGAACCCCAACAAGTTTCATGAGGCACTCCAGCAAATGGAGGAGAAGTCGGCTAAGGTTGGCCTCCATGTTTCGTGGTCAAAGACAAAGCTGCAAAACCTAGTACCAAGTCCACCTGTGACTCCAATCTCTTTGAATAATGAAACTGTCGAAGCAGTTTCCAGCTTTTGCTATTTGAGTTCTATACTCACCAGTTTCTCCAGCTCTCACACGGAGGTGTCTCCATCAGATTGGTATCGCAGCATCTGCCATGAGTTGTTTATAGCGAATATGGAATTAACATAACCTCAGCATGATAACCAATTTTAGGATCTATTCGAGCTGTATCCTCTCCATACTGTTGTACAGTTGTGAAACGTGGACATTATGTCGCTCAGACTGGGCAAAGCTGGAGGCTTTCCAAACAAAATGCCAGCATCGTATATTGGGCATAAAGTGGCATGACTTAATTGTAATCCAGATATTTACGGTCGCTCCCGTTTACAGACTACTGGGGCTATTGTCTGCAGATGGCGTCATGCTTTTCAGACATGTCGTGAGAATGCCACAAGGCATTCCAGTGAACATTGTTCACCGGGTAGCTTGTAACATCTGGGATAAAATTCCACCAACCGAGAGGTGGAGGTGGCCCAGAGGCAGACCCCCTATTACATGGGTTCATCAAGTCTGTTCCGATATTGGGCCATTAAGCCATTGCAGCTGCACAGGAATGGACCAAATGGTGAATGATCGCTATGGCTGACTGTTCGGCTAAGCGTTGAAGAAGAAGCAGTTTCGCCAGAATTTCACATGCAATGGAAGGGACTGAGCATGGTATATTTAGAAACTATATGAACAATAATATGAAACCATCAAATAAATACTGCAACTAAAGTTATATTAAAATATAGTGAGTATGTTGACTTTATCATTAACCTTATTACTAGATGGACACAACAGTGTTATTAGCTATGGTAAATATCACTCTTATACTATATAGATCTTACATAATCCCTTTAACATGAACTACATATGTTCAATAAGATTTATTCTTATGTTAATGATGATATAAATGAATACTTATGATTAATTGCTTCTATTGTAGTGGATCAGGTTGCTGTAGTGGAATATTTGTGAAAAATGAAATTCTTGTGGGGTTATTCACTGGGGTTATTTACTCCTCTTTGTTGTGGCAGGGTGTGTATGTGTATGTAGTTGCCATTAGTATTAATGGGATTTCTGTACATCCAGGGAATGATCTGCTTACCTTTCTCACTTGCTGTACTACCATATAGAAATAAAATGATTTTTTTCTGTATCATTCAAGATACCAGTATTCCTCATTCAGTTATAACAAACTGCTGCTAACTACATAGATTCTCTGTCTATGTCCACTCACTTTCCCCCTCTCACTGAGTTCTTTTCCTTCACCGAACCCCTGGAAGAGGGCAAGCTCTTGGCTATGTAACAGCAGATCAATCTCTCTCTAGAAACTTTCTCCACTAGCTGATCCTTAAATGGCACCATTATGTAAGTTTCACAGGCTGCATCCAAACATTGTAGACGTCTGTTAGGAAAGGTATTTTCAGCATGGAGCAGCTTTTGCAGTAGCTGCCTGTAGGATGCTAGTTAACAAGCGGAGACTTGTTATAACAGATCAATGCAGCCTTTTAGAACAAAGCAAAACAAAAATCTTTGATTGGATCTGTGCCAACGAGAGGCCATTATGACCTACAGCAGTTAATTTGTTTAGTGTGTTGCTGATGTTATGCTAATTAGGTATTTCTTTAGCAGGGAGGCTGTCAGTTGCAAGTTTCAAATGTGCCTTCCTTAACTTCAGAAGAAAAGTGACATGAACATTGCCTGAAAGTGTAAAACCATAAGCTGTCTGTGACTTTCTTTGTGTATGTGTTTTTATCGTCTGCACGAAGCACGCAGAGCGTGCTTGTTCTTACTTTATCTGAAAACCATTGCACGGCATCAGCTCAGCTGTAAATGACCTGAAATATTAGGTCTGTGGTGCCTAGGGCAAAGTGACCATTTTGATGAGGAGAGGTTCTTCGTGTGTGTTTTTGTAAACTAGAAAAATAAATAAAGAGGAAAATAAAGAATTATGAGGGGTAGAGGGTGCAAGAGCTCATTTTAGAGCCTGTAGTTACGACTGGGTTGATCTAGTCCTAGTACTAACTTTATATCTTCTTATAGGGACATTTTCAAGGTTGATAGATCTGCTGACTTTGATTTGGTGTGTAAGGAGAGGTGTGCATCTGATGTCCCTGTATTTCAGGGATGGATGGGTTCTTAGATATGCAGCATATGGATATTTTTGAGAGCTAAGCCTTAGAACTCATTGTCTTATATATGTCCAGAGACCCTCTTCCTCTCTGCATGCTATTGGATAAGTAGTCGTTGCTTTTCTTAGCAGAGCACCATTCATATAGGTGTAAACTGGGTTTTTAAAAAATGTATACCAAAGAAATACATGGCTATAAAGAGATACTAGCTAACCACTCACAAAAGTAGACTGTCTTTCTAAAGATTAGACTGCAAATACTATTTCTGCCCAGTAACAGTTCTAACTTTTGCATCCTCTGTTTCGGTGTTTCTCAATTAGTGGGTTGCAGCCCTCACAGGGGTCACAACAGGCAAATCAGGGATTTGTGAGGCTTTCAAACTGTTACAATTCAAAGCGAAGAAAATCTCACTTGCCCACTCAACACACAGCTTTTCCATTCATTCCATTCCATTCTGTCAACTTCTTGAAACACATGCAAATGAATTTCATACCCGTCTTATGGTTATCTTCTATACATCTCAATTTTTAAGTCCTTTTTAAGCAAATGTAAGGGGGTCGTGAAAATTTTTGACTTCAAAGAAGAGGTCACCAACCTGAAAACCTTGAGAAATACTGCTCAACATCATCTATTTCTGTGTCTGCCAACTCGTGGAGCATTTAGTCACCATGCACACTGGAGACTGGAGCGAGGGTTCCCCCCTATGCAGAGGCAGTTGCTATACCAGGAGAATCAAAACAGCTTACTTCTGTCCACGTTAGTAGGAGCTGTGCTGATCTTGTCAGAGCATTCTTATGTCTTACTGCTCTAAGACAATCCTAGCAGAATAATCACCCAGTTCACCAGTTGTGAAGTGACAGCATTCTGTGCACACAGAAACTGTGTAATTTTTAATTTACTTACCTTTCCATTTTAACAACTAGTAATGTAATTTATTCAGTAAAACTGAATTTAACCCTCTTTGTTCCATCCTTAATGTAGTCCCTAGAGATCAAATATTTAGCTATGTTGATAGGAGAACATCATGGAATCTGAATACTGTTGAGCATGTCTTAATAGATTTCTCTCTTCTTAGCAAAAACTCATGTGGCTCAAAATAGATCTTTGAAGAAATGAATAGGTAGAAAAATCTTTGTCCTTTTCTACCATATGATTCTTTCATGTCAGAGTCAAGTCCTTTGTCGTAATGTTCTAGGAATCAGAGTTTTGCTTTGATTTTTGTGTCATACACATGAAACTATCAGTGCATTTCAGCTGAACTTGAGCGGCCCATTTGCTAGAAATTGGTCTCTGACTTACTTTAAAACCAGCAGAGTTGTGCCAGTACCTATATGGATAGAACTTGGCCCAAGCCTTAAAAATTGGATCCAGATCTGAATTTCAAACCTCATAATGTTTGGAAGTATTGAATCTTCGCTATTGGTTCAGTCCTTTATAGCCAGAAGACCCAGTCGCAAAATTCAAATCCAAGTCAAGGGTGGGCTTGCCCTCCCTTTTACCGGCATCCGTGCCACAAAGATCTGCAAGTGTTTGGATGTGTGGTTTTGGTTCAGGCCTTTCTCTAAAATACTGTTATAACTTTCCTATTATTTGGGGAAATATGAATTGATAACACTGGTCTACAATTTTTGAGAAGTCGTCTGCTTCAGAGATAAAATGTGCTATTTATTATGTATTTTGATGTGCTGAATTCAAATATGACAATTAAAACAACTGTTTCTAAGATATTTAAGTTTTTACATTTTATGTCTATGTATATTGTGTAGATAGTAGAGTTTTAATCATAAATTGTAAACCTAGGTCTTTTCATGTGTTTATGGTTGCTTTAGGTGATAATATTTCACCTGTCCTGTTTATGTAACACTTTAAAAATCAGCAAAAGGGTTATATAAATAAAATTTATTATGAAACAAAAGGCAAAAAACTATTATGTACATAGTTTAGTCCTATTCAGTGTCTACTCGGCGCTTCTTGGCTTGTCTCTTGTATTCATTAAATGGAGCATCTCTTGTCACTGTCCAGCAATAGTCTGCAAGCATTGATGGGCTCCATTTGCCCTGATAGCGTTTCTCCATTGTTGCAATGTCCTGGTGAAATCACTTGCCGTGCTCGTTGCTCACTGCTCCGCAGTGCGGTGGAAAAAAATCTAGATGAGAGTGCAAAAAACGTATCTTTAGTGACATGTTGCAACCAAGGCTTTTGTATGCCTTGAGGAGGTTTTCCACCAACAACCTGTAGTTGTCTGCCTTGTTGTTTCCGAGAAAATTGATTGCCACTAACTGGAAGGCTTTCCATGCCGTCTTTTCCTTGCCACGCAGTGCATGGTCAAATGCATCATCTCGAAGAAGTTCACGAATCTGAGGACCAACAAAGACACCTTCCTTTATCTTAGCTTCACTTAACCTTGGAAATTTTCCACGGAGGTACTTGAAAGCTGCTTGTGTTTTGTCAATGGCCTTGACAAAGTTCTTCATCAAACCCAGCTTGATGTGTAAGGGTGGTAACAAAATCTTCCTTGATTCAACAAGTGGTGGATGCTGAACACTTTTCCTCCCAGGCTCCAATGACTGTCGGAGTGGCCAATCTTTCTTGATGTAGTGGGAATCTCTTGCACGACTATCCCATTCGCAGAGAAAACAGCAGTACTTTGTGTATCCAGTCTGCAGACCAAGCAAGAGAGCAACAACCTTCAAATCGCCACAAAGCTGCCACTGATGTTGGTCATAGTTTGCAAAAGTTGTTTCATGTTGTCATAGGTTTCCTTCATATGGACTGCATGACCAACTGGAATTGATGGCAAAACATCGCCATTATGCAGTAAAACAGCTTTAAGACTCGTCTTCGATGAATCAATTAACAGTCTCCACTCATCTGGATCGTGAACGATGTTGAGGGCTGCCATCACACCATCGATGTTGTTGCAGGCTACAAGATCACCTTCCATGAAGAAGAATGGGACAAGATCCTTTTGACGGTCACGGAACATGGAAACCCTAACATCACCTCCCAGGAGATTCCACTGCTGTAGTCTGGAGCCCAACAGCTCTGCCTTACTCTTGGGTAGTTCCAAATCCCTGACAAGGTCATTCAGTTCACCTTGTGTTATGAGGTGTGGTTCAGAGGAGGAGGATGGGAGAAAATGTGGGTCCTGTGACATTGATGGTTCAGGACCAGAAGTTTCATCCTCTTCCTCTTCCTCGTCTGACTCAAGTGAGAATGATTCTGGTGCATCAGGAACCGGCAGTCCTTCTCCGTGGGGTACTGGGCGTATAGCTTATGGAATGTTTGGATAATGCACAGTCCACTTTTTCTTCTTTGACACACCTTTCCCAACTGGAGACACCATGCAGAAGTAACAATTGCTGGTATGATCTGTTGGCTCTCTCCAAATCATTGGCACTGCAAAAGGCATAGATTTCCTTTTCCTGTTCAACCACTGGCGAAGATTTGTTGCACAAGTGTTACAGCATATGTGTGGGGCCCACCTCTTGTCCTGATCTCCAATTTTGCAGCCAAAATAAAGGTGATAGGCTTTCTTAACCATAGTGGTTATACTGCGCTTTTGTGATGCAAAAGTCACTTCACCACAAACATAGCAGAAGTTATCTGCACTGTTCACACAAATACGAGGCATCTCTGCTCACTTTGGCTAAACAGAAATGTGTCCCTTTGCAAAATCAAACACTGACAAATAAGAGAGCACGACACTGTATGATTTCTAGAGCTGATATAGGGTAATTTGTTCAGCAGAGTGATGTAAGCTTCGTTATGATTGCATCATCCATGACTTCTAGGAATAACATGATGCAATTCATATCATGTATGACGCAATACCAGCTTCAAATTGCATCATTCATTGTTTTGCCTAAAAAGCAAGTACTGTCCAAACCCAGTCATAGATTTATTCATAGATCCAGTCAAAGATGTATTTTAGTCATTTCTGGTTTAAATTGAGATCCCTTCCCTTTATAATTCACTTATCCTCCGCCATTCCCAAGTCAAGGGTCATATATACTGACCCAATAGCATATCTTGAAAACTAGAGCCAATCAACAATTTTAAGCATCATTTTCGTTCTCAGTGACCCAGAATTAGTAAAGTTTGACTACATTTATTTCAGAAGCATTTTGGCTGTAGAGCAGTGTAATGGACCATGGTTTAATCTCAACTGGACTGGTGAAATTCTGGAGTCATTCTACTGTTGGCAATGGAATCATTTCACATTTTTACACCAGTGTAACTAAAAGCAGAATTTGACCCCTAGCTGGGTTTTATGGTGTGCATGTTTTAGCTTATGAAAACTAACTTTTATTCAATTCGTTGTTTAATGGTGTTACCTTAAGAGTCCAAAGATAATTGCAGTGGCCTAATATGAATTAGTCTTGGAAGAGTTTGAGTTTGGATGGGGGAAGCAATGGAAGTCTCCCAAGCCCTGGCCATTTGAGACACCAATCACAGAAGACTGTGCAGATCATTGTGATATCAATCTCCATCCTTGTGTGCTTTGATCTGTAGAGAAAAAGATTGTATTTACACTTTGTCTGCTCTCCATTAAGATGACTGGTGCTATTGTTTAAGGCTCTTTGCAGACTCAGACTGACATTATCGTGTTAACTTTCAAAATGTATACTCAGTGAAAACTATTTCGGCAGCCATAAAGGCTAGAGACTATTATTAAAATAAGAGTGCTTAGATTCTGGAACACAGGCTATCAGCCACAGTGACAAAGTTCCAACTTGCTGAATGGCTGTGAACCCCGAGTTTTTCTTTGAAGCCAATTTCTGGCAATCTGTGGGATGAAGATGGTATTCTTTTGTCGTCTTCTGTGTTGCTCTTCCAATTTAAAGGCTATTGTGATATCAACAGTAACAATATGACTAGGGTTTTTGTGACACCAACATTTAGAATCTTTTATCATGACACTTGTCTCATGCAAATGTGAATCATTTGCAAAGCGGTGACACAAATGACAGTGTCTCAGCCCACAACTTGAGCTACTTCAGACAGAACAGAGGGAGACAAGCCCTTGTCATGAAAAACTAAGATTTTGTTTGTTCTGTAAAGCAGCTGGAATTTAATTTATATTAAGAGATTTGTCCAAGAGAAGAATCCCTCTTATAAAAGACAGTAGTAGCCTTCATTTGGCCCCACCCTTTGGATGCAACTGTGAGAATAGGTGCATAAAATGGGGGCTAAGTAAGAGTGTATCAGTAATAATTACCTAGATGGTTGTTTAACCATGCAGTAAGTAATGAAGTCAGGGACTGTAATGTCACATCAACTGCATTACCTCATTTTCTCCTCTTGCAGACACAGGGAGGTTAAAAATAATGAGCCTGTCTGCCTTTCCCTATACCCCTGAGCACACTGAATCACAAGTACCTTCTTTCTAAAACAAATTTATTTCTTGCTGCCTCCTTCCCAACAAAGACCTGCTTGTGATGAATACCAGACTTCACAGCATATTTGTCAAAGCAGCACACCTGTGAGGGTTCCAGCACAAGATAAATTTTGGCGAGCGGGGGGGAGAGAGGCGGTACCAAGGAGGAATAAATCTTAACATGTTCCACCAGGCTGTGAATGAGCATTCTCCTCACAAGAATCACCCCTCTGACAAGTAATGATAAATTACACTCTTTGTTGACACCTTCATCGGGTTATTTATGGCTCATTAATTGAACCGAAAAGGAGACTTGTAGGCGCAGCAGGGGCACCGTACAATGCTTTTTCCAGTGGGTTGGTGCTCAAAGCAAAGAACAAAAAAGGGGGAGGGAGGGAAGGAGAAGGAAAATGCGTGTTTGTGTCTACTCTGGAAACTGTTAGAGAGAGAAATGAAAGGGGTGAGACAGCAGCAAGAGTCCAGAGCTGGGGCAAGCAAGTCCAGGGCTCCCGGGGGTTCTCCTGTGTACTTCTGAAGTGTTACAGGAGTGTGTATGTTTCTCACCTCTCCCACTTTAGCTCCTCATGTCCCTATGAATTGCCCTGTGTGTTACTGAGCAGTGAAATTGGCATGTCAATAAAGGTGTGGCCTGTCTCCTAGATGGATATAGTGCTCATCTCCCTCTCATCTTTCCTCTTTCTCCTTTGCTCTTTCTGCTGCTCCAGCAACACCCTTGTTGCCAGGTGATGGGATTTTGACATCAGAATGGGTGGAAAGTTATAATTGTGACATCAGAGCAAAATAAATTGGACATTTCCTCACAGACAGACAAGGCTATTCTCTCACTGGATATAGATACATAATTCAGAGATGCTGAGTGTAAGAGTGTGTCCCAGAGCCCCATTCAGAGTTCTGTGGCCAGCTGGGTCTGGTGATCAAGAATCATGTGTCAGCAAGGCAGAGGTGGCACTTCTTCTAAGAAGGAGCCAGTCTAAACCAAGAAGAGAGACCCAAGATAAGGGAAGAATCTGGTTGAGTTTATCTCTGCACCAGCCATGCAGAAGGTACCTGCAGGAAGCAGGAATAGAAACCATAACAGGGGAGAGGCTTTAGGAAAGGCCAGGCAGCAGGTCCTGGCTCTGGGAAGGAATTATAGAGTCCATTACAGATTTGGTGCTGAGCTGATGTTGAACAGTGATGTTATAACAAAGCATACGCCAAGAAAGGATGTTAGTTGACTCACAGGATTCTGTGCAATTATGGGGGATCCAAGAAAGGCATACTGAGGTAGCAGTCATCTGACTGAGGGGATGTAAGTTCTTCACAGGATGCTGTGATCGCTATTTGTGTCAGTCTGTTAATGGGGTGGTATCCGAGATTCTCTGGATGAGAATTTCTCACACTATATTCTCATAGCCCCGCGCCTGCAGTACTCTTCACAAACACGCTGTCTGGGTTTCTTTTCACTTATTGCAGTTGTGGATTTAGTAGTTTCTTAAATCACATTAGAATGAAATGTCTAGTTAGCAGCATGGTATGGAGTAACGGGGCTGGGAGTCAGGAGGCCTGAGTTCTATTCCTGACTTTGCTGGTAACTTGTTCTGTGGCCTTTGTCAAGTCATTTGACTTCTTGATGCTTCGGTTTGTTGTTCTTTAGTAGGGATAATAAAGTCTGTCTTCCCCTTAATCAAAGCCTGAGCAAGCCAGTTTTGTGCAGGGCTATGGAAAGAAAATCCAGTCCTGTGGCTGTGCCCATTCTGGAGCTGTTCCAGTCCTACGGCTGCAATAGCAGATGCAGGATGTGCACATCCCCAGTGGAGGAGCCTACAGTTCACATCCTTGTTATACTCCCCACTCACCTCTGTGCCAGCCTATGTAAGACCTGGTGTTTAGTTTCACTCCAGGTAGTGGGTGTGCCATCCCGCGGATGCCATGGCATTGGATGGGGGGTTTCATGACCCTATACTACGATCAGCAAATGTTACCATTTCTTTTTTACTAGTCTTGTTAAGGGATGCTATTTGGGGAGCTGTGAATATTCTACAATTACCGCTGTTGCTTGGAACAATTGACTGTAATCTTTAGGTGCCATAAAATCACACAGGGTATAGAGCCATGATTGAACCTTGGCGTGATGTGACTATGGACTCAAGCACACCTGAATCTTTATAGACTCACTCAGAGGTGAAAGGGTTTGTATTCCATTATCGGTGCCCTGCATCATCTTGACCCCAGTTACAATTAGACTTTGTACTCACTATGGAGTGTATACTTCTCTCAGAGGATTTTTGTAACTCCTGGTAACATGAATGAGAGAGACAGACTCCACATCAGAAGGAGAATTAGACACCTTTCTGATTTTTCTCTCTCATTTATTTTCTATGAACTGATAATAAAAGAGTTAATAGAGGGTAGAACTCTCAGCTTGGAGACTGTGGAAATATTCTGGCTTTATGGTGGTGCTCCCAGTAATCTTCTAGCAAAATTTGCTCTGTATAAAGTAAAAGTAATCACTTCTAACCCAAAGCCTATTGCAAATACGTTTAGACCTTATTGTTCTTTATTCTACTTCCCAGAGTATCTAAATTTTTATCGGGAAGATGTGGTAGTTCATTTAAATAGTTATTTTTAAACCTTTCTAAAGATATTTTTTATTCCTAATAGAAATATCAATTAACTTCAGTATTGTAAACTCTCTACATTTCTGCTCCAGCTCCTGCTGTTCTCTGGTTTCCTGAATAAGCAATAAATAAAATAAAATAAAAACAAATAAAGAAATAAAAAATATATATTTCTTTCGCCTGTCTCTTTATTTTGCTGCAACTTCATATGTAAAAAAAAAAACAAAGATTAATGGAGATATCCTATCTCCTAGAACTGGAAGGGACCTTGAAAGGTCATCGAGTCCAGCCCACTGCCTTCACTAGCAGGACCAAGTACTGATTTTGCCCTAGATCCCTAAGTGGCCCCCCTCAAGGATTGAACTCACAACCCTGGGTTTAGCAGGCCAATGCTCAAACCACTGAGCTATCACTCCCCCTGTAACAGTGTGATTGTGGTGTGCTGAGGCTGTTGTAAGTTTTCTCAGCGGTTAGGTCTTCTCAAATGTTGATCATGATCTTCCTCAACAATGGAAACTAACAGTCAAGTGCTCTGCCTTTTGCTTTTGGCATCTCT
This sequence comes from Emys orbicularis, assembly GCF_028017835.1. Classification (NCBI taxonomy): domain Eukaryota; kingdom Metazoa; phylum Chordata; order Testudines; family Emydidae; genus Emys; species Emys orbicularis. The sequence continues at coordinate 57,864,843 of NC_088692.1, forward strand.
TTAATTTGTACTAAATATGGGGCCTTATTCTAAGGGTGTTCCTAACCATCCAAGTAAATGTGTGTGTAATTTAAATGGGAAATCTAAGATGGTACTCTAGCTTCCTCATTTAACTTTTGCTGGAATCTATCAATTAAAGTAAAAACAAAACTAAACAAAATCCTCTCATAGGGCCAACCTTTCCAAACTTGTGTTCTCATTGATAGCAGTGGCTGCTGGCGGGAGGTCAGCATCTCTAATCAAGTTACTTAATTTAGGTGCCTAAGTATAGATTTAGGCATTTAATGTCTGCCACCTACATTTGAAAATTTTGTCCTAAATCTCCAGCTTCCTGAGATTTTCCTCTCCCCGACTGAAAAGCAGGGAAAGTGAGAGCAAGGAAAAAAAGACAGCCTTACATGATACTTTGTTTTGTAAGGGCACCTCTAATTGTGTCAATAGCGTTCGAGTCTGTAGTAGCCAGTTGTTGGTAATTACATCAGAAATGCCCAGTTTGTACATGGTAATTCCAACTATAATTACCATGAAATTATATAACTACAAATTACCCTGTCATGTGGATGCCCTAAATAAGTATGTACAGTACCTGCTCTGTGATAACAAATTAGAATTACATGGTTGGTTAGTTAGTAGTAATATGAGATTTTCAAGTGGCCAGCCAAGCCAGCTAGTTATGTGGGAGAAAGTGTGTCTCTTTCAGATGCCTTGTTTAGACTTTCTAATGGTACATTTATTTCTTTTCTTACACTTGCTTCTGGAAAAGTTACTCACTTGTTGTTGTTGTTGTTGTAAACCCATCCATTCAGTATTGTATTGAATCATGTGCTTTACCATTGCCAGCTACTGTGCTTGTGTGTGTGGCACTGCAATTGTGGAATAGCGCCTGAGGTTTTTTTTAATCACTGATTTTTAATCAAAGGTGTTAAAGAAAGGCCCCATTGTTTTGCAGTTTTACTGAGGACCAATATGATCATTCAGGGGTAAAAAGGGTTAGTGGGAAAAAATAATTGGGGAGACCATTTTTCTACTCCCTAAGTACAGGTATAAGCTTTTCCTTTTACATCTGATTTTTGTTGCGGAGGGAGGAGAGAGTAGAGGAGTGGAGGGAAGGGAAGGGAAGGGAAATCAGGGATGTAGGAGGTGCATGTCACAAACAAAAGAGAACCTGCCTTCTCAAAGATTTAACAGGCCCTTTCACAGAATGCCGCGATGTAATTCTTTTCTGATTGACAAAATGAGAGAAACATTAATCTTTCTCATTTGGTCTTTTATCTCTCAATATGACAAACAGCAGAAGAAAGACGAACCTGAAGGCTAGATAATGGTGCACTAGCACTAGCAAGTAATTTTGATAGCATGTCTAGACTGGGACTGAAGCACTCCAGAATGTAATCAAACTGCAAAAGTGGGAGCACACTTTACATCAGCCAGAAATTTAATGTTGCTATTAATCTTACTCTGTGATGAGCGGGAGGATCAGCCTTCGATGGATAAAGAACTGCTGAAACATGGTAGACTTGTATTCCAAAAATGTTGTTAAACTTCTTGTAACCATAGCTACAAACAAAGCTATTACGGAAAATGGCTTTGCCATATGAAAGCAATCATTACGTTAACCAGGTATGGGAGGTGAGCGAGGATGGTAAATTGAAAGGAAAATGCATTACATTTTTCCTTGGCTGTATACTCTTTATTTTTTGCAAAATGTGGAAGGTAGTGACACTAAGTCCCAGCAGGTGGCCGAATAAAAAAAAGTTGTTGTATTGCTTTATTTGCAAGTTTGCATTAGCTTCTTGTATTTTGTTTAAAATTCTTTGGATTCTGCTCCGAAACCAGTGGCTTGCTGTGCTGAGACTGTTGAATACTGATTTTATTGTGCAACTGAACTCGTTTTTAAAACCACAGTGGTAGCAGACTTAGTCAATATGTTTGGGATGCTTGTTTCGTGCACGATTCTCTGCTATATTTTAATTTTTAATAATATCTAAGTACCTTAATTACCCAATCTCATATAGGATTGTTGTAGCCCAGAGGTCCTCATGCTTTTTCATTTTGTGGACCACATATCAATAAGAAAATTTTCTCATGAACCCACCTCCTTTCCCAATGGTAGTTGAATAACATCCATGTAAGCAGCTGCTTACTTGTAAAAGTAACGTTAGGAAAGTACACAATTGTGCCTGTATACCTCATGGGTACTATCCCTTTAAGAGCCATTTTTCAATTGCTCTACTAGACCAACTGCACCTCTTACAAATGGGCTTGCTCAACTCCAAGTTAAAGTAATTATCAAGTTTTGGGCCAGTCTACGTTAGCCAGTCTCTCAGGCCTATCCTAACATGAGCTAGGTCGCCTCCTTCTTAGGCAAGATGAAGGATTTCCAAACAGGTGTACAAACTCAGGTGCAAGTTCTAGTCAGAGGTTCTTCCCCTTGTGTCTCCAGAAGAGACCCTTTGAAAGGCAAACCATTATAGGAACAGCAGTTGGTTCCAGCTGAAGTTCTTCTGGTTTCCTAGCATTCACAATAATCCCTTGATTATCAGTTAGGTGCATGCTGGGGCGGTGTGCATTTATAACCTTCACCATAATGGATGTATAACTTCATTCAACATTCGTTAGCAGCTGGAAATGAGGAGTACCAGCACCACATATGACCTGCCAACTTTCCATAGGTCACTGATGGTCCATAGACCATACTTAAAGAACTGCCCATCTCACCATATAAGTTCATTGTTATTTGTGCGTGCGCTTTAGTCTCCATTTCAAGTTGATGTGTCTTGAGTGGATCATAAAAACTTGTATTTGTAATAAAAGGCAGAATACCAGAAATTCCAACACTGAAAATGAAACAATCACAGAAGAATTAATAGTTTTCCTGTTGTTTATTTCCTGACTTCTGCTTTCCTCTTTGTTTTAGATTTGTCCACACTGTAGGACTTTTCTTGGTTCCTACCATATTTTCCAAAAGCAGTAAAGAATTTGCAGGAGATGAAGTTGGAAATATTTTTAAACAAGTGTCCTTTAGACAACTGGAATATTTCAGAACATTTTTCTGAGGGTTCTTGATCATTGTTATTATAATGAATGTATGTAGTCTAGCAGTCAGACAGGTTTTGTGCCTGGCCAAGTGCTTTTTTAATCTCAGCGTGGTCTAGGATTGAATCGGGCATATGCAATTTACTGAAAAACCCGGCATAATTCTTTGGGTTGCTTGTCTAACAGCACGTTGTTGTTAGTCAGTGCTATTGCAGATTCTGTTGTCTGCTACAACAGAAAACTTTATTGGCCATCAAAACCATACTTAGTTTTTGTTACTAGAGCTGGTAAAAAAAAAACCCATGGAAGTTATTCTGAAAAATGTGTCCGTTATCCATAAAAAAAATTGAAATTTTATAACCAGCTTTGTTTATTAACTGCATATAATGTCAGGGTGGCTCTGTTCAGATGCCAGAGTCCTTATTTGGGAGGGTTGCTTTAAAAGTTGCTAGCATCTTGAATGCCAACTATCTTAAACCAGTCCAGACTGTTGCTGCTGTTGATGGTAGTTTAATTTTTTCCCCCCCAGGTTCCAGCTTTGAAATCAGTTGAGTACCAGACCATATACCAGTTTGGAGTATCTAATCCAAACAGATTAAATTACTCCTGCCTAAACATGTCTATGATCACTGATTACAAATTTACAAGTTCTGCCGACATGGGTTCCTGGTTAAACTGCTCCATTTCTAAGGCCTCATTGTTAGAACCACTTTCCTCTTTTTCAGGAGCACTCAGAGAACTATTTCAAAGCCTATACGTTCTAGAGACTATTTATTTCCATGTAGCTACCTGAAGAGAAATCTTTTGATTTCTCTGCTCAGTCTGTGTTACCCTCTGAGGTACTAGTATTTTCTGTGCCCTGGGATATGTCTCATCTGACTGGTTTCCCAACATTTTACCTATACAGATTTAATGGACAGTGTATTAGCTGTATCATGATTCTATGGAAACAGCTGCATAGGACATCCACAATCTGATACTGCTAATGTATTCTTTGGAAATCAAATTGAAAACCTTTCCCATTCCAACAGTTACCAAGCCAGACTATCGGTTCTTTTCTTATTTGCAACACTAAGTTACACCACCAACTCCCAGTGGCACTAATGAGGGGACAAGTGTCTCATTATTTTCCTAAATTTCACTATAACATTGAACCTAAATATCACAAAAGGCAGAGAAATACCTAGGCAATTTGAAGTAAGTTGGTAAGCTGAGATATTCAAATCTTAGGATAAATCTTAATGCAAGGATCCTGGTAAATCAGGTCAGAAATATAAGCAGTGACACTTCAGTACTCTTCCAATTAGTCTCCATAGCTCAAATGACAGATGCTGTCCATTGGAGTATAACAGATTATGTCTGCAAAAAAAAAAATCCATATTGCTCCACAGACGTACATACAATGTATATAATGCCTTGCCATGAATATCGTACTTTTATTAGTATGCTGGGTGATATGACTGTAAGCAGCTAAGAAATTGACTTTATTTTTTCCCTTTGCAAATCAGTTCTGCATCTGAAGGCTACAGATGAATACAGCTGTTCAAATGTGAGCTTTGAAAAAATGTCAAATAGATTTGAATCGGCAGGGCAGGTGAGGTAATATCTGTTATTGGACCAACTTCTGTTGGTGAGAGAGACAAGTAGATTTGTATATCACCTTCATAGGAAACAACTGTTATCTGAGTGTGGCATTGTGACAATGTATGTGCTATACTTCTGTATGAGACTTTTTTGCACTAATTTACTGTGTTTCATGAGATAGTATTTTTTGACCAGCAATGATAGTGTTTTCCTAATAGTTAAGGATTGCCAGAGGTGTCTCTATGGTGCTATACTTCTAATAGTCCTTTGTGTTTTAAAAACAGATGAAAGAGCCAGTTATGTTTATTTAACCGAGAGAATCCTGAATGTGTTGAGGTGGGGACCAGCGTAACTAGCTTCACAGACCCTGATAATGTCCTAGATTATTCCATTCGGAGAAGCTTTATAAACACACTAAACAATGTGTACCCAAGCAAGATGCGGCATTATTGTTCAGTTAGACCAGGTAAATATGGCATATAACCTTTATGTTTCAGAATTAGCTAATGATCTCTGGACACAAGATGGAGGCGTTTAATGGCGTTATTTTTGTTAATAAGAGATTGCTTGGTGCAATAGATACATTTTTTTCGCGTGAGATTGCTCATGATGAATTTCCACTTACATCATCTGGTATCTCAGGATATGTCTTCGCTGCAGAGTTAGCCCAGCTATTACTTAGGTGTTGCCCCTAATCCCCATCCTGTCCACACAAAAAATGCTCTCACCTGAGTTCAGTGGTGCTTTCAACCTGGGCTAGCTGTAGTGTGACCAGATAGCAAGTGTGAAAAATCGGGACAGAGGGTGGGGGGTAATAGGAGCCTATATAAGAAAAAGCCCCAAATATCAGGACTGTCCCTATAAAATTGGGACACCTGCTTGGGGTATAGGCTGGAGCCCGGGTTCCAGTGGTAAACTGGAGCCAGTTCGTGCGAACCGGTTGTTAAATTTTGAAGCCGTTTTAGAACCGGTTGTTAACCCGCTTCCCTGTGAGGATGGGGCGCTGCGGTTTTGATGGGCTCCGGACGGGACGGGAAGTGATGTAATTCCTCCTCCGGCCACCGGGGGCACTGCACTGCGGGAGCCATGTGGGCCGCCGCCTGGCCCTGTTGCTGCTGCTGCTCCCCCGACCCCTGGCCCTGGGGCTCCCGCTGCTGCCTGGTGGGTCCCCGGCTGCTCTGCTGGGCCTGGGCTGCGTCCTGCTGCTCGGGCTGCTCCGAGACGCTCTCCCCGTGAGTACCCGCACCCCCTGCCCGCAGCCAGCCCCTGTCTCCAGCCAGGCCCGCACCTCCTGCCCGCAGCCAGCCCCTGCCGCACCCCCTGCCCTGCCCGCAGCCATCCCCTGCCCTGCCTGCAGCCAGCCCCTGCCACACCCCGTGCCCTGCCCGCAGCCAGCCCCGCTGCCCCTGCCCACAGCCAGCCCCTGCCGCACCGCCCTGCCCACAGTCAGCCCCGCACCCCCTGCCCTGCCCGCAGCCAGCCCCTGCTGCACCCCCTGCCCTAGGGTGACCAGATTACACGAACAAAATATCGGGACACATGGGGGGGCAGGTCCGGAGCGCCGCCGAAGCCAAAAAAAAAAAAAAAAAGCCAAGCCAGAGCGCCGCACCCCCTGCCCTGCCCGCAGCCAGCCCCTGCCGCACCGCCCTGCCCACAGTCAGCCCCGCACCCCCTGCCCTGCCCGCAGCCAGCCCCTGCTGCACCCCCTGCCCTAGGGTGACCAGATTACACGAACAAAATATCGGGACACATGGGGAGGCAGGTCCGGAGCGCCGCCGAAGCCAAAAAAAAAAAAAAAAGCCAAGCCAGAGTGCCGCACCCCCTGCCCTGCCTGCAGCCAGCCCCGCACCCCCTGCCCTGCCTGCAGCCAGCCCCGCACCCCCACCCCCTGCCTGCAGCCAGCCCCTGCCGCACCCCCTGCCCTGCCTGCAGCCAGCCCCTGCCGCACCCCCTGCCCTGCCTGCAGCCAGCCCCTGCCGCACCCCCTGCCCTGCCTGCAGCCAGCCCCGCACCCCCTGCCCTGCCTGCAGCCAGCCCCGCACCCCCTGCCCTGCCTGCAGCCAGCCCCGCACCCCCTGCCCTGCCTGCAGCCAGCCCCGCACCCCCACCCCCTGCCTGCAGCCAGCCCCTGCCGCACCCCCTGCCCTGCCTGCAGCCAGCCCCTGCCGCACCCCCTGCCCTGCCTGCAGCCAGCCCCTGCCGCACCCCCTGCCCTGCCTGCAGCCAGCCCCTGCCGCACCCCCTGCCCTGCCTGCAGCCAGCCCCTGCCGCACCCTCTGCCCTGCCTGCAGCCAGCCCCGCACCCTCTGCCCTGCCTGCAGCCAGCCCCGCACCCCCTGCCCTGCCTGCAGCCAGCCCCGCACCCCCACCCCCTGCCGCACCCGCTGCCCTGTCTCCAGCCAATCCCTGCCACACACCCCGGCCCGAAGCCAGCCAGCCCCGCACTCCTCTGTATCCAGCCCTACCAACCCCTGCCGCACCCCCCTGCGGCCCTGCCCAAAGCCAGCCAGCCCCACACCCCCTGTCTCCAGCCAGCCCCGCACTCCCTTGCCTCCAGCCAACCCCGCACCCCCTTGCCTCCAGCCAACCCTGCACCCTCTGCCCTGCCCGCAGCCAGCCCTGGACCCTGCCTCCAGCTAGCCCTGCCCCACGCCCCTGTCTGCAGCCGGCCCCACGTCCACTGGTGCCCTGCAGTTCCCAGGGCAGTAACCCTGCACACCTGCTTCAATGAGGGGGGCAGGGAGCAGCTGGGACCCACACATGTGCACAGGGTGACCAGACAGCAAGTGTGAAAAATCGGGATGGGGGTGGGGGGTAATAGGAGCCTATATAAGAAAAAGACCCAAAAATCAGGACATCTGGTCACCCTAGACACCCCCAGGGAGTGGCGGGGACCCACACATGTGAAACGGAGCTCATTTCTAGTTCAGGCCCATCTTTTTAAAAAAGAACTTTAGGTAGGGTTACCATACGTCCGTATTTTCCCGGATATGTCAGGCTTTTTGGTTCTTAAATCGCCGTCTGAAGGAATTTTTAAATTCCGGGAAAATACGGACGTATGGTAACCCTATTGGTACAAAAAATACATACTGTGGCACATCCCTTAAATCAGAACTTTTTTTAGGGAACCGGTTGTTAAGATTTTGGCAGCTCATCACTGCTGGCTTCCACTTTCATTTTCACCCACCCACTTTGCAGGGCGGGTGCAAGCTAAATCATGCCAGTGCTGATTGTCCTTCAGTGCTTTCTCAGTTTCCCCCATGTGCCAGAAGGACAGACAAATTTTCCCACAAAGAATCACAAAGGGGAGTGGCTCAGCTTACTGTAGCTATGGGATCTGCCCCCAGAAGTCTTTGTGACAATGATAAAGTAAATCCGATAGGACTTTGCAGTGTGACTGCTTACAGCTGGGATAGGCTAACCCAGATTCTCAGGTCCAGGTGCCAATCTCATGGGCTCATTCTGCAGTGAAGACATACCTACCAAGAGAGGTTGAAAGGTTTGTGAAACAGCTGTAAAGTGCAAGTCTTGTGTGTGCTAATGACAACTGAGTTGTGCAAAGTTACAGCTAGAAAGTGGTTAGTTAATTCACTGACTTTTCACTGTATGCTGCATTTCCAAGCTGGATCAGAGGGGACATTCTTCTAAAAGCTTGTTCCACTGAATACATCAAAGGTTTTTGGTGTGTGTTCATCACCAGTAATCAAATGTTCTGAAATGTCTGTTGGTTTAGTTTTCAGAGTAGCAGCCGTGTTAGTCTGTATCCTCAAAAATAACAGGAGTACTTGTGGCACCTTAGAGACTAACAAATTTATTAGAGCATAAGCTTTCGTGGGCTACAACCCACTTCGGATATGCATCCGAAGAAGTGGGTTGTAGCCCACGAAAGCTTATGCTCTAATAAATTTGTTAGTCTCTAAGGTGCCACAAGTACTCCTGTTATTTTTGTTGGTTTAGTGATGATTTAGAAATGTATCTACAGCCTCTGATTTATTCTGGAGAGTTAAACAATATCAACATATGGCCTCATTGGTTTCAGTATCACAGTATAACACCTTTAGAGTATTTTTTGAATATCAAAGGAATTACTAGAAGCTCAGAAAATATTAATGAGGGGCGTTCATAGTTCAGATAGGTCTTGGAATGTATATCTCTACCACAGCTGCATGACTTCTTGGCCAATACCCTCTGTGGCTTGATAATAACCAAGGCATTTTCAAGCACTAAATGTAGTTTGCTAAATATCAATGAATTTGTTGTTAAACTTTTGCATAATGTCATATTGCTTGTGCACTAACAAGAAAGGAAGAAACCCAGCTTTGTATTACATTAGGAATCTCTTTTCCCAGCATTCTGGCTCAGCATAACAGCTTATATATAAGTGGTTTAAATCACAGAATTGAGATCCTCATATTACTTTGTCCTTTTTTGTGATGGAGATGTGTGACAGAGCATGTAGACCCTGTCTCTGGGCTAGCAGTGAAATTGTTAACCCACCTTTTCCAGGAAGGGCCACAGCAATCTGTACTGATTGCAGAGGCACTCAGGAGGGGGTGGATACAGTTGAAAGGAAGGGGAGGGCTCCCTCCCACTCTCTGTAGGAAGCCAATTGCTGGAAGGCATTGGGGCGGAAGGAGGTGAATAGAAAGAACTGTGAGAGTCTGAGGGGTTGGAAGGGCTGATGAGCACTGGGAAGGTATGTGGACACATCTGTGAAGCCCTGCTAACCAGAGAAGGAACTGGCTGTTCTGTGGGTAGGCCAAGCCAACTGTTTCTTTTCTTTCATGGCTTAATAAATTAGACCCCATACGGGGGAATATTAATTGAATCATATATTGTGTAGTGTGTGAGTATTACTGTGGCTAAGAAGGAGGGGTAACTGAGGTATAGCAGTACACCCTGGCTGGGGAGGGATGAAGTAGCTCAAAGTAATAATGCACTATTCTTTTCCTGTGATGTTAGCCATTTGATTATTGAATGGATTTAGGTAACCGGCTCAAGACCATAAATCGATCTTTCTTAAAACTCACAAATGTAATTCCATGCTCATCCTGGAGGATTTCTCTCCCAATACAATATATTGTATAGCACACGCTTACATGTTGGCAGCAGTGGTGAAGAAGTTGGCAATCACTAAATTACTGCACACGTGTCTGAGAGACTGCAGTGTACAGATAAAAGCAAATAACTGCTGTATTTCCAGGCCATATCCTCTGTTCCACCTCAGTGTATATAGACAGAACGGACAAAACCTAGCAGAGCTGCAGCACTGTGCAATATCCTTCCCTGACTGTATGGACTGGCTTCTGCAGCATGGGAGGGGGCCGGCTGGGGGTATGAAGCAGCTGAGATGGCCACTGTCTGCAGCACCCTATCACTCAAACCTTCTGGACACTGTGGGTAAATTAATGCTCACCTTGGGATTATAAACTTGTCTGCTTTGCCATGCTGTGAATAGGAGCAGTGGCAAGATCCTGAGGCATCACAAAGTCTGGAGGGCTTCTGTGAATCCTGAACGTTGAGCTTGGGGACTCATTT